>NC_138173.1:15392814-15992814 GCF_964165515.1 Mesoplodon bidens | reverse complement strand
TTTTTTTTTTTTTTTTTTTTTGTGGTACGCGGGCCTCTCACTGTTGTGGCCTCTCCCGTTGCGGAGCACAGGCTCCGGACGCACAGGCTCAACAGCCATGGCTCACGGGCCCAGCTGCTCCGCGGCATGTGGGATCTTCCCAGACCGGGGCACGAACCCGTGTCCCCTGCATCGGCAGGCGGACTCTCAACCACTGCGCCACCAGGGAAGCCCCAGATTCTGTGGTCTTATAGCAATTTGTTTACCTGTCTTCCAGACTGGACTCACTTGCTAGTCATCAGGATTATATCATTCCTTTGTTATCCTTTCTTGTCTAGCACAGCGCCTGGTGCCTATAAATATTGAGTAAGCGCTCCATTTTTCTGTTCTGACCACTTTGCTTTTACTAGTAGTCAGGTCAGTTAAATATTTACCGACCATGTAACTATGCCAGGTGTGTGGGAGATTAACACACACACCACAGATGCTACCTTTGATCTACCTTTTGTCATGGTACCTGTGCTTCCTTTTCTTTCATTAATTTACATTTAAAATTTTTCTTGATGGAAATTTTGTGTTCATTGTACAGGTCTAGAGTAGAGAAACATTTGTCGAAACACCGTTTACTGGAACTGCAGTATCTCTTTTGAAATCTTAAAGTTAGGAGTGAATTACACAATCCCATCTAAACCGCAGACTTCACTGGTGAATTATGTTAACTTTCAAGCTCAACTCCCTGGTGATCGGGAATCCAGTCGTGCCTGTCAGGGTGCAGCTGGAACTAGGGTGCCCTTGGTTCTTAGATGTGGGGCCAGAACTTGGAATGTTTTTCCCCCCGATTTGCTGTTTGGGCGAGGGTCACAAATTGACTTGATCTTCTTTTTTTTTCTTTCTAGATAACAGCAAAAGCTTCCATAATTTTTGTTACTCTTCAGTACAATGTTACCATCCCTGCAACAGGTAGGTAGTTTTCTTTTGGAATTTTCTGGTTAAGTAGAAGAGTTCAGTAGGACAGACGTGGAAATTTCCATGAACACTAGGTTCTTCATTATTTTCACGGGTCTCATTCGTGATTAGACTGAATATTATTTTGATGATTTTGTAATGCAAAATTTAATGTTTTTCGTTGACTTCACCCTGTATATTGTATGAAAATCAGTTTTTATGTGTTTAATGTTTATTGTGTATTTTTGTAAATGGGCTTAAAATTCCAATGAAGAACTTTTTTTTTTTTTTTTGCCTTCTCTTCCCTCTGATCTTTTCATAAGAAAATCCTAAGAATAGATATTTTACATTTGTCTGAAGTGTCTTTGTTCAGTCAAGGTTTCTAAAGGCCCAATGTTCAGGTTCAGTTTTTCTGACTTGTATGGGTTCTGTTTTGGACCTGTAATAACAACCCTCTTAAGCCCATTTTATTTTCCACTTTTTGGTTGTACTGTACCATCCTATCAGTTACTTGATTAGAGAGAATGTCAATAAGCATCTGGTAAAAACATCCAAACTACACTTCTAGGTTTTATTTCGAAAAGTTTTTCTGAATGATGCTATGTGAAAATCAAGTTGTTATTGGAAGTTGATTGTAGTTAAATACAGTAATATAATTAACTAGCATGGGTGAGGAGTGGGGTATTCAGTTAACAAAATATTACCATATTCAGGTGGTAAACTTGCCGTGAGCCCGGAGTCTCTCTATTTAGAATGTAAGATCAATTATACAACATGGAGTTGGGTTTTTGTTCAGTTATATCATTTTGTAAATATTTGATGTAGTAACTTAGATATCACAGTACTCAGAACCACAAAGTTGTTTTGAAATTTGAGTGTGCCAGAAAAAAAACAAAGCTCTTTTATCAATTCACAAGTATTTGATTAAGTCTTGTTCTGAAAAAATCTTAGCAATTTTGAAGATTGAAAACAATTGAAGCAGTTGCCTCTGTGTCTCCTGCTTAGAATTCAAAACTAAATCAAATTAAAGTTAAGTCAGCTTTTCCAGCAGAATCATAAATGTGGTGTCTAGTTTGAAAGTAGAGCTAGAAAGCAGAAAGTTTCAAAAGTTCTTTGAAAAGACAGGCAAATGGGCTAAGTATAACTTTAATACAACCTAAGTATAATCTAACCCCTATCCCTGGGGTAATATCAATTTTACAGTCCTCAAGGATCTTAATGTGGCCTCCGCTTCCCTGTTCTCTGGTCTTTAATGGCTGTAACTAACATGTGTCAAGTCTTTGTAAATAATTTCTGAAGCTTTAGACTTCTAGATAGTCTCCGCAGTTTTCATTGTTCCTAAGACTGAAGGTGTCCAAAAGCAAATTACCATGATGTTTCTGTAAACTTACTTATGAGGTTAGTCTTCTCTTGTTTGTTTCCATAACTATGTTGTACTTAAGTGCTGTTTTTATAATCTTATGTATATTTTTGTGTATGTGTGTCCTGTCCTTTTTGACCTTCAGAAGAACAAGCTACTGAATCAGCGTTCCTTTATTACTATGGTATCAAAGATTTGGCTACAGTTTTCTTCTACATGCTAGTGGCGATAATTATTCATGCCATAATTCAAGAATATGTGTTGGATGTAAGTATGCAATCTTAGAAATCTATACTTTGTAAAATACTAGCTCTCCATACTATGATAGTCATATTAAATATATTTTATAATCTTAATTATTAACGATTGTTTATATTTTTAGAAAATTAACAGGCGGATGCACTTTTCCAAAACGAAACACAGCAAGTTTAATGAATCTGGTCAGCTGAGTGCCTTCTACCTATTTTCTTGTGTTTGGGGCACATTCATTCTCATATCTGTAAGTATGTACTGTGCTGAAATTCTTCTCTCTCAAAGTATTTAATTATATACCCAGAACAGAAATTGATGTCCTATTTTTAATGCTCATAAGCAAACCCTGAACCTTAGAAAAATTCCTCGTCTCTTGTTCTTCTTATCTAAGATTAGGAGTTCTGCTATTGAACTAGTATAAATCAAGTTTCATCAGTAAGCTTCTCTTTTAGTTAGTTTTTATACAGCAAAAATTGCCAACTATGTTTAATGTTTCAGAAAGCCGTACTCATTTTTAGTCGATCTGAGTGTTGTCTTCATATCTTGTAGTCATTTGCAGGTATCTCTGTATTAGCAAAAAGGGTAAGTTATCAGTGATACTTTCACTGGGTTACATGAGTTGTAGTGTTTCCAGTCATTTCGTTCTTTAAAAACAGTCCAGGTATTTTCTGAGCAAATTAAAATATTGATTAACTTTTTATTAAGGCTATCTACACCTTTAAGTGTACCATTCTAACTAATGAGGGGGAAGAGAATATCTAATATTAGTAATATTAGTCCTTTAAGTTGATATGAACCCCAGAGTTTACATATTTTGAGTTTGTCAGGACACAGTGGTTTTTTTTAATCGCTATGTTAGAGATGAATAAATAGGTAAAGTGAATTTTCCAGGGTATGACACTTATGGTTGGAGATAGACTAAAACTCAGCCTTTCAGTCCAGTGCTTGTTCCTTTGTAAACTGCTGCTTTAATGATACTTTATAGATACATTAAAGTTCAGCTTAAAATCTTTCTTACACATTAAAAACTTTTTTTATTGTTGATGTACAAAAGTTCCATCTTATACATTTTTTAAAAAACGTAAAGGTGTTAAACTTCCGTGGGAAAATATTAAGGATAAGTTTCCTCAGGTTTTTTTTTTTATATACATATGCAGTAATTCTCACTAAATAGATCTGGTTATCTAAGAAAAAGACGTGGTTCTTATGTGGACATAACCCTGTAAAACTTGGCAACACCTTGATCTTCTGTCTCCTGTCAGGTGCCACCTCTTTCTGAACCTTTTGCTTGATTACCCAGGACAGAATTCACCCCTCCAGTGGCTGTTGTAACTCTGTTATGTGCCATCACTGTTTTTTGGTTGTGTTATGTTTTTTTGCATACGTGTCTTTTTTACTCTACTAGACTGAAGGAATTTCGAAAGCCAGGAATTGTGTCTTATTTGACGTCAAGTTACTCATATTGATTTTCACTTCACTAAAGTAAGCAGTTCGACTGAATGGAAAATAACTAAAACATCTAAAAGGTTGGAATTCAGTGGAACTTGAGGTGGAGAGATGTAAATGTGCAAGGAATGAAAATACTGTCTTATTTTCTAAGACGTTTCCATGCTCATTAAGCTAATTTTTGTATCTTCTCTCTTAGGAAAACTATATCTCAGACCCAACTATCTTGTGGAGAGCTTATCCCCATAACCTGATGACGTAAGTCATTTTCAGCAGGTTTGTCTTAGTTAAGGACCGTGGTCATGTCACTTTTAAGCAGGATTTGTTCCTGTTATTCTCTTTAGGACCTTAGGGAAATTCGTACAATAGGTATGTCTTTGGCAGTCTCACTGCCATAAGGACAAAAAATTCCTGTGTGCTTTTTTCATGTATATAATCTTTTCAGCATGTTTGTTACCTTGAGAAAACTGATTTTTAACAGTAATCCTAATTTAGTCCTCTGTCTTCCCTTCCTTTTCCCTAACCCTTCTCCTCGTCACTGCTCCATCTTCTACATTCTTTGGCTCCTTTTCTTTGCCCCAGTCTCTCTTCACTCCTTCCATTTCTTACCCTCTTACACTATAAGCTTGAGGGTAGGGACTGTTTCTTTTTTATTTTTCTGGCCCCCAGGGTTTCTGTACAGTGCTGTAAGAAGCTCAGGGGTTGCAAAGTCAGCCAGCTAAGTTATTCATTCTTCAAGCCCAGCTCTAGAACATCTGTTCCATATTTTCCTTGCTCCTTTAGCCTATATTGGCTTCTGCTCTCCTGAATTTGTCTTTTTGGCATGCAGTATTTTATGTTTATCTATGCATTGTCTTGGCTGTTCTGTAGTTGTCTCATTTATGTAAGTCTTAATTTGTGCCCATGCCTACCAAGGCTATATGTACCTTGACAGCAAGAAGAACTGTCTCTTTTTATATCCTTCGCTGTGCCAGGCTGTAGGTGCTCATCAGGTAGAAAGTAGTCAATAAATGTGTTGTGATGTGAGGATTGGTGAAAAAGTATGAAGGGAATAACATGACCCTGCAATATTACCATACTCTGCTGAGCCATTCTGACTTTTAAAAGTTGTTAATCCGATGCACTTTTGTAAACTGGAGATATAAACATCATATTTATGTGGGACTGTATCTTCTCCCCCTCCCCACCCCCCTGGAATTATTCAGATTGGCTTTGTGTTTTCTGCTTTAGACCTCTGGAGGAGAGGGGGAGGGAGAGCAGAGAGAAAGCGCAAGATCTGGAGGGGTGTGATGTGAGGAGGAGACTGGATTCTAGACTGAATGTGATTCGTCTCCTGGCGAGTCCGTCAGGGCCTCATTCTTCTCTGGAATCCTGGTTTGCCTCCATTTATTGGGGGCTCTCAGTGTCGCAACCTGGTAGAGTTACCATATTTCCCTAAGAAAAAATCCAGGGATTGTTTGAGATTGGGATTATCCTGGTTTCAGGTGCTGGTTGATCTGTGCACCTTCACTTTTCTATCCATCTTGTTTGCCCTTCCCACTTCCCTTTTGACGAAACCTTACCGATCTGTGATTTGATTCCCTTAGAGTCATGGTCCGTATGTCTTCAGTAGCTGACAGGCATACTCCTCAGTATTAAGTAACTACTAGACAAGGGGCTCTGTTTCCTCGCAGCTCGCTTGCATGTTCACAGTGTTCTGCAGATGATGTCTCTGCTTCTGCTGTTTAATCCAGAGGAGCTGACTGATGCCGGGGGGCCGGGGGGCCGGGGGAAGTGGCTGTTGGAGAGTACGGTCCGTGGAGTATCGTGAGGGGACCTGAAGTGATAACACAAAGGTGGCTGCTTAGTACATCCTGATTTCCAGCGTTTGTTTGTACTTTATTCTTTACAAATGGTATGCTTTAAGAGGTATTTTTTACTTTCTTGTGTTGGTACAGATTTCAAATGAAGTTTTTCTACGTATCACAGTTGGCATACTGGTTTCATGCTTTTCCTGAACTCTACTTCCAGAAAACCAAAAAAGTAAGCAGGGGTTTTATAATTTTAAAAATTCTTTTGCCTTTTTTTTTTTGCCTTTTTTGGAAGTCTTTTTAAAATGATTTCCTCATGTCTCTAACCTCCCTCTCACCTCAAATCTCCCCCCACTATTCTCTCACCTCTCTCCTTTCCACAGAGACTAAGTATCCTTAAGTATTTATTGAAGAAAGCGTCAGTCATTTTAACTTAGAGGGGGATTTTACATTTGACATGTTAGTTTCTCATTTTAAAATTATGTTAGTGGTAATTTAAAATAATTTAAACCAATTTTGCAATGTAATGTTAGTTTTGTGTTACTGATATCCTTAGCAGTTTCACAAGCGAGATCAAAAGGATTAATTAGATTATTGTACAACCAAATGGTACTGTGTATAAGTCCCAAAGAAAAACTCAGTATCGAGAAAAGTAAACCATAGTTAAATATTCACCTTGAATTTTTTCCTGGTGAACTAGGTGGGAAAGATGTTGGTTTGTTTTGTTTGAACGATGAGTAAACCACTGGAGCACTACAGTAGCCTCCTGTGTAGTTTTGCCCTCAGTACTTCGGAAGCCAGGCTTCTGTGATGTCACAAAGTCAACTTTATTTCCTTTATTTAACTCTTTCTCTTCTAAGAGCTCTACTAGCTCCCTGTTGCTTTAAACTAAAATAAAGCTGCTCACCTGTGCTCTGAGGGTTTCTCCTGTCTGTGCCCCCTCCCCTGGTCCCTTTTTCTTCCACTCTCTCCTTAGGCCTCATTCACACTGACATTCTCTAGTTTTATAATCCCAACACATCAGTTCTTTTTTCTGGAATACCTTTTCCCTCTGATAAATTAATCAGGCACTTTAGTTCTCTTTTTTGGGGCGAGATTGTTTAAATATTCCGATATATGAACTGATACGTGGGTGGGGCTGTGGATAAAAGAAGTCTGATCGTGAGTTAACAACCACGAAGTTGGGCGATAGGTACCTGGGGATTCGTTATACTGTCTGTGTGTTGTATGTATTTCACATTTTTCCACGTTTAAAACACTTGTTAAAATCCCCTTACTTTGAGAAGCTTTCCAAAATAGCAGAGCAACCAACCCATCCAGCAACCATCTTTCCTGTGCCTTCTCAAAAGCCACAAACACTTATTTCTATATATACTCTAAATAGTTAATTCATGAGTATAGGCACTTGATTTATTATTGTGTTGTCTGTGACTTTTCGTATCGCGTGTCTGTCATCATTGATGTCGTTGTCTGCCATGATTAGAAAACACCACCAAATTAGGCCATGTAAAGTACAGTGTTTTTCTAGTTAAGTTGATTGTAAGGATTAGGATGAAGGTGCATAAAACCTTTGACTTAGAACTGTCTTAAGGTAAAATTCTTAGGCTCACAGCTTCCAGTAACGCTTGCATATTCAGTAAGCACCTACTGGGAACCATACATGTCCCATAGCTGCACTGTCCAAATTAGTAGCCACAAGGCACATTTAAATTAACTAAGCAAAAACAAAATTCACTTTCTTCTCTTTTTTTTGCGGTACGCGGGCCTCTCACTGTTGGGGCCTCTCCCGTTGCAGAGCACAGGCTCCGGACGCGCAGGCTCAGCGGCCATGGCTCACGGGCCCAGCCGCTCCGCAGCATGTGGGATCTTCCCAGACCAGGGCACAAACCCGTGTCCCCTGCATCGGCAGGTGGACTCTCAACCACTGCACCACCAGGGAAGCCCTCAAAATTCACTTTCTTGGTCACACTAGCCCGATTACAAGTGCCCATTCACCACATGTTGCTTCACTGTCTGCCATCTTGGATCAGAGACAGAGAACATGTCCATCATTACAGAAGGTTCTGCAAAGCACTGCTGAGACTCTCATAGTTCCTGGATGTCTTAGTACCATGGTTCCAATAGTTAAAGCTTTCTTCCTGTACTTTTTATACCTGTGGACATAATACCTCTGGGTTTCATTATTAATTCATATGTCTATATCTTGTTCATTGACCATGTAAGTAGAGAGGGACATTTCAAAGTAATTGTTCATTTTCATTCTCAAAGCTCTTTTCTTATCAATTCCTGCCAGATGGCATTTCTCCAGAAATGCAATCTAATTTTTATGGAATAATTTGCATAACTTAGAATTTAACTGAAACTATTTTTAACACCTACATATGACAGTCGAAAGTAACTGTTGCAAGTAATTAACATAATTTGAAAGTAACAGCTGCATATGTGTTAAACAGTTTTTAAAATTTACTCTATAAAAATTGTTTTTGGAAGAACTCTTTACTGGAAAAAACCAGTACATTGATTGTTTTGAACCGATCCTACAGAGAAATGAAGAAAGGAACACAGTAGCAGTTCAAGATATGTGTAGTCACAGATAACTCAGTTTCTTTTAAGAAGGATATTATAACTATATGTAATATGTATGTTTCAATACAAATAGTCCTCTCTTTCTGCCCATAAGAGGATTCAAAATGTAATTTTTTAGCCAACTTGAATATATGAAGTTGCAAGGAAGTGTGGATGAAATAGCCAAGTGTTTTATTTCTAATATCAGTTTTTTTGGTTTAATTATCCGTACATATAATTGTATATCATATAAAGTATATTAAATTAGAAAAATGCTTTCTCCTACTTCATGAGGGTTATGTTCGCCCTTCGACTTTGTTGTTAACATCTGTCCTTCATCCCTCGAGCTACTCTTTGACTCATCTAAGTCAGTTTTTCCAGAGTACATCATTACCTCTGTCTTACTTATTCCTCCCCTAGACCTCTCTAAGCATTTAGAAGTGACATTGATTGAGGTTTCTCAGGCTATGTATCTTACCCAAACATTTATCTGTTGTTCAGAATAAAGTAATTGATACAGATCCCTGTAGTGTGAGAGCTTTGGAAAAATTTACATATGAGACAGCTGCATCTGTTGTTTAGGGGCAAATCTGTGCCTTATATTTGGGCATATATGTGATATTCAGTTTAAAGTTAATTTTTCAGTACAGTGTAGTTAAGAAAAGCATTTTCTTTAAAAAACAGAAGTTTACTAAAGCATATGGCTGACCTTTTTAATAAAAACATGTTGGAATAACAACTGAAAATGTCACCTGAAGTTATTTATAATTTTAGAATTTGTTTTGATTTAAGTGTACTATGTTTATTAGATTTTCCATGAAAAATGAAGCTATCAGAGTTTTAAGTCATCACTCTATGACTTCATCCTTATATAAGTTACTTGAACGTTAGCATTAAAGATAGATATGAACTTGGCAATGCTTTTCTAATAATTCAGTTTCATTATATATCTTTTTCATTCAAGTATAAAAAAAGTTTGCTAATCTTTAAACAGACAAACACACAAAACCTCATTTCTGGCTCCTGGTAACAAAATCATAGAAGGATGTGTGAAAATGTCTTGAAAAACCAAAATCGCCTTTTCTCAGCCATGTTTATATTCATCTAGACTCTAGATTCTAGAACAGTGATGAACTGCCCGTGGATGGCTTACTGACTCCCTAATTGAAATCTGACGTGGCCAGTGAACTGATATGTGCCAGCATTTCACCCAGCCTTCTCTGTTCTCCCTGAGCCCCAGGGAAACGTGTAGGCCCCAGAGACCCTGGTGCTGGGCACGGTCTTTACTGTTGGCCATAGACATGTAAGTCCCAGAGGGGCTGTAACCCCATGAGGATTGAAGAATATCAGAAAGAAGAGTCTGGCCTAGAACAGGACTGCTGAAAGCAGCCATTTTCTGAATGAAATCTAGATAAAATTTCTCATTTTAAAAGTCACGCTACATCATGCACATTACCTTTGTATTGTTACTATGGGAATGCCTTTAGCTCACGTTCTCCACCACTTCTTGTGGGCTCTTCCCTGTCACTCGTTTATTTTGACACACTGTCTCTGGTTAGGCTTTGAGTATGCAAACATTGCTTCAGAGACACTGGTTAGTTTGTATAAGGCTGAAGTTGCTGTTACTTAGAAAAAGGATTCTTAATACTCCATCCTTTTGAAAGTTGAAGAGACTATTGTAAAAGCTCTTGCCAGGCATTTGATGGTTGTGAAGATGGAAGCTGTGATGGTAGTTTACTTTCCATTATTGACTCATCTGGTCTGCTATCAGAAAGGCAGGGCTGAAATGCAAAGTTGAACCTGAATTTAGGGAAGAAGCTCTGGATTTTTCTTTACCTAATGGCAAGCACAGCCTTGCCTCACTTAATTAGATTGAGATTTAAGGACAAGAAATATAAAAGAAATGGAATGGCTTTTTGAAATGTAGTGTGTTTGTAATTCATAATAGTGGGTTTTTTTTGTCAGAGGAGAAAAGATAGGCATCTTATGTTCTCTGCTAAATGGCGTATTTTTAAAACTTATTTGTGTTTCTTCTTAAAATATATATATATATTTTTTTAATCTTCCCAAGCAGTTACACTGCTCTGGTTTTTCCAGCAGTTATTCCAGCAAATTAGTTTTTTACATCGATTTACACAAGCTATTATGTAGTAAAATGAGTTTAGTGTTCAATCAGCAATTAAAAAACAAAAAAGCTTTTATTATAAGTATTGGGGGTGCCCCTAGTGTTTGTTTTCCCCTCAGAAATTTGGAGCATTGTTTAACACATCTGAAAGAAGGAATATGGCAGTATTTCCCATACGTAGTCACTTATATGCCACCTTGCTGCAACTTAAAATGTTTTATTTAAAATTATAATGAAAGTTTGTTTTCTTGTATACTATCTAAAATCATTTTGTGCGGTGCCAGTGATATACACACCACGTAGCATATCAAATTGCCGTTATAACCCTACAGCTGAGCTGGTCTGAAATGACTATAAGAGAATGAAGAGGCTTTCTTGTGGTTGAACTTCACCATGTTGTCTCCACACCTTTCTCCCTCTCTCCTTTGGTAAGGAGAAGTAGTTCACTGGAAGTTTGAAAATTATGTGGAGAGAATCTTCAGACAGCCTATTTTCAGAGATACTTCTCTCTCCAGTTGGAAATTCCACTGTAAACTAGGTATTATGTCTTGGGAGTTTTCCCCGAGAGACCCAAAGTGTAGGACTCTATATAGTTCTAGTCAACTGTTGTATGTTCTACCTTTCTAGCACTTGATCTTTGTAGCATTCTTACTAGAAAAGAGTTTTTAGTTTCAAAACTATACTTGTAAACTCTACTCTTTCTCAGAAGATTTGGTCAAGTAACTCCCTACTTGAAATGTAAGTGGCAAAAAGAAGACCAATAGAGAGCTGTGCTCAACTCTATTATATGCCAGAGATGAGTCTAGTGAGGTTCCAGATGAATGCAGCTCAGTCAGCCAACATCAACCACCATTTTAGTGATTTTAATTAGAGCTGCAGTACATGAATAGTACTAACCAGGCTAATAGAGCCTTGTAATATATATGTGCCAAGCTAATAGAGACATACGTATATCAATATATGTGGTAAACTGCCAAAAAAAGAGAGAGCAGAAATGAGAGGTACAGGCATTTCATAAATTAACAAGCGTTCATTGGGCCTATCACTGTTCATATTTTGCAAACATTTTTTACTGCAACCCAAGATGAAAAACCAGAGTTTATATCATAATTCTCTGTGTGTGTGTGTGTGTGTGTGTGTGTGTAAAATCTGGATTAAGGTTTTCATGAAACAATGCAATGTGCTATACACTCTAGCATTTTTTATTCTATTTCGTATTTCAGAACATGTTAGAGTGACCCCCTAAATTGATTTCATGATTCACTTGACTTATGTCTTTGAAAACCACTGTTTCTAAGATAACTAGGTCACTAGGGACTATGGAAGAAAAAAAGAGAAGCAAAAGTAAAATCCGAATACCTGGCTTACAGGTTATTAAGAGGAGAAAGAATATACAAATAGATGGTATCCTAAGTGAGAAGATAAATTTTAACCTTCGATTTTAATGACTTGACTGACAATGCAATGAAAGGGACTAAAAGCATGAGCTAAACAATGTGAATACTATTTAGGTAAACAAAAGCACCTCTGCTGGTATAAACATAGCAATTTTAATAGTACAAGGACATTATGGTTATTAATATTGTGTCATTTAATAAATGTTTATTATAAAAGGAACCACTCAGTACTGAAAGGGATTTGGAGTTCATCTGATTCAGGCAAACCCAGCTGTTACTCACATTTAGATGAGTAGCTGAAGCCAGGAGAGGTTAAAGAACTGCGGCTAATTGGGGTGAGCATTCAGGAAGGGTGCTGGGCAGAGTGGCCTTCAAGTCTTCCTCTGTGACAGTGCATTTTCACTCTGCCACAGTGCTCCCAAGAACAGGACTGCTTCCCCATGTTTTAATCTACTGTGCAATTTTCTGTTTACAGGAAGATATTCCTCGTCAGCTCGTCTACATTGGTCTTTACCTCTTTCACATTGCTGGAGCTTATCTTTTGAAGTGAGTTGGGATTTTTCTTGGGTGTGTATATGGACTGGGCAGATCGTATGCTAATCTGTCTTAATTCATAATTAATCTTTTCATTTTAAATGTGTTTTTTTAACAGCTTGAATCATCTAGGACTTGTTCTTTTGGTGCTGCACTGTTTTGTTGAGTTTCTTTTCCACATTTCCCGCCTGTTTTATTTTAGTGATGAAAAGTATCAGAAAGGGTAAGTTGTAGAGCCGTTCTATTTCTTGTGTAATTAAAGTCAGTGCCTGTGTTGTCAAGGACCATACTATTGGCGATTATATTGTTTTATAACCTGTTAGTAGCAGCTTTAAATAAAATGACCCTGTTTAGCTGTTGATGTTGGTATTTTGTTCTCTAAAATAGAGTCTTTCTTAGCTAGAGAGATACTGTATTGGAACTTGTAATTTTGAGGGTTGAGGGTTTACTTTTCTGATATAACTTCTCCTATCTCGTTTAAGTGCACGTTTTTCTTTTGGAGAAGGAAGAATGAACTTTCAGAAGAAATTGAAATAATAGCTTATAGAGCCTTAAAGATATTAAAATATTTTGATGGGAAAATTGAACTGGAACAGAATTGGAGTGATATGACTTATAAAGAGTGTGAAGCCTTTAACAACAACAACAACAACAACAAAGTAAAACTGGGACTCTCATGAGAATTGAGTACATGGCTTTTGTTTTATCCAGCATTTTCCAAACTTGTTCTATATACCAGTAGTTCCGAGAATCATTAATAGTTGTTACACACACACAAAAAAGATCAGCTAAACAAAAAATATCAAACATTTCTTTACTGGACTTCTAGAACCTGAAATAATGCTGATATGTTATATATCTTCAAGAATGTGATATAAGGGCTTCCCTGGTGGCGCAGTGGTTGCGAGTCCGCCTGCCGATGCAGGGGACACGGGTTCGTGCCCCGGTCCGGGAAGGTCCCACATGCCGCGGAGCGGCTGGGCCCGTGAGCCATGGCCGCTGAGCCTGCGCGTCTGGAGCCTGTGCTCCGCAACGGGAGAGGCCACAACAATGAGAGGCCACCGTACCGCAAAAAAAAAAAAAAAAAAAATGTGATATAATATGAAGCATTTCCCTAACATTTTATTTCAGAATCCTTTTTGCAGAACAATAAGAAATGCTGTTTTGATATGCACTTACTTAACAGGAATCTGATTTCTACTAGGATCTTTTCTTATCTTTGCAATTCTGTGAATCTGACTTGTGACATTTTTCTCAGATTTTCTCTGTGGGCAGTTCTGTTTGTGTTGGGAAGACTTCTGACTTTAATTCTTTCGGTACTCACTGTTGGCTTTGGCCTTGCAAGAGCAGAGAATCAGAAGCTGGATTTCAGTACTGGAAACTTCAATGTGTTGGCTGTTAGGTAGAGTTGATTTAATATTTTTCTCACTTTGCACTACTATATAGTATGTATTATCAGTTTACAATATGAATCATCTAAAAATAAAGGGATAAATACAGGGGTTAGGGTAAATATTCATTTGATTTGATTTCATACCTGTTAACGATCTCATGTCCAAACTGAAGTACTAAAGCGTTTATTTAACTTCTGGGATTAATCATTAGCAGGATAATTATTTATTAACATAATCTTGTCAATTTAGTGGGAATTTAGCGCTAAGTTAATCCTGTCAAAGCAGGATAGACTTTGGCTTTATTCAATGGCATTGTTGGGGTGCACTCTAATTTTCTGTTTATTCCTTCATATTCTCAGAATTGCTGTTCTGGCATCCATTTGCATTACCCAAGCATTCATGATGTGGAAGTTCATTAATTTTCAGCTTCGGAGGTGGAGAGAACATTCTACTTTTCAGGCACCAACTGTGAAGAAGAAGCCAACAGTGACTAAAGGCAGGGCTTCTAGAAAAGGAACAGGTTTGTATTCAGTAAGCAATGAAAACCTTCAAGTAGGAAACTTTTTTTTTTTTTAATGTTTTGGGGTCTTACTTATAATCTTGTTAAGATTTAAAATCTTATAAAGGAAAGTTTATTCTACTTATTAGCAAAATTAGAAACAAAATCATTTTGCCCCATCCTACAGTTTGTTGGTCAGTTATTCTCCTCAAAAGCTGTCCGCTAAGTTCTCTCTGACAAGTTTTCCAGACTTGATGACTTTGAGCCACTATAGACCAATGTGGACATGGGCAGTTTTAGTGAATAACTAACCTGGAGCGTGATTGTACTTTCAAGCATCTTACTCATATTTAAAAAGCAAAACCTTTTTTCAGCCCCTTCCCATCTGCCCTTTAGTCCCAGGTGGAACACCTTTTTTTTAAATAACTTCTGATTGTTTGATCCTTCATCTTTGAGTCTGCATCTAACCTCTCTTCTCCTTCTGGCTTTTGATTGAAAATGCATTGACAGTGGAGTAATTTTTTTTCAACATCGAGTGTTAATAGTTGGAACTGTAACACAAGGAGTTCCATTTTAAAATATATATCAACTGTGGTTTGCTCCTTATAAGTCTTTATAGCTGGTAGTTTATGTCCTCCAGTCCTATCCTTATTCAGGCTTGTATCAGCAACTCTTGACCCTTTGCATGTCATATAAATTTTAGTGCATCTTGGTCAGTTTTCACATGCACAAATAGCTTCACTGGGGTATTGGATTGATATTACATTGAATCTGTAGATCAGTTGAGGGAGAATTGAGTATATCAACCCATGAACATGATGTATACCTCCCACTTATCTAGATTTTCTTTAATTTCTCTCAGTAATATTTTTTAATAACTGCTTTATTGGAATATAATTCACACACCATAAGTTCATCCTTTGAAGTGCACGTTTCAGTGGTTCTTAAGTATATTCACCATTAGCAGTCATTTTCCATTCCCTCCGTTCCCCTGCCCCTGCCAGCCTCTTCTTACCTGTTTTCTGTCTCTGTAGATTAGCCTTTTCTGGATATTTCCTATCAGTGGAATCATACAGTGTGTGATCTTTTGCAGCTGTTTCTTTCACATAGCATATTTTTAAGATTCATACATGTCGTACGTAGCATGTACCGATACTTCATTCCTCTTTATGGCCAAATAATATACCAGCGTATGGATGTACTATGTTTTGTTTATCTGTAAGTTGACTGACAGTTGGGTTGTTTCCACTTTTTTGGCTACTGTGAATGATGCTGTTAACATTCACGCACAAGTTTTTGTTTGAACGCCTGTTTTTTGCTGTTGGGATATATAACTAGGAGTGGAATTGCTGGGTCATATGATAGCTGTATGTTTAATATCCGGTGGGAACTGCTAAACTGTTTTCCAAAGTGCACCATTGTACACCCATTGTTTTGCGTGTTGATATCCAGTTGTCCCTGCACCATTTGTTGGAAAGACTAATCTTTATTGAAGTGTCTTGATACTCTTGTTGAAAATCAGTTGATCATAAAAGTAAGAATTTAATATTTCTGGACTCTCTATTCTAGTCTCTTCATCTCTATGTCTATTCTTATGCCCTTGTCTTGATTGCTATAGCTTTGTAGTAAGTTTTGAAATCAGGAAATGTGAGTCTACCATTTCTTTTTTTTCATGTTTTGGTTATTCTGGGTGCCTTGCATTTCCATACGAATTTTAGGATCAGCTTGTCAATTCCTGCAGAAAAGCCAGCTGGCCTTTGATATGGATTATCTTGAATCTGTAGATTGCTTTGGGGAGTATGAACATAGATGTCCTTCCATCTTTTAGGGTCTTCTTTAATTTCTTCCAATTAAATTTTATAGTTATCAGTGTATAAGTCTTGCACTTCTTCATTAAATTTATTCCTAAATATTTTATTCTTTTCAATGCTGTTGTAAATAGAATTGTCTTCTTAATTTCATTTCTGGATTGTTCATTGCCAGTGTATAGAAACACAGTTGATTTTTGCATAATGATCTTGTATCCCACAACATTGTTGTGCTTATTAGGGTTTTTAAATTTTACTTTACTATTTAATTCTAGTACTTTTGTGGATTCCTTTGCATTTTCAGTATACAGGATCATGTCGTTGACAGGTAGAGATAGTTTTACTTTTTCCTCTCCAGTCTGGATGCCTTTTATTTCATTTTCTTGTCAAATTATCCTGGCTAGAACCTCCAGAACAATTTTGAATAGAATTAGTGAGAACAGATATCCTCATATTGTTCCTGATCTTAGCAGGAAAACATCTAGCCTTTCACCATTAAGTATGATGTTACCTGTGAGTTTTTCCTAAATGGGCTTTTTCAGGTTGAGAAAGTTTCCTTCTATTCCTACTTTGTTTGTCATTTTTATCATGAAAGGATGTTAGATTTTGTCACGTGCTTTTTCTGCAACGATTGAGATCGTCAAATGATTTGTGTCCTTTTTTCTATTGATATGATGGATTATATTAATTGATTTTTTAATGTTAAGCCAACAATGCAGTCCTGGGATAAATCTCACTTGGTCATGTATATAATCCTCTTTAGATGATGCTTGATTTGGCTTGCTAGTATTTGGTTGAGGATTTTTACATCTGTATCCATAAAGAATATTGATATGTATTTTTTGGTAATGTATTAATTTTCAAATGTAAATCCAGTCTTGCATTCCTGCATAAACCCAAGTTGATGATGACAATATATCACTTTTGCTGGATGGGTTTTTTCAATATTTTGTAAAAATAGGATTTTTTGCATCTGTGTTCATGTAAAATATTGGGCTATAGTTAGCCCTTTTCTGGGGTAATATCCTTGTCAGGTTTTGATACGAGTTATGTTGGCTTTATAAAAGTATTGGGCAGTTGTGTCCTTCTTATAATGCCAACATTATTTCTTATTTAAATGTTTGGAAGGATTCACCAGTGAAGCTATCCAACCTAGACTCTTCTTTATGGGAAGATTTTTAACTGCATGTTCACATTCTTTAGTAGATAATAGGATTATTCAGATTTTCCATTTCTTATTGTTTCTCTTTTGGTAAATTGTGTTTTTCAAGGATTTATCCATTTCATTTAAATTTGCAAAATGTATTGATGTAAAACTATTCATAATATCCACTTATCTTATTAATGCCTGTAGAACAGCAGTGATTCCCATTTTTCATACTTACATTTCATGTAAGTAGTTTATGCCTTTCTCTTTTCTTCTTCCATCAGCCAAGAACCAACATTTGTCTTCTTTTGCTGATTGTCTCAGTTGTGTCATTGATTTCTGTTCTTGTTTCCCTTTCTTTGGGTTTAATTTGCTGTTTTGTTATTTGTGGTTTACCTTGTGGAAATAAATCATTGATTTTTCATCCCTTCTCATGAATTACTTGCAGTTAAGGTCAAACTTCCCTTTCAGCAGTGCTTTACCCTTATTTCACAGGTTTTGATATATCTCTTTCATTATCATTCAGTTTCAAATATTTTATAATTCCAGTTGTGGTTTCTTCTTTGACCCATGGATTATTTATAAGTAAATTGTGTAGTTTACAGACACTGTATTTGGGCATTTTCTAGGTTTTGGGGGGTTTTTTCCTACTGATTTCTAGCTTAATTCCACTGTGGTTAAAGAACGTACTCTGAATGATTTCAATTCTTTGAAATTTGTTGATACTTTCATTATGTCTCATCATGTGTTCAATATTGATGAATGTTCCACTTGGACTTCAGAAGGATGTGTATCGTGTGTTTGTTGAGTATTCTGTTCTGTAGGTAGGTGGCAGGTCCATTTGTGATGTCCAGGTTTGTATCTTTACTGACTTGGTGGAAGGAGTTCTGCTTGTTCAGTCAGTTACTGCAAAAGGTATTGACCCATTTCTCCCGGTAGCTTGTAAGTTTTTGCTTTAAGTATTGTGAAGATATGTTACAGGTATATCAAAATTCAGGGTTGTTATATAAATCCCTGTGGGATTTGTCCTTTTTCATTGTCACATGTCCCTCTTCATCTCTAGCTTGTCTGAATTTACTCCAGTTCACCAACTATCTTGTGGTAAAGTGTTAGCATGCTCTATCTTTTCCTGTGTTTTTCTACTTTAAACCTTTCTTTGTCCTTAAATATACGTTGTGTCTCTTGTAAGCAGCATGTAATTGGATTTTAATTTTTTTCATCCAGTCTGATGAAATAATCTTTGTTTTTTTGACACTTATACTATGATGTGCCTGGGTTTGGTTTTCTTTGCATTTATCCTGCTCACTGTTGTGTAGAGCTTCCTGAATCTTGGCTTGGTTTCTTTTGCCATTTTTGGAAAATCCTTCACCATTATTTCTTCAGATACTGCTTCTGCCCCATTCTTTCTCCTGTCCTTCAGGGATTCCAGTACATGTGTTAAACCCTTTTACCCCGTCCTTTTATATCTTTTCATGCTTTCTGCATTTTCCACCCTTTTTTCTCTGAGTTTCAATCTGAGCATTTTTTTCTAGTTCACTCATCTCTTCTGTTGTGCCTAATCTGCTATTAAATTTATATTTTTAGTTACTGTATTATCCTGTCCTGGGATTAAAGATTTTTGAGTCCTTGGATGAAATTATCTGTCTTTTCATTTATTTTTATTAATCATTGTTCTTTTAATATCCATGTGTGATAACTCCAGATCTGGATCACCTGAGGATCTATTTCTGATTTTTTTTTTCTCTTAGTTTTCAGTCATTTTGTCTTGTTTTCTGGCACACCTGTTTTTTGTTTGTTTGTTTGTTTGTTTGTTTTATGAAATCACTTTTTGTAAAACTTTAATTTCTGAGACATTTAAAAAGTCACACTAGGGGCTTCCCTGGTGGCGCAGTGGTTGAGAGTCCGCCTGCCGATGCAGGGGACACGGGTTCGTGCCCCGGTCCGGGAAGATCCCACATGCCGCGGAGCAGCTGGGGCTGTGAGCCATGGCCACTGAGCCTGCGCGTCTGGAGCCTGTGCTCCGCAACGGGAGAGGCCACAACAGTGAGAGGCCCGCGTACCACAAAAAAAAAAAAAAAAAAAAAAAAAAAAAGTCACACTAAAAGTATCACACTAAAAGTAAAACAAACAAGACTGACAATTTTTAAACAAAGCACTTTGTAAACAAAAATAATTTGCCAGTGCATCGAAACATTATTTTTAAATAAGCAACATTATACCAATTTTTTAAAATTTAAAAAGTCAGTACTGCATGTATCCTCATACTTAAAAAAAAAATTATTGTAAGAATTCTGCCTTTATACACTAAATACTGTGCTAACAATATAGAAAGCCACTTGGGGCTTTCACGCGATGTAATCCTGTGTTGTTGGCACATAAGGCGGTTACTGAGGCCACAGGGAGGCCGACTGGTCTCCAGCAAAGCCAGGCAGAAGCCAATGCCCCTAAGATCAGGTTGAATACTGAATATTTTGTGTAAAAGCATGCAGAGGCTCTGGATGAATTAGTAGAAGCTCTGGATCATTCTGTGTCACTGAAGCTGATGTATTTCCAGTTTGTCCTCATTCCGAGGACATCAACTATTTCTAAGGGCTTTCTTCTCTGGTGGGCCCCAAATTCATATTTTTGTCTCCCTATCATTGTGAGACTTCCCAGTTCTCTCTGTAGCTTTATTCTTTGTTAGGAGTTACTTTCTGCTTGATTTTTCTCAGTCTTGCTTGGTGCGTGCACGTTTAGTAGTTGGCAAATACCTTGGGGGAGAAATGTACTTAGCTGACTTGGTGTTTTTCCCAGTGCCTTCAAATAGCCATTTTTGTATTTGCCTTTTGTGGATATTTTTGGAGGGAGGGTTGGTCTGGCATCAGTTATTCCATCATAGCTTGAAGAAGGCGGTTATAACACTCTTAAACATAAGAGTTATCATACTAAACAGCAATTTTTTAATATGTTGGAAAGAAACATATCCCCAAGAACTTCCCTTGTCTGCTGTCCCGTGTGAAAATGTTCCTTTTTTTCTACCCAAAGTATTGCTCTGCAGACTATTTTATAGTTCTTCTAACTGTTTTTAGAGTTTCTGCCTTCTCTTTTTTTCCTACCTTCAGTAGTAGTTACTTTCCTTTTTTAACTGTTTTTTAGTTGAGATGTAGTTGACATATGTAATTACTTTTTTTTTTTTTTTTTTTTTTTTTTTTTTTTTTGCGGTACGCGGGCTTCTCACTGTTGTGGCCTCTCCCGTTGCGGAGCACAGGCTCCGGACGCGCAGGCTCAGCGGCCATGGCTCACACGCCCAGCCGCTCCGCGGCATGTGGGATCTTCCCAGACCGGGGCACGAACCCGTGTCCCCTGCATCAGCAGGCGGACTCTCAACCACTGCGCCACCAGGGAAGCCCTGTAATTACTTTTAATTTGCTGCTTTCAGTTCATTGCGTTTGACATGTTATCAGGTTTTATGGTTGGTTAAATACTAGTAAAGATTAAGCACTAGTAAGTAAGTTTCACCTAAGGGCATAAGAGTATATATTAGGTTTTAAATTTTCTTTTCTGAGGGTACCTTTATGTGTAAAAGATAATATTATTTGCACTTACTTAGAAAGTAATCCTGATTTTTTTCTCTTTTCAGAAAATGGTGTAAATGGAACAGTAACTTCAAATGGAGCAGACCCTCCCCGTAATAGAAAAGAGAAATCTTCATAATGAATTACAATCTAATTGATTAGTGTCCCCAAAGAAATCTGCTTTTTACTATATCTTTCAGCACTAGAGATTTTTTTCTGTTCTTGAAAATACAGTTTGTGCTCTTTGATTCTTGCCACTATTGTTCCATGCATTTTTTAAAGGGCATTTGAGGGGAGGATGATTACTATGAGTGAAAAAAATACTTCAGCTTAGACTAAGCTACCTGCCTTCAAATAGTTTAGGGACCACCACCATATTTTATTTTATTTTGTTTTTTATCTTTCAGCATTTTTCTAATGATTTGAAGAGAGAACTATTTACAAAAATTCTACATATCAGTGATAGAATTTCTTGCTCTCACCAATTTTTTATATTAGCAAGATGGCCTATTCCAGCAAGGCCATATTTTTTAAGTTATCTTTCAGGGCAAAATGGAAATAATATAAAGTTGGATGTCAAACTTTAATATGTTTTCAGTGTTCTCTAATTTTTAGGAATTTTTGTAGCCTTTACACTTGGGAAAAAAGATTTGTAAATTCACCAAAATACTTGTGTGCTTTATTTTATAGTGGTTGTTAATGTTATTTACATCCCCATTTTTTTAAGGGAGAAAAAACATACTTTTGGTTATGGCGTGTGAAGATTTATTGCCATATATATTGAATCAAAATATATTAACATAAAAGTACTTGTGAAGTAAAATTTTTCTTGTGCATTTTCAACACTTGTAAACTGGAAATCAGAAAATTAAATATTTACTATAAAGAAGAAATTTGACCATAGCCCTTTTTGATATGTTTATTAATAATAACTCTTAATGGGGCTTGTCATAAGTTTGATACGCACAGCAGCTTAGAACAATACTGTTTAACCTGAAAACCCTTTTAAGAAATAATGCCTACTTGATTTATATATATAAGAAGATGTCAATATTTGGAAAACATTTAATGCACTAGCCTCAAATTGAAAATTCAGGTGGATAAATAGTCTTAAAAAAGACAATGCTTTATGTTATAACTGTAGCTTTGGTCCTATCCTTATTTGAGAAACATTTATCTGTATAAAACATATTTTTGGATAAATATATATATATATATTTGTATCTCTATAGAAAGGCTCTAAAAAACATTTGAGTAAAGTATTTGGTTCCCTTTTCTATAATTATCCTTTAAAATCTTTATAGCTCTATTTGGGTTTTTGTCGTCTTTACAGGACATATGTCACTCCTTTCAATGTTCACATTTCGCTCCCCACTTCTCACTTTTGTCACCAGCTAATGTTTGCACCATTTTTAGTATAAAAGTTGCAGACCTGATAGGTCTGCAGTTTAATCAGTTGCCATGCTGCTAGGAAGTCGTGCTTTCTGTTTCCAGCTGTTTACCCACTTCCTGGAAAAAGTAGTAGCTCTCTGTAGCATCATGGAGTTTCAGTGGAACCAAATCTCTGCCATTAAAAACTGGCATTATATTGAACTATACATTGAGAAATCAATCAGAATAAAAATTTTTACTTTCACAAGCTGTATCTTGGATGTTTTCTTTGTTGTTAGCAAATTTTATGCTATTTTTTAGTGTCTAATCTCATTAAAATGTACACATTGAAAGAGTGTACTTCTGATAAACATTTAGAACAGCCTTTCCTAAAAAGTGTGTTCTACCAAAAAAGATGATTCGTTTCATATATTATTCATGAGGGCAACTGTGTGAAAAAGTGGTTTATAACCAAGTTCAGGGGCTATTGAGTTAAACAAACTTAAAGGTGTCTTTTTTACTGCAGGACTAGCCATCCTTTATATGCACAGGTGCTTCCTGAGGCACCTGGAATGACGACAGCGGGGACACAGCATGCAGTGTCTCCACACTCGTTTGAGGAACCTTCTTTCTATGAAATTACATACAGCATATGCTGTGTGTTCTTGTGTTCTACAGCATACGCTGTGGGTTTGGGGGGTGGGGGAAGCCCTTGGTATGTAGTTAAAACTTTACAAAACACACATATACGCAAGTGTACGTGTCACTAGCACGCCCTGGACCCCCTCCTCCGAGGAGAGTCTCCACGGGCCCCCCAGATGCTGCAGAGGCTGCTGTCTCCCGGCCTCTGGTCAGACTGGGAAGCCTGAGGGGAAGCATCATGGTAGGACCATGAGCCAGGACAGCTGTCTCACTGAGTGACCTTGAACTAGTTGCTTTGCCCTTCGGGGGTTTTCCTTCCCTCCATAAAAGGGGGGATATGGCTGTGAGTAGTCCAGGTGGACTATTCTGGAACAAATGTATTAACTACATTCTTCTAAAATTAATCGTACACAGTCCTTAAATTCAGAATTAATCCTGGAGCCAAGCTTGTATAGATGAGGAAATGGAAGAGAAATGTTGTGTTGCGCAGATGTTGGCAATAGCCATGGACACCCTATGTCTCCAAGATGTTGCCAGATGTTTTCAGAGAAATCTGGTTCTGCTGCCTGTCTACACGTGGACACCTATAAGAATGGATTGATACGACCTGTTTGCATTTTTTAAAGAGTGGCCTTAAAAGTAACCCTGGAGGAAATTCAATGGTAATGCTCAAACAGATGTTTTTTTCCCAAAGATCACCCTAGGTGTGATAGGTAATTCAGTTAAGAAGCATCATCTGCTTTAAAACTTCAACACAAGACAGGTTTGGGAGTTGCAGAGTAGACATTGGCGAGTGTTGGAAGAATTAAAGACTAGTAACCTAGGGCCTGAAGAGAGTAAACGGGGTTGGACCGAGTGTGTGTTTTAGAAGCCCTGGGTATACAGACCAACACACTAGGATGAAAGGAGAGGCAAAAGGCAAGTCTACTGTATAGCACAGGGAACTATATTCAATATCCTGCAATAAACCATAATGGAAAGTATATGAAAAAGAATATAGGGACTTCCCTGGCGGTCCAGTGGTTAAGAGTGCATTTCCACTGAAGGGGGTGTGGGTTCGATCCCTTAGTCTGGGAACCAAGATCCCACATGCCGGGTGGTCTGGCCAAAAAATTTTAAAAATTAAAATTAAAAAATCTCTATATATCTATGTATAACTGAATCACTTTGCTGTACACCAGAAACGAACACGACATTGTAAAACTCCAATAATAGGTCCATCTGGTTATTGAGCCCTGTGTAAAGCTGTTAGCCATCTACAGAAGGCAGCATCCGCTATGGCACAGCTCTATCCTGTGAAGACAGCACAGAGCTCAGTATTTACAAAGACAACTAGTTTAAGCATGACTTGCTTTACAAAAAGCTGCACTAGGTATCTGTGTGTCACATGTCAACCAGTTTTATCCAATACCATTCAAAGAAAGGCTAAGCCACTTTGTCTAGCTTAACTATTTTTAAGTTTTTTAAATTATTACTATATTTGCTTAAAGCTGAAATCAAACATTTTGTGTTCTGAAAACAAGCAAATCAGAAAAGAAACTTAAGAGGCTTAGTTAGGTTCCATCACATAACTACTAGTAACCTAACTTTGACTTTGCGTCGGCCAAAGAAAGAAATTTCTTATTTTGAAGATCCAAACTTCAAGTGATAAATAACCTTGTTGATTTCTGCAGCTATTAATAAGTACCTAGTAGTAAGACTAGCAGGCCAGAGTTCAAATCTTGACTCCTCTACCGATAAGCTCTGTGTGAGCTAATTAATGTCTGTACCTCAGTTTCCTGAGATAATGTTAGCACTTACCCCACAAGGTAGTTCTAAGAACGGATTGTGCATAGCTCCACGCCTGATGCTTGTTAAATATTAGTTGTTAGCTCATGAGTTTGTGACAAACAGCACAGGGACTGAGTGGCTCATAGTAAGCATTAAGTAGTTTTAGTTGTTACTACTTTTCCCTGTAAGACCCCATTGATGAGCAAGGTTGATGAGCACTCATGCCCACAGTACAAGGACAGTGCTCCATGGTTGCTGAGCAGGGGGGCCAAAGATGCTGCAAGAGCTCTTCAAGCCACCATCACAGCCATTTAATCACTGGAAGACTGCAGGCATGCTTACCCAGCATGAAATTTCATAAAGCAAACTTCCAAGTCTGTACTGAATCATTTATACTTGTGTGACACAATCATAAAAGCAAATCGTGTGTATAGTTTCTAAAGAACGATTTTTTCTTTAAAGGTATTCCGGCCCTTTGCACAGCAAACATTAGTGTCTTTTTTTTTTTTAATTAAGTAATTTATTTTGGCTGCGCTGGGTCTTAGTTGCAGCATGCGGGATCTTCACTGTGGCATGTTTCATTGTGGCATGCGAACTCTTAGTTGTGGCATGCATACGGGATCTAGTTCCCCGGCCAGGGATTGAACCCAGGCCCCCTGCATTGGGAACGTGGAGTCTTACCCACTGGACCACCAGGGAAGTCCCTAAAGAGTGATTTTTTTTTAAATTAGATACCCATGGTTTATGAAACTATACTTTCATTCAGATGGCTTGTACAACTTCTAGAGAACTATTAGCTGCTTAGGGTTGCCTTACCTTCTAATGGAAAGAATCAAACGCCATCAGGTAAATGAGCATATTTACCTGGGACAGGAAAAGTGTGTATTACAAGACAGTTTATCAAGAAATTTGAACAGATCTCATAAAATGTCCTAGAAATTACAAGTGGACTGGAAGGCCTGGATATGGCAGTGGAGGCAGGTGGGGCAGGGGGTGGGAATATACACCTAAGTGTGGATAATATATGAAACAGACCAAAATCTTAAGACTGAGGTTGTTACTCTGTTGTATATTGGTTGATTGACTTCTGGACTAACAGCTTTTTCCTCCCTCAAATATGAGAAACTATAATAAAACTCCTTATGAGAACAATGAGAGATTAATGTTTCAAAAGTACAACTTTACCAAACTAATTTAGGTTATTAGTGATCTTCTGACCAGTTAGAGTGGTCCTTTTCTATTTCTTGCTGACTTCCTTCACAACAAACAAAAGAGTAAGACACAGGTTATTTGTAACTCAGGGCAGAAGGGAGAAATGTCTATACTGTATTTACGCTAATAAATGAAAAATGAAAGATGAAATGTGGCTTTTAAAAAGTGAATTCAATTCTGTAGGATTAAGATCTAGAAGACTACCAGGAATACATTAGAAGACTGGTGATTTACCTAAATCCTAATACACATAGGAAGCTTGGAAAAGTTCAAAAGAAAATCCTCGAGGCTTGGTTCAACTTTATCTTCAAAAAGAACTTGCATTACTACACAACATCAGTCATTCTCAGTGAATAGAAAGCGCAGTTCAAACCTAGAAGTTATTTCTCTGTTGATATCATGGCATAGTGGGTCAACTCGGTCTCAGTGCAGAAACAATGGTACAGAGGAATGAGAGGGGGATGGGGAAATAGCCATTTAGCAAAAAGAAATCTCTTTCTGAAGAGAGAAATATTCTGCACTGATTGTCATTGACATTTATGGAGCACATCTCTAAATATTGGCCATTATACAGAAAGCAGGCTCATCTCATTTATTCTATGATACAGCATCCTAATTTTGCATGGCCTGTGGGTTTTTTTTTTTTTCAATGAACACTAAAACAATAAAGAATTTGAAAAGCAAAGCCATCTTGCAGAACGTAGCTTCAGGTTTAAGTAATCACGGCTCTCCTTGTTTTACTGTATTTTGATGAGCGCCAACATTCTAATTACAGCCCAGCATCTCTTGTTCAGCCGGCAGTGCCAATCATCCCCATTATGCATTGACATGGAGTAAGTACCCGTTAGGGGCTGCTGCAATCACCACCCTCATTTCCCGCTCACGTTCCATCCACGTCAGTGCTCTAGTCTCCACTGGGAAGAGCAGCTGTACTTGCTGTACTCATTAACCCAGCTGCCCTTGACGTTTGTACCTTTTTTTTTTTTTAACTAATGTCACAAATTCTCTACAAAAGGAAACACTTTCGGCCTGTGATTTTATTTATTTGTTTTTTGCATTGATTATTTCAGCTGTCTCTTTATGCAGGAGCTACACTTCCAACTAAAAGAGTCCTCTTCCATTTCACACACTGGGCTTCAAAATTCCAAATACAAGCCCTACGTATTACTATGATTTGATGTAACAGAATGGCCAATGGGAGGAACTAAGCTGAACGCAGGTCCAGAACTTCACTCACTGATCTGGAAGTCTGGCTTTAAAAGTTTCTTTCTGATATTTCCCATTGCCTAAAAGAACTGAAGTTACCAGTTTTGTAGGGTATTTTATATTCAGTGATTCTCACTGCAGAGATGCTTAGTTTTAATGGGTTCCTATCCTGCTTTGCCTCCCCTTGAGCTCTGCAAATGTCTGCTCTCCATAGTTTCCATTCATTCCACGGCATCTTTATCTTTCCCTGCATGCAGCAGGGTCCCAATGTCTAGCATCTTGCATCTGAAATGAAAGAAATGGGGAAGGGATATGTGCATTTTTACATCCTGGTAGAGCAAAGGACCAGCCTCTCCCACCTCAGTCCCCAAAATACCCTCCCGCAGCCCATTCTTTACCCTCCACAATCTTTTTTTCCATAAGACACAATAATACTGTACTTTATTGATGCTAAATGCACTCTCCCACCCCCATACTTCAGCCTCTCAAATAAGAATGGGTCTTTCAATCAATGGCATGCAATAACTGGCAGCATTTTTTCTTAGTGTACATAAAATAAGGATTTTTTTAATGGTGAATTCTTTGATTGCATAAAGTTCAGTAAAAACTGCTGGCATTTGTTAAAGGCTTACTAAGTTGTAATTATTAAGTGCTCCTCCACTCATTTTTACTCTTCCTAAGAAGCATATGAATAGGTAGGGACCATTCTTAGCCCTGTTTTACAGAAACTGAATCTCAGCGGTATGACGTGACATAAGTGGCAAAGCCAGGCTTTGGACACAGGTGTGTTTGACCTGTTCCTCCACCCACCCCTCCTCCACCCAAGCCTGTCCTTACAAGAGGATCATTAGATCTGATGTTCACTGTTCTTACTTCCAGGGAGTTTTGTGAAGATAAAGTTATTTCTTTCTTTTTTTTTATAAATTTTTATATTATCTTCTTTTTTTTTTTTTTGGCCTGTGTGGGTCGTCATTGCTGCGCACGGGCTTTCTCTAGTTGCGGCGAGCGGGGGCTACTCTTCGTTGCAGTGCGCAGGCCCCTCACTGCGGTGGCTTCTCTTGTTGCAGAGCATGGGCTCTAGGTGCGTGGGCTTCAGTAGTTGTGGCGCGTGGGCTCAGTAGTTGTGGCTCGCGGGCTCTAGAGCGCAGGCTCAGTAGTTGTGGCGCAGGGGCTTAGTTGCTCCGCGGCATGTGGGATCTTCCCGGACCAGGGCTCGAACCCGTGTCCCCTGCATTGGCAGGTGGATTCTTAACCACTGCTCCACCAGGGAAGCCCGATAAAGTTATTTCTAATTGTAGAATACTAATCAGACACAGCATTTTAATTTATTCAGTAAACACTGATAGACTTTTTCTGGATATGACAGGGATACAAAATTTACTAAACACAGTCCCTGCCTTTAAAGGCTCACAGTCTAGTGGAGGAGACAGACATCCCAAACAATAATTACAACAATGGGGAAAGTTCCAGAGTGGGGATAAGTACCAGGCACCTCAAGTACAAGGTGCCTCATGTACAAGGCTGAACTCGAGCTGACTCTGTCTGGGAGCTGAGAGGAGGCTTTCCCGAGGAACGACCTGAAGCTGCGTTTTGAATCAGAAGAACTTGCTTCAGGGCTTGGTGCTCAGGGCCCGACGATGAAGGAAGGGAGTGAATGAATCAATCCATCAGTGAAGGAAGGAATCACCTAAGGCTGGAGAGAAACTGCGCCTGTGAATGGAGACACTGATGGGTAAGGAGCAACCAAGGAAACACAAATCTTTTTTTTTTTTTTTTTTTTTTTTTTTTGCGGTACACGGGCCTCTCACTGTTGTGGCCTCTCCCGTTGCGGAGCACAGGCTCCGGACGCGCAGGCTCAGCGGCCATGGCTCACGGGCCCAGCCGCTCCGTGGCATGTGGGATCCTCTCGGACCGGGGCACGAACCCGTGTCCCCTGCATCGGCAGGTGGACTCCCAACCACTGCGCCACCAGGGAAGCCCGGAAACACAGATCTTTGAGGGAGCCTGAGAGGGAAGGGAAAGAGGTGAAGAGAGGCTAGAAGTCATGGAAACCAAGCAAAAGGGCTTCAAGGGGGAAGTGGTCAGCGGTGTCAAAAGTTGCAAAAGAGAGGGCCTCCCTGGTGGCGCAGTGGTTGAGAGTCCGCCTGCCGATGCAGGGGATACGGGTTCGTGCCCCGGTCTGGGAGGATCCCACGTGCCGCGGAGCGGCTGGGCCCGTGAGCCATGGCCGCTGGGCCTGCGCATCCGGAGCCTGTGCTCCGCGACGGGAGAGGCCACAACAGTGAGAGGCCCGCATACCGCAAAAAGAAAAAAAAAAAAAAAAAAAAAAAGTTGCAAAAGAGAAAATAAAGACTGGAAAGAGTTCCTCCAATGTGTCTCCTAGGAAGTCTTCGGTGTCCTGGTAAGAAGAGCAACAGATGTTACTGTGATAGGGGTGGCGCAGGGGCACAGCTGTGAGCGGTCCCGCTCAGTCTGCCTCGCAGTGGGCCCCTCCCCCAAGCAAGTGACTGATTAGGGAGCAACAGTCAGCGAGCGACCATTAGCAGTGCTGCTCAGCCATTGGCTGGCAACGCAGTGGGCCCCGCCCCTTCCCCTTCCTCTGTATAAAAGGAGCCCGAATGTGGAAGACGCTTTTTCTAGACACTGGTCTGCCATCTTCTCGGTCTGCTAGCGTTCCAATTAAAGTCGTTATTCCTTGCCCCAACAATTCATCTCCTGAGTTATTGGCCTGTCCTGTGGCGAGCAGGGCGGGCTTGGGCTCGGTAACATTACCAAGGATTCCCTCTGCCTCCTTTCCACTGATGGACTGAAGGCCTGGAAGGATCTGGTGGGATCCCACAGCAGGGTAGGTGCTAGACCCCTCCCAGCATGAGGGAAGAGACGCTGTCCACCGCCCAAGCCCAGCCTGCAGAAGATCCACAGGGGGAAAATGCAGGGGAGGGTCGGAGTGCTGGGCCACTGCCCCAGCCCCCTTCACTGGGAGTGGGGTGAGGGCCTTCCCGGGACGGCTCTGCGCACAGGGCTCCAGGGGCAGGGCTGCCACCCCCACTAAGGACCCCAACCGCCAGGACTGATGGGAGTGATGGGACCCCCAACTGCCAGGACCGGGGCGAGGCCTGCAGCCCAGAGACCCGGGGGCCGGGGTGGGCAAACGTTCGAAGATTTCATCGTGGCCCTGGTAAGGCTCCAACTACTAACATAAGTCAGTTCTCGCAACTGCAAGTGACCTACAGCGGATTTTACAAGCTGTAAGTCCTGCCTGAGAGCATCCCCGCCGGCAGGAAGAGAAGGAGCCCACAGAGGGGGGTTGAAGGGACAGTGAGACAAATAAAATGAAGTTGCTTTATGATTCCACCCTGTCAAACCCAGTTCATTGGCTAAAAAGATTACAAGCAAAAATGGGAGAGAAGAAAATCGATTACAGGCAGACCTCGGAGGGATTTCAGGGTTGGGGTCCGGATTACCACAGTAAAGGGAGTATCGCAGTAAAAAGAGTCACATGAAGTTTTCGGTTTCCCAGTGCACATAAAAGTTATGTTTCCACTATACGGTAGCCTACTAAGTGTTCAATAGCATTATGTCTAAAAAAAATGTACATATCTTAGTTAAAAAATACTTTATTGCTAAAAAATGCTAACCATCTACCTGAGCCTTCAGCGAGTCGTAGCAGTAACATCAAAGGTCACTGATCTGGGCTTCCCTGGTGGCGCAGTGGTTGAGAGTCCGCCTGCCGATGCAGGGGACGCGGGTCCGTGCCCCGGTCCGGGAGGATCCCACGTGCCGCGGAGCAGCTGGGCCCGTGAGCCATGGCCGCTGAGCCTGCGCGTCCAGAGCCTGTGCTCCGCAACGGGAGAGGCCACAACAGTGAGAGGTCCGCGTACCGCAAAAAAAAAAAAAAAAAAAAAAAAAGATCTCTGATCTTAGATCACCTAAACAAATATAATAATAAGGAAAAGCTTGAAATATCGCGAGAATTAACAAAGTGCGACAAAGAGACAGGAAGCGAGCAAAGGCTGTTGGGAAAATGGCCCCAACAAGACTTGTTCAACACAGCGTTGCCGCAAACGTTCAAGTCATGAAAACATAGTATCTGCGAAGCACAATAAAGCGAGGTGAGCCTGTACAAGCAGCATGGGTGCTGTGGCCGGGCTGTCGCTAACACAGCAATGAGTGCCCCGGTTCCAAACACTATGCCAAGGCTCGGAATCCACAGGGACCAACCTCACAGGCACGATTCCTGCCCTCACCAAGCTTAAAGTGTGAAGACAAGTAACCATGTACAAAAATAGGACATGCAAGTGCTATAAAGGGGGACCACCGAATGCTTGAGAGAAAGAGAGAGAGAGAGAAGGATGGAGGGGAGAGGAGGAAAGGCCTCTCTGAGAAAACTGTCTGTAAGCTGAGAAGCCCAGGATGAGTACCATTAAGGCCAAGAGTGAGGGAAGCGTTAGTTAGAACAGCCCACCCAGGACAAACGTGCCATTGGGTCGGGAGGCCGGCGCGGCTGTCTCTCCAGGACGCTGGCGCCAGGCCTTGGGCCTCCAGGTCCACCCATTTTCCTTGGCACCAAGGTATCTCCATATCTTTCTGTTCCTGCCATCTCCATGGGAAAGTGTGGCCTGCAGGTTCCAGGGAAGGAGTATACTCATCTATTGTTTTCCCTCTGGTTTTCTCAGCAAGTCTTTCTCCTGTGAAGATGCCAGGGAACGTGAAATACCTTGGGACACTCAGCAACACTGGTAAATCTGATGGGTAAGGTGCCTGCTTACTTTCTAGCACATGTAATTGGTATTATTTGATTATTTCACTCTTCCTGCCCACATTTATTGAGCACTGTTAAACTGGACCTTGCAGGTTAGTAAAAGAACTAAGACAATGTACTAAACAGTTCTATGCAAGTGGGCAGAAGAGCTTGCGTCTCAGCTGGGAGGCCAGGAGACATGGCAACTGGCTTTTAGGGAGAAACATTGCTGATTTCAAATGTTCAAGTTCTGATTGAAGTCAGAACAAAAACTCTATGGAATCAACTTAAGGAGTCTGCTCTCTGGCTGTCTAACAATTAGTTGGAAGGCTCCTACTTTGAAAATAATTCACAGCCCCATTACCTTTTTTCCCCCCATCACCTTTTAAGCCAGGGCCACTCAAACTTCAGTCCAGGGAGTAGTTTCTATTCCATTCTGCAAATTGTTTGTAACCAATCTGCAATGAGATAAGTACAGAAACAGAGTAAAAGCATTTAGAACTTTTATGCCAGTTTGACAGAATAGTTTTTTGTTGTTGTTGTTTTTGCGGTACGCGGGCCTCTCACTGCTGTGGCCTCTCCCGTTGCGGAGCACAGGCTCCGGACGCGCAGGCTCAGCGGCTATGGCTCACGGGCCCAGCCGCTCCGCGGCATGTGGGATCTTCCCGGAACGGGGCACGAACCTGCGTCCCCTGCATCGGCAGGCGGACTCTCAACCACTTCGCCACCAGGGAAGCCCCAGAATAGTTTTATGTGTGTTGAATCTAAAGAAAAAAATTAAGCTTGTGTCTTGTAGTCTTTGGGATTTTTTTAGTTGAATTTTCCTAGTAGTTTATTATTTTCCAAAATATTGATCCACAATGGATTTAAAACAAAAATCAGTCCTTCCCCACAGGTGCTCTGAGACGCTTTGTTCTGAGCCACTAAGTGGGCCTCAAAGGCACTTCGCTCAAAAGCACAGGCAGTTAAACTTGACAGTTCACAAAAGGACCCAGAAACACTCTTGACAAGTCAGAAGGGAGCTTGGACCCACCCTGTAGACTTTCTCATTCAAAATAGAGGCTTTGACCGGGTTCTTGGCAGGTTTCCAGATTTCTGCCAGCAGGAAGCACAGATAAGGAGGCTTTGAAAGTTGAGCACACTCTCTGCAAAAGTCCCATTTATCCAGAGTGGATGCTTGATTTTACGTGAAGTCCATAAAACAGGAGCTGGCCAGATGGAGGCACAGAAGGTTTGGGTGGTACCATTCGTATCTTCAGAGCCAAGTGTCACGTCTGCTTCTTCTGACTCTAAGGGAGATTGAAGAGTCCTGAGCTGATATGGTCACAAAGCCTGTGGCATAAATCCCCAGATGGCCACCATGATACCATTAGTTTAACAAAATCAAGTATTATGGTTAGGAAACCAGCCCTTCAAGTTCACCGCAATTACCTGTGTGGAGTAACTAAGAAAGGTGAGGCCTGCTGTTGGATAGATTTCGCCAGGGAAATGCCACAAAATCCCCAACTGGGATGCTTCATTGCCAGTGGGTCTGAGCCAGCCTTCAGCACTCATGGGCAGTTGAAACTAACGTGTCCTTAGTGGACATGGCCAATTCCCATTATTTGTATTCTTAGCTGTTCTCATATATCTTAGCTGGTGTCTTCCATTAGACTAAATTAGTTGGATTTTTGCAGGGAGAAAAAAATATCTTCCCATATTTTTGTAATTTTCCCACATGCCTATTACATTCTGTACCCAGTAGGTTCTGAGTAAATGTTGACTAACCCGTTAATAAAATGATGTAAATCAAACGGCAGGTTCCTTTTTCCCACTTTCGAAGTACATTTATTTTTCCTTGCTGGTATACCATTGTATTCCAGGCTCCATGAATTTGATTTAAAATTTTGAAAATGAAAGAACATAGAAAAAAATAATACAAAATTTAGTTCATTTGGATCTCACGTGCTCAGGTATCACGCCCACTCAGAGAACTTGGCAAATATAGTCAATCCCTAATTAGCTCAGGCAAAATCCAAGCCATCCACCCATCGGAGGAAGCCTCCACCGATGAGATATCTTGAAGGGGAATTAAGAACTGAAACTAAAGCCCTGGTTTTTTACATTCCGTTTTCTCATCTCTTCTTGAATTTCCTGAAAATTATCCAGAAAGGCTCTGTGTGTTCTTTCTTGGCCACACCATCCAGTGATTGGGAGCCCATCTATGAGGGTATGAGGAGGCCTGGAGGGAGCAAGGGTGACAGGGCCGAGAAAGCACAGCCCAGTCGATGGGGGAACCACAAGCCACCACGGTGGACACAAGCTCCAGGCTGCAGAGAATCAGCAGCCCCAAGGGCATAGCAATTTCCTTCCATGTTCCCTCATCCCCTTGTCTCCTTCTCCCCCGCATTCGCCCACCACACTCCCATCTTTGCTTAGCCAAACCCACTTCCCTTCTCATAGAAGAGGGGCACTTGTTTGGCTGGGGTGTGGGGAGTGGCCCCCGTTGTGTTTTGACTCGAGGGTTTCATTTTTACTTGTTACCCCATTGCCTCTGTAATCACCCTGCCAACCTAGCAAGTGGAACCACAATTCCTTTGAGAAAGACCCCAAACTCTTCAAACACAGTAAGTCTCAACCTCCCTGAGGACGAGTGCATGGATACTAACGAAACCCTTTGAGAATCACGTCCCTTTTTTTTTTTTTGCTACCAGTTTTATTGTTATTGACAATAAACTGGACCACAACCCTCCTACCGGGTACAGAGAAGAACGTGAAGGCTGGGATTCCGCTCTTTTGTCTGAGTCTCTCCCGCTGTCTCTCAGAGGATATTGTCAGAGAACAGGCTCCGGTGGGGAGGGGCTGTGGGCAAATGCCCTCTTTAAGATATTCTGGCGTTCAGAGGATGGCGCATGTCCAGTTCTCTTCCACCTGGGGCGGGGCCCGTCCCTGGAGTGAGTGTCGGAGAGGTTCCACAGTGCTGTCTAAAATCATAGGTCTTGTACGTCAGGTCACAATGTTCTTGGGGCGACACATCCCAGGAGCCTACTGGAGACCCATCCCATTTCTTAAAGCGCGGGTAACTCAGCCAGGTTCTAGCCTCTTGTGCCAGCCACTGCCAGCCATATCGGTCTCCACCACCAACGTTTCCTGTAAGGTCCCCCGGGTCCAGAATCACAGGCCTGGGTTTGACAAGTTGCCTTGTCAGGTATTGTCCAACACAAGTCACTTTTAGACTCTTGAAACAACTTATTCCAGAAAAGGCATATTTGGTGATGTCACTGTAATGCCATTTGGTAACAATGTTGTTCATGTAATAAGTGAGCCCCGGCCATGAGAGAGAAGCTAAAGAGGGAAAAGGGAACCATGAAAAATAGGATCAAATAAGTAGAGAGCCAAGTCTCCAGAATCCTGCCCTTTTTCAAAGTTTTTATGAAAACTGAGAATTGGGGTTGGTGAGGGGGGATGGACTTTGCCTGTTTCTTCCTGTTTCCTTTGTTTGGTTTTCTGCGAAATGCATTTTGTAGCCTGATTTTGGCGTGTGCTGTAAGCAGAAGCTTGCACTCTAACTCCTTCATTCATGTGCAGGACTTGATTCAACAATTCCTTTTGAAGTCAGAACTTCGATACCTGTGGTGCAATCACATAGGTTATATTGGTTATTTTCTAGGATATAGAAAAAAAAGATTATTTTTTAAAAAAAGAAACAGGAAGGGAAGGAAGAACAGAGAAAAAAAGAGCTAGAAAAAAATTGCCAAATCTGAAGGGGAACAAACTAATTCCTGCTAAAGTGAGGCCCAGTCACTTGTGCGGTGACGTGTGTCTTGTTAATAGGTGTTTGGAGGGTGCAGGGGGCAAGGAGAGAGAGATGATGCTTCCCGAAGTCTTTCATAAGCTTCCTCCATTCACCTCTTAGAACCACCCTACACGCTAGCTAGGGGAGCATTTGCAACGAGAAGTGGAGACAAAGCAATGCAACCACACAGACCATGAGAGGTTTAGATTGTGCCAAAGCGCAGAAGCAGACACCTGTTTCCTTTCTTAGAAAAGGCTGCAGCTCCCTCACATCTTCCCCGCCAAGGACCTGTACTCCTATGTCATCACAGCTGGGGATTTGGAAGCAGATCCAAAATGGAAAAGATTGTAACAAGATCCTAAAACCCATTTTGTACTACTTACCTCTAAATGGTAATAGAAGTGTGGATGCAGTCTTTATGAAGAGATGCAGGCTTACTGTTTTTGGAGAGTTTTTGCTCTTCTTCAAAGACCCTGGGTTGGGCTCCACTCTCCAGAAGGGATGGGGTAATGAGTGAAACGGAACCCTATTCCAAGCCTGCTGTGCACCACTCCCTGACCCCAAACAAAGATTCAGGCAACCAAGTTCTTACACACACACACACACACACACACACACACACACACACACACACACACACACACACACACACACACACACACACACACACACACACACACACACACACACACACACACACACACACACACACACACACACCCTGGTGCACTATAATTCCCTCAGGCAAACTAGCCCCAAGCTAATCTTGAAGGGCCAGTGCCCTTTAAGACAACAACCTCACATCAAGCCCCAAGGCAAGCAGAAGAAGCCAGAAACCCCTCTGGTGCCCTCTGTGCCCATAGGTTGATTAATATCTAGTTTTGACCCACAGAGCTCAGTATTTGAGCTTCCGTTCAGATTATAAAAGTGTCTTCCCATCCACTCGTTCTTTCGTTCAACCACCATTAATGTATTGTAGGCATTGTTTCAAGTCAGTATAGATAAAGCTACCATACTTTTCTTATTAGATGCTTAGTGTTCCATTAATAAATTCCTCCCAAAGTGATCATTTAAATCATTTCCATTGGGCTTCCCTGGTGGCGCAGTGGTTGAGAGTCCGCCTGCCGATGCAGGGGACACGGGTTCGTGCCCCCGTCCGGGAAGATCCCACATGCCGCGGAGCGGCTGGGCCCATGAGCCATGGGCGCTGAGCCTGCGCATCCGGAGCCTGTGCTCCACAACGGGAGAGGCCACAACAGTGAGAGGCCCGCGTACCGAAAAAAAAAAAAAAATCATTTCCATTACTTGTATTCCTCCAAATCATACTACAGCGCACATGTGTGTCTGCTGTAAGTATGTATATATGTATATATATTCATACATCTTTGTGTATTTGTAGAATAGAGTTTAAGAAATGGGATTGTTAGTTCATATAGTATACACTTATCCTTCCCAAATGCTATTTGCTATTTTATATAACCATCAGTAGCATGCCCTTTTCTCCCTAACCTACACCAGTTGGACCTACATTATATGCATTCTTTGAATTTTTGCCAATCTGACTGATGAAAAATTTATCAGATTGAAATAGAAAATCTATTTCTAATTTGCATTTCTTCATTTCTTAAATTATTAGTTTAATTAATATATGTCTATAGGTCCCTTATAATTCTTCTTAGTGAATTGCTTGTTTATATTCCTTGCTCATTTTTTAAAAAAATATTTATTTATTTAATTTGGCTGCTCTGGGTCTCAGCCGCGGCATGCAGGCTCTTCAGTTGAGGCACACGGGCTCTCAGTTGCGGCACGTATGCGGGATCTGGCTCCCTGGCCAGGGATCGAACATGGGCCCCCTGCACTGGGAGCGTGGAGTCTTACCCACTGGACCACCAGGGAAGCCCTGTCTTGCTCATTTTTGTTGTCTTTTTCTCTTTTGCTTATTGATTAGTAGGAGCTCATTATATTTGGGAGTTATTCATCTTTGTCTAAAACATTTGTCATAAATGTTGTCTCTCAGTAGTTTACTGATTTTTGTATTTTGTTTTTAGTGTTTTTGCTGGAGAGAAGATTTTGAATTTTTGAGTAAGATCTGTCCATCATTTCTGTATGGTTTCTGGGTCACATTTCTTAGGAAGTTCTGTCCCAGATCCTAAATGTATTTGCCTTTATTTTCTTTCTTTTCAATGTATACATATTTGTTTTTTAAATTATACCAATAACACACAAAGTCATACTTAAATAATGCAAATAAGTAGATGGTAAAAGTTATTTTCACTTTTTATTCTTCTCAATCTCACTTCTCTCCTTGGAGATAACCACCATCGACTGGAAGCCATCTTTGCCCTGCCACACTGATTCATATTTTATCTCATTTCCAAAAGGGTTTACTATTATATTCAAAGATATAAACATAGAGAACTAAAATATATTCTAAATTTCCTATGAGTCAGTATTATAGAAAGGAAAGTATCCGGGTTCATAAGGTAAAAATAAACCACATGCTCACGAAAAGCACAATTTCTCATTCTGAGATCTGAGAACAATGTCTTGCTGGGAAACATGGTAATGCAATGAACAAGATCCTCATAATCACAATCAGGAGTTTATAGCTTACAACAGTGCTCAAGGTCAATGGCATCATGCCATTGGATCAATTTAATATAGGACAATATCAAGCCTACAGACTAGCACCTCTCTGATAGGCTAAATTTTGGATGATAGAATTTATGACACAACATTAATTTCTTGAAGACGAGAATCAGGGAAGGGAGCAAAAGTAAAAGCACTGCAATCTTTGCCTTTCATGAAAAGTGAGTCAACAGAATTGTTTTTATTGTAATTTTGACAATTCAACTTATGACAATGATTGTGAACTGCTGTATAAAAGTAAAATTAAAAACAGGTTCTTTATCCTCCAAATTATTTCAAAAGACAAAGTTCTGTTTATACTGAAAAGAGAACTGAATATAAAAGAACAGCAAGGAAACCAAAAACAAAACCACAAAATAACATGACATTGGTCATAACAGTTACAATTAAAAACTCTTAGTAAAAGGCAAGGTTTGTGGAAGTGTAAATTGGAACAACCCCTTTGTAGAACTGTTTAACAGCATCTTATAAAACTGAAAAATGCATATCCTGTGACCCAGTAATTCCACCCCAAGGCATATTGCCAACCAAAATGCATATGATGTTCACTGAAATACAGGCATAAGAGTGTGCACAGCAGCACCGTTTGAGATAGTCCTATAAACAAGACAGTGCCCAAAAGCCCATCAGCAATAAATACAAAGAGAAGTTGTGATACGTCACCCAGTGGAATATTATTCACCAATAAGAATGAACAACTACAGCTGCACCCACCATATGGATGAATCTCACAAACATAATGTTGAGCAAAAGGGCCCAGACATGAAGGTGCACCACACACTGTATGAATCTGTTCAAATAAAATTCAAAATGATGTGAAACTATCTGTGCTGTTAGAAGTGGTTCATTGGTGAGGCCAGTTCCTGGAAGGAGGCAAAAGGAGAGCTTCTGGGTGTTTTTGATCTGAAGGCTGATTTCACAGTTTTGTTCCCTTTATAAATATTCATTCATTTAAAATCTGTGCACTTTCTGAACGTTTATTTTCAATAAAAACACCGACGAGGGATTGAACCCGGGCCACGGCAGTGAAAACACTGAGTCCTAACCACTGGACCACCAGGCAATTCCCAAAACACATCTTTAAAACAACATTCAGTGACTTGCTATTTACAAGACAACACAATTAGCAAAAAAAAAAAAAAAAAAAAAAAAAAACCCAAAATAAGAGAATTTTAAAAGATCAGCTATCCTTTATTTAGCACTTGTTATGTGCCAGTGTCCTATTCTAAGTGCTTTCCCTATATTATTTTACAGTTGACCCTTGAACAACACAAGTTTCAACCAACCATGGATTGTGTAGTACTGAACGTTTTTTTTCCCCCACTGAGGCATTTAATTTGCATGTATATATTAGAAATGAATATATGAGCATATTTTCTTCTTCATATAATTTGATCTTATGCTATTAGGTATGGATACATAGACACACACATAGATACACATATGCTCAGTTGTATGTTTACAACATAAGAATACAGAAAGGTTAAAGTAAAAGAATGGAAAAGCCAAAAATTGGTCTTTGAAAATACTTATAAAATTGATAAATCTCTAGTAAGATCGATTTTAAAAAGAAAAAAGGCACAAATTACCAATGTCAAAATTGGAAAAGGAAACATCACTACAGATCTTTCAGACATTGAAAAGACAGTAGAAGGATATTATGAACAATTTTATGGCAGTACATTTGAAAATTTGGATGAGATGAATACATTCTTATAACAGTAAATTTTATTAAATAAACAGAAACAGACCCTCACATGTATGGACTTGCAATTCATGACAGAGATGTAATACATCACACAGAGTAATAGGGAAAGAATAGTCTTTTCATTAAATAGTTCTTGACAATTTCCAAATAAGGAAAAAATCAAATAAACTTGAATACTACCTCACACCAAAATTCCAGAATATTTGTAGATTTAAATGTGAAAGGCAACAAAATAAATCTAGAGGAGAATCTAAATTAACTTCATAACCTCAGGATAGAAAAAGATTTCTTAAATAGGACTCAAAACCATAGACTCTTAACCATAGAGGAAAAGATTGATAAATGAGATTTCCCTAAAATTAAGACTTCCTTTCATCAAAAAAAACAAGCGAATTAAAGGCAAGCAACAGAATGGGAGAGGTTACGTGCAACACATTTAAATCACAGTCCTATAAAGAATTTGTAGAAATCAACACGAAAATACAACCCATTAGTGAAATGCGCAAGACACTGTGCAAAAGTGTTATCCAAATGGCCAATAAATATACACAAAAGTGCTTTACTTCCTTAATCAGAGAAGTACAAATTTAAAATCCCAGTGTTATACAATTACAATCTCACCAGGATGGCTAACTTTAAAAGGACTGACAATACAAATGTGAGAAACGATGCCAGCCACTGAAACTTTCATACACTGCAGCTGGGATTATACGTTGGTACAACAACCACCGTGAAGCAGTTTAGCATCACCTATTAAAGCTGAGGAAGTACATTCCCTGTGACTCAGCAATTCCACTCCAATGCAGAAATGCATGCACAGAAGAGAGGTACGAGGTTGTTCACAGCAGCACTAGCAAAAAGCTGGAAGCAAATGTCCATCAACAGCATAATGAAGAAATAAGTTGTGGGGTATTCGTATTATAGGGCACTATACACCAATGAGAATAAGTAAACTGCAGCTACACTCAACAAAAAAGAGAAATTTCATAAACACAATGTTGAGCAAAGAAGCCAGACACAAAAGAATATTTAATGTATGATTAAATTTCTAGTATAAGGTGAGAAAGGGCCTTGGTAATTGAGGGTACATGCAAAGGAATAATTACACTATTTGACCATGGAATTTAACTTGGGAAGGAGAGAGAGAGGGCATGGGGGAGAGGGGTGGTGAAAAGATTAGCGTTGTGCTTCTAGAAAAAGTGAGCTGGAACCTCCATGTACATTGCTGCAGTATTTACAGTAGCCAAGATACAGAAACAGCCTAAGTGTCCATCAGTGAGTGAATAAAGAAAATGTGACATATATATATATATATATATATATATATATTATGGAATATTATTCACTCATAACAAAAGAATGAAATCTTGCCATTTGGGGATAACATGGATAGAACTTGAGGGTATTATGCTGAGTGAAATAAGTCAGAGGAAGACAAAGACAGTATGATCTCACTTACATGTGGAATCTTGAGGGAAAAAAAAACAAGCTCATAGATGCAGAGAGCAGATGGGTGGTTGCCAGAGGTGAGGGGTGGGGTGTGGGTGAAATGGGTGAAAGGGGTCAAAAGGCACAAACTTCTGGTTATAAAACAAATGTCCTCATGATGTCATGTACGGCACTGTGACTATGGTTAACAATACTGTGTTGTATATTTGAAAGTTGCTAAAAGAATAGATCTTTTTTTTTTAAATAAATTTATTTATTTATTTTGGCTACGTCGGGTCTTCCTTGCTGCGCACGGGCTTTCTCGAGTTGTGGCGAGCAGGGGCTACTCTTTGTTGCCGTGCGTGGGCTTCTCATTGCGGTGGCTTCTCTTGTTGCAGAGCATGGGCTCTAGGTGCCTGGGCTTCAGTAGTTGCAGCACGTGGACTCAGTAGTTGTGGCTCGTGAGCTCTAGAACGCAGGCTCAGTAATTGTGGCGCACAGGCTTAGTTGCTCCGCGGCATGTGGGATCTTCCCAGACCAGGGCTTGAACCCGTGTCCTGTGCATTGGCAGCCAGATTCTTAACCACTGTGCCACCAGGGAAGTCCCAAGGATGGATCTTAAAAGTTCTCATCACAAGAAAAATACTTGTAACTGTGTGGTGATGGATGTTAAATAGATTTATTGTGGCAAACATTTTGCAATATATACAAATATCAAATCTTTATGTTGTATACCTGTCACTAATATAATATACATCAGTTATACCTCAATGTTTTAAAAAGTGAGCTGGAGAGACAGGAGGTCTTGCTCAGAGAGTGAGGTACTTGGACTTGACGGAGGGGATGCAGTGACTGGTAGTGACAAAGTCTAGAGAACGACCACTGAGGTAAGTGGAGATGGGGAAGAGGAGATGACAAAGGGGGTTCAAGGTACTGAGAAGCCTGGGTATGGAAACGACCATCAATGTGTATATTAAACATCACCAAGGGACCTCCCCGGCGGTCCAGTGGTTAAAACTTCGTGCTTCCACTGCAGGGGGCGCGGGTTCAATTCCTGGTCAGGGAACTAAGATCTGGCAAGCCGCGAGACCAAAAAAGAAAAAAAAAAATCACCAAGAATTAAGGCAGGAGTGAACTTGGAGAGACTGACAGTGAAGTAGGAGCTGCAGTTACTGAACCATGGCAGGAGTAACCCTGGGTCAGATGATAATGCAGCAATAAGGTGTTATGAATAGTGGGTGACATAGTGTGATGACATGAGGTTAAAGCTGAGTGAATCGAGGAAAGACAAAGGGAATGGCCTGGAAGCATCAATGAGGAGAAGGAAGGACAGCTTCAGGCCCAGCGGTACCAGGGTGCAGGGTGGGGTGGGGCGGTTGGGAAGAGGACAACAGGGGAAGCAGTGACCTCAGGGGAGGTCCACGTTTAGTTTAGAGCAAGAAGCTGAGGGGAGCATTCAGAAACGAGGTAGAGGATGTAGGGGGTGTTCTAATGGCCAGGGGCTGGGGGTAAGTGTTTTGGGGGTTGAGGAGGGATGGGAGACGTGGACAGGATAAGGGAAGGGTGAAGCCATATGGAGATGAGGAGGGTAGGAGCGGAGGAGTGACCTGGATGTCCAGGGAGTGATTGAGCACAGCTGAAGGTGTAATGAGATTAGTCCTCAGAGACTGAAAAGAGATTTTGGTGGGGACGCTGCCAGTGGTTTTTTATTAGTAGTTAAATTATCTTCTGTTTAGTGTGTTGGTTTTCTTTTTTTTTTAACTTTAAATGTCACTTGCTTTGGAAATATAGAATTACTGACTTTCAAAACACGTTTTGATTTTCCTGTCTAAACCCCTATTGAATCATTATTTTTTAATTAATTTTTATTGGAGTATAGTTGATTTACAATCTTGTGTTAGTTTCAGATGTACAGCAAAGTGAATCAGTTATATATATATCCACTCTTTTTTTAGATTCTATTCCCATATAGGCCATTACAGAGTACTGACTAGAGTTCCCTGTGCTCTATCTACAGTAGGTCCTTATTAGTTATCTGTTTTTTATACAGTAGTGTGTATATGCCAGTCCCATTCTCCCAATTTCTCCCTCTCCCCTTCCATGTGTTGGTTTTCTTAGTGCTAGTTTTCTTCTTGTGCTTCAAACTTTTTGTTTTGTTTATTTTCTCTTGCTGTAGGGTGTGTGCATGTGCCCACGTTTGCGTGTGTGGCTGGCTTTGTGTGAGCTCACTCTCCTGCGGCAGGTTTGTTGCTGCCTGCATCAAGGACCACATTTTCTCATTCAACAGAAATCGGGGGGAGGGCCACGTGGTGAAGGGACACCAGGCGGCTTAGACTTGGTTCTGTCCGAGCTGCTCATTGCTCCATCCTGCCAGTGTGAACGGGTACCTTCCTCCCAGCTGCAGCCTGTGTGGCGGCCCCAGCTTTCTTAAGACTCCTTTCACATGTGGGGAAGCCCATCTCTGCCCCAGTTTCACCTGTGGAGCCTGGCTCCCGGCTTCCCAGCCTTGAGGCTGAAAAGCTACAAGGCAGGCTGGGAAATGTACTGGCATTGCTGCAAGACTCCTTACACCAACTGGACCATATTTCTGCCAGATCAAAGATTTAAAGGTAAAAAGAGAACCTAATTTTTTTTTTATAGTGAAAACTTTTATATTTAGAATGAGTCAGCTGGACTTTAATTTGGTGCTTGTTGGCCTTGACATCCACAATGAACACCAGTGTGTTGCTGTCTTCTATTTTCTTCATGGCTGACTCGGTGGTGAGGAGGGGGAACTTGATGATGGCATAGTGGTCAAGCTTGTTTCTCCTAGAGGCGCTCTTCCGAGGATATTTGGGCTGCCTCCTGACCCGCAGTGTTTTGGGCCGTCGGAAGGTGGGTGACGTATGGATCTTCTTTTTTTGTGTGGCTGTGTATGCCTTTCAACACTGCTTTCTTAGCCTTCAAAGCCTTTGCTTTGGCTTCGGCTTTGGGAGGGGCAGGGACTTCCTTCGCCTTCGGCGCCATCTTCGTGAAAAAAGCGAAAACTTAATTTAAAAAAAATAATCCAAGTTGGGGAAGGTTTTTAGAAAAAGATTTTTTTTTTAAATCAAAAGATAAAAAAAGCACACAATGAATTAGGAGCTCTTACAAATCAATTTTTTTAGTTGAGGCATGATTGACATGTAACATTATATTAGTGGCAGTATTTGTACATATTGCAAAATGGTCACCACAATAAGCCTAGTTGATATCCATCGCCGTACATCGATACAAGTTGTTTTCTTGTGATGAGAACTTTTAAGATCTATTCTTTCAACAACTTTCAAATATACAACACAGTATTATTATTATTTATTTATTTATTATTTTTTTGGTGGTACGCGGGCCTTTCACTGTTGTGGCCTCTCCCGTTGCGGAGCACAGGCTCCGGATGCGCAGGCTCAGCAGCCATGGCTCACGGGCCCAGCCGCTCCACAGCATGTGGGATCTTCCTGGACCGGGGCACGAACCCGTGTCCCCTGCATCGGCAGGCAGACTCTCAACCACTGTGCCACCAGGGAAGCCCACAACACAGTATTATTAACCATAGTCACTATGCTGTACATTACATCCCCATGACTTATTAATCTTGTAACTGGAAGTTTGTAGCTCTTGACCCCCTTCACCCATTTTGCCCACTCCGCAGCCCCTGCCTCTGGCGACCACCAATCTGTTTCTGTGTCTATGAGTTCAAGGTGTTTGTATTTTTGTTTTTGTTTTAGATTCCACATATAAGTGAGATCATATAGTCTTTGTCTTTCTCTGTCTCACTTACTTCACTTAATATTATGCCTTCAAGTTCCATTCATGTTGTCACAAATGGCAAGATTTCCTTCTCTTTTTATGGTTGAGTAATTTTCCTGTGTGTGTGTGTGTGTGTGTGTGTGTGACAGCTTCTTTATGCATTCATCCATTGACAGACCCTTAGGTTGTTTCCATATCTTGGCTATTGTCAATAATGCTGCAATGAACATGGGTACAGATATCATTTCGAATTAGTGTTTTCATTTCTTTACAAATCAATCTTTGAATGACCAAAACACCCAATTGAGAAATCAATAAAATATAGACAGTTCACAGAAAAAATACAAATATATATATTTAAATATATAAAGAATCTAAAAATATCACTATGAAAGAAAGGTACATTAAAGCTACAATGAATACTATTTTCACTTGTCTACTGTCCCACAAAGTAAGTTATCAGCTACTGCATCTTGGCATGTTGCTGACATATCACAAAAGCAGATGGGTCAAAGAAATGCTTAACCTATTTTTAATGTGTTTGTTGTCCCAATGCATTTAAACATGCTCTTCCTTCTGGACAGAAAGAATATCTTTTGACCCTTTGTCATATAGATTTACCTAACTCCAACTCATCCTTCAAAACTCAGCTCATCTCGCCTTCTCCAGGAAGCCTTCCTGGCTTACCATCACCAACGCCCTAGGCTGATTAATCTCTCTCTCTTCTGGGTTTCTGTGTAATCTCTCTCTTTTTTTTTCCAACCCTTGATTTACTTGTTCCTTTTCTCAACTACTCTGTGAGAACACCAAGTCTAATATGATTTTGTGTTCCCAAGGCCTCACTCATTGGAAGCTCTCAAAGATTCTTTGTTGGGTGTATGAATGAAGAACTTGTTACTTCACTGGGAGATCATACATAGTTGGTTTAGTGACGCTAGGGTATGTGTCTAGCACAGTCCACTGGGAGGCAGTGTTGTGCAGTGGGAAAGCTCTCAGCTTTGCAAGACCAATGCCCGGGCTCCCTGCATCACTCCCCCCACCTTCTACCTGACTGTTTCTGGGCCACACAAAGTCTTCTCAAGACACCAGCAAAACGGGAAGAATAAGAAGAATATTTTTCTTCCAAGATGCTCATGAGGATTAAAGATAACTTAGGTAGACTTAGGAAAAGTACCCGGCATATTGTAGGTGTGTTTATCATCGGATAGCTCTTGATTACTTGCTTATGTGCTAATAGGTCCAATTTCAGGTAAGGGTTCAAGGAAGTGTTCTTTGCAATTATGCTGCAAATAATGGTCTCCCCAAAGGCTGTCAGCCCACTTCGCATCTCCCTCAGAGGGCTCAAGTTTGCAAGCCCAAGGTTCAGAGGTTCTCAGGGCTCCATGGGACTGGGAATCCCACTGGGGCTTAGGCAAGTCAAGGGCTTGAGTGACTATTATTGCCAGGCCCTGGCTCAGCTGCATGTGCATTAAATAGATTTTTATGCACTGGCCTGGGAAACAAGCCACCATCTATAATTCTGTTTCTATGGGGAAAGGCTTTCTGTGTTCCAAACAACGGACTTACTAATGAACTTCTGGAACACAACCTATTCGGCGACAGGGACCAGCTGACTGGGTTTTCGTGGCTAAGGCAGCAGCGCGAGTGACTGCACTATGCGGATCTCATTATCACAAATTCTCTCTGGTGACTAATCTAGCTGTGGTCTCCACAATTGAAAAGGAGTTTTGAAAAATTGGAGAGGGCTCAGCAAAGAACCACAAAGATGATTAAAGAGCTGCAGAAAAATCTAGTTTGGTCTCGATAGTTTTCAGAGGATTGTAGAAACTACTCATGCGATAATCACTCTCAAATGAAAAAGAATTGTTTGACTCTGTACTGTGTCAAGTGTCTTTATCATTTGCTAATTGATGATGAATTCGTAGAGCAGGGAGCCAGTGTTTGCTGAGCACCCACATCAGGGAATCAGACAGGCCTTTTCCATACAATGTTTAAGTTTATCCTCAGAGGCACCCTGTCAGACAGGCGGTATGCTATCTATTTTACAGATGAGGAAACTGAGAGTCAGTGAGATTAATTTGTCAAATATCTTACAGCTAGTCATACAGAACATAGATTCAAATCCAGGCCAGATTAATTTCAAAGCCTCTCTAATAACCAGTTTTCCACATGGCAGTCAGAATACTGCACAGACTTTCTGAAATATCCACCTGATCATGTCTGTCCCTGCATAACACAGCCCTCTGACCCCACAATGCTCCTAGGATGGAACGCAAGCTTCTCAATATGGCTGGCAGGACCCTGAGAGCCCTGCGTCCTGCATAGCTACCTTGTCTTCTGTCATCACCCACTGCCCTCAGACCCAGGTCTGTGTTCAGATATTTTCCCATTTCTCTATTCCTCCAGATGCTTCCAGCCTCCAAGCCTTCACACACCAGCGCTCCCTACTTTCTTGCCTTTCCTTTTCTATTGACCAACTTTCTTCTCCTCACCCTGTGAACCTCAGCTCATACACATCTTCCTTTGGAGGCCTCCCTGGACCTCCAAGGACCAGCTAATCAGCCCTTCCCCATGGTCTCACAGCAGATCACATTTCCCACATAACTGCATTTCTCACACTGAATCGTTGCTGCAGGTTGATGTAGCCTTAGATATCCCACACACAATACACACACACACACCCCTCACTCATTACCATTTGTCAAATCAACGTTGAGTCATCCTATCACAGGTTATTTCTACAAACAAGAATTTAAAATATTGACACTTACACACATTTACCTTTTTTCAAAAAGAGGATCTGTGGTGATCCTGGTCACAACACGGTTCTCCCTTACTTTCTGATACGTTTTCTTGAGAGGAAGGAAAAGAATGCAACTGCCAGTAGCATACTGGGGGTTGTGTAAAACATCAGCCTGCCCATGGGAGTGTGTCCCACAGCAGACATCATCCATCACCTGGGTCATGGCAGAAAAGAGACTGAGAACCTTCCATCCCTTGGCTTCAGGAAGGACCCAGTGAATCCATTACGTTCAAAAGAACATTGATCTTTGTAAAGTCCTCCAGAGAGAAATCTCCCATCCTATCCGGTGTCAAACCACCCTTGGGGTCAGGAAATTCTTCCTTTTGTTTAACTGTAATAAGCCCCTTCTTTTTGTGTTCTTGGCAACAGAGAAAAAACAGCCATCCTCCGCTTTGCCGTGGCTCTTCTGAAGTTTATGTTCAGTGCTGATGCTTCTCAAGTGACCCTGAAGCTTTTTCTCTCTAGGCTAAATAATCCCAGGTCTTTAGCCCTTCTTTGCTGGTCACTGAATGACTATTTTGCTCTTGCTCTGAACTCTCTCCACATTCTCTCAATCCCATTGAACGATGGAGACCAGAGCCAGCCCAGCTCTGTTACAGTTCTGGTCTGTGCAGAGCAGTGTAGCAATTACCTCATGATACAGACATGCTTTTCATTCGCCACAGTTCTCTGCTTGCACTTTTTTCAATCAGCAGAACTGCAGGGCTGTGACAATTTCTCCCGGTCAACTGGCTACCCACTAAAGCTATACTTTTAATTTTCCAGCCAACTGCCTTTGAGTGGCTGGCACCTTGCCTTTGAACATGTTCTCTTTTCAACTCCAAGTGCATAATCCTGAATTTTTCTCTGCTGAACTGCATCCGGTCTATGTCCCATTATTCCAGTTGACCAGCATTGCCTTCTATGACTACTGTAGCCTGCAGAGATCTTTCCCTTTTGTGACACTTCAAGGTCTGGGTTATTAGTTGCCTGCTTCCTGTGCATATTTTCTGTTGATCAGTGCATTAGTCAGATTACACTAAACTATGCTGCTGTAAACGAATCATCCCCAATTCTCAGAGGCACAAATCATGGAGAATGGAGAAGTTTCAGATGTTTATTCCATCTAGAAGTGATGCACATTGCTTATGCTAACATTTCTTTGGCTAAAGCAAGTCACGTTATTGTGACTCATTCCAAGGGCCATACGTGCCCCAAAGGAGAGAAGAACTGGAGAGAAGTCCTGGTATTCACAATAAGGTTTCCCACAACCCATGAGATCCCAACTTTTCTAAACACCACTATCTTGTCTTTTATTTCTGCATCAACCATAAATACTTAAAATCTTGTAGATTCTGGGTCTACTTTTCTCCCCCTGAGCATCTCCCACAAAAAGAGGGGCAATTTTTCTCTTCCGTGGTCTAGATTATATACAAATATGTTAGGTCCCAGTCCAGATTCAACAAAAAGCTGCTAGCAGAACGTTAAAACTGAGCCACTGATAATATGTTTTCTCTCTACAAATGGGAGTGCTGTACAAGATAGAATTGTTAGGAAACTCGTGGCATGAGCTCGTGAGGGACATTTCTCCCTCAGTCCACAAATCTACCACTCAGCCAGACTTGCTATTATAACTGATTGCATTTTACAAACAGAGGATGGAGGTGCAGACCATCCGCTGTGGATTTTTTTTTTTTAATTTATTATTTTTGGCTGCGTTGGGTCTTCGTTGCTGCTCACGGGCTTTCTCTAGTTGCGGCGAGCGGGGCTACTCTTTGTTGAGGTGCACAGGCTTCTCGTTGCGGTGGCTTCTCTTGTTGCAGAGCACGGGCTCTAGGCGCGCGGACTTCAGTAGTTGTGGCTTGTGGGCTCTAGAACGCAGGCTCAGTAGTTGTGGCTCACGGGCTTAGTTGCTCTGTGGCATGTGGGATCTTCCCCGACCAGGGCTCAAACCTGTGTCCCCTGCATTGGCAGGTGGATTCTTAACAACTGCACCATGAGGGAAACCCCACTGTGGTTTTAAAATCTAAATAAGACAAAGACAATAAAATCTAAATGGAGAAGTGAATGCTGTAGAGGAAGGATTGTATATTGGGAATCTGAGCTGCACTCTGCCTCTAGGGAGTTCTGTGACCTTGGGAAAGTCATTCCACCCTCTTGACCTCAGGCTCTGGCTCTTTCTTGGAGTAGGGTGGGACTTGATCTGTGGTCCTCAGCTCTAGCTGTCAATCAGAATCCCCTGAGGAGCTTATTATAAACAGATTCTCAAAGCTCACCTAGACCTTCTAAATCATCTAGGGTGGGACCTGGAATCTATTAGAGTTGAGGTCATCTCTCATCTTTAAGTGTGGAGTACCCCACAGTGCTGTCCTTGACCCTTTCTCAGACTTTTCTCACGTCATATTTCCAGGTTTCCATGTCTTCAGTCCGAACCTAGAAAGCACAAAACTGAATTCATCATTTCTTTCAGCCCTAAACTGTTCTGAAAATATCTAGATTTTGTATTGATGAATGGTACAAACTTCCCTCCAATCAGTGAAGCCAGAAAAGCCTGGATTCATTTTATATTCCCCACTGTCCCACCCAGTTAATCTTTCTGTCCTAAACATCTTTCCCCTTTATTCCCAGAGTCACTGCCCTAGCTCAGGCCTTCATGTGTTGCCTGGACTATTGCAACAGCCTCTTTCTTGCTTCCCTGACTCGAATCTCACTGATTCCACCTTCCACCCCATCCATATCCCTCAGTTCCAGAGTGAACATTCTAACATAAAATATCTGCTAAAAAATCTTCAATGATTTTCCCATTGCTACTATTTAAAATCTAAATTCTCTTCCATTTAGACCCAGACATTCAAGGTCCTTCAAGATGTTACCCCAGGGACTTCCCTGCCCGTGCACCACAGCTACTGAGCCTGCTCTCTAGAGCCCATGAGCCACAACTACTGAGCCCACACGCCACAACTACTGAAGCTCATGTGCCTAGAGTCCGTGCTCTACAACAAGAGAACCACAGCAATGAGAAGCCCTCGTACCTCAACGAAGAGTAGCCCCCGCTCGTCGCAACTAAAGAAAGCCCGCGGGCAGCAACGAAGACCCAACGCAGCCAAAAGTAAGTAAGTAAATAAATAAATAAGATGTTCCCCCAGCATTTCAAGGCCATTGGCAGTGGCTTTCCTGCTTGCAGTCTACTCAAAGCACTCTTCAGCCACTAGTGATCCCTCAGCTTCTCCATGTCTTTGTGCACGTTGCTCTCCCATGGAAACACTATTCCTACATCTGTTTTCTGAGTATTATCTGCCCACTGCCAGCTCTGGGAAGCCTTCACAGTCTTCTCCCGACAGACTGACAAACTACTTCTCCTTTGCCCCCCTTGTACTCTGCTTGTTACCGAGTCTAAGCTCATACTGCTCACCACACGACGGGCCAATAAATTGAGAGACGAGTTCTTGGGGCAAGGAATAGTGGCTTTATTCAGAAAATCAGCAGACCGAGAAGATGGTGGACTCGTGTCCCAAAGAACCATCTTACGTGAGTTAGAATGCAGGCTTCTTTTATTCTAAAAGGGGAGGGGGTGTGGCTGGTGGCTGCAGACTTCTTGGTGCTGGAATCCCTTGTCCCTGCAGCTGTCCGTGTAGGTCAGGTGCTGATGTTCCTGTAAACCTCCAGCGAGACAAATGTTATTCTCTGTTCTGCAACTTTTTATCTCTATGTGAATGGAAAAGTTTTATACCTTTAAAGGTCAGAGCCTTGAAAATGGGCTATCCTATATATTTCAGGCTACAGGCAACATTCTTAACTTGTAGCCGAAGCAATAGAATACAAAGGTTAAAGTAAAAGAAACAGATCCAGTATGGAGTCAGATCTGTTCTTGACTATTACACACTCACACTTCCGTAATAGCATTTATTTGATTGGGTGAAAATGGCTTTTCTGCATATCCACCCCCTCTATTGGAATGGAAGCTTTGGAGGGCCTGGAGCAACGCCTGGTACAAAGCACAAATACGTGCTGACTATGAATGAATGAATGAATGACCCTCTCAGCTCTAAACATCCTATGAGTCTAGGAATGCTTCAGAACAAAATATGAGGTATAATATTAAATTCTGTGATTAAATTAACACCTGAGCAATAATTTGCAGCCAGGTGGGAAATTACAGAGAGCTCTGAGCAGGGAGTGGGCAGCTAAGATGGGGGAAAGAAGACTGACGCAACTGTGGTCAGGCAGGGGACTTCCCTGGTGGTCCAGTGGTTAGGACTCCCCACTTCCACTGCTGCGGGCATGGGTTCGATCCCTGGTCTGGGAACTAAGATCCCAGAAGCCACACTGCCCCACCCCGCCAAAAAAAATAAAGTCCTGGGCAGGCGGATAAAATAAAGTCCTGGGCAGGCGGCAGAGAAAAACAACGTCCTGACGGCAGCCCAGCCCAGTGCTGTCCTTAACGCCGAAGTTGCGAGGTTGTTTTACGAGATCGAATTAGAAGCGAAGTGGCTAGAAAATTAAGATCAACTTGACCGAAAGCCACTGAATAGCATAAAGTCACAGAAGAACCGTTTAACTGCTTAAAGCAAATTCTTTTCACTTCCAGCTGCTTTTCTCCGACCCTCTTCTCAAGTATTGACATGTGCTAAGCCTAAAAAAAGCTGAAACTATCCTTAGAAAAACGGAAAGATGCAGAATTTCCAAAGTGAAGAAATCTTCCCATTGGCTCTCCCCTAGAGGGAAGCTTCACTGACAGCCTCTCTAATGCTCCTGCAGTGACCAGGACTCAAATATGTGATTTCTGTGGTCCAGGCCATCATCACTGTGAAAAATCTCTCTCTTTTACTACATTTCTTGTTTAAACAAACCTTAGAGGACTGTTTGGTGCCAGATTCTTAGAAATGGCGTACAGTGAACTTTTTTTTCTTGACTGTTTATGCTGCTGCCCAGCCTGTAGAATTTAACTTAACAAAGAACGTTACGTATAAGGTGGCAATGTGGATGAATAGTTTTTTTGTGTGCTTACTGAAAATGGGGGCTCCAAAGAACAAATCAAAAACCCATTAGGAATAATTCTGCTTTACCCAGTGATGGGCAGAAATCATGCAGAGAAATGGGAGGAAATTGTAAAAGACCTTATTCTAAAGAGGCTGCAGAGTCAGATGTCAGTCACAGAACTGTTGAACGAAAACCAGACCAGCCCACAGTTCAGCCAGAGGAATGGGCCACCACACCCCGTCCTCTGTGTCTCTCCTTCTGCGTCTCAGTCTCTCTCTGTTTCTGCCTCCATCTCTCTCTCTCTCTCTTTCTCTCTCTCTCTCTCTCTCTCGCATACACACACACACACACACACACACACACACACACACATGCACTCCACAAATGGAACTCACTCAATCAGAGCCGTGTCAGGGCAAAGCCCCTCTTTTGGCTTGACACTTAAGCTTCCCAATAGTTATTGGTATGAAATTCTTTGACAGCAAAGAACAATGTCATTTCCTATGACTCTTTTTTGTTCTGAAGATAAAGACAAGGTTTCTTTGTTTTTTTAAAATTTTTATTGGAGTACAGTTGATTTACAATGTTGTATTAGTTTCAGGTGTACAGCAAAGTGAATCAGTTATACATATACATATATCCCCCTTTTTTGGATTTCCTTCCCATTTAGGTCACCACAGAGTACAGAGTAGAGTTCCCTGTGCTCTACAATAGGTCCCTATTAGTTATCTATTTTATATATAGTAGTGTGCATATGTCAATTCCAGTCTCCCAATTTTTCCGCCCCCCATCCCCTGGTAGCCATAAGTTTGTTTTCTACATCTGTGGCTCTTCTTCTGTTTTGTAAATAAGTTCATTTGTACCCTTTTTTTAGATTCCACATATAAGCAGTATTATATGATATTTGTCTTTCTGTGTCTGACTTAAGACAAGGTTTCTCATAATCACCTAAGGCCCAACATAATCTGACAGCCATTAGCCCTTCCATGTCATCTTACAACCTGCTTCCTCTCACTCTGTTTTTCAGCCGCAGTGGCTTCATTTCAGTCCTCATAAGTGCCAGGCTCACTGCCGCTTTAGAACCTTTAGTGTGCGGTTTCTTTACCTGAACCCTGTTCTCTACCCCTACACTCTTTTTTTTTTTTTTTTTTGCAGTACGCAGGCCTCTCACTGTTGTGGCCTCTCCCGCTGCAGAGCACAGGCTCCGGTCGCGCAGGCTCCGGTCGCGCAGGCTCAGCGGTCATGGCTCACGGGCGCAGCCGCTCTGCGGCATGTGGGATCTTCCCGGACCGGGGCACAAATCTGCGTCCCCTGCATTGGCAGGTGGACCCCTAACCACTGCGCCACCAGGGAAGCCCCTACCCCTACACTCTTGATTCTAACTTATCTTTCGCATCTCAACTTGAACATCTCTTCTTCAAGAAAGCCTTCCTGGATGCCCCAGGCCAGATCAGCTTTGTTTTAGAAAGTGTCATGTCATCATACACCTTTACTTCATGTCACTCTTTGCATTTTGTCATAATGCATTTATTTGTGAAATTAATTAATATCTCATCTCCCCAACCCCAGGGGTAAACTCCATGAAAGCTGGCACCATTTTTAGATTTGTTAATCATTATATCTCAGTGCCTAGCAAGGTGCTCAGTCCATGGTAGGGACTCAGTGCTTTTTTGTTAAGTGAATGAATAAACCAACTGGTCCAAACAATCAAGAAAACAGAGCTAACTCTTTCCATTCTCTTTCTCAAGAACCTGAAGCTATCCACACACTTTTAATTAAGATTTAACATGGACATTTTATTTTAGAGAAAAATGCACTTCAGGATTAATTACAGTTTCACAGGACAATGATGAAATCTTTAGCCACAGATTCTTTTCCTCTGTATCGCTTCCTAGACTTAATCCAGGTTCAGTGTAGCAGATGAAAATATTGTATTTGTAAGTGGTCTCCTGGATCCATGCTCTTTCCAATGTGACTTGCAGTTCATCAAGAGATTTAGACTATTTCCCCAACCCTTGAATCTGGGCTGGTCTTGTTATTTACTTTGCTAATGGACTGCAGTGGAAATGACATGAAGCCGATTATGAACCAGTGCCTCAAGAAGCCTTGCATGCTTCTGTTCTTGGACTGCTGCTATACTACAAGACCAAGCCCAGGCTAGCCTGCGGGAGGGTGAGAGGCAGCGTGGAGCAATGTCGAGTTATCAGAGCAAAGGCAGTTCCAGATTAGCCCCCTGCCAACCTTCAGGCAGAGATCAGCCGAGATGGCCTCAGATCAACAGAACTGCTCAGCCAACCTATAGATTCCTGAGCAAAACAAATACATATTGTTTAGGTTTGGAGTGATTTGTTACATAGCAATAACTAACTGAGTCGTCATTTAAGTCAATAGTACTAGGCTTCTAAAAGAAATTACTATTACGACATCCCCTTTTCTCCTGCTCCAATAGCATAGAACTTTCAGGTAGACAAATCGAGTTATAAATCTTCTCTGAAGCATGTATTAAACCCATGAATTTGGACAAGTTAATTGATAGTTCTAAGGGTTAGATTTCTTATCTATAAAATAGAGCTAATAATGTTGTCTCAGAGAAGGAATCTAGTTGTCCCCCGATATCTTATCTTCCTTTCTCTATGTTTTAGATCCCCCAACTTTTAGTTGGGCACCTGGCCACCCACCTCGGTGTGTTTATGTGACTAAATTCTGGCCAGTGAGCTCTAAGTGAAATATCATGTTGTAGAAACCTTCCTAAGGAAGCTGGTACATTTCCTTTGCCCCCTTTTTCTTCATCCCTTTCCCCTCTGTTGGCCTTGCAGCTAGTGGTCACTTAACAGGGAGAAAGAGTTTGGGTCCCTACAGACTACAACAAGCGCAGAACTGTGAAACCAGCCCTAGACCGCCTAGCTCTGGACTTTTACGTGAGAGAAATAAAATTCTCCCTGTTTAAGACATCGTTATTTTAGGTTTCTGTTACTCACAATTGAACCTAACCCTAGCTAATCTAAATACCTTCCTTGCTGGTTTGTTGTGAGTTAAGTGATAATATAAATGCCTGACATCCTGCCTAGTATACAGTAAGTGATGATAAATGAATATAGCTCTTATTATTTTTTGATTGATAGTAATAATAGAGGCAATACCAACATACCTCCACAGCTAATGTTGAGATAAAACTGGCAATATTGTTGAAGTCAGCTAAAGATCTGGCTGTAGTCACAACATTTACATAATAGCATAGATCTATGACATGTTTTTTGATAATGTTATCTTAAAGAGTTTCCTTCTTAACTCACTCCTCACTAAAAAAAAAAGTTTTTTATCTTAATGAAATTTAGGAAACAGATATACATGAGTAATGTTAGTACAGCATTCACTTTGTCATAAATTTTAACTCACTCATGTAGAAATCCCCTCAAAATATGGCAAAACAGGAGAAGGTTTTTAGCATTTTTCCCCCTCATAAACATTTCAAAACTATATTAAGAAAATGCAATTTTCATATGTACTTGAAAAGCAATGTTATATATATAAAATACTACATTTACTAAGGCCACACATTTTCTTAAAAGAAAATTATACCACAGCTCTAAAATACTGAAAAACTTTTTTTTAGCTATTGGAAGAAGAAATAGTTTTTAGAAAATGTTTACCATTGTAACTCTGCCATTAGCTTCTTTGGTATTCCCTACTGTGAAGATCATTATTTTGAGACTTGGAAAGTCAGCAAAAAGGCATGCAGAACCTCCCCCAGTACTGAATCTATTTTTTAAGACGAATTTTCCTCAGAAATATGGTGAAACACAGAGAAGTCATTCATAATGAGTTCCTCAAGCAAAAATTCTTGTTAATTATTCGAACACTGGAAAAAGAACTCACAGAGAAATACTGTTCACGGTGGATTCCATACAGCATTTGGTAGTTAAGTGTTATTACCAGAGTAACTAACAGGTCCCAATTTAACTGGAATGGGACTTCCCCCATTAAGGTGGCTTTTAAAACTAATTAATTATGGAAACCTATTATGAAGACTTTAATAAGTCCTATGCTGTGGAGATCAAGATTTTTTTTTTTTTTAATGGCTATTAGAGGGAGTCCCCTGGTGGCCTAGTTGTTAGGATTTGGGGCTTTCACTGCCATGGCCCGGGTTTAATCCCTGGTTGGAGGACTGAGATCCCACAAGCAGTGTGGTGTGGCCAAAAATTTTAAAAATAAAATAAAAAAAAGGGTATTAGAGGAAGTTAGTTGGAATATTCCAAGAAAACCCAAACTAATATAACAGGAGAGTCAAGAAAAGGTTTCAAGGTGGAAGTAGATTTGAAATATCTTAAGGATGGATGGCAGTCTTACTAGTGAGATACACAAGTACATGAGAAGCCTAAGTCAAGGCAAGAAGTGGGACAGCCTGTGGTCAAGTTGCCTATCACTAGTGGCCAGTGGGATACTAGTTGGGAATAGTAGGACATACAGCTGGGAATGCAGATTGAGACTTTATAAGGGGTGCAATGTGGGATGTTGTATCTAATTCATTAGTAATTGGTAACCATTAAAGGGTTTTTAACAGAAAGGTTAAAAAAATCAGTGCTGACTTCACTGGGTGAATTCTACTAAACATTTACAGAAGAGTTAATACCAATTCTTTATGAATTCTTCCAAAACTTTGAAGGTGAGAGAGCACGTCCCAACTTGTTCTATGAGACCAGTATTACCCTGATAATAAAACCAGGCAAAGACATCACAAGAAAAGAAAATTAGTCAATAGCAAACAAACAATTTAATTTAAAAATGGGCAAAGGATCTGAATAGATATATCTCCAAAGAATATATACAGATTGCCAATAAGCATATGAAAAGATGCTCAACACCATTAGTCATAAGGGAAATGCAAATCAAAACCACAAGGGATACCTCTTTACACCCACTAGTTTAGCTATAATAGAAAAGACAGACAGTAATGAGAGTTGGCGAGTATGTGCAGAAATTGGAACCACCACAGACTGCTGGTGGAAATGTAAAATAGTGCAGCCATTTTGGAAAACAGTGTGGCAGTTCCTTAAAGAGTTAAACATAGGGTTATATTATGACCCACAAATTCCATTCCTAAGTTTATAGCCAAGAGAAATGAAAATATATGCTCACACAAAAACTTGTAAATGAATGTCCTTACAGCAATATTCATAACAGTCAAAAGGTAGACACAATCCAAATGTCCATCAACTGGTGAATGGACAAACAAAACGTGGTATCTCTACACACTACAACACGGATGGTCCTTGAGAACAATATGCTAAGGGAAAGAAGCCAGTCACAAAAGACCACATAGCATATGATTCCATTTATATGAAATGTCCAAGATAGGGAAATCTATAGAGACAGAAAGCACTTTTGTGGTTGCCTAGTGCTGGATGGAGAGAAGGGAGGGTTGGGACATGATACTTAAGGGGTATGGGTTCCTCTGGGGGATGATAAATATGTCCTAAAATTGATTGTGGTGAAGATTGCACAACTCTGTAGACATACTAAAAACCACTGAATTGTTTTGAAACAAAATCAGTGCTATGTTTGAGGGAGATTACTCTGTTGGGAGTGGAGAGAAACAAAAAGCACTGAGACAAGTTATGAGGTGATTACTTTTCTAATCTAAACTCTTAGAGAGAAGATTTCTCAGGTCCTTTCTTCCTTCACTCTCCAGACTCATTCCCTTCCAATGCAATTAAAACACTCTTAGTTATCAAATCTATGCTTGATAAATTGATAAATATGCTACAGGATGGGGCTTGGAAGAGGAGATCATAAAAGGAGCACCCAACTCTTTGGTGATCATTTTTATTATTTAAGTAACCAAGGGAAAAGGCCCATTTCTCAATTGATTACTTAAAGGTCAAGAATTTCAACTTAGATTCTAGGTAAGAGGTATTTAGCTGATGTAGAGCCTCATACTAAATGGTGAATGAGTTTCTGCTTTGTGCCTGGCCCATAGTAGTCCCCCATAATATTTTTAAAATAAATGAACGAATTTAAAGAATAAAAATAGATTTTATGGGCTTCCCTGGTGGCGCAGTGGTTGAGAGTCCACCTGCCGATACAGAGGACACGGGTTCGTGCCCCGGTCCGGGAGGATCCCACATGCCACGGAGCGGCTGGGCCCGTGAGCCATGGCCGCTGGGCCTGCGCGTCCGGAGCCTGTGCTCCACAACGGGAGAGGCCACAATAGTGAGACGCCTGCGTGCAGCACAAAAAAAAAAAAAAAAAAAAGATTTTATGATAAGTGTTATATAAACACGGCCATGAAAGACATTGTGAGATGAGGAAATAACACATAATCTTAAACTTGATGATGGAGAAAAATTAAGAATGAAGAGAAAGGAATATTCAATTACTTAACAAGACATGAAGCCTCTAAACAAACGTAGGGACACTAAGTGGGGGAAGTGGCGGGGGGGGTGGTGGTGGTGGTGGGATGAACTGGGAGATTGGGATTGACATATATACACTAATATGTATAAAATAGATAACTAATGAGAACCTGCTGTATAAAAAATAAATAAAACAAAACTCAAAAAAAAAAGACATGAAGCCTATAAAATATGTCATGAGTTCCTTTCATCCCTTTCAGGGAAAAAAAAATTGGAAAGAAAAAGAAATAATAAATTGTAAAGTTATATAAAAGAGTAAGAATATTGCACCTTAAAAATATAGAGACAAAAATCAATTAATGTAATCCATCACATCAACAGTCCCAAGGAGAAAAATTATATGATCATATTGATAGATGCATAAAAAGCAATTGATCAAATCCAATACTGATCCATGATAAAAGCTCTCAGCAAACTAGGAATAGAGGGAAATTTTCTCAGTTTGAGAAAGAATCAAAAAGGGAATTATGGGCTTCCCTGGTGGCGCAGTGTTGAGAGTCCGCCTGCCGATGCAGGGGACACGGGTTCGTGCCCCCGTCCGGGAAGATCCCACATGCCGCGGAGCGGCTGGGCCTGTGAGCCATGGCCGCTGAGCCTGCGCGTCCAGAGCCTGTGCTCCGCAACGGGAGAGGCCCCAACAGTGAGAGGCCCACGTACCGAAAAAAAAACAAAAAAAACTAAAACAAAAAAACCCAAAAGGGAATTATACATCCAGAAACCAAAGCCTTTTAAGGATGCAAAGCAGAAAAATAAGTTGTTACTCATGCAAAATTTTGCTAAGGTAAAAAGTGCAATGAAGGAAAAAGAGATTAAGGGGAAAAAAATAAGGAAATAAAAGAAAACAACGGAAAATTGGGAAGTAAAATAAAAGTAAGGAGCTGTCTTCAGTATCCAAAATTGAAAATAATAGTCAAACAGTCATCAGAAACACCACCCTGAGACTGTCATGTTCTCCCAACCAGTTCTAGCCAGAGAGACCTGGTTTCTCATATCTAGAGAGCTTCTGTTCTTTGTTCTAGGGAATAATTAGGACGTTGGGAAGAAATAAGCCCAAGATTCAGGGACTACTAACTGCTGTCTCACGAGAATGATGATTAAAATATCGTGATTAAGAGTCAAGGAACTTTAGCCCCTTTGAGTGCTGATTACAGCGATTAGGAAGGCTTACTGTGAGATTAACAATGTTTGCAAGGAAGATGATTTGATTCATTCCAGGCGTTAGGGACAGAGGTGGCAGATGGTTTCATTATACCAAGAGAAACTGTAAAACATACAGAATAAAAGACAGTTGAGTTTTTACCCTATTTTATTTGAAAAAGAAAAAAATAGCTCTTTATGGGAGATGACACGTTTAAAGTTGCACAGGCTTACATCATACCTTTCCAATTTGTCAAGAGTGTGAAAATGATGTGATTAGTTTCTGTCTGGGAGGAATGGTGAGATCCAGATAATGAAAACATTAAGAGTAGGTGCCCATTTGGTCCTTTTTGTATTAATTAAAAACGCTTTGATGAGAATTTATGATGTGAACTAACTTGCTTGGTTTACAATTTAGACAGGTGTGGAAGGAAGCAGAGTGGTTTAGATGTTCAAACTAGTACTTGCATATGCAGATGACATGTTAATGATTTTATCAACTGATGAGTCTGTAAAAAACATCCCTTGAATACTGAAGCATATGTTTAAAGCAGCTGGGTCTAAAATAAGTTTAAGACCAGCTATTTGCTTGATAGGGCTGACAAATACGAACAGGTGATCATCTTGGAAGAGGCTGTTGTTTAAAAATGAACCAATTGGGACTTTAGGAGGGTTTTTAAAGAGTCAAAACATTGAAAAAATCAAGCAGAAAATAAATGTAGCAGATAAGTTAGTGTCCCTCTGGCAGATTTGGAAGTTATTTTGTTGTACTGAATGTGTTATTAATCAAAAAAATTTCTCATTGCCTTGAGCCATATGGAAGTGATTTGCCATGTTTTTCTTGCTGTCCATTTACAAAGTTATGTTTGAGGGAGCTGGCAAAGTGCCTTTAAAAAAACACTATCTTTACAAAGATACCTTAATGAGCTGACTGAAGACAAGATTCTTTGCATGGCAGCCATGAGTGATGTGGTTGTCTTAACTTGTAAGAAGAGTCTATATAAGAAAGAACTTGACAAAAAAATTCTTTCTCAAATACTTCTGCTATTCTGAGACATACTTAGGAAGCATGTACACTAAGTGCACTGACTACCTAGAATTATCTATAGAAGGACCTTTCCAGTCAGTACAGTTTGGAAGCATTATTTTATCATCTTTTGAAAACATTTAATATGATGAAGAGACTTACTAATGTAAAACTAGTCAAAGGCCGCTGAATCCTCTCTTGAAGGAAAATGAGGTAAGGGAAAGAGCCAGGAGATGAGAGTCAAGATATCTAGTTTTCTGGGTGTTCCCTGGAAGTCCAGGGGTTAGGACTTGGTGCTATCACTGAAGTGGCTTTCGCTGCAGTTCAATCCCTGGTCAGGGAACTAAGATCCCACAAGCTGCACAGTCCAAAAAAAGAAAGATCTCTAGTTTTCAGGACCAAGTACACCACTGGTTGTCACTCACTCTTTCTCAACCTTGCTTCCTTCACGTGTGAAAAGAAGTATAAAGTAACAGTAACTAATGTTTATAAAATTCTTGCTACTTCTCAGGCACTGTTAAAACAGTTTATATATAATTATTTCGTCTCTCCAAAACAACCTGTAGTAGATACTATTATTGTCCCCATTTTATAGTAAATTGAATGGTGATAATAAAACATAACAGACCTCCCATAAGAGGTGGCACGTGGGATCTTCCCAGACCAGGGCTTGAACCCATGTCCCCTGCACTGGCAAGCAGATACTTAACCACCACGCCACCAGGGAAGTCCCTGATGGATATGTTCTTAATTTGATAAAAAGAATCTATAAAAAGCATGCAACAAATATTATGCTTGATGGTGAAATACTAAAAGTATTCCTCCCTGAAATCAAGAACAGAACATGTATACTCATTATCACTATTTTTAAAAACACTGAACTACAGTACTTAGCCAATGCAATAAGTCAAAAAAAATAAAAGAAATAAAAGTTATAAGAATGGCAAAGGAAGAAATAAAACTGTCATTATTCACTGATGATGTGACTGTGTATGTAGAAAATATAAAAGAATCTGCTGTGAATGTAGCAAGGTCACTAGATACAACGTCAATATTTTAAAAATCAATGTTATTTCTATATAATGACAACAATTAAAAATGAAAAATTTAAAATAACATCACTTAGAAATAACAGGTGTTGTCAAGGATGTGGAGAAAAGGAAACACTTGTGCACTGTTGGTGGGAATGTAAATTGGTACAGCCACTATGGAAAACAGTATGGAGATTCCTCAAAAAAGTAAAAATAGAGCTACCGTATGATCCATCAATTCTACTTGAGTATTTATCCAAGGCAAATGAAAACACTAACTCAAAAAGATATATGGATGGCTTCACAGGCGAATTTTATCAAACATTTAGAGAAGAGCTGACACCTATCCTTCCCAAACTCTTCCAAAATATAGCAGAGGGAGGAACACTCCCAAACTCATTCTCTGAGGCCACCATCACCCTGATACCAAAACCAGACAAAGATGTCACAAAAAAGAAAACTACAGGCCAATATCTCTGATGAACATAGATGTAAAAATCCTCAACAAAATTCTAGCAAACAGAATCCAACAGCACATTAAAAGGATCATCACACACCATGATCAAGTGGGGTTTATCCCAGGAATGCAAGGATTCTTCAATATACGCAAATCAATCAGTGTGATACACCATATTAACAAATTGAAGGATAAAAACCATATGATCATCTCAATAGATGCAGAAAAAGCTTTCAACATAATTCAACACCCATTTATGATGAAAACTCTCCAGAAAGTAGGCATAGAGGGAACCTACCTCAACACAGTAAAGGCCATATATGACAAACCCACAGCCAACATCATTTCTCAATGGTGAAAAACTGAAACCATTTCCTCTAAGATAGGAACAAGACAAGGTTGCCCACTCTCACCACTATTATTCACCATAGTTTTGGAAGTTTTAGCCACAGCAATCAGAGAAGAAAAAGAAATAAAAGGAATCTAAATCAGAAAAGAAGAAGTAAAACTGTCACTGTTTGCAGATGACATGATACTATACATAGAGAATCCTAAAGATGCTACCAGAAAACTACTAGAGCTAATCAATGAATTTGGTAAAGTAGCAGGATACAAAATTAATGCACAGAAATCTCTTGCATTCCTATACACTAATGATGAAAAATCTGAAAGAGAAATTAAGGAAACACTCCCATTTACCATTGCAACAAAAAGAATAAAATACCTAGGAATAAACCTACCTAAGGAGACAAAAGACCTGTATGCAGAAAACTATAAGACACTGATGAAAGAAATTAAAGATGATACAAACAGATGGAGAGATATACCATGTTCTTGGATTGGAAGAATCAACATTGTGAAAAATGACTCTACTATGCAAAGCAATCTACAGATTCAATGCAATCCCTATCAAACTACCAATGGCATTTTTCACAGAACTAGAACAAAAAATTTCACAATTTGTATGGAAACACAAAAGACCCCAGGATTTGCTCAGCCAAAGCAATCCTGAGAAAGAAAAATGGAGCTGGGGGAATCAGGCTCCCGGACTTCAGAGTCACTTCAAAGCTACAGTAACCAAGACAGTATGGTACTGACACAGAAACAGAAATATAGACCAATGGAAAGAGATAGAAAGCCCAGAGATAAACCCATGCACATACGGTCACTTTATCTTTGATAAAGGAGGCAAGAATATACAATGAAGAAAATGCAACCTCTTCAATAAGTGGTGCTGGGAAAACTGGACAGCTACATGTAAAAGAATGAAATTAAAAAATCCCCTAACACCATACACAAAAATAAACTCAAAATGGATTAAAGACCTACACGTAAGGCCAGACAGTATACAACTCTTAGAGGAAAACATAGGCAGAACACTGTATAACATAAATCACAGCAAGATCCTTTCTGACCCACCTCCTAGAGAAATGGAAATAAAAACAAAAATAAACAAATGGGACCTGATGAAACTTAAAAGCTTTTGCACAGCAAAGGAAACCATAAACAAGACAAAAAGACAACCCTCAGAATGGGAGAAAATATTTGCAAATGAAGCAACTGACAAAGGATTAACCTCCAAAATATACAAGCAGCTCATGCAGCTCAATATCAATAAAACAACCCAATCCAAATGTGGGCAGAAGACCTAAATCAACATTTCTCCAAAGAAAATATACAGATTGCCAACAAACACATGAAAGGATGCTCAACATCACTAATCATTAGAGAAATGCAAATCAAAACTACAATGAGGTATCACCTCACACCAGTCAAAATGGCCATCATCAAAAAATCTACAAACAATAAATGCTGGAGAGGGTGTGGAGAAAAGGGAACACTCTTGCACTGTTGGTGGGAATGTAAGTTGATACAGCCAATATGGAGGTTCCTTAAAAGACTGAAAATAGATCTACCATATGACCCAGCAATCCCACTACTGGGCATACACCCTGAGAAAACCATAATTCAATAAGAGACAGGTAGGGACTTCCCTGGTGGTGCAGTGGTTAAGAATCCACCTGCCATTGCAGGGGACACAGGTTCGAGCCCTGGTCTGGGAAGATCCCACATGCCGTGGATCAACTAAGCCCATGTGCCACAACTACTGAGCCTGCGCTCTAGAGCCTGCGTGCCACAACTACTAAAGCCTGCGTGCCTAGAACCCGTGCTCCACAATGAGAGAAGCCACCACAATGAGAAACTCGTGCACCACAACAAAGAGTAGCCCCTGTTCGCCCTCGTGAGTAGCAACAAAGACCCAATGCAGCCAAATAAATAAATAAATAAATTTATAAAAAAAAAAAGAGAGACATGTACCACAATGTTCATTGCAGTGCTATTTACAATAGCCAAGACATGGAAGCAACCTACCTGTCCATCGACAGATGAATGGATAAAGAAGATGTGGCACATCTATACAATGGAATATTACTCAGCCATAAAAAGAAATGAAACTGAGTTATTTGCAGTGAGGTGGATGGACCTAGAGTCTGTCATACAGAGTGAAGTAAGTCAGGAAAAACAAATACCGTATGCTAACACATATATATGGAATCTAAAAAATAAATGGTTCTGATGAATCTAGGGTCCGGACAGGAATAAAGACAGACGTAGAGAATGACCTTGAGGACATGGGGAGGGGGAAGGGTAAGCTGGGACCAAGTGAGAGAGTAGCACTGACATACATACACTACCAAATGTAAAACAGATAGCTAGTGGGAAGGAGCCGCATAGCACAGGGAGATCAGCTCGGTGCTTTGTGACCACCTAGAGGAGTGGGATAGGGAGGGTGGGAGGGAGACGCAAAAGGGAGGGGATATGAGGATATATGTATGCATATAGCTGATTCACTTTGTTATACAGCAGAAACGAACACACCATTGTAAAGCAATTATACTCCAATAAAGATGTTAAAAAAATGTTCAAATGACAATTATGATTGGAAACTGTTGTTCACTTGAAGTGAGGCACAAAGAATCATGTTGATCAAGTACCATGTACAAATAAAACATAATCTTAATTAAAAAAAAAGATATATGCACCCCCATATTTATTACAGCATTATTTACAATAGCCAAGACATGGCAACAACCTAAATGTCCATCAATTGATGAATGAATAAAGAAAATGTGATACATATATACAAGGGAATATTATTCAGCCATAAAAAAGAATGAAATCTTGCCATTTGTGACAATATGGATGGACCTTGAGGGCATTATGCTAAGTGAAGTAAGTCACACAGAAAAAGATAAATACCATGTGATCTCACTTATATGTGGAATTTTAAGAAGAAAAAATGAGCTCATGGATATAGGGAACAGACTGGTGGTTGCCTGAGACATGAGGGGAAGGTGAGAAAAATGGGTGAATGGGGTCAAAATGCACAAATTTCCAGTTATAAAATGAACAAGTCATAGGGATGTAATACACAACATGGGTGACTATAGTTGATAATCTGTATTGCATATTTAAAAATAACTAGCAGAGTGAATCTGGAAAGTTCTCATCACAGAAAAAAAATTTTGTAACTATATATGGTGATGGATGTTAACTGTATTCAGTGAGGCGATCATTTTGCAGTATATACAAATATTGGACCATCGCATTGTCCACCTGAAACTAATATAATATGTCAATTATATTTCAATACAAAAATATCACTTAGCATTTAAAAAATCTTGCTACCTAGGAATAAATCTAATGAAATACAAAACACCTTCATACAGAACCACAGAACTGTATTGAAAGAAAAATAAATAAAATCTAAGTACACAGAGAAATATGCCATATTTGTGGATTGGAAGACAATATTGTAAAGATGTAGTTCTTCCCAAACTGATCCAAGATATTCAATGTAAATCCAATACAAATTGCAGCAGGTTTTTTTTAAATGGAAATTTATTACTTGATTCTAAAATGTATTTGGAAAGTCAAAGGACCAAGAATAGCAAAGATAATTATGCAGAAGAACAGAGTTAATGGATAATGGACTTGTAAAACTGCAATAATTGATTAGTGTGTCTTTGGTACAAAAATAGACAAATAGACCAGTGGAACAGAACAGAGGTTAGAAACAGAACCACTGCAGTGTCATGGGAAAAGAAGTGGTCTTTTCAAATAATGCCAAGTTAATTGATATCCATATGGGAAAAAAACGAAAATTGAATCTTATCTCTCACCATACACAAAATTAATAGCAGATGAATTTTAATTCCAAACATGAAACAATAACACTCCTAGAAAGAAGATAGATGAGAATATTTTCATGAGTTTAAGGCAGGCAACAATTTCCTAAACAGCACATAAAAAGCACTAACCATAAAGAGTCTATAAGTTGGACTATATTAAAATAAGAATTTATGTTCATCAAAAGATATTAAAAGAGTGAAAAGGAAAACTACCAAGTGAAAAAGCTATTTGTAATACAAATATTCAACCAAAGAATCATATCTGTATATATGAAGCATTCCAACTAGTCAGTAGAAAAAAGCAGACTACTCAATACAACAATTTGGGCAAAAGACTTACACTGGCATTATAAAAAGGATACCCAGTCAATAAACACATGACAAGATGCTCAATTTTAGTAATCACCAGGAAAATGCAAATTTAAACCACTGCACACCGACCAAAATAGCTAAAATTAGTAAGACTGACAATACCAAATGTTGGCAAGATGTGAAGTAATTTCAATTTTCATACATCGCCGGTGCAAATGTAAATGTGTATAACAAATTTGAAAAGCTGTTTGACAATATCTACTAAAGTTGAACTTCTCAAATCCTCCATTTTTCACTGTATATCCAAGGAAAACTTACCCACATGCACTAAAAGTCACATACACAAATGTTCATAGCAGGACCCTTCATAATAGCTCAAAACTCAAAACAATTCAAATGTTCATTAATATTTGATGGATATGTATATTATGGATGGATACATATATTATAGTATTTTCATACAGTAGAATACTATACAACAATGAGGATGGACAGCCTACAACAATAGGACTGATTTTCACAAATATTAATGTTGAATGAAAATAAGATTCATAATAATACATACTTTTGATAACTTTTTTTTTTTTTTTTTGCGGTACGCGGGCCTCTCACTGTCGTGGCCTCTCCCGTTGCGGAGCACAGGCTCCGGACGCGCAGGCTCAGCGGCCATGGCTCACGTGCCCAGCCGCTCCGCGGCATGTGGGATCCTCCCAGACCGGGGCACGAACCCGCGTCCCCTGCATCGGCAGGCGGACTCTCAACCACTGCGCCACCAGGGAAGCCCTGATAACATTTTTATAAAGATCAGAAACAGGCAAAGCAATGATGAAAGAAGTTAGAATAGTAGTTAGCTTTGGAGTGAGGCATGACTAAGTGGCGGTGCCAGGGGGCTTTCTACGGTATTGGTCATAATCTATTTCTTGATCTGAGTGGTGGTTCTATGGATATGTTCACTTTACAAAAATTATTTGGCTGAACCTTTCTGTAGATATACTTCAATAAAACATTTACTGAAAAAGAAGTTCACTTCTAGGTTCATAGGTCTATGGAAATTTATGGGTGGGAACAAACAGAGGATATAAACATAATTGTTCTTCAGGAAATTCTTGAGGACCCTGTTGAAATGATGACTATGACATTACAAGTACTGGAAGAGAAAAAAGATACATGGGGTTTGAATTTTTTCTTTTTAATTAACAATGTAAGATCAGAACTTTATTTTACTACTGTGACAAAGAATAGTGTTTATTGTTGACTTTACTAAGAAAATATACCCACTCCTATACTCTTTATTTAATTTTTATTTTATATTGGAGTATAGTTGATTTACAATGTTGTGTTAGTTTCAGGTATATCCACTACTATATTCTTTCTGCTTCTGAATATTATATGTAATTCTCCCTTTTTACATTTATTCATTTCCAGAATGTCTGTTGTCAAATTTCTAATGCTCCCGTCTCATGTATTCTTTGAACTTTATTTACATTATTTTTTTCTTTCCCCTTAACTAACAATTCTCACTGGTAAGTAGCGAGGTTCAAACTGAAAGTAGCTGATGTAAATTCTCAGGATACCAGGCTACTGCAAACTACAGTTAAGTCTTTCTCTCTTGTCACCTATGAAAAATTGATAAGTTTAGGGAAGCATTCCAAATACATTGCAAACACACTATCATTGAAATTTAAATGGTGGAAAGAAAAAACTGATTAATAATCTGCTAAGTCAAAGTTCTTATGATGAAATTCAAAGATTTTATTCCTTTCAATAATCAAGGCAGAAACACAAGAGCAACAGTAAATTGCAGGTTTACCTGGAACCCTGGTTTTACATTCTCCATGTTAGAACTTCCTGGATATTTAGAAAGTTAATTCTACAACAAGCCTATTTCTATACCTCAGAGGGCACCTGTACAACAAAGAATTGGACAGTACATTTCTACTTTTTAAAAAATTTCTATATCCCAGGTTTCTGAGAGCCTTAGGAGTAAGTTGCCTTTGGGCAACTTCAGATCTGGTAAATAAACAACTCAGATTCTTCTTATAAGCACAGATAGCTAGAAGCAAAATTCTTCAGCATGGGTTAGAATCTCTCCGGGGAGAAATCAAAGTCTTTTGCCTTTCAAAAATTGTCAGTGACCTGAGGCAAAAAAGTTTAGAAACAAGTTTTCATCGATACTAGGACCTGTGCTACAATTATACACCTTCCTACCCTCCTAGCCTTTCCTTATCAAGAGGCTTCTGTTAACCAGAAGAGAACAGGTTGAAGCCCAAAGTCTTTGAAGTGGACACTCATCTTATCAGGAACTAATCTGTGACATCAACATGGTTAAGGCATAAAAACCAAAACTACCATGTTTGAGGACAGTTTGGCCAGTTTTCCTCCTTGTGTCATCCAGCTGATGTAAAGAACCTTACTGTCCATTAAGCACTCATCTAGGATGGCACAAACCAAGAAGAAAGGATTTCTGCAGCTGCATTTTGCCCAGCATTTTGAAGGCCAGAGTGGCATTATGAATATGTACTTTTCAAATTGGGCTCACCTAACATCCTAAAGTCAGTGTAATCAAAAGAATAAGCATTTTGTTGCCTTCTCAGAGACCATGATTTGTGTAACAAGTTAAAGCCCTGATGTACAGTAAATGTGGTATAAACACTCTAAGAAATTCAGGTTCTATGTCAAACTTGAAATCAAAGCACACAGAGGAGAAAAGAGTTCAAGATGATTAGCCGGGAAAACAAGGGACAGAAATCACTCTTCATTCTGTGTCTGCTCTGGGATAGAAGTGAACCATTCCCATCTAAGGAACTTTTTGCGCATCCCATATGCCTTATTCCACACCTCATTTGAAATTAAAAATGGCATGTGAACTCTCTGTGTTCCAACTGCCATGTTTCATTGATTTTAAGACATATTTTCCCCATTTTTATATCTCTGAAATTGGAATATATTTTACAGTTGGTGACATCCAACAATTACAATTGTCAGCATTTAAAATTTCTTAGTGCTACGTAAAATAATAATGCATCTTACAATTAACCCTGCCTTAGAATAAATCAACTATGGTATATATAAATGAAACTAGTCCCTCGAATGCCAGAGAATTCTGACAGGGGCAGTTATTTAAATATTTTTCTTGACAGAAATTAGATTAAAAGAGATTTAAAGATATACTAGGCAAATTTGACGTGTGAATCTTGTTTGAATGCTGATTTGAACAAACCAACCATAAAGGACATTTTGGGGGCAATCAGAAAAATTTGAGAACTAACTGGGTATTAGATGAATTATGAAAATGTGTTAATATTGTGATTTAAGAAAAGGCTCCTTGGGAATTCCCTGGCGGTCCAGTAGTTAGGACTCCATGCTTCCACCACAGGGGGTATGGGTTTGATCCCTGATTGGGGGGGGGGGGGAACTAAGATCCTGCATGCTGTGCAGTGCACCCAAGGAAAAAAAAAAAAGGAAAAGGGTCCTTATCGTTTTTTGTTTTTTTGTTTTTTTTTTTCCGGTACGCGGGCCTCTCACTGTTGTGGCCTCTCCCGTTGCAGAGCACAGGCTCCGGATGTGCAGGCTCAGCGGCCATGGCTCACAGGCCCAGCCGCTCCGCGGCATGTGGGATCTTCCCGGACCGGGGCACGAACCCGTGTCCCCTGCATCGGCAGGCGGACTCTCAACCACTGCAACACCAGGGAAGCCCCGGGTCCTTATCTTTTAGAGACACATAGTGAAATATTATGAATGAAATGATATAATGTCTGGGATTTAGTTTAAGATAATCCAAGGAAGGGATGGGGGGCATAGAGGGTGGTGATAAAAGATTGGTCATGTGTTGATAATTGCTGAAGTGGGGTGATGGGTTCATTATACTCTTCTCTCTACTTCTGTATATGTTTTAAAATTCCCACAGTGAAAAAAGTTTTTAAATGTCCTAAATTCTGAGTGATTAGGTTTCTATTTACATATTAATATTTCTACAGACACTCCATATATCCATTAAATTATTTTAAAAACAGATTTCAATTCTCTTCACTGTTCCTCCAAATATACATGTAAGTAAATTTCCTCACCAAAATGTATTTACAATTTATATAGCATTTATTTATTGAAAGCTTCTGTAGTCCACAAATACTTGGAAGTATTTAAAACTGTAAAACCCTAACAAATACAACTTTCTCTCCAGAAAGTATACATTTTTAGAAAAGAAATGCTAACAAAGCAGGGATAGTGCTGCACTGTGGGAGAGACAGGCAGGTGAGGTCTAGCTCCACCACTAAAAAGCTATGAATAAACAAACACACAAGCAAAAAAGAAAGAAAGGAAAACAAACAAAAAGTTATGAGATGGAGCAAATCAATCAAGTCCATCTTTTATTAAATTACGATAATATTAACTGCTCTATCTGCTGCAGAATGTTTGGAGATTCAAACAAATAGTAAATATAACAGCCCCTTAATCGTTAAAAAAAAGTTTTTTAAACGGTGCTCTTTGTAGAAAGCCTTCAATAAAATGTACCTTTAGATTAGAATCTGAGGTCTGTCAACACAGCAGTTGGGAGAAAAAATTCAGTCATCTAACTGATTGTTCTGCTATGTGACACCAAACAACCAGTTTGGCTGAGTTTCTCACTGGCTTATCCAAACAAAGAAGATGTTTCAGTCCTATTGTCACAGTCCTCAAAAGTCAGCCCTTGGCCACACGTGAAGTCAGGCACTGGCTGGGCACCACGTGTTGAGCAGCTCTGCAAGCTCCAGCTGACCCTCTGTTAATGAGGTTAAAGGGAGAGAACAGTTAGGAGGATAGGTTCAGCCCAAAGCTGATGGGGATACAGACGACCCTGTTTGAGACGTTAAAAGACATGCAGCCTGAACATGCACAAACAGCAAGCAAGCGAAGCCTCTACTTTGCCTGGGCCCTTCATATGTGTTGGTATATTTCCAGATACTTTTAAAAGTTAGAGACTTTCCGAAATATCTGTCCTCAAAGCCTCTTTCATTTGTTCTGTGTTTCTTTCATCCCTATTGGTAATACATTTAGCCCATTCTTGGCAGGAAGTCTTCCCTGGTGTGTGCTGGGGAGAACTGTCCAAGTACACATACAGAGAAAGTGAGAGAGTTGGAACTGAAAGCTATGGGAATATCAAGCCCAGTAATATTTTTAATCCCTTAAAGATGACAGTCATCTTTAATTTATTAAAACGCTTACATCATTTCTTTGTGAAACCTTCATTGTTTCAGAAACAGATCTAGTGACTCTTTTCACTCTCCCATGGAATTAATGTTCCATTGGAAATGAGACAAGGCTTTCCCCTGATTTTCTCTTTCAGCCTCAACAACTTGCTTATACAACTTGTTTATACAACCGATGTTGCCACTATGAAGCAGTGTGATCTTGCACAAGTCCCTTAACCTCTCTGAGCAACCGCCTTCCTAATCTGTAAAATGAGTGGGTTTGATCAGTTGCTCCTTTCAGATCGGTAATTTTCTGAACTTCTGTATTCTTTGATGCCTACCAGAATGCTTACAAAAGAGACGAATTGATTGATATTATTTTCTTGCCAACTGAGATTTACCCAACAAATAATTTTCTTAAAATGCTTTTTATTTGAAAATATGTCTAACATGCACTATAATCTTTTAGTAAATTCAAATGCTAGATCATTAGTATAACACTAGTAAATTAAATCTGACAGAATATATATATATATATATATTTTTTTTTTTAAATTTATTTATTTATTTTATTTTTGGCTGTGTTGGGTCTTCACTGCTGCACGCGGGCTTTCTCTCGTTGTGGCGAGTGGGGGCTACTCTTCGTTGCGGTGCGCGGGCTTCTCATTGCGGTCAGTGGCTTCTCTTGTTGCGGAGCACGGGCTCTAGGCACGCGGGCTTCAGTAGTTGCAGCACGCGGGCGCAGTAGTTGTGGCACACAGGCTTAGTTGCTCCGCGGCATGTGGGATCTTCCTGCACCAGGGCTCGAACCCGTGTCCCCTGCATTGGCAGAAGGATTCTTTTTTTTTTTTTTTTTGCGATACGCGGGCCTCTCACCGCCATGGCCTCTCCCGTTGCGGAGCACAGGCTCCGGACGCGCAGGCTCAGCGGCCATGGCTCACGGGCCCAGCCGCTGCGCGGCATGTGGGATCTTCCCGGACCGGGGCACGAACCCGCGTCCCCTGCGTCGGCAGGCGGACTCTCAACCACTGTGCCACCAGGGAAACCCCTGACAGAATATTAAAAATATCGTATATCAAATCCAACTGAAATTTATTACAAGAGTGCAAGGATGGTTTGATACTAATAAGCATATTAATATAATTCAGCACCAGCAAGACTAAAGAGAAAGAATATATAAATATATTGATTGATGATGAAAGATATTTGATGAAATTCATATTTGTTCTTATTTCTAAATTAACACTATAAAGAATCTTTACTGGGAATTCCCTGGTGGTCCAGTGGTTAGGACTCTGAGCTTTCACTGCTGAGGGCCTGGGTTCAATCCCTGGTCGGGGAACTAAGATCCCACAAGCCGCACAGCATGGCCAAAAGAAAAAGAAAAACAGAAAAGTAAAACATTAAAAAAAAAAAGAATCTTTATTAATACAGTAAAAAGAAATTATTTTAAACCCAGAGCCAACCTCATACTTAATAATGAAATTCCCCAAAATTTCCTTGTAGTCTATAGTGCTTTAGCCTCCAAAAACTGTAAGAAAGAAAAAATTATAGGTATGTGCATTTTTATAGTTAACTTTTATCAGAGTCTCAAAGGGATAGAGCATGCCAAAAATGCTCCAGAGGCACTACCATTAATATCAGGAACAAGAAAAGGATTCTTGCTATTACCTATATTATTTAATAAAATTCTGGGATTGCTGGCTAATGCCTTAAGACAAGAAACAGAACAAAGAGGCATAACTATTAGGAATGAGAAAGATTAAATCATTGTTATTTGAGGACAATATGATTGTATTAATTTCTTTTGATTGCAAGACACAGAAGCATGCTCAAGTTATATTAGTTATACCAATTGATTATGAAGATACACAGGAAGCCTAGAGGATAAGAGTCAGCCACACTGAGTGGGATGTTGCTCAGGGCACACAAATATAATCATCTGATGACAGGTGTCCCTTGTTCTTTACCCCTGTGCTACACCATGAAGGTGATTGATCGATTGATCTCCTATTTCTGCTATAATTAACTCACTGACAGAATCTATATGTCTCTTCTTTGTAAACCAACTTGCTCGTTCCAAGTTCCTGCTCATCAGGACAAACCAAAGTGTTTGTAAATCCTGATCCAGGCCAACCCTCCTTTTAGTATGAGGGAAATGTAAAGGAGAAATCCTAGCGTTGCTGTTTGTTGTTCAGGAAAATCCACACTATTTTTCAGGATCCATAATGCTGAAATCAATTTCTGGGATGTGCTGTAATACTGAACACAGCTGTCTATTAACCAGATCCATATGTATTCATTATCTGTCAGTACGTCACTGGGAGAAACCAAACAAGCCACTGGCTCTGATCTAGAAAGGGATAGCAACTCAATTAGATGAAGTCAAACTTTACATTCAAACAGCTTGTTCATGAAACTGAAGTATGGCTATTCTGCAACTACGCATGACAGATTATAGTATCTGAGAGTGATGAGGGGCATCCTCAGACTTACTGTAGATTTCACCCAAGGGACAAAGGAAGGCTAGCCCTACAGAGTGCATTTGAATGGGCAGTAGGGGAAAGAAAGAGTTGTGTTCTGCTTGTACCCTGTAGCATCCCGGTCTTTAAGCAAAATGGTTGCAGTAATAACGATAATAGCAATAACAGCCCTTAACATTTATTGAGAAGTTACTATGTGCCTGTTCAAGTTTAAGTACATAATATGTCCTTGTTCATTTAATCCTCACAACAATCCTAGGAGATATACCTATGGATTTTGTAAACCCCATTTACAAAACAAGGAAACTGGGGTTTAGAGAAATTAAGGGACTGCTCATCATAACATGGCTAGTAAGTGGCAGATCTGGAATCCATTGATGTTAGCACACGCAAAAATGGACCCTGGCAGGTCACGCCCTCACTACAAGCAACCTGTGAGCCTCGTAGCAAGTCCGGAGCTCTCTCATATGAAAAAGGGAATGGTTTCAGGAGGCATGGACTTGCTTCAAAATTTCCAGGATCATCCACATAGATTTCCTACAGGTTCCACACAGTATCCAGATCTACAAAGGCCTCTAAACTCATGAGACCAGTGGCAAGTGTTTCTGAATAGGTCTCTTTTGGGAAGAGGAGGAAGATTCATGGCATACATTTGTGGTTTTCTAGCAGCCTTCCTTAAAGGCAACCAGCCTCTCCTTTTGTTAAGAGTGCCTTGGATTATTCAATGAACTCAAGTCTGGCACTTGCCTGAGGGCCCGGTACTCCTTGCTCTGTTGAGTTTGAATTGGGTCCAGGATCCTGTTTGTCAGGTCTGGAGTTTTTCTTCTGATGCAATCAAACAACCTTTGCGTTACCTGACAGTTTTGTTCCTGTGGTCCCCATAATCAACAGGCTTGGGGGATTGGGCCTCTTCCAAGACCACTTGCTACAAAAGCTTCGCCAGTGCAGCTCCCTGGGCAACACACCCCACTTGGCTTCCGTCTCCTTACTGTCACTATCTGGACTCGTCACAGCTGGACTCATCCCCACTGTAGTCAGTAAACTGCCATTTGTGTCAAGCTCTTGAGGTGACACGTGAAGTGATATATGAAGATACATTGAGTGTTAAGGGTTAAATCGTGTTCAGAGTTTGAAAGAAAATAAGAAACTAGCTGGGGACTTCCCTGGTGGCGCAGTGGATAGGACTCCGTGCTCCCAATGCAGGGGGCCTGGGTTTGATCCCTGGTCAAGGAACTAGATCCCACACACATGCCACAACTAAGAGTTCGCATGCCACAACTAAGGAGCCCGTGTGCCGCAACTAAGGAGCCTGCCTGCCGCAACTAACACCCAGCGCAACCAAATAAATAAATAAATATTTTAAAATAAATAAATAAATAAGAAACTAGGTGAACATTCAATGGCTTAAGTTGGGATTCTCAAAATAATGGGTCAAAATTTTCCCACTACAAAAATGGTTGTATCCTAACATGCTGTACCTCTATTACTATATCTGAAGGAATGTGTATATACATAAAATCATATATAGGGCTCCCCTGGTGGTGCAGTGGTTAAGAATCCGCCTGCCAATGCAGGGGACACGGGTTCGATCCCTGGTCCGGGAAGATCCCACATGCCGCAGAGCAACAAAGCCCATGTGCCACAACTACTGAGCCTGCGTTCTAGAGCCCGTGAGCCGCAACTACTGAAGCCCGTGTGCCTAGAGCCTGTGTTTTGCAACAAGAGAAGCCACCGCAGTGAGAAGCCCACCTACTGCAAAGAAAAGTAGCCCCTGCTCTCTGCAACTAGAGAAATCCTGCACGCAGCAACGAAGACCCAGTGCAGCCACCCAAAAAAAATCACGTATACTTAGAAGGAGATATTGATAAATACATAAAAAGAAAATATTAATAAATAAAAAAGCATATATTAAAACCTGTTATGAATAGTTTGTTACCAGTATGTGAACAGACAGAGATAAATGGGAAAGAATTAAGACTTCTGAGATAATCCTAAATATGAATATTTAGTGTAAGTAAAGGTAATAGTTTTATTTGGAGGGAAAATAAATGGTGTTGGAACACTTGGCTAACCATATGGAAAAAAATAAAACTTGGATTCCTACCTCGCTCCTTATTCAAAAACAAAATCCAACTAGCTCAAAGATTTAAAGATGAAAATAAGACAGTACTAGAAGAAAACATGGAAGAATTTTTTTCTTTTTAATCTCAAAGTAAGGGTGGGCTTTCTAAACATAAGACAAAAGCCATAGAGAAAAAAAGAGAATACATTTGACTACATAAATTAAACATTTCTATGTGGAAAGTTACCATAAGCAAAGTTGAAAAGCAAAAACAAACTTAGAAAAAAATATTTGCAGCAGATATGATAGAAAAAAAGGCTAATTTTAGAAAGGAGAAACAGAGACAGAAAAATAAGTGAGGAAGGAAGAAAGGAGGGGAGGGAGGAAGGAAAAGCAGATCCCTCAAGTTGTGAAAAAGTTGTTCACAGAGAAAGACATTGGGTTGGCCAAAACGTCGTTGATTTAAACATAGGAAAACGTACTCATCTTCACTTGTAGGAAAAGAAAAGCAAATTTTAAAAACACGGAGTTATTTTTAACCCATCAGAGAAATAGGGAAGGAATCACTCTCATACAATGTGAGAAAATAAATTGGCATAGCCTCTATGGTATATAATTTGTTAATGGCCTTGATGGCTGAAAACCCCTATTTTATAGTTTCTGCCAAGAAAGCTTAAGTTAATAGAGGTATTGAGAAACTAGTATGGCTCTCACTTTTCTGAGTAAGTGGTGCCCATGTCAAATTTGAGCCATTTTCCTGGATTATGTCTGAGACCCTGTTATGACTGGCAAATGGACATGAGAATAAACCAGTCTCTAGCCAAGTTAATTTGATCGTTTTCGTCACAATACATTTAGCAGCAATCGAAATAAGAGCAAAATATTTAAGTTGATTCTCTATCCATCTTAATCTTCCATCTGCAGCTGCATAGCTTAAGAAACTTTTTAAACACTTAATGAAATTATCTTGGTCTAAGGCCGCGGTTCTTAATCGGGGGCGATTTTGACCCCCAGGGAACATTTGGCAATGGCTGGACGCGTTTTTGGTCATCACAACCAGGAGGCTGACTCTGGCGTCTAGTGGGTAGAGGCAAGGGAGGCTGCTAAACATTCTACAATACACAGCACGGCCCTCACAACAAAGAACTATCCAGTCTAAAATGTCGATAGGGGACAAAAGCGGGAAGCCTTGGTTCCTTTTGTTCTAGTATAGTAGGTGGTGCATCCCTGCTTTAACTCAAGCTCGTGACAAAATCCAGCCTTCCTTTGATTGAAGATCATCAACTTATTGTTTACGGACTTAATGCAGTTCTACAAACTATCAACTAGCTTTTTTTTTTTTTTTTTTGCGGTACGCAGGCCTCTCACTGTTGTGGCCTCTCCCGTTGCAGAGCACAGGCTCCGGATGCGCAGGCTCAGTGGCCATGGCTCACGGACCCAGCCGCTCCGCGGCATGTGGGATCTTCCCGGACCGGGACACGAACCTGTGTCCCCTGCATCAGCAGGCGGACTCCCAACCACTGCGCCACCAGGGAAGCCCTCAACTAGCTTTTAAAGTACATCTTTTTAGTATTTCCTCTCTCCCCCTCTCTCTCTTTCTCTCTCCGCCAGTTTCAGACTGAGTTACATACTCTTCTGAGATGCTCCCAAAATACTCTATAACTCTGCTACCTTCTTTACAATAGCTAATACCTAGTAATCCTTTATGATGTGTCAGGTTTGGGTTAAGGGCTTTGTATGCATTGCTCCAGGAGAGGTGTTATTTTCCTTCCTGACTCTAGAGCAGGGGTCCCCAACCCCTGGGCCACAGCCCAGTATGGGACTGGGCGGCACAGCAGGAAGTGAGAGGCGGGGGGAGCGAGTGAAGCTCCATCTGCCGCTCCCTATCACTCCCCATCGCTGGCATTACTGCCTGAACCAACCCCCACTCCCACCCCAACCCAGTTCGTGGAAAAATTGTCTTCCACCAAACCGGTCCCTGGTGCCAAAAAGGTTGGGGACCGCTGCTCTAGAGGACACCTCTACTTACAGTACTTATGCGTTCCTTGTCACACCAGCCTGTGGTCTCTGATTTTCCCATTGGCCTCCCCATGTCCAATGGGGTCTTATTATTTCTAGATCTTCAGAGCATCTCATACAGAGCTCATGCATAGTAAAAGAAATGACTGATGACTGAACAAATGGATTCATGTTACACAGATACATACTGTCGAATTTGGAATCTTGTCACATTTATAAAACCCACATATGTATTCTCTGCCATGTAAAGTAGACAATGTATTTCAGTTTTTCTATATGCCAAAAAAAGATTGAGAAATATTATCGTAGCTAGAGGTTTCTACAAACATATTCAGCTAAGAATGTAGGTTTTCACTCCTTACTTTATGTTTCAGTATCTTACTTCAGTTCCCTGTGACCTAAGAAAAGGAACATTATTCAAGAAGTATTCTATTGGAAACATTTCCTAGGAACAGTTTATTTGGTTGATCTTTCAAATACTTTGTCACATGTAATAATATCTGAAGTAAGTGTTAAAATGGTTTTACAGTTTCCGTGCAGGGTGATCTGTTGACTGGTGTAATCGGTCTGTAGCTTTTTCACAGGGAATGTGTAACCCTGTTATGTCTGTACAGAGAAAGCTGTCCAGGGAAATCACCATTTGGCTTGGACTTTAAACAAACTTTGGCCTCTCTCTTCATCCCATAATCCTGGAGTAGCTCTGTGGCACAGGCAAAAAAGCTCTCCAGTGTGTAAGGAAGTACCAAGAAGTAACATCCATTCTTCTTCCGGGAGTAAGAAATACAGAGGTTTTTGTTTTTTCCTGTTGTTTGTTCTTTTTAATTATGAATATACATTCATTTTTATTTACTTACATATTTATATGCATGGCAAAAATGCAGAAACATCAGAATGGTTCCGTTAAACAAAAGAATCTCCAGCTACTCACTCTTCACTGCCAATTTCTTTCCCCATAGGTAAACATTTTTTTTAAAGTAGTATTTTAATTTGGGGGTGGGTGATTAACATTTGTGCAAACGTCACAAACTATGAAAAGGTGAAGTCTCCCTCCCACTTCCCCTTCCTCTGCAGCAGGTAATCATTATTAGTCTTGTTTGCTCTTCCAGAATGAACATAGTTTTATAATATTTAGAAAAGAACACTTTTCCTCAGAGTCCACGCTCTAAGCCAAATATGTGAACATACGTGAACATTTGTTGGCCATTTCCCTCCTTTCTAGATGTAGTTTTAGGGCAAAAGAAAAGAAATGTACACAAGAGGGTATTCCCTGGCGGTCTAGTGGTTAAGGCTCCCTGCTTCCAGTGCCAAGGGTGGCGCTGGTTCAATCCCTGGTCAGGGGACTAAGATCCCTCAAGCCGTGAGGCACGGCCAAAAAAAAAAGGCACACTAGAGAGTATGTCGTCAGAAGTCTAAATCAACGAAATAAATTTGTTTTCTTCAGAAGGTAGTTTATTGTTTTGATTGGTTGGCTTATTAGGGAGGTAGGAATCCTGCACAACTTGGACAACTTTTTTCTAAAGTACAAATTGGAAAATGCCTAATATTTTAGATCTGGCACCTGGTTGTACTGAGCAGAAGTTGTCCATTGGCTTCAGATCCTGTGTTGCTTATAAACGTGAACCACAAACATTTCTGTGTGATGCAACTGTCCCAGGCAAAGGCCAGTGGTTTTCCAGGAAATGTCTTCAGTATCGTAACTGTTCAAGAAGTATGTTCTTAGTGCTTTCCCAAGATAAAATTACACTATGTCTCCATGTGAGAAACATCCTTGCCAGGGTGGACGTTTTAGTCACCCTATTAAATGCACTGTTCCAAATCTGTCAGAGGGGGGTTTTCATGCTAGTTCCAATCAGAATATGGGTCCGAGGCTTAACGTGACTGCCCAAACTTTCATTTCAGGCTTTCTTGTACTTATTTTTCTTACTTTGCCTCCATTTTTCCTCCAAATTTGTGCAGAAAGGGAAAAGAAATTGTCAAATAACTATAGCATTCGAGGAAAGAGTATGGACACAATATGAACGGCACACATTTTTCTCGAAACAATAACTTCTATTTAATCAGGATCTGAAAATCTCAGAGTACATTAAAGGCTTCAAAAACATTTTCTTCCTATTTTAAATCTCATTAACTTGCTATTTTACCCTCACAGTGCCCATCTAATGAAAGGAGAGAGAACAGAGTATTATTACCTGTCTCTGCATGAGAAAGCTAAGGCCACAGAAACAGCTTAAGTGCTCAGGGACGCACACCAAGTCAGAGATAAGATCTAGGAAAGAATTCTGGCATCCCACCCCCATCATTGTTAGCTGTGCTGAGAATACTGTTTGTGGCATTCTTTCCTTGGCCTTTAGCAGCTCCCCTGCCTACAATATCACACCGTTCATTTTGTCCATCGCAAACCAATGCACAGAGAGGACGAGTGTTCCCCCAGATCACCGGGACCAAACACAGGAGCTAAAAATAGCACGTGCAATTACCAGGCCCTGATCCTCTCCGGGACTCCTTTAACCTCACGTTCAGACTCGGGATATTAGAAGATATGAGAAGTTCACTTGTCTCGTGGAGTGATGGCTTCTCTCCTGCGGTGGAGCCTATAGCTACCACCGTCCAAGCCAGACCCTGGCATTGCCACTGACAAAGAGCAGGACGCAGGAATTCTGAGCATGCATTCTGGAAATATGTAAAGTGCCAAATACAGAATTATCAGGATGATTCAGGGCAAGGTGTTGTCTGTCTGGAAAAAACGAAGAGGTCAGGGGAAGATCATTGGAGACACTGGGAAACTGTCTCAACTTCCGGTTGACTTTGCTTCTGTGCACACCGCCTCAAAAATGCCCACTCTCCTAGTCACTGAGTGTCCAGGTGGGAGGCTACATGGCATTAAATCCTTTGGAAGTCTATCCTCGCCAGCCATCTTGAAGCTGAAAACCATTAAAATCAAACAGAGTGAAAGAAAATCGTGGCAGTCTAAGGAACATTTCCATCAGAGAACAGATCCCTGGAGCAGTGAATTTTTCATTTTATCTGCTTTTTACTTTAAGGCACGTTTGGGCTCCAGAGGCCTCAACAAGTGACTCTCCAGTGGTTTCCCCAGTACATGAGAACTTCTTTAATTGAGAAGAGACAAAGAAGGGATAAAGAAAGGGAGTAAGAGAACAGGCTTATAAAAGTAATGAGAACAAAAATGGATGCTATTTTCTGTACAGCTTAGTCAACTATCACCTATAATAAGCACCTAATTTTTTTGGTTATGGTATTTTCATTATAGAAGTAACAGTTTTTCTAGTTCTAGAAAAATTAGAAATTACATGTGAGCAAAAAAGAAAAATCACTCACAATCACATCACCAGAGATAACCACCATACAATGTATTAAATTTCTATCATGTTTTCTTCCAGTGTTTTCTTCATGTATGTGTGTGTACATATATTTATGTAAAACAGAGACCATGATACACATCATTTGATAAACTGCTTTGATCACTTAACTATATAACATAAATATATTCTATGGAAATAAATATTTATCTACATAATGAATTTCAATGGCTGCATAACCTTTAATTGCATGAATATACCTAAATTTATTTAATCAGCATTATTATTGACATATAGGTTGTGTACAAATTTTTCAGTATGGTGAACAGTTCTAGAATAAACAGCCTTATACAACTGTTCTTACACACCTGTTTAATTATTTCCTTAATATAAATTCTGGGAAGCAAGGTTTCTAGGTCAAAGAAAAGCACATTTTCAGGCTATTGATTCATTTAGACCATTTAAAAATAGTAAGCAAAGAAGGTCAGAATAATTTTTCTTTAAAATCAAGCTGAGCAACAAAATATTATATTAGAGGAATAAATGAAAAAGTGTATCAGAAAATATAAACTGTTTTAAAAAATTACTATAGCTAGTAATTTTTTGAAGTCTCATTTTAGGTTCGAAATCTTGGTGGTTTGTGGGTGAAAGAAAGGAAATGTGGAGGGATTAAGGGATGGACAAAAAAAAAATCTATCAAAACAAAACAAGGGAAACAGAAAGAGGGACACAGAGAGAGAAACCCATACCTCCTACTTCAGTCCTTCAATCCCCTCCCCTCAATTCTTCCTTGGCTTTTAGGCAAACATCTGGGTTCCCTGGTATCTCTAAATGGACTCAGCCTTGAGTGTTCAGGCCCAAAACTAAGGAACAAATACACATCCACCCACCAACATTCCCATCCATCTCACCGTGACACTCACCAGGATAGAGACCTTCCTCTTGCTTGGTCTCAAACTTCTTAGCACAATTTTATTGGTTAAACTTTCTATTTCACTTTCAAAAATGTAGGAGAAGGGAAAATAAAATATTTTCTAAATTTCTTAGAGTTACGTGGAGTAAAGTTTCAAAGGTGTGTGATAAACTACAATTGTTTTTAAAAGAACTGTTGCTTAGAATTCTAAGAAATTGAGGTCTTCAGAAAATTCCTGGTAAATAAGACCCAAATGCCTTTCATAGGCCCCAGAATAATCAATATCTTGAATACTGGACTTACTTAAGTTTGGTTAACTTTTAAGTAACCAAGTATCTATTACTTCCTCCTTAATGTTTTTCACCACAGATAGAGCAATTGAATACAGGATCAGATTAGCTTAGCTATTTTCCACTTTTTGAGTTATACCTGTGGTACCTTGACATTCATTCATTGGACAAGTATGTATTTGGAACTTTTAACTTACATTCTTAACAAATGAAAAATTTCTTAGCAAGAAAAAAGTAAACTAGATCATGGAAGAAAGAGCAAATGATGAAGGGGTAGGGAGCAGCACAGGGCACAGCTGGTGAGAAAGCAACCAACCAGCAAGAAAGGACGTTCTAGGCAAAGGACACAGATTAGGCAACTCCAGACAATAATATCAAGATTGGTGTAGCTCATTTTTGAATACGAGCTCTGTTGAAATAAGGAGAGATGATTCCTATTCAAAGTGGAGCCATATTTGGAGCTTGTCTTAAACTTTTCAGACTGCTATAGCATAATACCATAGACCAGGTGGCTTATAAACAACAGAAATTTATGTCTCAAGTTCTGGAAACTGGGAAATCCAAGATCAAGGCACTGGCAGATCTGGTGTCTTGTATGGGTCATTCCCTGGTTCATAGATGGCCATCTTCTCACTGTGTCTTCATATGATGGAAGGGTTGAGGGAACACTCTGGGGTCTCTTTTATAAGGGCACTAATTCCATTCATGAGCACTCCACCCTCATGACCTGATCGCCTCCCAGAGGCCACACCTCCAAATACCATTACATTGGGGATTAGGTTTCAACATATGAATTTGAGAGGGATAGAAACATTCACTCTATAGCAGTGCCTTTATAACTTTGGACAAGCAGGCATAAAAAATCTCTGACCAAGAAAAAATTAATTTGATTAATTTCTCTCTGTTCTTAACACATCACACTCAAATTTGCAATCAATCCGCTAGCAAATATTATTTTGTTGTCAGAATGGGGTAAGCATATAGATCCTGCCCTGAACAAGCTTAAATCAAGTTGAAAAAAGAAAATGAGTACCGGAAGAATTAAAATTCATTGAAATGTTAAACCATAGGCATTAACTGAAAGTTTCAGTGGCAGTTCACTGATCATTTCAAAGAAAAGAGAGTGGTCTAAAGTGGGAGGTGGGACTTTATCCATTCCATCAGTAAACTCTTGTTAAATGTTTATACTTAGGCTCGGTAGTGGGAAAGACACAGATGCTGGATCACTAAAATATGCCTTTATCCTTGAATGGCTCATTGCCTAATGGAGAGAGCCTGAAAATTATATAAATAATTACAGTTCAGTGTTATAATACAGATACATACAAATTACTTAGGGAGGGAATTCCCTGGAGGTCCAGGGAATTAGGACTCCATGCTTCCACTGATGAGGGCCCAGGTTCCAAACCTCGTCAGGGAACTAAGATCCCACATGCTATGCAGCATGGCCAAAACGAAAAATAAAATAAAATAAAATAAAATAAAAATAAATAAATAAGTAAAACAAATTACTTAGGGAACAGAAGGTATTTATGGGAGCACAGAGGAAGACTGACTCCAGGACAGAGAAAATGAGAAGAAAGGACATTTGTGCTAAGGCTTAAAGAATGAGTCAGGTCTTATTTAGGGATTGGGTTCTAAATGATGATGTTTAAAGTGAACCCTTAAATTACCCATAAGGTACAATATCTACATATACAGTATCTAGAGATCCAGTGTCTAGTAATCCCAACACAGCCAGATTTTCCTCCAGTTTAGGAACAGATTGTTTCTTCTCCTTTGAGCACCAGATGAAGAGTTGGCTTGTGTTTATTGGCTCTGTTGTATGAAAAACACTTATCTTTAAACACTGGGATTACACCCTCTGTGGTGAGATACTCGCACGAACATATGAGAGTCACACTGGGTCTGAGCAGACTGAGGAAGCAGTAGATTCAAGCCTCCCATCTCACATTCATTCAGAAACACAAACCCATGAAGCAGAATGGGCGGGCAGACTGTCCTCTTTCTCCCTGTCTCTGCAGAGCGTATAGTTGAATTCTCAAACATTAAACTCACAGATGATACAGTTGCTCATCCTGTGAAGGAAAGGAGAATCGTAGTGTAGATAGATGGACAAGATGTGGGATGACAGGGAAATGGGAGATGATCTTGGCATGATCAGAGAAAATTAAGAAGTCCAGGATGGCAAAATTACAGGATAGGGTACAAGGAGATTGGCCAACTAGGGTGGGACAGCTTGTCGTATCATAGGAGACTTTGGATTCCACTGGTATTTTTAAAACAGGAGGTTGGGCCTCCCTGGTGGCGCAGTGGTTGAGAGTCCGCCTGCCGATGCAGGGGATACGGGTTCGTGCCCCGGTCTGGGAGGATCCCATATGCCGCGGAGCGGCTGGGCCCGTGAGCCATGGCCGCTGGGCCTGCGCATCCGGAGCCTGTGCTCCGCAACGGGAGAGGCCACAACAGTGAGAGGCCCGCGTACCACAAAAAAAAAAAAAAAAAAAAAAAAAAAAAAACAGGAGGTCACAGGATGGGCCTTATTTTTGGAAGGACCATTTTTGTAGCAGGCGAGGATGAGGTCAACACATTTTTTCCTGTAAAAGGCCAGATCATCAATATTTTAGGCTCTGTGGGTCATATGTCATAAGGCATATGTCTTTGTCACAAGCACTTATATCTGCCTTGTAGCACAAAAGCAGCCATAGACAATATGTAACCAAATGGGCATGGTTGTATTCCAGTAAAACTTTATTTACAAAAACAAGCTGTGGAGCCAGAGTTTGCTGACCACTGGATTAGAAGATGGTGAGGTGACTGGTGGAGCAAGCAATAGTAATCTAGGTAATCTAGGTGAAAACCACCTATGTCAGTGGTTTTCAAAGTGTTGTTCCTGGAGCAGCAGTATCACTATTACCTGGGGGTGGGTCCCAGCACTTTGGGTGTGAACAAGCTCTCCAGGTGATTCTTTTTTCTTTTTTCACTGTTTAAGGAATTTTTACTAAGGCAAGAATTTTATAATCCAAATTACGTTTCCTTGCTCAGTTATCAATTCTGTTATTTAAAACAGAAGTGACATTCTGAGCCACAGTAAAGAATTACAAAATTAGGGAAAGGAATGCTTTAAATTTTTGTACTTTGCTGAAAATTCTTTTACCCAGGCTCTATAAAACATTAATTTGTTTCTATACTTTACTATTTTTTTTGGTGTTTTTAAATCAATAAGTAATCTAGGACTAGCATTATGTTTGCTAGACCTGGCATTTGCTTGGTACCTAAGTTTCAAAGTTTCCTTTCCTTTATTTTAATTTATTTTATATTTTGCAATGTTATTTTCCATAATATTTAAGTTTTTTGATGTTTAGGTATTTTTCTTTGGTGAAGCACGAATTTCTTTCCGTGGTCCCTGATCATTTGAAACAGTTGGAACCCCAGTGGCGCTGTTAACTGCTTTCTGGGCAGCCTCTTTTGCTTGGTTCTCTGGGTGATTCTGCTAAAGTTTGAGACCCACTGATCTAAGACAGTTGGAAGAGAATGAATTTCCACATTTTGGAGGGGCAGTAGAAAGAAGAGGATGGGATAGATTTAAGATGTTCTAGATAGACAGGATCTCACTTTCTAACACAGTGATATATATACAATGGATAGGACTTTGGTGGTTATTTGGGTGGGAAGCTGGGGAGGTAGACAGGTGTAGTTAAATTATCTTTATCTGTTTTGTTCACTTCCTGATCCCCAGTGCCTATGTTGCAGGAAAATGGGATGTGAGAGGATGGTCATGTCCCAGGTCTCGGGTGAATCCCTGGGATGAGCTGCCAAGTGAGGATCCTTGGCTTTGTGCCGGAAAGAATTCAGGAGACATAGTAAAGTGAAAGCAGGTTTATTTAGAGAGATATACATTCCATAGGCAGAATGTGATCCATCTCAGCGTGGCCCCAGGGCATGGGGATCGTCTTGGAAAGTGAGAGGGACCCCAAAATATGGGGTGGTTAGTTTTTATGGACTGGGTAATTTCATATGCTAATGAGTGGGAGGATTATTGCAACTATTTTGGGGAAGGAGCGGGGATTTCCAGGAATTGGGCCACTGCCCACTTTTTGGCCTTTTATGGTCAGCCTCGGAACTGTCACGGCGCTTTTGGGTGTGTCATTTCGCATATGCTAATATATTACAATGAGCGCATAACGAGGCTCAAGTTCTACCGGGAGTTGAATCTTCCGCCATCTTGGGACTAATCACTTGTAACCAGTTCATGTGAATCCTCAATGAGTATGTCATTCTTTTACAGATGGTTCCCTGCTACCTTTCCTCCTGTTTCACCTAGAACACTGGTAAGTGCTCAGAAAGTTGTTTTTTTTTTTTCAGTACGCGGGCCTCTCGCTGTAGCGGCCTCTCCCGTCGCGGAGCACAGGCTCCGGACGCGCAGGCTCAGCGGCCATGGTTCACGGGCCCAGCCGCTCCGCAGCATGTGGGATCCTCCCGGACCAGGGGCACAAACCCGTGTCCCCTGCATCGGCAGGCGGACTCTCAACCACTGCGCCACCAGGGAAGCCCTCAGAAAGCATTTTTTGAATGGAGGCATGAGTGATTCTTTCAAAGTTGACAGCTTAGGTGACTGAATAGATGAGGAACGGTATTCGTCAAGACAGAGAACACATTTTATCGTTTTTGAGCAGTTATGAGGAAAGAGGATAAAGGGATGTTTATTGAGTGCCAGCTTTGCCTACTATGTGCCGGGCACTATTTTACATATGTTACCTCATTTGTTCCTCAAAACAGTTTTGTTTCGTTTTGTTTTTTTCTGACCGAACCGCATGGCTTGTGGGATCTTAGTTCCCAGACCAGGGATCGAACCCACGCTCTCGGCAGTGAAAGCGCCGAGTCCTAACCACTGGACCGCCAGGGAATTCCCTCAAAAAAGTTTTTAAGGAGCTATTATCATCACTGTTTTCCAAACTAAAAACATTGGGGTTCCAGCTGGGGTAAAGAAGGCAGGCAGAGAGTGACAGCTAAACCCAGGCTCGTGCCACTTTACAGAGGAGAGCTCTGTTTTGAATTTTGGCTAGACTTTGCAGAGTGGGAAAGCTTTAACTATAAAATATTACAGAACCTGACTGCTTACAAAGCAGTTACGCTGGTTACTTCTTTTGAGGGAAGCCACTTTGTGTAGCAGAAAAAGCATAAAGTTCTAGGTTCAAAGCCCAGTCTTGTCACTAAAGAGGTAGCCACAGAGGAGGCAATGACAATAATGAATAGGGCTGCTTTGCAAGTCAAATAAGATGTAAAGCACCTGGCATAAGACAGTGCTCCGCGGATAGTGTTATTTTACAATCATTGCTAAGCTCTTCCTATAAGGCTGATGATTGCCCCCCACCCCCGGCCACGAGTCACCTGAGAGACCTCTCAGTTTAAGCCTTACAAGTACCTCTTAATGAGTTTCCCCATTTTGCCTAAAGGACTTATCTCCTGTTCAAGATGTGTTGACTTTTAAACAGGTTTTGAATTGAGCTGAGGCCTGTTCCATTTAAAGGCTGGCGTTAGCTCACGCCTTTGCTCTTGGCGGCTACAGTGGTCCTTCCCCTCCAGGGTTTCAAGCTCTACACATACTGATTTTCCTTTTTTTAAAAAAATAAATTTATTTGTCTTATTATTTTTGGCTGAGTTGGGTCATCGTTGCTATGCACGGGCTTTCTCTAGTTGCAGCGAGCGGGGGCTACTCTTCATTGTGGTGTGCAGGCTTCTCATTGCGGTGGCTTCTCTTGTGGCGGAGCACGGGCTCCAGGCACGCAGGCTTCAGTAGTTGTGGCACTCGGGCTCAGTAGTTTTGGCACACGGGCTTAGCTGCTCCGCGGCATGTGGGCTCTTCCTGGACCAGGGCTTGAACCTGTGTCCCCTGCATTGGCAGGTGGATTCTTAACCACTATGCCACTGGGGAAGCCTGGTTTTCCTTCTTTTAACGCTGTTTTTTTCCCCCAATCTGCAGCTTGTACACAATGTTCCTGGGTTTATTCCCTTAGTTGTCAAGTCAAACAGAGGGTTGGTTTAGGGGATCAGAAAACAGGAGCTGAGGAGAAAGGTATTCTTAAAAGAAATGCCTTTTTGTTTCAAAGGAATTCACTCACTGTTATGAAGGCAAAACAGAAATAGTCTGGAGAAAACTGGACTTGCTAACGAGGCAAAACCAATCACCAGTCCCTACTTTGCTTCCTTTTTTTTTTTTTTTTCTGTACTTAGAAGAGCCTAACAGCCTGGTGACCCTCCTCCACTTTCAGAATCTGAGGACATCATTTTTCCTGTCCCTGAAGGACAAGATCTGGACAACACCAGTGCCTTTATCCCAGAAAGGTTGGTTTGTGACCTTCTTGCTTTCTAGTATGTTTCAGGTGATTTTTAGAAAACAAGACTACTGCTTTGCAACATGCTAGGTAAACAGCAGTTTCTGTTTCAAGGGGAAATCATACTTGACCATCTAGCCGCCTCAGTTCCACTAGATTAGAAAACAAGCAGAGATAAACACAGCTTTAGTGGAGTTGGTTGTGCACTAAGGAAAGGAATAACTGGGCCTTTTAAGATAAATGGACCTGACAAAGGGCAAGTTCTGCAGAAAGTAAACACAGCTATAGGAGAGTTATTCTGAACGCTGATATCTGCAAATGAAAGTTGAATCATGTTGATGGAAAGGTCTTTTTCCCGATATTTGTAATAAAATCTCTTCTCCCACCCGCCCTTCCCTGCACGATTTAGCCAAGCTGATAAAAATCATGTTGTCAGAAATGGCGGAACTAATTTGTGACTTTTTCTCAAATCAATTTTGATATAATACAAGATTAAATGAACAGTTTCCCTTTTTTTCCCCCCTAACACAAATCAGAACAAATTGCACTGTTCTCTGTGTCCTGTTACACAGACTGACTTGATAGAAAATTCAGGATTTTATTGCAAGATTTGGAGAATTATTATCAGAGATCCATTTTCCCTTGACATTGATTGGCTTCTTAAAGGATAACTGGTGATTTCTTATTGTGAAATTGTAGTCAAAATGATAACATTTGGGATGGTTTTCAGGTCTAGTCCAGAATTCTCAGCTTTCTCAGGATCTGCTCATTTTTTTGCCCTGAATTTATTAACTAGGATTATAAGCACCAAAGTTTTCCAGTTAATGTTTCTTCTGCTCAGTGATAAATTGGAAGGGGGGAAAAGTCATGCAAGCAATCATTGTGGTGATTTGTACTCATAGCAATTCACACTTACAGCCCTCTGCCAACTACACCCGCATTGCAACTCCCGACACTTAAACAGCAGTTTCTCACATGAACATATGTTATGCTCCCCTTTTGAGGAAATGAATCCCAACCTCAAGCACACTAGCAGGCCGTGATTAGTTCTAATCCTTAGGTTTTATGATAGGAAAATTGACTATAAGAAAGTGAGGGAACCACAGAAAACTGAGTTAGTTTTCTCTTTTCCAAAATGGCATCAGCTCACTGCCCCAAACTTTCCTTCAACGTGCTCTTCAAAATGTCCTCAAGAAAATCATCCTGAAATCCATAAAACTAATAAACGCGCTTCTTAGAGCTGTTTTGCTTCGGTAAAATATTTGGCAGGAAAACGCGGTCAAACAGACTGCATCATATTAAATGGATTTTATGTTTATTGACTACTTGTAGCGCTACTTAATTGATTTATGTCTGCTTTAGAAAGGTTTATGCTATGAAACATAAAATATATCATTTATAGTTTATTAAGTCTTGCATTTGGTAAAAATTGGCATAAGGCCCTAGGTCAGGAACTTTACCCTTCGGTTATAGCACTGTTTTTATGAGAAAATCATATTTGATACACTTTATTTCCACTTATAGTAAATTTCCTAGTAATATAATCCACAGGAAAAGGTGCTTGTGTTTCCCAAGTGCAACCCACTGTCATATTCCCATGGCATTCGAATGAGGGTTTTCTGTCTTCTTTTGTGATTTCGAGTTAAAATAATAAATGAGAAAAAATAGTAAAAAATAGAGTATGTCTTAGGACCTAAGGTTTGTATTCTGGTTTTTAAAACTGACAGGAGAGGTCCAAGACCAGATAGAAAGAATATTACAGTACTACTAAGATTTTGAAAACTCTCTTATGATAAGTCTATCTAGGTCTATATAAGTGTCTTTTTTTTAAAAAATTTTTATTGGAGCATAGTTGATTTACAATGTTTTGTTAGTTTCAGGTGTCCAGCAAGGTGAATCAGTTATACATACACATATATCCACTCCTTTTTTAGATTCTTTTCCCATCTAGGCCATTACAGAGGATTGAGTAGAGTTCGTTATGCTATACAGTAGGTCCTTATTAGTTATCTGTTTTATCAATATATATATAGTCATGTGTGTATGTCGATCCCAATCTCCCAATTTATCCCTCCCCCCCTTACCCCCTGATAACCATAAGTTTGTCTTCTACTTTGGTGACTCTACTTCTGTTTTGTAAATAAGTTCATTTGTACCCTTTTTTGGGGTTCCACATATAAGTGATATCATATATTTGTCTTTCTCTGTCTGACTTCACTCAGTATGACGATCTCTAGGTCCATCCATGTCGCTGCTGTAAGTAAGTCTTAATACAGTGACTCCTGCTGAGCGGGTAGACTAGATGGGTACCAACATCAAGAACTAGAACCTGGTCTTATGTCACCAAGGCGCCACATAAAAGGGGTACCATTAGTGCTGAACCTGTTGCCCCAGCCCACTCTAGGGCCTCATCCCATCCTGTCTGCCAATTCTGTCTCCCCAATTTTCCCTCCAGAACAAGTTCACAAGTCTTGTTTCTCCTGTTCCCCTAATACCACCAGGGCCATCTGCTGAACTCATCCCAGTCCTGTGAGCAAGAACCAACAAATAAGTGACATGAGAAATAAAACTCAGCCCCTCTGTTTGAAGATACCGGAAAAACTGGGGGCAGAAGTAGTGTTCTCTATTAGAATTTCTTTGAATTGTCACATCCAGTACCACTTCTCTTTTGAAATATGTCAAGGGTAATAACCATGAAATGTTATCTTTTTGTTTGCATTCTAAGCACTAACCAACATTCAGTAAATAGCATTCATGGATGAGAACACCGCTTGAGTCCTGTAAAATGGTGGCTGATGTACAGAGTATTTAGATTTGGCTTTAAAATGTGCTTTCGTTAAGACATACTTACATATGGGCAGATTTGATCTCAAAATTCAAGCAAAATTAAATGGAGGCATAACTCGAGAGTTGGGACGCTGTCTTGCCTCCTTTCCCTGAAGTCTGCTCCCGGCCTCTGCCTACCAGCGCTGCCGGGCAAAGTCTGCTAACTTTCCTGATGGATGTTAATGCACCAGCCCAAACTTCTGCCTCCTGAACCTCTCTTGACTCGGAGACCTTTATTTTGTGCTTTGTTTGGGATTGCTTCAAACGGGCTTCCTTGGCTAGTGGGTAAATTTCATGTAAAAATCAGTGTAAATATAGGAAACTGAAAAGTCAAAGTAAGTTCTTATTGAGAACAATGAAAGTGCTGTTAAAAGCAAGGTTTGGTGCAGATGATGCACCCTGGATTGACAGTGGACGGCACCTGTTTGTGCACCCAGCAGATTATTATGCGGGAGCCTCACTTCACTTTGTGGATTACACAGGCTGGCTCCTACCTAGCCTGCTTTCCCACTTTTTTTTTTTTCACAGACAAAATAGACTTTTTTTTATAATCATTTTTAAAAATTGAAGTATAGTTAATTTACAATATTGTGTTAGTTTCAGTTTCAGGTGTACAGTGAAGAGATTCAGTTATATGTATATATATATATTCCTTTTCAGATTCTTTTCCATTATAGGTTATTATAAGATATTGAATATAGTTCCCTGTGCTATACAGTGGGTCCTTGTTGTTTATCTGTTTTGTATATAGTAGTGTGTATATGTTGATCTCAAACTCCTAACTTATCTCTTCCTCCCTACCCCACCCACTTGTTTTCTTTATGGCAACTTACAGTGTAGTAATGGAGCCAGACAGACCAGACTCCAAATCCTGGTAGTGGTGCCATTTAGGAGCTGTGGAAGTTTGGGTACTTGACCTTCCCGAGCCTCAGTTTTGCCATCTCAAAATGGGATTGATTACACCTTTTTGAAAACGAAGATTACTATAAAGAGCACATTTTCTGATACATCTTCTTTACACAAGAAGAAGATTTGTGTAAAGAGCACATTATCTGATGCATCTCCTTTTATCAATTCTGCATTAATTTACATAGCAATATAATGTACTGATTATTTTCTGTGGCACTAAGTCTTGTACTTACAGGAGCAAGTAGTATTGTTTTATTGGATTTGGGGAGTAGAGAAGAGTTTCTTGGCTAACGATCAGTAATCAGTTAAGTTTTGCGTAGTTATTTCCTCTATTTTGAGGGTGATTCATCCTTTCTGCTTAATTGTGTGTAGGTTTGAATCCCATTCTGGAATAGCTTCCTGAGATAGACTGCCTGCATAATACTGCTCCCTGTAAACCTGAAAGATGCATTTACCTCTGGGAAGTTACTTACCTTGTAGCTACATATTAAAAATGCTTTGGTAATGCTGACCAAATCGATGCTGAGTCATGGCCAGTTGAATAAATTTATTGTGACTGCAGTAGTGTTCCTCATCCTTGAAAAGCAGGTCCTGTGGGCCCTTCTCTATGAAGCTTTCCTTGATAGCCTGATCCAAAGCTCTCTCTTTTTCCTCTGGTGTCCTGTTCTGTTTTGCTTATAGTACCCAATTCAGCTTTGTTTTAATGTTAGCTTTATAACTTTCCCACTAGAATATAAGATCTTAGAGAACATGAAATATATTTTAAATTAATATAAGCAATGGTCCAGTGGACAAATTGGCCAAAGGTTTGGATCAACCCTAACCTCTCTGAAACCTTCTCTGAAAAGTCCAATCCAGGGGCTTCCCTGCTGGCGCAGTGGTTAGGAATCCACCTGCCAATGCAGGGAACACGGGTTCGAGCCCTGGTCCGGGAGGATCCCACATGCCGCGGAGCAACTAAGCCCCTGCGCCACAACTATTGAGCCTGCGCTCTAGAGCCCGCGAGCCACAACTACTGAGGCAGTGCGCCACAACTACTGAAGCCTGCACTCCTAGAGCCCGTGTTCCGCAACAAGAGAAGCCACCACAATGAGAAGCCTGAGCATCGCAACGAAGAGTAGCCCCCGCTCGCTGCAATTAGAGAAAGCCTGCACGCAGCAACGAAGACCCAACGCAGCCAAAAATAAATAAATTAAAACAACCAAAAAAGTCCATTCCAGTCCAAGCCTACCAAGCCCTCAATTCCTGTGATATTTATTCCAACCAAGCAATTTAGGCTTTATATACTTTCACGTTAGTCTCAAATTATTTTACATTTTTTTAAAAGCCCACAAATAGATTACAAACTTCTTGAGAGCAGGGACTATGAATGAGATAAATGAGAATATCTGTGAAAGCTCTAAAAAAGCATGATCAAATGAAAGGGCAGTTGTGTTTTTGCGTTTTCTTAATGCTTACTGCATAGTTTGACACATGGAAAGAATTCAGCCTATACTTGTTATGGACTAACCACAAGTATGCACAGAAGAGAAGTTTCTGCTTAGGTGGCTAGGCCTTTGGGGTCAACTTTTGTCATTTTTATCCTTCAATAATGTGGAAGAAAATAGTTTTAAGAGCATGGGAAATTACCACAACATCGAATATTCAATGATTTCTGAAGTGAACCAAGGTGGAAAAGAAAACCAACCCTAATAACACAGAGATTGAGGGTGTAAGTCCCATTCCACTCATGAGGCATGTGAGAATGGCACATCTCACCCCACTCAGGCTGTAAGCCAACAGGACCCATGTCTGGGTCACCTGGCAGAAATGATCAGCACAGCTGAGCAAACAAATCATGTAATTGATCAACTGGTGATGCTCGAATCCAACTGTCTCCTAATATTATCTAGATTTCTTTAAGTAGGTTGTCTAGGAGACATTATTTGCTGATAATTGTGCCTCCAAGAAATGTTTCCATGATAATTTTGCAAGCCCAGAGCTGTACGATAGAACGATATAAATCTAGAGAACAAAGCTTCTTTATTAGTCAACCGTGAGTCATTTTTTTCAGTGAAAAGATATTTACTGAGCACATACTATGTGCCAGACAAATTTAGGTGCTGGGATACATCAATGCAAAAAATGAACAACATTCCTTCTTTCAAGAAGATTATATGCTGGTAGCTGAGAGAAATAACAATCCATAAACAGAAGTATATCTGGGCAGGGAGTGGCAGGGGTGAGGGAGTGGGAGGTACAAACTGTTGGGTATAAAATAAGCTACAAGATGTATTGTACAACACAGGGAATATAGCCAATATTTTGTAATAACTGTAAATGGGGAGTAACCTTTAAAAATTGTATAAAAATCATCTTTATCATATTGCTAAAATCCTATGTATACAAAGGTCAATTTCTGATTCTGTTCTGTTCCGTTACTCTATCCTAAAATAAGTACACATTGCACTTGTTCTTATAGGTTAATTTTGTATTGTTTTGTCAAATTAAAAAGGTAGTTGGAATTTTGGTTGAAATTGCTTTAAATTTATAGATTCATTCATTTGGGGTAGAATTTATATCTTTATGATATTGAACATTCCTATCCAGGAATATCCAGGAATGGAAGAAATAGATCTCTCCAGTTATTTATATTGTCTTTAATATCTTTCAACAAATTTAGATAGTGAAAAGTATCATGAAGCAAAATAAAGCAGGTCAAGGGTATTGAGAATGACAAGGGGTAGACAACCTCATTTAGAAAACAGACTGGGAAGGTCTCTCTGAGGTGGTAATGTTGAAGGAACCTGAGATGTATGAGTCTACAAGGCAAGAAGCTTCCAGGCATGGATGTAGTGGTCACAATAGCCCTGAGACACAAGCTGGCTTCGTATATGGGAGGAACCGTAAGAAGCCTTGTGTGGCTGGTGAGAGAAAGGAAGAGTGATGAACAGGATGCAGATCATGTTGGATCTCAGAGATCAGCTTATATTCTGAATATTTTCGGAAGCTTTTGGAGGCTTAGGAGCAGAAAAGTAACATGATCCAGGTTATATTTTTAAAAGATTATTCTGGCACCTGGAGGGGAGCAAAGAGATCCTAGGAGAGACAAGATCAGAAGGACAGAGACCAGTCCAGAGGTGATTACATAGTCCAGGCAAGTGGTGACAGTGGTCTGGGCCAAGGGGGAGGCCGTAGAGACGGCGAGAATCGGTTAGATTCAGAATATACATTGAAGGTAGTGCTGTAGGACTTGCTGATGGATTGGAGGAGGGAAGTGAAAGAAACAGAGGAATCTTACCTCTCTCATCATTGATAGATATCAGGAAATAGTCACTGAAATTCAGCCGCAGAGAAATATGTGCACCACGATATGACTATGCCAATACTAAGGTGAAAGAGTTAAGTTTGTCAACCAACTGCTTAACCTTAAAGCAACCAATTAGCAACGGAATACAACTGTCAGTTGCCAAATAAACAACTGAAATGATTCTGCCATTTCTTTCAACAGTTTTTGCATGTATGTGCACGTCTATATTTCTACTTATTATTTATATGTACAACCTATACGGCCACGCAGAAATCTACATCTGAAGGACACTAGGTCAAAAGTCTAAGGTTACTGTTTTTATAGCCCAGCAGTCTAGTATTTTGCATGAAAGAATACAACTGTCTAGAGATTTCCAAGTATCTAGCTAAGTAGCTATAATTTCTCATTTTTATCCAAAGATTTGCTGTCATATAAAACATAGCAATTGTGGAACGATATCATCCCAGAATAGCAGTGGCATACACCTCATTAATGATTGCTCTACTTAGACCCATTCAGACCCCAGAAAAGTAACCAGAATATAAAATCGTAAGTAATTTGCTATTGGGCATGAACACCACTCAATAAATCTGAAGAAAATATTCACAAGAGCAAATTATACACATAGACCCAAATGGTAAAACTGAAAATGAGATTACAATGCCTTGCAAGAAACGAAGCCATAGTCAACAGATGTGGGGTGATTTATATATTCTTTTTAAAAATCAAAAATTTATATCCACCTGGTTTTTCAATGCAACTTGTTCAGATAAATCAAGCTACTCAACAGTAACATTTAATATTGACGTTGATGATGACAAGGAACCTTTACAAATTATTTCACAAGACATACCACTGTGGGAATATCTAATTTTTTATGGCTGAAGGATGAAGAACCCGAGGCAAAGGCCCAGCTAATGTCCTGCCTGTGGCAGCTGAGCAACGAGGCGACGGAGCCAGGAAGAGAACATAGGGGACAAGAGGAGCAGTGCTGCGTGGGTGAAAGGCAAGCCGTGGACTTAGTTCACGTTACTCACTGACTCGTGCATTGCATTATTCATCTACATTGCTCTCTTTGGCATAACTTGGATAGATTCTTTCTTTTTTTTTTTCCTATTTCAGCAACAGAAGTAGAAATATTTTTATGCTAATAGACGTGTAATAGACATAATCAAAGTAACACTAATGAAAAGAAAACCAGATAGGATGGAAGATGAAAGACAGCTATGAAAGGCATTCTTGAGCATGTCAAGAAGTAGAAAAATATACTAAGGGTGGAAATTTCAAAGATAACTATAAATATGTATTAACGTACATAAAATTTGGCGTGACACAATTGTGGATGACATTGAACTTCACTGAACTTATATAAACAATGCCTTTAGGAATCAAAAAAAAGCGTACGAGTGAAAATGCAGACACTAATACAGCACTAAAAGGAGGACGATGACCCAAGGAACAAGGTAATTAGAAAATCATAAAATTACCTTTTAGAGCAATCTTAATGTATTTTAAGTGAGACTGTTGTCAGGGATGTTGGCGTATTAACAGGACTTTTAAATATTCAGAGCAATCTGTTAATAAAACTATCAGCCAGAAAGAACTGTCTTCATTATAGCAAAAAAGACAAAACAAATCCCTGACTAGGATACGAATCTTCAACACCAAGACTCGAGTGAAATGACACCTTTATGCTAAGCTCTCGAGGTCAACAAACAGTCAAATTGGCTGAGAAGTGACTAAAGATATAGATGGCAGACTTTCTTCATAACGATTGAAGGTTCCTAAAATATATACATATTCTTTGTGCTGCCGACTCATGATGAAACAGTGAAAAAGTTACCCACGCACACATGAGCTACACTTTGAAACACTTTGGACCTAAAGCATGTAGTAAATGCCCTGTCCCTCTGCTGCCAAAGGGGCCAGTCAGTTCAGAGAGAGTTTGCCTACCTAATGCCAGACATCTGCGCAAAAGCTGCAAATTCTGGTCGAGGATTTTAATGTTTTGTCGACCTGGTGCCAAACATCTGGATATTTGAAGATATCCAGATAATTGACTGATTTTTTAACTTTTCATCCAGATGTTTGGCATCAGAATGAAATACCATCTTACAATGTAAGAGCATTTGTGTTGTGAAAGTGCTCACAATACACCCTTAATATTAAAAAGGGGTTTAAAGTCATGTATACAGGGCGATCCCAGTTTTCAAAACAGAAATTGTAGATACGCCCACAGAAGAGAACTCAGGCGGAAACATACTAAAATGTTTCATTTACTCTCTGGGTAGTGGGCTTATTGCCGATCTTCATCTTCCTTGTAGTTTTTAAAATTTTTCCTAATGTTCTTCAGTAAAACATGTATTGCTTTTATAACCAGAAGAGCATTTTAGTTGTGTGATTAGGTGGTGTCAGTTAATTTGGAAACTAAAAGAATTTAATTTAGTGCTTGGCATTGTGTACATACAATTGCAGCTATGAACCTACTGGTAAGATAGGCTGGTTTTGGAAAAGCAAGTTAAAAGTAAGTTAGCAAAGATATAAAAGGTCTGGGAATCTAAGGGTTACTAGGCATGCCTGGCTGGAAACAATGGGCCTGACTGGTTTTTCCTCACTGAATTGACTGGAACCTTTTTTTTTTTTTTTTTTTTTTGGCCACAAGGCTTGTGTGACTTAGTTCCCTGACGGGGGATCGAACCCGGGTCCATGACAGTGAAAGCACTGAGGTTGATCCCAGCAATACCTCCTCTCAAGGCCACCGTGTCCCAGTGCCTTTTTGTGTGTGTGTGGGGGGGGGATCTTAGTTCCCTGACCAGGGTTCGAACCCCAGCCCTCAGCAGTGAAAGGGTAGAATTCTAACCACTGGACCACCAGGGAATTCCCTGTTCCAGTGTCTTTATACCATCTCACCCCCAGTCCCCTTTCCTCACTAGGGTTGGCAAATTAAATTTAGTTCTCATTCCTTTTCTTAGTGTTGAAAAGTTCCTCCAGGGTTAGACATGCAGAATGTTAGGATTCTCAGTAGATTTAGTCCAAATCCCTCATTTTATGAGTGGAGAGGCTGAGGCCCAGGGAGGTTAAATGCCAGGCCTCTGATGATACATTCAAACCTATAAACAGTCTGTTTCCAGCTCAGGGCATTTTTCACTATGCAACGCTATGATGGTTATTCTAGTCCCTAAATTTTCTCATCTATAAAATAGAATAAATATTTGCATGCAAAGTGCTTTGGGCTATTTGAGATAGAAACTACATACAAATATTGTGTTATTTTGGCACCTTTTCTTCTGTATTTTATAAACTCTGTTATTCAGTAATGTTTAGAAAACTTAGATAAAATCTAGATAGAATTTCAAATAACATCCCAATAAAAATATAAGCTCCTGAAGCATCAATATCTTAATCATTCTGAAATTTTTAAGAAGCCAAGTGTTCTTGGGAAATGATCTAAACAGCTCCAAATTAAATAAAGACCAAATGGTGAAGTTATCTGGAAACTTTCGAAATGGAAAATTTGAGATGCCTTTTAAAAAGTAACACAAAGAATGCAGGACTCTGTAGTGTGATTTCTTGTCTTTTTCAGCCTTTGTAGAGAGCAAAGCAACCATAATTCACTGATGAATCCCATACAGTCTTCAGTCGTTGTTAATTTTAAAAAGCTGTTCAGTAAACATACTTAAAGTAAAAAAGCAAGCACTATAGTTTATTTTAATGTTCTTCCCATAGTTCAAGTACAAATTAAACTAACCTGAAAAAAATACCAAGTAAACAGATCTGAAAGAAAATGGCTCCCACTCTGTGAGCAAATTTAAAGCGAAACAACTGAAGAAATACTGGTTGGTAAAGCTTCTGTCCCTCCTATTTCCTGCCCAATAGGAGAGAAGAAAGAACAAAGAGAATCACTTCTAGGCTGTGAGCCCTATGGTTACATGCAACCTGCTGAACTCAGTTTTTCACAGCCAGACCCAAGAAACACGTCCACATTGTAAAGAATATCACCAAACACATGCTTAGCTGGTTCTGGAAACACCCCTAATTGTTAACACTTCTAGGTTTTTGTTTTTTTTTTTTAATTATTTATTTGCTCAAGACATGAAAAATGTGAAAAGAAGCAAGAAGCTAATCTTTTTAACACTTTGGTCTCTTCTATTCATTTAAGGTTCTTTTCAAAAATTCTTTCATGAACCAGGGATTGGGGCCATAAAGTTACTAGCATGCAGGCTTATTATTGCTTACATATATATGTGGTATGTATGTTTTCAAAGCCTTTCACCATCATTAACTTCATGTCAGCTAAGCAGGATATTGGACTTGATGGAAAAATGATCTAATCCAGTATGGAAAATTCTGTTCCTAAAAGCCACACCTGAAACAGGCAAATTTCTCATTTCTTTGTGCCAGAACGTTCTCAGTATGGCGGGCTCACAAAATAGGTCCCTAAAATCTTCGCAAAGTGAAATCAGTGGGGGAATTTTGTCTCATGGCATAGTTTTTGTTGTTATTGTTAGTTGGGGGATTTTTGTTTGCTGTTGGCGGTGATAGTGGTGTTTTGGTCCATCTGTTTTGTTTTGTTGTGTTGTGGGTTGGGCAGGTTTTTCAGAAAGGGAAAAAATATATATATGGTTAAGTGAAGTAATTGTCAAACTAAAAATTGGACCCTGCCAGTGTTCTAATTTAGCTGATGGTCTAGTACTACCACTGAGATAGAATGAAAGGTTTTTGGGAGTGAGGGGACGGGAGGATGAAGGACCGTTTCCCCAGAGAAAGGTCAAACAGCCAAGTGGTCCATTATAAAGAAGGTTTACAGTCAAGTTTTGATGGAGGGCACAGCTCAGTTCTCTGCACAATTGCTAGTTTTGCATTCTGTCACTCACTTTCTTCTCCAGAACAGTTCAGAGCTGCTGAGCTGTCATGAGCATGACTTGATGCCATGAATTGACTGTGTTCCAAAACCTCATTATTGGAAAACTTTTCCATTTGATGCTAAATATAGGGTATTATATAAACACAATGTATTATAGGTCAAATCCTGTTAGCACAAATGCTAAGAGGCTCTCCAATTTGGCGTTAGGAAAGGAGACTGTATTAGAATTTTATGGTACACCTCAAATCTGATTACAACTATGTAAAACAAAACTATTTTCAAGCCCTAGTCAATAGGCAACATATTTTCAACTGTCAGTAGAAAATATTTCAGTTCTTCAAAATGAGAGTTCCCTTAAACGAAAGAACTATTCTCAGTCTTTTTCATCCCATGATGATCTTCCTCCGAAACCCGTAGTATGTACTCCTGTTCTGCTCATTTCGAATTTGTTCATTTATCACTGTGTGGCGTGCTCATACATTGTTTAAAGCATAAGAATATCTACCATTTTCTATGTATTTCTGTTTGTCTCTTCAACTTGATGATGAGGTCTCTGAGGGCAAATCTCCAGGGTCTACTTTTGTGTGTCCTTTATAGTGCTAAGTCTAGACAAAGTCTTCAGTAAAAGGGAGGGAGAAAGGAATAAAAGGAAGGACAAGAAGATGGTGTGGCAAACTGAGGCAGGGTCAGTGCCCCCCTGAGAGGGCCTTGTTGAGAGTTCAGGGGAGTTTAGTTCATAAGGAGACCTCTTAACACCTGATTTAAAATAAGGGCAGGGGGACTTCCCCGGTGGAGCAGTGGTTAAGAATCCGCATGCCGGGCTTCCCTGGTGGCGCAGTGGTTGAGAGTCTGCCTGCCAGTGCAGGGGCCACGGGTTCGAGCCCTGGTCTGGGAAGATCCCACATGCCGCGGAGCAACTGGGCCCGTGAGCCACAACTGCTGAGCTTGCGCATCTGGAGCCTGTGCTCCGCAGCAAGAGAGGTCGAAATGGTGAGAGGCCCGCGCACCACGATGAGGAGTGGCCCCCGCTCGCCGCAACTAGAGAAAGCCCTCGCACAGAAACGAAGACCCAACACAGCCAAAAATAAATAAATTAATTAATTTATTAAAAGAAAAAAAAAAGAATCCGCATGCCAATGCAGGGGACAAAGGTTCGAGCCCTGGTCCAGGAAGATCCCACATGCCACTTAGCAACTAAGCCCGTGTGCCACAAGTACTGAGCCCTCATGCCACAACTACTGAAGCTCGCACTCCTAGAGCCTGTACTCTGCAACAAGAGAAGCCACCGCAATGAGAAGCCTGTGAACTGCAACGAAGAGTAGCTCCTGCCCGCCGCAGCTAGAGAAAGCCAGCGCGCAGCAACGAAGACCCAATGCAGCCAAATATTAATTAATTAACTAATTTAAAAAATAAAAAAAATAAAACAAAGGCAGGGAATAGATTCAGTATAGCTTTCTACTTCCAAACAGGCTAGGTTTATAAACTCATACGTCTCAAATGCATTTCTCCTAAACAGGAGTGTGAGTTCATCTTTTAAGCTTTAGAGTCAGGCTAATACACATTCTGTCAGTCATCTTTGTGTAAAATGGGTTAGTTTCATCTCCACCGCACATGTGGGAAGGAGGCAACTCTTCTCCTTGATGAGTTTGCCAAGAGCCCAGGGAACCCCTTTAGCAGCTATAGGATCTTCCTTGCTGTCAACTGCCACTGACTTTGGCTTTGGGCTCATTGAAATGTGCCATGAAAACTAGGGTGCTGGTGGGATCCTGACCCAAAAGTTTCAGCAGCAGCACTTTGGCTGTGCACTGAAGTTCTTAAGCTCCTACCTCTGCTGAATTAACACTACGTCTATAGGTATCCAGTTTTGCTCGTCCATCTGAAAGTTGTAAGTTAAAGTTTGTCAGCTAGGGGAACTTCTGTACTAAGGAATATTAACCTCTACTCTTCAAGAAAATCTTTGGAATTTCAGTCTGGCCTTGATCCTGAATAATATCAGATTGAAAACACAAACCCAGGGCTTTCTTCCTGTAATGTTAATTGTCTATCTCTTTGAGAACTGGGTCTTGAAGAAAGATCTTTATTCAGTCCCTTAGCTCCCAGCTCCTCGCAATCTCTGTAATCTTTCCTTTTTTCCATTTACTCCCTAATAATTGCCCTATGCATAGAATGATCGTATAATTAACTGTCCAAACCAGGACACATTGGGATTTTGTTCTGTTACAGATTTTTTTGCAATTTTTGAAATTGAGATTTAATTCACATAACATAAAATTCACTATTTTGAAGTGTACAATTCAGTGGGTTTTAGTATATTCAGTATTGTACAGCCATCACCTCTATATGGTTCCCAAACATTTTCATCTCCCCTAAAGGAGACCCCATACAAACTAAGCAGTGGCTCCTTGGCCATCTTTCCCCCAGGCCTTAGCAACCACTAACTTATTTTTGGTCTCTATGGATTTGCCTCTTCTGGACAATTCATATAGATGGAATCACATAATATTTGGCCTTTTTTTTTTTTTTTTTGCGGTACGCGGGCCTCTCACTGTTGTGGCCTCTCCCATTGCGGAGCACAGGCTCCGGACGCGCAGGCTCAGCGGCCATGGCTCATGGGCCCAGCCGCTCCGCGGCATGTGGGATCTTCCCGGACCGGGGCACGAACCTGTGTATTTGGCCTTTTGTATCTGGCTTCTTTTAGTGAGTATAATATTTTCAAGGTTCATCTCTGTTGTACATGAATCAGTGCTTCATTCCTTTTCATGGCTGAATGATTTCCATCTTATGGTTGTACCAAATCTGTTTATCCGTTCATCAGTTGATGGACATTTGGGTTGTTTCCACCTTTCAGTTATTATGAATAATGCAGCTATGAACATCCATGTACAAGTTTCTGTATGGATATCTCTTTTTCATTTCTCTTGAGTATACACCTAGAAATGAAATGACTGGGTCATATGTGAATTCATGTTTAATTTTTTGAGGAACCAGCATACTGTTTTCCACAGCGGCTGCACAATTTTACATTTCCACCAACCATTTATGAGGGTGCCGATTTCTCTACATCCTCACCAACACTTGTTATTTTTCTCTTTTTTATTATAGCCATCCTCGTGAGTGTGACATGATATCTCACTGTGGTTTTGTTTGCATTTCCCTAATGATTAGTGATGTTGAGCATCTTTTCATGTGCTTATTGGCTATTTATATATCTTCTCTGGAGAAAAGTCTGCTTAAGTCCTTTGCCCATTTTTTTTTTTTTTTTGTGGTACGCGGGCCTATCACTGCTGTGGCCTCTCCCGTTGCAGAGCACAGGCTCTGGACGCGCAGGCTCAGCGGCCATGGTTCACGGGCCCAGCCGCTCCGCGGCAGGTGGGATCCTCCCAGACCAGGGCACGAACCCGCGTCCCCTGCATCAGCAGGCGGACTCCCAACCACTGCGCCCCAGGGAAGCCCTGCCCATTTTTAAATAGATTTATTTGTCTTTTTATTTTTGAGTTGTAAGAGTTCTTTATAAGGTGGGAGAAGGGATAAATTAGGAGTTTGGGGTTAACAGATACACACTACTCTATGTAAAATAGATAAACAACAAGGTCCTACTATATAGCACAGGGAACTATATTCAATATCTTGTAATAACCTGTAATAGAAAAGAATCTGAAAAAGAATAGATATATGTATATGTATAACTGAATCACTTTGCTGTACACCTGAAACTAACACAACATTGTAAATTAAGTATACTTAAATTAAAAAAAAAAGAGTTCTTTGTATATTACAAATACCAGGCCCTTACCTGGTATGTGCATTACAAATATTCTCTTCAGAGTATATTGATAAGTGAGGGGAGAGAGCTATTACTACTTACTCAGATAATACAGGCATAAACTGAGACTATACCAGGCACAACAAGGCATATGATTGACCCACATACGGGGAGGCTCTTGATCCAGCAGGTTGAAGGATAAATGTTGTGTTAATTTCAGTGGGACAATTTACCTATCCAGACAATCAGATATAAATAATCAAACTCAGTAACCTTCCTGTACTACCCAGAGTGATAGATACTGTGAAAAAGAATCTAAAGAAATATTTAAAAATCCATAAGCCTTGAAGCAACTTAAGGTCAAGATGAAAGGACAGAAGAAACACACATAAACAAATAACTAATGAAGTTAAGGACTTAGGTGCTCTGGTGACTTAGAAGAAGGAGACATTAGTGTTGGAGAACTAAGAGAAGGTTCAGCCGTGAAGGACAGTCAGCACTGTAAACAAGAGAAATTTTATTTTAAAAAGTATGTGAGATGTAGTTTATGTATAAGACCTGTGCTGGAGAGTCCAGAAGCATAGGCAACCTCATATGCTTCTGTGGTGAGAGAAAAAAATTGAAAATAGGGTATGTGTTTCACATAATGGTTCTGTTCTCCCCGTTCCGACTTCTTATATTAGCGTCCTGTAAGGAGAAAGTTCTCTAAAAGTGAGAAAGGTGTGCATTATTCTGCAATCCTGCCTGGAATGCCATTAAAATGCTCCTTTTGAAGAAGCGCTGCGGCCATTCAGAACGCAGTAGCTCACTGTCATGGCTCCTGCCCTGCATTTCCTACCGCCCCCACTGGAAATTCGCCCTTGGTTTGGCCTTGCCTCATAGCACTCCAGGCTCTTATTGTGACGTGTGAACATATCCACTTTCTAAAAGCAAAGTAGACTCTGTGAGGACAGAAGCTTCCTTACCTGCTTCTCTGAACCTGCCCCTCCTGGTCTCCTTTGCTCCCCTCTGTTCTGCCTCTCAGAGGCCCGTGGGTAAGGGTTCTGTCCACAGGCGCTGAGCCGTCCGGGTTCAGGGGGTGGGGAGCCCCAGGGGGAGGTCAGAGGGCGGTGGGAGAGTGAGAGCAGGATACTGGGTCCCCCGACTCCTTCCCTCTGAGGTCCTCGGCTCCTCGCAAGTCTTATCTCCGGCTGCTTCCTTCGCGCTCTCCTCTTCTGGTCCCTTCAGAGCCCAGGGGTGGCGACAGCCGTGTTGGTGCTGGCCTTGGGTTCCTGCACAGTTCCTCCTTATCCAAACCTGTGCGACAAATCCCTTTTGTAAATAAACTCCCTTTGGATGATCCTAATGTGAATGTGCCATCTGTTTACTCTTGGGACCCCAACGGATACAGTCCCTCATGGTACCCAGTGCTTAAGCAGGTGTATAACAAATATTTGTTAAATAATTAATAAATGAATAAATGGGAAGCAGATGCTTCGGTTTCATCTTGTTTCTTTCCCCTGACAGTTATTTGGGCAGAGGTGAGATTTTTGATAAAGACCATGGCACTAGTAAATTTTCAGTTTCCACTTCATGTATAAGTTGACTCATTTGAGAAATCCAAATTTCTCTAATTTTTAACTTAAAAAGGCCAGGTAACCTTGTCTGATAAATTTCCTTTATTGTATCACAACAATAGTTAATTGTTTTCTATACATCCCTCAAAAGCATGTATAGCTGGAAACAAGGAACATTTTTTTTTCTAAGTTATATAAGTGATGTGTGTGTGTGTGTGTGTGTGTGTGTGTGTGAGAGAGAGAGAGAAAGAGAGAGAGACACTGTGTGAGTTTAATATCAAAGGAAGAAGAGAAAAAGTAGTTTTTCTCTTACTTCAAAAACTTCTTATACTTTTTCTTGCAATTTCTTTCTTAGCTGTTATTTTGATCCCCGTCTTGGCCAGTTGTTACACTGAATGCTTCTAATCACAGGGCAGAAAAGAAAAAAAAAAAACCTGGTGTGTCATACACTGAATTTTAACTTTAGTCTTCTTACCTCTTTCAATTTTGCCTTCACTTTCTTCACTCTGATCTTCTGTTTTGATTTGTTTACGGGGTGTGTGTGTGTGTGTGTGTGTGTGTGTGTGTGTGTATGTTTTCTGCATGGCCATGCTAAAGAGAGGAATTTCTTGCCTTCAAGCATACTTATTCAAAGACATTCCTTTTAGACTATCAGCTTTCTCACAGAAGCAAGATATTCATAGCTACCTGCCCTACAAAGACCAATAAAACTTTCTTTTGCTTTCATAAATGATTCCCTCAGTCCTCTCATTTTCTTAAGGGCCAGAAAAGAGAAAAAGAGCATTAGTCTCCATTTTATCCCTTTGTATCACAGCCTCTATAAACTCGAAGAAAAATATCTATTAGAAATAACAGATATGCCCATGCAGATTCTCTTTACCAAGAAATTAGTTGAGAATGAGAATATGAAAGTTGATTAAAAATCAGTAATGGTGAATTCATAGACCAAAGACCAAAGAAACAGTGACCGTCTCAGCAAATGCTGAAAAGAAAAGGGAAAGTGGGAATTTAGATTCACTCTCAAGCAGGGATTAGAAGATAAAAAACTTCAGTCTCGAAGAAAACATTTGCAGAACATCTTCTCTGTGGATTTGAAGTGAGTCACACCATAGAGCTCTTGGACGGTTCTCTGAATGGGCACAGTGGGTGTGGCCACCATTATTTGACTGGTCACGATTCCTACTGCTTTCTAAATTGGGAGCTTGGAACATGATCTTTTTGGAAGTTTCTTTCAAATTATTGCCTAGACTTGTCATGGCTTGTCCCAAAGCAGTCAAACAACTGTCTTCAAAGTGCTTTTTGGCCCAGTCCAGCTTGATGAGACTGACCATACCCCTAATCTGGTCTAGATCTTGAGGGGACATGGCAGGAGAGGCTTTAACCAGAACATCCTGCTTCAGTGACACTGTGTTAGGTTGCTTTCCTTAAATAAATATTGCCATTCTCAATTACAGTTTTTCTCAAAAAATAATTCTCAAAGATTGCCAAAGAGAGATTCAATCATAATTATCTTTATATTAATTTTCCTGTGGATTCTGTCAAACAGAGATGAATTGTCACTCTGGTACGTTTGAATTTCCACTATTGCCCTGATGTCAAGCCAATTAAGCTCAATTTTTGATTTGGTCAGTTCACTGAAAAAGTTTCAGGAAGCCCAGCATTGCTTATCAGCCTCAGATTTATGTTCCGATGACAGGACCGTAATGAACGCTTTCTTGCCTTTTAGGCATAGTTTAGGGTGTACATCAAACCTTAGAGATTCCCGAGGGGCAAAGTTCATGTTAAATGGCATATTTCCTTATCCTTTAACTTCTTTTTACCGTTCTCACATAACTTGCAGAAAAAGAACTATTTCTTTCAGGAAAAAAGTCAATTTAAATGGACCCTCCCTTCAGATGGAAAAACTGAGTGAAATAGAGAAAACTAGTTCAGTTAATTAGAATACTTCCTGGGTACTCTCTGGGGAAAAGCAGGAGAAGAAAAAAAAAACCCTGAAATTTACAGTAGATTTGGGGAAGAGAACAAAAGCAAAACCTCATCCCAACCCATTATGTAATGATGAGCCAGGAATGAGAGCCATGAGAAATATACGTCAACGCTATACAGTAAAAGCTAAAACCATAAGGATAACAAAGGAAATAACCAAAGTTGAGAACGGGAGGTTCTTTGTGTGTTTCTCAACCAAGAATACCAAGAAGTCTTTGTAACCCCACACTCTTCCACAGCCTTCTGGAAGGCACCTTAGGAGTTTATGTAACTATGAAGCTATTTGAGGGACAAATGAAATTTTAGGCCGATAGAGGAGGGGTCAGTGGTTTGACTTTGGTGCCTAACCGCTTCCCCCAGTTCTACCAAGTGTACTGTCCTCACACTGAAGAGCTGCTTTGGGAATGAAGAGCACACATAGCCCTGCAGAGGGTGGAGATGGCTTTGCTCTGAAGAGCTTTTTGTCTGGTGATTCTGTGACTAAAGATAATATTTGTTTATCTTGTATGTTTAACTTGTGTCTTGTAATCCAGAGAGCTGGAAAAAAATGTGGAATTACAAGTGAGTTAGTGAACAAACCCATAGTATAGGGTATAATTTCTAGGCATGGGAAGGGCAGGAAGAACAAAATCAGCAGTTAGGATAGAATGTATTTTTTCTGTGCTTTCTCCAGCCCTTCCAGTAGGATAATTTTACAATTCAAGTCCTGATTGCACAGCAGCAGTTGATATAAAGTTACCTTGCATTACTCATGGAAGCAACTTGACTTGAAATACTTTCTTACTTAGAACTCTCAGTTCTTGTGTAAATGATTTTTTTAAATATTTATTTATTTATTTATTTATTTTTGGCTGCATTGGGTCTTAGTTGCGGCACGCGGGATCTTTGGTGCAGCGTGGTGGATCATTCGTTGCAGCATGTGGGCTTCTTGTTAGCTGTGGCGTGCAGGCTCCAGAGCACGTGGGCTCTGTAGTTGTGGCTCGCTCATGCGGGCTCAGTAGTTGCAGCGCATGAGCTTAGTTGCCCAGAGGCATGTGGGATCTTAGTTCCCGGACCAGGGATCAAACCCACGTCCCCTGCATTGGAAGGCAGATTCTTAACCACTGGACCACCAGGGAAGTCCCCTTAATAGATTTTCTTTTTTAATAATAAAATAAAGCAAAACGTCTTCCAGAGGCACTAGGGGGCTTAGGAAGCCCAAGGCTGCAGAAGACTAAGAAGGGTTTAAAATTATAATCTCATCCAATCACCAAAGCATGATTAAAGAAGCTCTATGAATATACCAGGCATTATAATAGAGAGCTGGGTGACCAGAGGAGTGTGGGGCCTTGGGGCAGTACGTTTAGGCTCTTTAAGGATAAAAGGCCCAGCAGAATTCCAGAAGGCAAATCTATATTCTATCACCGAGGCATATTCTCAGCGAAATCAGCTCCTCCTCCTTCACTCATTCCAGCCTGGGCTCAATATTATTGAAGTAAAGCCAACAGCAAGTTAGCAAACCAGCAGGGGAGCAAATTGATTATACAGTTAACTGTGGAAAAACTGAAATTCTTTATTAAGGGAAAATGAAATACAGTTAATTTATGCTTCAACGGAGCCTTTCCCCACGTGGCATTTGCTCTACTGGTTCTTTGACTTTGCTCTGAAGCTGTAACTTGGCCAAAAAATGACAGAAGCTTTACTGATTTAAAAATAAGGCAGGTTTTGAGCTTTTTTTTCCCCCTTGCATGATGATGTTTCCAGCTACAATTACTGTAACTCACTCATTATAGAGGATAACATAGCAGGCCAACAGGCAAGGGGGAAAAAATGTGGTAAAACAGTTGGCAGGATGTGAATTAAAAGTCTTTGCCATCTAATTTTAAACAGTATTTATAGAGAGCACCCATACATAATACAGCATTCACTGTCTCACACAAAATCTCTTAAGTAGTAGAAACATTTACTGAAGTTGCTAGCAAAACTAGTGAACACTAATAAGCGACAGAAATGAATAAAGCCCTAAACTCCAAATGGAAAAGGTAGAATCGAGGTTAGGTACATCGGTTGGTGTAATTTTGAATTATAAAACCTGATGCTGAGGTCCCCCTTCAGAATTAAAAATAATATTAAAGATTTACACACATAAAGAAGGCTTTTTAAAGATCTGCATTGTATATTTTGTCTTATTAATTCTGAAAACAGCCCCAGATTCAGAGAAATTACTGTTTTTTTAAGACTTTTTATTTCGAGAGAATTGTAAATTCTCACATAATTGTAAGAAAGTCCACATACCCGTTGCCCAGTTTCATTCCATGGTAACTTCTTACATAATTATAGTACAATGTCACAGCCAGGAAATTAACATTGATGCAATCCAGCAAACTTATTCAGTTTTACGTGCACTCCTTTGTGTGTTTGTGTGTGTGTACTTAGTTCCACACAATTCTATCACACGTGTAGATTTTTGTGAGCACCACCAGTTGAGATACAGCATAGTTAGCATAGTTCCATAACAAAGGTCCTTCGTGCTACCATTTCACAGCCCCGGCCATCCCCCTCCTACCCCACTTTCTAAACCCTGGCAACCGCTAATCTGTTCTCTATCTCTATAATTTTGTCATTTCAAGAATGTTGTATAGATGGAATCATATCGTAAGTGAACTTTTGAGATGGGCTTTTTCACTAAGCATAGTTCCATTGAGATCCATCCAAGTTGTTGTGTGTCAACAGTTTGCTTCTTTGTCTTGCTGAGTGATATTCTGTGGTATGGAGACACATAATTTGTTTAACTATTCACCCGCTGAAAGACATTTGGGTTGCTTCCCCTCGAGGGATATTAAAAATAAAACTACTATGAATCTGTTTGTAGACAGATTTTGTGTGAATCTAAGTTCTCATTTTCTGGGATATATGTCCGAGAAAGAAAATCGCTCTGTGTGTGTGTGTGTGTGTGTGTGCGCGTTTGTGTGTACTTAGTTTTGTGCAATTGTATCCCATTAAGATTAGTGTGTCCACCACAAGGTCAAGATGTATATTATTTTTTAGCAGTAAAAATATACATAGTACTACGCATCTCAAGAGCAACTTGTTTGACCTAATAATTCAATATTTGCCCTTAAGTCTCATATTTTTGAAGCGTCCACTACAGTGTTAATACTATGCCAGGCACTAGGCCAGGTGCAAAGGGCAGAGCAGAGCTGCCCCGCCAAGGGTGGTAAACTGGAGCAATTGCTGCTTAACACCCTATGGTGTTGCTAAAAATGACCCAGAGTATAAAGACCCCCTGGAGCCAGGGTTGGCTGCCTGACAGCAATGACCCCTTTCCCCAAGTCTCAGGCTGTAGGATGCACTTCTGTAGCATTTCCTCCTGCTTTCAATGTAAGGCTACTCAAAGAAATAGCCATATATATTGAGCCTTGTATCCCTGTAGAGGAGTTCATTCATTCATTCATTTAAAACATTTATTTTAAGCACCTACTGTTTACCAGGAATGGCACTAGGTATTGGAAACTCATAGATGACTAGAATACCAGTCCTGTCCTCAAGGGGCTCAAAGTCCAGTAAAGGAATATAAGATTGATTCTGCCTTCAAGGAATTTACAGTTTTGTTACGTACTGGACACTGAGTAAGTAGCACAAGAAGGTCTTGTAGGAGGTAGACTTCCAAGAGACCTAGGCTCAAGCTGAATCTTGAAGTGATGAGGATTTGAATAGCAGAGGGTTAGAGGGAAAGCATCATTGGCAAAGGGAAAAGCAAAGGCAATATATCTCCATTTTAAATTTAGTAAGCAGGAAAAAGATTTTATCAACTGGAACAGGAGTTTGTGTGGGGAATTAGTGAATGGTAACACCAGAAAGTAGCTTTGATCAGATGTGATGGCCTTCAATGCCAGGCCTGCCTTTGGCCTTTGGAGTTTCGGTAATGAAAAGCTGAGGAAGCCTTTTGAATATGAGGCTAATATGATGAGCACTTTGCTTTAGAGTAATTAACCTGGCACTGTGAAGTTTATGTTAAAGATAAAGAATTCAAAACCCTTAGTTTTAAGAAATTTAATCTTGTCCATGAAAGAAAAACTTTTTGGTGGGAAATAAAGAGCTTCTGGGACTCTTAAGGTAGACTTACCTCATCATCCTTTCCACCACACAGGGGGATGCCCTGAAGAAGTAACAGTTTCACTAAACAATAATAGCACAGACTAAGGGCTAAACTAGTAAAAAGGTATGGAAGCCAGGAAAAGGATGAATTACCAAGAGTTCAGGTAACTGAACAGGGATTTCTTGGAGGTGTTAAGACTTGAACTGAACCTTGAAAGAAGCACATATACATACACAAACGGAGAGGATGGGGCAAAGCCCTCCAGGCAGGAGGAACTGTAAACCAAAGGTACAGAGTGGGCATGAGTAGGACAGATCCAGGGAGCTGTGAACAGATCAGTTTGCCTGAGGCAGAGTATTTATGTCCTTGAAGAAGTTACAAAAATGTGTACAAGTCTGCAGAAAATCATTGCTGTCTAAAGACAGTGATCCCTTGAAGGTACAGAAGAAAGAGAAGGATGTAATATGCCTACTATTATAGTAGTAGTCTTTGAGGGAAGCCTAAAAGTTTTACATTTACTATGTTTTTACTAGTAAAAAAAATTTTACTAGTAAAAATGTACCACATATAGATGCTCATCCATAAATGCCCCATCTTGAGTCAATACCACTGCTTTTATTGGGGGGACTCCAAGATAATAAAATGTGGGTCATTGGAATCCTATCTCTGATCATCTTGGTATCACTATGCTAGACCTAGTGGTGGCTTGGACAGGTATAAGGCAAGTCATTCCCTACCACAGGGCAAGATGGAATCATTCCACAGAAGTGACTGGTCATAGTGGTTATCAAAGACTCCAAGGGAAAGGAAAAAGCCTTAGTATGTCAGGCCTGCAACATTCTAGGACACTTTATGCAAAACAGAAGTCAATAGCCGTTGACAAAGCAGTATTACAAGAAAATAAATACTACTTAGAGGAAAAATTTGACCCTGCGTTTCACAATGAGGCATGTGCTATCGAAGTTAGCAATATTTCCTAACCCAGGAAATTTCCCTTTTTGTGCAAATGAAGGCTTTTTCAAATTAATTATGAGCTAAGGAAACTAAGCACCTAAAAAATATATGAAAGGTTAATATACAAGAGTGATGAGGGAATTCCCTGGTGGTCCAGTGGTTAGGACTCCGCGTTCTCACTGCCCCGGGCCCAGGTTTGATCCCTGGTCAGAGAACTAAGATCCCACATCCCACATGCTGTGTGGCCAAAAGGCAAAAAAAAAAAAAAAAGTATGATGACTATGTGTTTTCATCTCTACTGAGTTTAGAACAGAAGGGAAAATGAGGTTTCAGATATGTTGCTTGAGGGATTTACGTCTATATACATCCAAGTGAGGAATAAGATACCTAAGAAAGTTGATAAACGTTGTGTTCAGCCCTAGGAATAGACCTCCATCCATTTAGAATGGCTTAAATGGAACTGTACCTGAAGGTGTGAGCGAGACCAGTGGGTCTCAACTTTAATGGGAATATTAATCAACTGGGGATTCCATTAAAATTGTTGGGTCTGAGAAGGGGTCTGAGATGTTGCATTTCTAACAGGCTTCCAGATGAGACGATGCTGCTGGTTTGGAGACAAGTATCTCCACAACCAGTCGGTCTCTTAGTCACTCCTGTGTCATTGAGTCTTTGGCAAGATTTCTCTCTTTACATGTTGTCTTAAATCTGAGGTCCTTAGCACAACACATGTGACCCCAGGGACAGCTGGGATAGACAGAGTCAGGGCTGGGGAGTAACATAGCATAGGGCAGGCACTCCGGAAGGTACTGCTGACAACCAAATACAGTGTCAGAATGAATGGAGTCAACTCAGACTGGATGGAGGAGGCTCTGCCTTGGAGAAGGACAGCAGGAGTCTCCACATGGAGTGATGGCTTCAGTTAAGCTGGGTGATGAATTGGGATTGGCAGCCCTTCCTCTGAGCTCCATCTGACCTTGTGCGTCCCTCTATTATTACACTTACAGTGCTGTATTGCCATCATTTGCTGATTGGGTCTTCCACCCCACTGAACATTCACTACACTTCTGGATACAGAGCCCTGTCTTCCATTCACAGCCTGAAGAACTTGCTCAGCAAGTAAATTTGCTCAAATCATTTGTTAAATGATTGAATGAATGATGAGGCACCACATCTCCACTTGTGCTGTTTCCTCTCCCAGAATGCCTTCCCCATCAGTCTGATGGAATAGATCCAAATTTCTTACAACCGTCAGTTTGAGTGACCACTTCTCTGCAGTTTTCCCTGATCCTCCTTTCCACCGACCTTCCTGAATATCACCACTACACCTTGTGCATGTCACCATTACTTCATCATGTGTCTGTGAGCTCCCTAAGGGCAGGGACTGTGTTTACCTTAGTTTTGACTCCTTAGCACTTAGCACAGTGCCTGGCACATAGTATTGTAGCGTCCCGTGTACTACTAAGTAGAGCAAAAACCATACAAAATTAGGAATTCAAACCACAGGTAAAGGCAAAAGCAGTATTTTTTTATATATTGAATTAGTCCCTTTCATCAGTGGATATTAAAGGATATTAAATTATTTAAGGAGTAATGCTCATTAAACTTTGTTAACATGGTAATGATTACGCTACCTATTTTACATAAAGGTAGCCTTAGAAAAGGAGTATAAGCCCTTAGAAAAGGACTTAGGCAGAAGCCCAAATTGCTGGATGGAAAGAGGGCAATGTAAAAAACTATTTAAATTTAGGACGTGCACAATGCCCTCTCTTCAGATATTCTGAAACATCTCAGTGACAGAATTTCTAACCCCTTACCCTGGTTTTTGGTATCTCATGTGCTTAGTCTTAAGTGGAGATTTTAAACAAATCCTAATATTGGAAAAAATCGAAAACTGGAAGAAACCCTTTGTCCTAGCTTCTAGAAGCCTGTGTTATTTACTCCTAGATCAAGGTCCTTATTAAAATGGATATTTTTTTCAAACGAATGTAACTTCAATGGCAATGAGTCCTCACTATGAAACTCCCCAATCAGGCCAAATCAATCTCTTTAAAAATTTTCCCAACAGTCACAATTTATAAAACATGCAAGCCAAATCCAATAAATCAAGTAAATAGCATTGCATAATGGAGGCTTAAATATAGAACAAGACAAGCCAGAAAGGTTCAATTAAGTAAATGCTGTACATATGGCTAGCTTTGGTGAGGTCAGTATAATGTATTGGGTTATTTTAGTATAAAGCTAAATAAAATAAGATAATTTAATGATTAAATAAAAGAGAGGAAGAAAAAAGAATAAAATGAATACTTTAGGAAAATACAATGGATTAAAAAATCCTAGAACAAATGAGAGTTTTGAATTACAAATTACTCTTAACAAAAAATCCTGAATTAGAAAATAGGAAAACTCAGAAGCTCTGGTAACAATATGAAAACACAGTGAAATTCTCTGAACGAATAGAAAGTAGTGTTGTAATTATGATTTTTATTAAAAAAAATTTTTTTTTGGCTGTGCCGCACAGCTTGTGGGATCTTAGTTCCCCGACCAGGGATCGAACTCAGGCCCTCGGCGGTGAAAGCATGGAGTCCTAACCACTGGATCACCAGGGAATTCCTGTAATTGTGATTTTTAAGTCCTAAATGACTTTCAGATAATTCAGATGTAGCAAAAGCAAAGTAAGTGTGTGTGTGTGTGTGTGTGTGTGTGTGTGTGTGTTGTGAAATATAAAGTTACCATGGTGATATCAGACTATTGAAAGAGTATGTAACTCTAACACAATTAGGTAGAAAATGAAAAATTCATCTAATCACCCAGATGTTTTATCTACACAGTTGCAAAATTATACTATTTCAAGCTATCTGGGTGCTTTAATGAACTTACATTTTTTCCTATGAGTGTTTGATTCTGGCCAACCCTTTCTACATCTTTGTAGTAGAACAGGAGTCGTAGCAATTAGGAACAACTTAACTCATGAAAAATATAACTGTTACATGTATGCACAATGCAGTATCTCTGAGCACATGTCCATAATGATCATGCTGTCCATTTAACCATGATTAACTTTTTTCTTCTAATATTATTTGCTGCACATTTATTTATTTTGCTGTTCACTACTTCTTATTAGCAGGGGGAAAAACACTCTAACAGTTTAAGAAACACATATCAGAGAAAATTTTTAAATAGAGAAACCTATCCACTAATATATGATTTTTTATCTGTTGAGGAAAGACAGACATTATTTAATAGCCCCCCGCAAATACCCCTATGTACACCTTGTTCATCATTATGGTCTCAGAGCATAAATTTGAGGATAGATTCTTCAGTCAAACCAGATTTTTTTTTACCAATTTTTGAACACTTCATGGTTTTTCACTTCTCTGTTTTTTCCCTTGGCTCATAATAATTCATTTACTCATTCAACGACTAGTTATTAAGCACCTCAAGCACCTCATAGGTATTGGACACCCACGCTACATGCAGGTAATGCAAAGGTGAAAAAACACACACAGTCGGTGCCCTCATGGAGCTTTTGATCCACTGGAACAGACAGACACTGATCAACTGATCATATGAATGAATGGGATGGGGCCTGTGTTGAACGGTTTGATCTCATCAGGGAGATCAGACAAGGCTTCCCTGAGGAAGTGGTGCTTGAGCTGGGGTCTGAAGGATAATTAGGAGTTACTAGGTGAATAGGTGGTGGAAATTGTATTCCAGGCATAGAGAACAGCCTATGTAGAAATCATAGGGCTGGAGAGAGGGTAGCGGGAACTGAGACGGCCAGCATGGCTGGACCGGAGAGAAGACAGGAAGTGTTCAGACGGGAGTCCAGAGAGAAAGTAGGGGCCAGTCCACCCCCTTGAGAGGGCCTTGTGAACCAAGTTAAAGAGTTTCATCATATCCTAACATGTTCCTCCCAACCCTCCAACAGATGTCTTCAAAATCCTAGATGGCCTTTTTCAAATGCCACCTCCTCCAAAATGCCCTTCCGGATTCTTTCAGTCAAATATGTTGTCCCCTCCCCTGTGCCCTGAGGCACTCTGATCATGTCTGTGTCGTCTCATCTACCTCTCTCCGCCTTGTATTCGGGTTTTTGTACATGTCTCTCTCCCTTGTGTGCTATGCATTTTCAGGGATTTGAACTTATTCACCTTTGTAGTCCACACATACACAATAAAGGCTCAATAAATGTTTTGAGGGAATTGAATTCAGCCAGTGCTTCTGGTTCTGATTAGGTTCAGCAGTTCGTGCTCCTGCTTCTTCATTATCAAAACTGATAGTTCAAGGGGACAGTCGTTGTAGAGTGTGCATAAAGGGTTGACAATCTCAGATAAACTGTGAGATGCGTGGCAAAACATTGTTACGCCTCTAAAGCAGACTGGGGAGGTGACGTACCTAGAGATACGGCTCAGAGATGTGGGGAACATGAAATAACCTACAGCTCAGTGTCCACCTTCCCCATTGTATGGGGCCTCCTAGCTTTCACCAGTGTGTGAAATTTCCTGGAACACTATGTGGGCCTGAAGTGCAGGTGACCTCCAAAGGCAGGTGTTCACTTTATCTCTGACCAACTTCCACACCTTTAATCAACAATAGCTACATAACATTAAACATCTGGACAAAATTTTTAAATTTTAGTGAAACAAAGAGTCTACCAAATAATTCTGGTTTTGTGCAGAATTTTTTTTTAATTTATTTATTTAATTTATTTATTTTTGTCTGTGTTGGGTCTTCGTTGCTGCCCGTGGGCTTTTTCTAGTTGCAGAGAGCGGGGACTACTCTTCCTGGTGGTGCACGGGCTTCTCATTGCAGTGGCTTCACTTGTTGTGGCACATGGGCTTCAGTAGTTGCGGCACGTGGGCTCAGTAGTTGTGGCTCGCAGGCTTAGTAGCTGTGGCTCGCGGGCTCTAGAGCACAGGCTCAGTAGTTGTGGTGCACGGGCTCAGTTGCTCTTCAGCATGTGGGATCTTTGTGTCCCCTGCGTTGGCAGGCGGATTCTTAACCATTGCGCCACCAGGGAAGTCCTCGTTCAGAATTTTGATAAGAGTTTTAAATAACCAATGTCTAGGCATTGCGCTAAAACAGAAAAATAATATGAGGCACAGAAATAAAAATCAGAGTCTCTGAAGACTGGTACTTTGTTTTTGAAAAAAGAATTACTGTTTTTTTTCCCCCTTTTAGAATAGGGCTTTATTAAACACCATTCAGTGACATTGCTATGAAGTCAAGTCATTTTTATATACCAAAGAGAGGAAAACTATCAGGGATAATATTAATAATAAAATATTCTCTGAATTATAAGCAGAAAAAAATTTAAACACCAAGAGACAGTTCACAAAGATCAATGTAACAAGGTAAAATGAAAATAGACCAAAGAGATAGAAGAAAGAAAGATGTATGCAAAGTAGGAAAGGACTTGTATTTCTATGCTAGGCTTGCTGTGTACTTTATATGTATAAATTTGTTGAATCTTCACAGCATTTCTATGAGGACAGTACTATTGTTATTTCCATCTTACAGAGAGAAAACTGAGGCACAGAGGTTAAATGGTTTGCACAAGATCACACAGCTAATGAGCAGTATGGCTAGGATTTGAAGCCAGGCAGTATGGCTCTCCGTAGCCTGCCTTCTCAAGGGGGTGAAAATGGGTTCCCACGGGGTGAAAAAGTAGACCTCACCATAGTATGTGACCCTCCAAAGGGCCACAGCACAGAGACATATAGTAAATCAATAGTATTAAAATTTCACAGAGGAAGGGGATCGGTTAGGAAAAATATGTCTTTTTGGCCACGCCACTTAGTGGATCTTAGTTCCCTGACCAGGGATTGAACCCCAGCCAGGGGAGTGAGATCGCCGAGTCCTAACCACTGGACTGCCAGGAAACTCCAAAAAATATGTCTTAAAAGTCCTTAGTAGGGCCAACGATGAAAAAAAGGATGCTACTCGAGAGCTTGTGCTCTTAACCACCAGTTAACGATGACTCTCAATTCCCATGTTATGTTTTTTTCCTCTGAGAACAAATTGAAGGGGTAACACATGTCATCAGTAATGTGGATTCATGAGCTGCACAACAATGTAGATTCATAATCTGCTAAAATGTACCAGTTCTGAAACAGCTAGTTTAGGTATCCCCAATTAATCAATTATGCACTTACCAAATAAAACTTAATGTACTGTATACACATTTTACTTCTCTTGGTATTCTTCTTTTAGCTACATAGCTATGTGTTTCTATGGCCAAAGATAATTCTAGGGAAGCTTGTGGAGTAGGTACGGTTGATCCTGGCACTCCCCCTGTTATCTTGGAACTCCTCACTCTCCCTCTTAGTTCTCTCTTTCCATCGCCCCCTTCTTATTCATTTATTCATTAGGCCCATAAACATTTACTGAGTACCCTGTGCCACTTCATCCACTCCTATGATTTTAATGACAACATATATGCTAATGAGTCTCATTTATTTAATGAATCTGAAATCTTTAATCCTGGCAAAGATTTCTCCCCTGCAGTTCCAAAGGACGAGACTGCCTAACGGACCTTTTGTCTTAAAAGTCCCCCAAATTGCTTCAAACTCAACATATCCATATATGGATTCAACATATCCATGAATTTCCTGGCCATCCAGTGGTTAGGACTCTGCACTTTCACTGCTGAGAGCCTGGGTCGGGAAACTAAGATCCCATAAGCCTTGTGGCAAAAAAAAAAAAAAAAAAACAGAAAAAGCCAAAAGGGAATAATCTTCTCTTGGGTATGTGCTTCTCTTCCTAGCCTTCTAGCCTCTTTCTTTAGGGGCCGGAAACTCCATCCATCTCATCACCCAAGCCAGAAACCTGGAAACCTTTTATCACCAGTCACATTCAGTCACTGATCCAGACTTTTGACAATTATGCTCCCTTCCCATCTCAGACTCTCTCTCTCTAGTCAAATTACTGTCCCTAAGTTCAGATTCTTATCAGTGTGCCTGGAAAATTGCTCCCTGCTTTGAAATCCTGAAATAGCTGTCCATTGCTTAAAGAATGTAGACCCTCTGTGATCTGGCCTCCACCTACCTGTCCACATTGGACATGCCATCCCATCACAGCTCACATCCTAAGCTTTTGAGGCTCATAACATTTTTTTTTTTTTATAATAGTGTTTATTTTTACTTGTTGACAGTTTGCTTTATTTATTTATTTATTTATTTTTGGCTGTGTTGGGTCTTCGTTTCTGTGCGAGGGCTTTCTCTAGTTGTGGCGAGCGGGGGCCACTCTTCATCACGGTGCGCGGGCCTCTCACTATCGCGGCCTCTCTTGTTGAGGAGCACAGGCTCCAGATGCGCAGGCTCAGTAATTTTGGCTCACGGGCCCAGTTGCTCCGCGGCATGTGGGATCTTCCCAGACCGGGGCACGAACCCGTGTCCCCTGCATCGGCAGGCAGACTCTCAACCACTGCGCCACCAGGGAAGCCCCATAACATTTTTAACATTGTGATTTTGAAAATGTCTAAATCCAGAGGCCCTCTGTTGACATATATGGATCCACCAAAGCTACTTTTTTTTTTTTTTTTTTTTTTGCGGTACGCGGGCCTCTCACCATTGTGGCCTCTCCCGCCGCGGAGCACAGGCTCCGGACGCACAGAGTCAGCAGCCATGGCTCACGGGCCCAGCCACTCCGCAGCATGTGAGATCCTCCCGAACCGGGACACGAACCCGTGTCCCCTGCATCGGCAGGCGGACTCCCAACCACTGTGCCACCAGGGAAGCCCCAAAGCTACTTCTGATATATAGATCAGAAAACACAGTCTTTATTTGTTTTAACGAAACATGCACCCGTACCTAAAGTCTACTTGTCTCTTTCTCTTTAAAATATGCTCTGAGGGAAGAGATATGGGGACATATGTATATGTATAACTGATTCACTTTGTTATAAAGCAGAAACTAACACACCATTGTAAAGCAATTATACTCCAATAAAGATGTTAAAAAAAATAAAAATAAATTATGCTCTTCTTGAAGCAAGGACATGAGACAAAATATGTTTCTATCGCTTCCACAGTGTCCAGCATACTGTAAGTGCTCAAAAAATATATTTTGACAAAATACTATTGACTATTATTTTACAGACTTGTATGTTCTTTCTCTTGGAAATAGAATTATGTTATGAGACCACAGTATTTCTTATTCATATAATTTGATGGGAGGAAAGACAAAATAAACTATAAATTCAATTTACTGACTTACTTATTGAGGAAATTGAGATATTACTAAGTAAAATATAGATACCCAGTCCAGCTTTTTCAAAAGACAGATATGTAAAAATATAGCTATTGCTAAAATCAGTTTGTGACATGCTTTCTCAGTTTACTTAATGGAATTATAGCTTGTAATCAATAGATAAACAGCAGAATTCCCAAGCAACACATAAATCTCTCAAAGAAATTGTTGCAAAGAAACTGTTTTTGTTAAAAATTTGGGGCTTTACCTAAAACACAGGATTTAATTTCAGAAGAAAAAAAAGTACACTGAATTGTAGGTAGGTACCTATTAGTCTGAAGCACATTTGCCAAATCTAAACTCATTACAGGAGATACAAATACATATAAATCTGAAATTATTGTTTAAAAGAATTTCCATTATAATTGTAACTCTTGAGAGTCCAGCATTTCTTTTGTTTTTATGAGTGAGTCCCAGGATTTTCTGAGTTCAGAGGTGTGACCTTTGCCTGGCCTGGTGCCAGTCTGGAATGAAGGCCCTGTCTTCTAAAATCCTGTAGAGAAATACATCATATTTGCTCTTCTTTTTTTTCTTTAATCAAAATCCTGTACTTCCCATTGTACCAGATCCACAGAAATATTTTATTTGTAAATCAAAACTATCTACCTTGGTCTCATCTGTCAGGAAGATTGTTAGCAAATTTGAAACTAGTGATAAAATTGGACTTGCTGCATTCTTTCAATTATCAGTATTAGCAAGTGGTGTAAATGCAGTACTGATACAGGTCTTATCCATCTACCCATCTACACTCATGTTTATCAACCCCTGGTTGCTGTTTACTTCCTCCCTAACTGTGTGTGTTCACCTTCAGGGCACACTCCCATTGGCCATTTACTGTTTCCTTTGAATACACCTTCATTTCTAGTCTGGTGCTATGTCCAGAGTGCTCAAAAATGTGCTGAAATATGTGAATAAATTTGGGAAGACATCTATATCTTTTAAATCAGAAATATATGAATAAAAATATTTTAGTAAATCAGGTTGGTCACCGCTATATCTCTCAAACCTACGAAAACAGTGGTTGGAACTAATAGTCTACTTGGAACATATTTTAATTAAAATTCACATACAAGTCAATGAATAAAATGTACATTAGGCCATGTAGTCTACATAGATTTATGGGTATTAAAATTATCTAAACATTTTCAAGAATGGAAATACACATAGCCAAAATAACTAATACTTCATTTGGATGAAAAAGAATTAATTTGCTTTATGAGAATGTGGAACAGGCATTCACCACATGAAAACATTTTAGCCCAACCACTTTTCACAAATACTGTATTTTGCTTCTTGCAGAAAGAGCTGGAAGAGCTGCAGTAAGCAAAAAGCAGCACTTATTGTGGTAATCAATAAGTAGCATTAGTGCTTACATGTATTATAATTCCAACTAAGTTGGGTCTCTTTTTGTTTTATGTTCCAATGTACAGCATTTTCATTTGGTGATGTCAAGAGAATGAAAAATGTGTTGTTTATAAAATTAAGTGTTGAGTTTATTTGAGATATCACATCTTTCAAAAACATGCAAAATACGGAAGCATAGCTTCAAGTTGAACTGAATAATGTAAATTGGAAAGGAATAGAAATAAATTATTTATTACACATTCATTACAAAAATATTTATTTAATTAAAAACAAAATGCAAAATATACACGAAAGTCTACAAACCACCAAAATTGAACTGCTATCGTTTTTAGCATCCTCACCCAGTCTTTACTTGTATGCAAACATAATTTTGACATGTGGTCATAATAGGTTAGAATAAACTTGTATTTTAATAAGAGAGAGTTTAGGTGGTGTTGTAATGTCATTTCCACAATTCACTTTGTTTTATTATTGACACAACTCCAATATATAGCTGTTTTTTTGTTTTTTTTTAAAGAAACATACAGTTTATTTGAACATTTGTCATTGGAGATCTCCATTTTTGGCCAGGTTTTGAAAATCCATTTATTAATTAGAAATAAGCAGACAGATGAGACAGGAAAAAAAAACCCTATTTATTAAAATCAACATACCTCCTCCTTTACTTCATTTCCTGGATTCTTGACTCTTTAATCCAATTAGCATTAGGCTCTGGAATATGAAAAATAATTTGCAAAATCATTACTCAGTTAAGAGTGCTTTCTAATGACCTGTGTATCATCCACCTCACTCTGGCATTATTACTTGTTTCTTCCAGTTGGGAAACAAATCTTTTTTTTAAATTGAGTGAAAAAGATTTTAGTTCAGTTATACATTATTAAAAGTACAGTCAGCCCTAGGTATGCATGGATGCAGGACCTGCGGACAAGGGCGGCTGATCATGCTATACCATTTTATACGAGGGAAAATCCACTGGGGTCCTGGGAAAAATTGCTGGTGGAAACGGACTAGCCTACCGTGCAACCATGACAACACGCACATCAATGGTTGTCTGGAGGAAAGATGGTGGCTGGGGAGGAAGCTGAGGGAGGAATTACCAAGGGGCACAAGGAAACTTTTGGAGGTGAAAGATCTGTTCAGTCTTCATCGAGGAGGTGGTTTCAAGGTTATACACATGTCACAGCTTATTGAATTGTACACTTTAATCACATGGGTTTTCTTGTATGTCAATATCGCTAATGAAGCTATAAAAAAAGACTTCCCTGGTGGTGTAGTGGTTAAGAATCCGCCTGCCAAGGCAGGGGACATGGGTTTGAGCCCTGGTCCGGGAAGATGCCACATGCCGCGGAGCAACTAAGCCCGTGCGCCACAGCTACCGATCCTGTGCTCTAGAGCCCGTGAGCCACAACTACTGAGCCCGTGAGCCACAACTACTGAGCCTGCGCTCTAGAGCCTTAAACTCTGAAAACTGAATGTATTTATTACTCTCAAGGCCACCTATAAAAATATTAACACTGGATCTGCTATCTAATAACATGTCAATAAACTCTATTTTCAGTTTGGTGGGAAACAAGAGTATCACATTTAACTGAGAATTTTCCATTTGACATGATATCAGATTAGCAATAGTCAAATAATTAGAATACAAGACACAATGAAAGTAATTTAGGCTTTCTTTAATGGTTTAGGAACCAATTGAGAATCTTGCAGTGTCTCATCCTCATGACCATGTTCATTCATCGTTCATTCCAGTTGTATTTAGGGAGCTTATGACATGCCAGGCACCTGACTCGGCATAAGAAATGAAAAGACAAACACATGCACAATCATGGACCTGCCCTCCAGGAATTTGTATCAAATAATAATAACTGGGTAGATAACAGAGCTGCACACTGAAGCTTCCCAGTTTCCAGCACGCTGAGTTTTGGAGAGTTCACACTACATATCATCAACTTGAAGCAAGACCATATTATCTGCTGACCTTTTAGCCAGTTATTTATTTTTAAATTATTTTTATTGGAGTATAGTTGCTTTAAAAAAATTTTTTTAATTGTTTTTATTATATATATATATATATTTTGCCACACAGCATGCAGGATCTTAGTTCCCCAACCAGGGATCCCCTGCAGTGAAAGCTCGGAGTTTTAACCACTGGACCCTCAGGGAAGTCCCAGAGTATTGTAGCTTTACATTAGCCAGTTCTTAGTTTATTTACTAGTGCCCATAACTAAGTCAATTTGAATTGGTTTATCAAGTACGATTTCATGTAACTATATGAATACCTTATAAAAATCAAACATAATAAAACATAATATCTTCTCTTTCTCTATTAATCTTACAGTTCTGTTTAAAAGCCATTAATTTTTTTCTGAGATTAGTTTTCTTTTAGTATGAATGCTTTTATTGGTCATCAAAATTGTGTTATATGATTTATACCTTGGGCTTGCTCTGACATATGTTCGGTATTTTTAAGAGCATCTTAGCTCAGCTTATCAGTTGCAATAAGATGAGAATTACCTGTCTATTTCCCAAACCTGTTATTTCCCAGTAGGAAGTATTAGGTCATCTCTTTTCTCAGCTCAGAAAGCCCAAATTATCCAATTACAGACAGAGAAGAGGTTTTGCTGTGTACTTGGTATCTAATTTTTTTCTCTGCCTGGATTTATTCCATGAAAAATGTACCTGAAGAGCTGAGGGAAATGGAGACCGTGGCCCAGATAATTCTGGAAAATTCAGCTCCATTCTCACTCCTTCCTCTGACTGTGCCTTGGGCCTGATGCTTGGAAGAGCAGGTGAGTTGTGGACCCAGGTTTAGGCCAGGGAGCAGGCAGTCCTTGGAGAAATGCTCTAGGTCGGAGTGACACACAAATCCCCTAGACTGAAGGCGTCACCAGGCCAGAGCTTGGCTATGGTGGAGGGTCTGCCCTCAGGGCCAGCACAACCCTGGGGGAGGGTATTGGGTTTAACTCCTCATATTTTTCCACCTTTCCCCCACCTCTCCCCATGCAACCTCACCATTGTTTCCTGAGTTAAAGATATCACCCAGGACTTCCGTGGTGGCTCAGTGGTTAAGAATCCACCTGCCAGTGCAGGGGACACGGGTTCAAGCCCTGGTCCGGGAAGATCCCACATGCTGCAGAGCAACTAAGCCCGTGTGCCACAACTACCGAGCTTGCGCTCTAGAGCCTGCGTGCCACACCTACTGAGCCCTCGTGCCTAGAGCCCACGCTCCACACAAGAGAAGCCACCGCAATGAGAAGCCCGTGCACTGCAACGAAGAGTAGCCCCCGCTCGCCGCAACTAGAGAAAGCCCACAGGCAGCAATGAAGACCCAACCCAGCCAAAAATAAATAAATAAATCAATTTAAAAAATATATATATATATGGGCTGATTCTAATTCTACCAGATATTTACAGTCGATCAAATAACAAATAAAATTAGCATGTAAACAAACCACTTACCGACCATTGTTTATTATAAAACGAACAAACCAGAAAAGACACCACCCAGTTAGGGATCCCTGGCAGTCCAGTCGTTAGAATTTGGTGCTTTCATTTCGGGAGGCCCAGGTCTGATCCCTGGTCCGGGAACTAAGATCCCGCATGCTGCACGAGCGGCTAAAAAAAGAATTGCCGTAATGGATCGAGTGCACGTGACCCACATCTACCCACCACTCTCCCTCCTAGCGCTGTGACCACAGCAAGCCTTATGTATGAATAACAGGCCCACATTGGGAGAGGGAGGTTGGCAAACAGGCCCACAAGGCGTTGTTTTTTTTTTTTTTTTTTTTAATTGCCCATGAGCTAGGAATGATTTGTACATTTTTAAATGGATGAAAAAAACCCAAAAAGAATAATTTTGAGAGAAACGAACATTACGTGAAATTCAAATTTCAGTGTCCCTAAATAACGTGTTTTTTTAAAAATAAATTTATTTATTTATTTTTGTCTGTGTTGGGTCTTCGTTACTGTGTGTGGGCTTTCTGTAGTTGGGGCGAGCAGGGGCTACTCTTTGCTGCGGTGCGCAGGCTCCTCATTGCGGTGGCTTCTCTTGTTGCGGAGCACGGGCTCTAGGTGCGTGGGCTTCAGTAGTTGTGACACACGGGCTCAGTAGCTGTGGCTCATGGGCTCTAGAGCGCAGGCTCAGTAGTTGTGGCGCACAGGCTTAGTTGCTCCGCGGCATGTGGGATATTCCCGGACCAGGGCTTGAACCCGTGTCCCCTGCATTGGCAGGCGGATTCATAACCACTGCGCCACCAGGGAAGTCCCCTAAATAGCGTTTCATTGGAACACAGCCACATCCATTGTTGTGCAAGGTGGGTAACTACTCTTCCACTACAAAGGCAGGGTTGAGTAGTTGGGACTGCCATATATGATCTCATATGTATGGGACCGTATGTTCCAGAAAGTCTAGAATAGTCACTATCTGGCCTTTTACAGAAAAAGTTTACTGACCCTTGCTCTAAGCATTAAAATAATCCTTCATTTATTTATCCTTTGGAAAACGAACTATCTGCTGTGCGTCAAAGAACTCTCATCAAACAATGAAATGTTAGTTGCAGGAGAAACCATGGCACTGCCAAGGAAAGAGATTGGCAAATGGGCAAACTGAAGGATGTGACAAGGCAGATGGACCTGAAGGGTACTGTGCTCAGTGAAATGTCAGACGGAGAATGACAAATGCTCTATGCTATCACTTATATGTGGAATCTAAAAAATAAAACAAACAAATGTATATGACAAAACAGAAACAGACTCACAGATGTAGAGAACAAACTAGTGGTTACAAGGTGGGGAGAGGGAAGGGGGGAGGGGCTGGATGGGGGAGGGGATTAAGAGGTACAAACTCCTATGTATAAAATAATTAAGCAATAAGGACATATTGTACAACACAAGGAATATAGCTGTTATTTTGTAATAACTTTAAATGGAATATAACCTATGAAAATATTCAATCACTATGTTGTACACCTGAAACAAATATAACATTGAACATCAACTATACTTCAATTTAAAAAAATGAAAAGCAAGCTGAGGGAGGGGCAGGGGTGGCCGTGCGCTCCCTCTCTTGCTGCAGTGGGGTCCGAGTACGCTGAACAGGATGGCCTGGGACAGATCTGGGGGAGATCAGATGCCATTGAAACCCAGGTACTGCACGTCGTTAGTCAGCCACCCAGTTCCTCCGAGTCTCAGCTTATTATTATTATTTTTATTATTATTATTATTAATTTTATTTTATTTTTTGGCGGTATGCGGGCCTCTCACTGTTGCGGCCTCTCCCGTTGCGGAGCACGGGTTCCGGACGCGCAGGCTCAGCGGCCATAGCTCACGGGCCCAGCGGGTCTGCGGCATGTGGGATCCTCCCGAACCGGGGCACGAACCCATGTCCCCTGCATCGGCAGGCGGACTCTCAACCACTGCGCCACCAGGGAAGCCCCTCAGCTTATTATTACATGAAGTGGGATAGTCATTACCTCACTGGGTGGATGACCTGTAATAACCTTTATAAAAGACTCCGAATTCAGTAAATGTTAGTTTCTTCCCCCACTCTTGGCAGTGAGGTCTCAAGAAAGAATGAATTACAACTTACGTCACCAAGAGACCACTTAACACATGGCAGCAATACGAGAAAAAATTTTTTTCATTTTACAATCTCTGCACTTCAGAGGATTCAATTAGAAACTATGAAGAAATCTCAGCCTTTGCACGGATCCAAGCAGACGGGATTAAGGCAGTGTGTTGGCAAAAACACACTGTGCTGTAATATGAACATCCCAAATTAGGAGATGGCTAATACATTATAGTACGGCCATAGGATGGAATATTGGAAAGCTATAAGAAGGAAAGTAACAACATTTTAAATGACATATATAAAATGTGAACCATATAATACTTAGTGAAAAACACAATATAAAATTTTATATGCAATATAAGGTAAACTGTATTTAAAAGGAAAAAAAAACACAAACAAGAAGAGTAAGGAGTAAAAAGTACGTGAACTTTTTGAAAAAAACTGTTTTACTGAGATATAATTCACATTCCAGGATATGAACTTTTAAGGCAAAACAGGAGACTTCGAAAAGATTTGGACTTACACTGGGGGCTTCAGGCTACTCTTTTAGAGAAACCTTGCAAGAAGCACTGATTTAGTTCAAGCTTTCAACTCCCTCATTTTGCAGGTAAGGAAACTGAGCCCCAGAGAAGTGAGCATACCTGCCTAAGGAAACACAGCATATTAGCAGCAACGTAGGAACTAGAACCTCAGGCTTCAAGTTCAATACACCTAAACATGCCAGTTGTCTAACATCTTCACTCTTCTTGTTCAATCCATATTCACATATAGTTGGGAGTTCCCTGGCAGTCCAGTGCTTAGGACTCGGTACTTTCACTGCTGTGGGCCCAGGTTCAATCACTGGTCAGGGAACTAAGATCCTGCAAGCCGCTGCGGCCAAAATAAATAAATAGATTAATAAAATAAAATAAAACATATTCACATATAGTTTATATGTTGTTGCAATTATAGTATAGACACAAGTTGGGGGATGACTAATTCTTTAAAACAGTTTTTCTTCTCTCAAGTTCTGCTATGTCAACATTTATTCTTCTTTATGCTTTTCTCTTCGTCTGTATACCCAATCTGCTTGCGGTATTTGCGAGCCTGGGGAGTATTTTTGTAAAAAGCCCAAGAAACTCAAAGGGCCCTTTTATTAGCAATTGTTGGAATCTCTGACCTCATTTTTAAATTTAAATTTTAAATTCTTTCCTCTTCAAAGTTTGCCTCTTTAGAAACGACGTATAAACTTTCCTCTTAATTTTTCAAAACAATAGATAGTTTTAAAAATACTTCTCTCTCCAGCCACCCCCAGCCTCTTGAAGGAAGAGCCAGGCTCATCTCAAACTCCCTGCCCCCCAAACCCCACCTCCAACAAAGAACTTCTCTGCCACAAGTCATTAGGATCTTATTTTTCTGCTTTCCTTGCACCTTGGAACCTGCCACCAGTTACTTCTATCTCAGCCTAGCTGTTCTCAACCTTGCCTGCACTTGAGAATCACCTGGGGGCTCCTAATTTATTTTTACTGGGATGGGTATGTGATTTTCTTCTTCAACCAGGGTTGACAACTTCTGCCTTGGATGAATAGGTTAAAACGAGTGTGTTTTTCTAAGGATATTTTTGTTGTAAAATAAGTCCAGTTGGGAAATAAAAAGATCTGACCTTCGCGAAAGAAATTTTATTTGGTGTCATTTGGTGCTGGCAGGGGAAGTATTTTTTTGGAAGAGACCACTGAAATTAAACAGCTAACAGTTCTCATTCATTTGTTTATCCATTTGTTCTTCATTCATTCAAAACCTACACTGTGCCAGACGCTAGAGATTTACATATACTCCTTGTTTTCAAGGGGTTTACAATCTAGTAGTAGGAAAAAAAGTACTCCAGTAAATATGAAGTGCCATCTGTGCTGGGATAGAGACATGTACAGGCTTCCTCTGAATAAGGAATATGTTGAAATCGAATTTCAAGCATATTAATAGAATGTATTTTATTGCATTATATCTAAACCAAGATAAAAAATATAATAATTCTTGTTTAATTAGAAGTTATAAGTGAAATGTAGATGAACACCACAGTTGTATCAATAGCAAGTGGAAAGTTGTTTGAAATTGAGGTCAAATTTGAGGGCACCTTGAAATGACAAAGACTGGTTAAACATTGGTGTAAAAGAGAAAAACTCATTTTGATAGATTTTGCTTAAATCATTCAGAATTGGAGGAAAAGATAGTTACAGAGTTAGATTAAAAGTAAATAAGCAATAAAAATATGCGAGAAAGGACCAATGGGACAAAGAGTAGAATAGAAACAATTTGTAGGGAAGGGAAAAGAGCAGGAAAAAAGAAAGCAAAAGAATGTCTCATGAAGACAGCATAAGCATTTCAAAATAGAATTCAAGTGTATTTAAGAATATCACAAGTTAATGGTATATTAAAAGGAAGAAAAAAAAACCCCAACAAATTTAAAGAAAACAGAGTAGTATCTATAATAGCACAGTACTGGAAAATACATGCTATTACAAAAAATTTGCTTACTATTTATTTAAAATATGCTATATAAAATAATATCATTTTGGTTCATTTAAAAAACATTATTTTAGGAGGGAGCAGACTGAGAATAAAGCTTCTTAAAGAATTGCAAAAATGTCCCTACTTAAAATTTAGCATATGAATAACCTAGTAAAAATCAAGGGAAAGCCAACAGTGAAATCAAGCCAAATGCACCGGGAGAATTTGCTCAGTAAAAAATCTGGGTATCTTGTTCTTTATAAAATCCTACAAAATTCCACCATACTATAAAGAAATCTTGAAATTATTCCTGTGGGGATCCAAAACTTCTCAGCTTGGCACTGACAACCCATTATATACACTGATGGAAAGCATACTGCATATAGCACTCAATTTAGTACTACAGATGTACCTCATTGCTGATAGTATGTTTATAGCCAATAGTAATTTATGAGTAAGGCTTTCTTTTCATTTTAGGTTATTAAAACTACTACATTGTTAATAGAGTCATAGATTTTTGGTCACAAAAGAAAGTTGAGTGAGACTGTCGTAACTGCTGTTTCAGTGCTATGCATATTCTTTTACAAAATATTGCAAAGAGATAGTGTTCCTTAGCAAAGTAGTCCATGATGATAGTTTGTTTTGTTTTGGTGAATTTTTTTTTTTTGCGGTACGCGGGCCTCTCCCGTTGCGGAGCACAGGCTCCAGATGTGCAGGCTCAGCGGCCATGGCTCACGGGCGCAGCCGCTCCACGGCATGTGGGATCTTCCTGGACCGGGGCACGAACCCGTGTCCCCTGCATCGGCAGGCGGACTCTCAACCACTGCGCCACCAGGGAAGCCCTGAATTTTTTTTTTTTTTTAACATCTTTATTGGAGTATAATTGCTTTTCAATGTTGTGTTAGTTTCTGCTGTATAACAAAGTGAATTAGCTATACGTATACATATATCCCCATATCCCCTCCCTCTTGCGTCTCCCTCCCACCCTCCCTGTCCCACCCCTCTAGGTGGTCACAAAGCACGGATACTGGTAGTTTTGACAGAAGTTCGGCATGCAGGGAAAGCGCATCCCTATCCAGAGCGTCTATTCCATTAAAAACAAAACGCTGCCCTCCCATGATGGAAGTAATCCGATGTAATCAACCTGCCACCAGAGAGCTGACTGATCCCCTGGGAATGGTGCCATTTTGGGGACTCAGTGTTAGTCTCTGCTGCTGGCTGATTGGGCACTCAGTGGTGGCCACAGCCAGGTCGGCCTTGGTGAATGGAAGTCTATGTTGCCACCATGACTACATTGTTCATGAGACCACTGGGTGATGACAAGAGTCTCTGGGGAAAGAGGTGGACTGGTAGCCACAGAACAGGCTGTCCTATCCACCGTCATGGTATCACACACAGCATTGCTTCTGATCAAGGAACTCACTTCATGGCAAATGAATTGGGGCAATGGTCCACCCTCATAGATTTTCATGTTCTCCAACCATCCCAAAGCAGTTAGTTTGATAGAATAGTAGAAAGCTATTTTATGTGTCAAGTGGTCTAGGCTATTATGCCCAACTGTCTGGCCAGACACCAGTCTAGATGTTGCTGTGAAAGTATTTTTTTAGATGTGATTAACATTTAAGTCAGTAGGCTTTGAGTAAAGCAGATTACTATCCATAATGTAGGTGGTCCACACCTAATCAGTTGAAGGCATTAAGAGAAAAGACTGAGCTTCCCACGAAGGAAGGAGCTGTCTCCAGGCTGCCTTCAGACCCAAGTCTGAGACGTCAACTCCTGCTGGAGTTTCCAGCCTTCTGGCCTGCCCTGCAAGTTTTGGATTTGCCAGCACCCATAATTGCATGAGCCAATTCCTTGAAATCTCTCTCTCTCTCTCAGTATTTCCTGTTGGGGGATTGCAATCATACGTGATATCATAAAGAAGAAGTATATTACAAATATCTATGAAGATGGGATTTAAAATGCAACCGCGTTGTTCTAGACTAAAGCCTCTGTTCCATTTAGTAACATTGGGTTCATTGTTACAATGCCACCATAAACTGAGACTGAGTCCTTGCGGTTAAGATGATACGTCAAAATTACTTGTAGATAAAATATACTCTGGTCTCAGAGTTATACTTTGCAGAAAGGTATAGAGGTGGTGGTGGGGTGGCGCTTGTCTTCTAACCAGTGTTCTGCAAAGTCAAGGCCATGTGGATGGTAGAGGTACTAGCCTTCTGGTTATGATCACCCAACACTCCTACCCGGTATTGCTTTGTTATAATAAGGAAATATTTTAACCTTGACTGCTGGAACAAATTCCTGTCTAATTTATGTTCTGCATTCTGCAACCCCTCCGTTCACTGATGTCACTTAATTTTTTTTTTTTTTTTTTTGCGGTACGCGGGCCTCTCACTGTTGTGGCCTCTCCCGTTGCGGAGCACAGGCTCTGGACGCGCAGGCTCAGCGGCCATGGCTCACAGGCCCAGCCGCTCCGCGGCATGTGGGATCTTCCCGGACCAGGGCACGAACCCGTGTCCCCTGAATCGGCAGGTGGACTCTCAACCACAGTGCCACCAGGGAAGCCCTCACTTAATTTTTATAAAACAAATATTTATCATATTCGCATGGTTTTCTTAGCCACATTCAATCATTCATTCAACAGGTATTCATTAAGTGCCAGTATGAGGCACATCACTTGTAAATTCCATTAAGATAAGGCTGTTTCCTGTCTTGTTCATTACTTGGTCTCCAGTACTGAGAATAATGCTTTGCACAGAATAGGAGCTCAATAACTTTGTGTTGAATTAATAACTGGAAAGAAGCATGTCCAATACCCCTGGTAATAATTTGTACATTATCTCCAGCATTTCGTGTCCAAGGGTTGTTAACACACGCTTCTTAGTTGTGAACATAAGTCCTTTAATAACTATTAGCTATGGCAAAATGGCTTTTTTTTTTAAATGATGTTTTTGTGAAAGGCTTTGAAGTCTCAGATGAAAAGTACAGGCAGTCCTCATGGATTTATTTCAAAAGTTTAGTTGTTCACTGATTGGTTGTGAGGCAGAACATATTTTTCTATGGAAACAAGGTTTCGCAAGGGGTTTAGATTCTCAGAGCTGCCCTGCTAAAACCTGTGAAATCCAAAATAGCACCATAGTAGTAACAGAACATAACCATCATGTGTGTGTTTCTGTGGAAAACTAGAACTTAATAAGCTGCTTTTGGAAAGGGACTCTGTTAAGCGTGTCTAGATTCAAATGGTGAGCCTTGGAGTTATGTGGTTACAGTGCAGAAGAGTCTTCAAACTCAACTGTGTTTGGTGTTTCATCTTAGGGATGGCAGCAGGGGTTCAAACAAACAGCAAAACTCTTGAGAGGCAGAGGGCTCAGATACGAGGAAATGGTGACGTAACTGAAACCACTAGTACGCAGGGGAAAGGAAAAGCTGTCTATGCAGCTCATGGTAGAGAGAGGGAGGAGGAAACATGAGTTGGGAAACCTCTAGGCAGAGGCAAAAAGAGAAGAGAGTTCCAGTCAAGTAAAAACCTTGCCAGTCTTAGGTGGTTCGTTGGCCATGTATAAATCAGGGATTGAGTGTATTAGAAAGTATCCAGTATTAGTAGTTTATTTTAAAACTTAGTCTAAAAGAAATACAGGATCTAAGTACTAGCTTTTCTTATTTTGTAACAAAGGAATGTGCTTAAGTAAAATTTATACCATAGAAGGAATTTTTAAAGTTGTTTTTATTAAATACTGAATATACACAAAATAATATTTCTAACATGTATAACAGATATAAAGAACAATAAATATCCACATGCCTGCCACTCAGTGTGAGAACTAGGACATTAATCATCTAAAAGGGTTAGAGGATGGGGCAAGAGAACAACTGCAATCTTTCAGGTAGTTGTGTGTCTGAAACTTCATAATCATCTTGGGGAAAACCTAAAAACAAAACAAGCCAGGAGCCTAGGCATTTCATCAAGGATGTCAAAAACTGACATCCATAAATAATAGACTAATTAAAATATAACATTGATTGACCCTGTAAATGTTTTGAATAAAAACAGAGTTTTATATTTTAAAGCCCAAGAAATATTGCTAGAATGAGGGTTCTGTGGTGAGTAGGACTATTTGTCAAGTGGTCCACATTTATAGAAGCCTATTTCAAAAGAAGCAAGAAGATGGTTCTCCTAAGGAAGAAGAGCTGTTATTCAGATGCACTCTTTTTCACGAAGATATTTTTTCTGTCCTAGCTAAAATTGAACACAGTCATTCCCCTTCACACCCAGGATTTTATAACAATCTTGCATTTTAACCAAAGGCATCTTTTTTCCTCTGAGTGAGCTTTAGCTCCCTGATACAGTATTTCCAAACTGAATGGGATCTTAAAAAGTCCTCAAGTAGGAAACTTGAGTCCTTGATATCACGTCCAGAACATTTTCATGAGAACATTCTGGAGATGGATAGTGGTTGCACAGCAGTGTGCATGTACTTAATGCCACCGAATTGTACACTTAAAAATGGTTCAGATGGGCTTCCCTGGTGGCGCAGTGGTTGAGAGTCCGCCTGCCGATGCAGGGGACACGGATTCGTGCCCCAGTCCGGGAAGATCCCACATGCCATGGAGCGGCTGGGCCCGTGAGCCATGGCCGCTGAGCCTGCGCGTCCGGAGCCTGTGCTCCGCAACGGGAGAGGCCACAACAGTGAGAGGCCCGCGTACCGCAAAAAAAAAAAAAAAAAAAGGTTAATTTTTAGGTTATATATATTTCACCACAATACAAAGGTACCACCAACCAACCAACCAACTAACCAAGTGTTTAAGTCACCCTGTTTATGGGCTTAGATTCTGATCTAGAACCTACTTCTTATTCTAAGACTCCTCTCAGCCTACCTGCATAAACCTTTATGTTAAGTGAGATGAGATCAACAGCTGACCAACTCTTAACTTATTAGAGTACATTTAATTTTTATGAGTTTCTATTTTTAATAGACATCTTTATTTTCGAGTTAGTCAAGGTAAACATAAGAGAAAGAATTGTAGAAAATATGTCAATACTTTTCTTTTTATAAACACATTAATTTAAAAAAATTATTTATTTGGCTGTGTTGGTTTTTAGTTGTGGTGTGCGGGCCATTTGTTGTGGCATGCGGGCTTCTCTCTAGTTGTGGCCCTTGGGCTCCAGAGCACACAGGCTCAGTGGTGGCAGCACGTGGGCTTAGTTGCCCGGCAGCATATGCGACCTTAGTTCCCTAACCAGGGATCAAACCCGCGTCCCCTGCATTGGAAGGCGGATTCTTAACTGCTGGACCACCAAGTCCCCTGTCAACACTTCTTAAATTGATTATATTTGTATATATATGTGTATATATGCATGTTGTTTTACTATTATTTATACTTTTACTAAAACTAAATAAACTTTATTGGCGCCTGTACCTACTTATGCTAAGTAAAGTAACATTTTAGGAAGTTGATGTGCTAAAATCTGTGTGGGATATTAAGAAATCTAAAATATTATCCCTGTCTTTAAGGCACTAGCAGTTGAGTTAGGGAAACATCAGTAAGTGCATACAACAATAACACCTTTTTAATTGAAGTCTAATATATATAGGTAGGTACACAGGTCATGTTTATACCTTGAATGAGCTGTGCACACAATGTTTCAGGAAATGAACACGTCCAAGTAACCTCCACTCAGATTAGGAATAGGATATTCTCATCATCTCCAAATCTCCCTCATGTGCTCTCCCAGGTACCATCTACTCCAAAAAAGGTAATGACTGTCCTGGTATCTATCACTATAGATTAGTTTTATCCATCTTCCATCTTATGTAATGACATTATACAGTAGTATTCTTTTATATCCAGCTCCATTTGCTCAAGATTATTTTTATATGATTTATCCACTTTACTGCATGGAGCTATAGTGTATTCATTTAAATTTCAATATAGTATTCCATTGAGCAAAAACACTGTAATTTATTCGTTCTTCAGTCAATGAATTCTATTGGATATATACTTAGGAGTGGAATTATTGGGTCATAAAGCAGAAATGCTCAGCTTTAATGGATATTGCCAAAAAGCTTTTCAATTTACATTTCAAGTTTTCATTTTCTGTTTCTAATATATAAAAATACAACTGTATTTTGTATATTAACCTTCCATTCCAGAGATCTTCTAAAATTTAATTCTAATCATTTGTTGCTTCTTTTGGATTTTCTACATAAACGTTCATGCCATCTGCAAATAATGACAGTTTTATTTCTTCCTTAGTGATAGTTATATCATTTTTTTCTTCATTGCATTGACTAGAATCTCCTGTACAATATTGAATACAGATGGTAATAGTGGACATTCTATTTCCAATTCTCTTTCCCAATCTCTAGGAGCAGGTGTAAATGTTTCACCATTGAGTACGACATTTGTTATAGGCTTTTTGTACATACAGTTCATTATATTGAGGAACTTCTCTCTTTTTTTTTATAAACTTTGTTTTTTAAAATTTATTTATTATTATTATTATTTTTTTTGGCTGCATTGGCTCTTTGTTGCTGCGTGCGGGCTTTCTCTAGTTGCGGCGAGCGGGGGCTACTCTTTGTGGCGGTGCGTGGGCTTCTCATTGCCATGGCTTCTCTTGTTGTGGAGCACGGGCTCTAGGTGCGCAGGATCAGTAGTTGTGGCACATGGGCTCAGTAGTTGTGGCTCGCGGGCTCTAGAGCGCAGGCTCAGTACTTGTGGTGCGTGGGCTTAGTTGCTCCACGGCATGTGGTATCTTCCCAGACCAGGGCTTGAACCTGTATCCCCTGCATTGGCAGGCAGATTCTTAACCACTGCACCATGAGGGAAGCCCAGGAACTTCTCTTTTATTCCATTAAAAAAAAATGCCAATAGTAATTTGGTTAAATATATTCCTAAGTATTTGATGTTTTTTACGTTTTGTAAATGACATTTAAAAAAATGTCATTTTCCAGTTGTTTCTTCCTAGTATATAGAAATATAATTTCTGACTGTTGGCCTTGTATCTTGTGATCTTACATTCATTTTAATAGTTTATAGGCTCTTTTGAATTTTTTATGTATACACTCACATCATCAATGAATAAAGATGGTTTTACTTCTTTCCTTTTCATTTTCTTACCTTGTTGCACGGGATAGAATTTGCAGAGAGGCTAAATAACTTGCCGAAGTTCACACAGTTAGTAAGAGCCAAGATTGAAACTCATGTCAGTCTGTTTCCAGAACACCCTGGAATGAGTGAGGGTGTATTAAGTATTTTGTTGCTGTTACTGCTAGAAAAAGCAGGTGGGGTCCTACTGAAGATGGTCTTGAATATAAGGTAAAGGATTTGAATTGCATTCTGTAGGCAATTAAGGATTATTAAGAGTTTTCAAGTGGGAAACAAATAGAATAGAAGTGGGAATATTAATCTTGTGACAGTGTGTAGTGTGGTTTGAATGGAACCCCTCATTCATTGATTTATTCATTTCACAATCATTTATTGAGCTTGCATTATGTTATAGGAGTTGTTATAGGTACTAAGGAAATAAAGATGAAGACAATGTGTTGCTTAGAGTAGTAGAGATTTTCAGTGATGAAGAAAAGAATTTTAGCCAATCTGTTAGCCATGCTGCAAAGGCAGCTCTATGATCTTGCATAAATTAACTTCTCTGAACCTCATTTTTTTTATATGTAAAATGAGAATAATAATACATATAATGCCTACTTTGATTAGAAATAAAAATATATATAGGACGCTTGACCTGTTATCAGACACATTTATGGTAGCTATAATATTTAAGGGATTTGGAGAGAGCAGACGATAAGAATGAAACATTTGGTCAAACAGTTGTTTTTTTCAATAATCAAATTGTCAGACAAATGTCTTAACTGGTTCCCCCCATCCAGTGATTACATTTTTAATAGAATGAACGATAATTTTTTTGTTTTTATAACTTGAAAGGAACACCGAAATAGAGATAACTGTGCTATGCGCGGATCTAATCAACATAATAATATTCCATTAGTATAAAGAACTTAAGAGTTAACAAAGCACATTTATTTATACCATTTTGTTTGAGTCTTGCAACAATTATACAGATGAGCAAACTGAGATATTTAGTCACACATTAAGTAGCAAAGCGCAGTTCATCTGTTTGCCTATCTTTTCTAGCTCTTCTTACCATACTGTGTTACCTCTCATTATATCATGAAGCATGCTAGTAGTAATAATAAAAAAAATCATATTGAATCTTCCATTTTTATATAGTTTATGTATGAAGAAAGTAACTTGAAGTTGAATGAGGAAGAGAAGACAGACAAAATAGAATTTCTTGTCCTATGGTATTCACATTGTCCTGATTTTCTTAGGTGTGTTATTAACTATATAAATTATCATTTTTCTTTACTACTTTAAGTTGCATTTGTGATTTGGCTGACATTTCTTTTTGGTTTTTGTCTACTTGTCTCATCCATCCATGGTGTGTCGTTTCTACTTCTACTAAATTTCAATAATTTCCTTCCCCTTTACAATTTGCACCCACATTTTTTTCCTTATTGGGTTGTTCTCTGTTGGTAATATATCCACTTCCTATATCTTTGCTTTTATTTATTTTTTCTTTGACTGAATAATTAAGTCAACTTATTTACTTTTCTTCCTTTTTATGTTACATTATCACATGATAATTCACCAATACTTACGGCTGGTTTTCCTAAACAATTATTCTGAGGTCTTACAGAAATCTAAATTCTTTCAAAATACTGAAAACATTTTTTATAAATACGTTTTAAGAGCAAGGTATTGGAGGGTGACTTGGGGAAACGGACATGAAGACCGATTGGATACGGTTGTTCACATTTTACAGATTCACATAAACAGCAAACATTATATGAGATCTTGTTAGGAGCTATAGCATGTAAAAACAAGAACAAGACATGGTTCCGGGCCCTGAATAGCTTACGATCTAGTGAAAGAGAAAGACAATATATAAACAACTCGAGTGCAAGACAGAATATTGTTATAACTACAGCATGAAGTGTTGAGGGAGACCAGAGGCTGTAGAAGAGAGCAGAAGTTATAGGATTCCTCAAGGCTTGAGGCAACCAATTAGCAGCTGGAGGCAACTCATTATGCTAAGCTGTCAGATTTTTTTATTTGTTTTATTTTTATAGACAGTCATGTATCTTGAGTAAGTTTTATTGAGTAACATGGAAATGCAATGGGAGTCATTAATTTGCACAGATATCATGGGTGGTTTTTGAAAGTGTGAAATCTACTGTTGCAGAGTATTGATGAACTCTGGACTTCTGCCAAAAGAGGAGTAGAAAGCCAGAAGGAGAATCTTTTCTTTATCACAACTCAGAGTTGGGGGTGATGACAGGAAAGGAACTTGGAGTCCAGCAATGCGACAGACCTCAGGCGACTACTACCTCATTGTAGGAATACTATGGATGAGGATTTGTGGAAGAAAACAGGTCATTAAAAAACCCTCCATTTCCCATTTCTTACCCAGTGTTTTGGAGAGTTTTGGGTTTTCAGGAAACCTTATTCTCTTACGCCATGTAATTAAAATGATCTACAAAAATTTATTAAATTAATACATGGTGAATGCAAACATTTCAAACACTATAGTGTACAAAATAAAAGTGGAAGTACTACTCCATTACACACCCACTCATACTCCCCAGTGCTAACAATGTTATAGCCTTCCAAACATTTTCTATCCATAGTCACGCATACACACGTTTTTTTTCTTTCCCGAAAGAAAATTGGTGGTACTCCCACAAATTTGAGGTTGAAGACGCCATTAAAAGTGTGGGCTCTGGAGTCTGCCAGAACTGGGCTCAAATCTTCTCCAGCTTCCCAGCTGTATGACCCTAGGCAAATTACTTTACTTCTTTAAGCTTCTTTTTTTTTTTTTTTTTTTTTGCGGTACGCGGGCTTCTCACTGTTGTGGCCTCTCCCGTTGTGGAGCACAGGCTCCGGACGCGCAGGCTTAGAGGCCATGCCTCACGGGCCCAGCCGCTCCATGGCATGTGGGATCTTCCCGGACTGGGGCACGAACCCGTGTCCCCTGCATCGGCAGGCGGACTCTCAACCACTGCGCCACCAGGGAAGCCCTAAGCTTCATTTTTTTGTGAAGGCTAAAAATGGTAATTACTTTGTAAGGCTTGATAATCAAAATGTATAAATCACTTAGCACAGTGCCAGACACATAGTAAGTGTTCAATAAACACTATTATTGTCTATGGCAAGTGACCTTTCTCATTTTAAGACTAAAAATAAGGAAATTTGTTGAACAAATGTTGCTCATTTCTTCGGACGAAATGTATCTGGGTTGTGAAGAACTTGCTTTTCCAAAGCATAAAACTGATCCAAGTAACCTTTATGAGGCTTCTCTTCTAATTTTCAGTGCAACTCTCCTGCATCCCCCCAACATCACTTTCTGTCTAGAAAGTAGACTTTCCACTAAAAAACTTCTGTGACTCATGTCGTGACAAGAATGCTCAACCAGGTCAGGCTTTACGCTGTGTGTCCTTTTGCTTTATCATGCAATTGCTGGGTGGCACCCTTTTAAGCTCGCCTCGCACGGTCGCGCCACTCCATCCCCTCTTCAGATGCGGCTGCAACTGGAGAAGCCTATCGTCTTAGGGGCCGAGGTTGAATTGATGGACGACGGGCGCCTCCAGGGCGCAGCAGCAGACGCGGGCGTGCGAGGTGCGCCCTAGGGGTGCAGGCTGCTGGCCGAGGGGCCCGGGCGGAGTGCGGGCGAGAGGTCCCTCCCGGGGCGAACCTGGCACTGGGCTCTCTCCGATCTTCGTGCGGGGGCATCTGCCCCGCCGTCTGCAGCCCCAAGATCCCACTGCCTCCACTCTGCAGCCCCGGCCTGTCCCATCCACTCGTTCTTTTTGGCACTGCCCTTTGCCCTCCCATGGAGTCATCTGTTTACTCTCCCTTCACTTCCAGTCACCCATAGGTCACCCTCCCCCTACCACAGTCACCCATTTTGTCCCCTCTCCTTTCTCTCCTCACTCTTCACCTCTCCCCAGGTCGCCTTCTTAGAGGACTCCGCCGACGGAGATGCTGCGGACCCCGCGGCCAGGGTCTGCTCCCCGGAGAACCCTCCGTCCACCTTTGCCCCCTCCCCGGGGGTGCGGGACGCAAGTTTCCCTTCCGTCCTTTTCCCAGTGACAGGACTTGGCTGCGGCCACGGCCAGGGAGGCGGGGGGAGGGACTGCCTGGCTCCCGAGCCCCCTCCCCTGATCGCGAGCTCTGCGCGGTCTGTGTGTCTCTCGGCAAGTGCGGAGACGCGGAGGAGGAGGAGGAGGAGGGAGTTGGGGGAGGATCTCCATTGAAATAAACAACCAGGCAGCAGTTATTAACACGGGAACATGGCGGCCGCAGCCTCAGCCACGGCTTCGGCGGCGAAGGTCAGCGCCGACGGCAGCCGGCACCTGACGGCGTGACCGACCCGAGCCGGTAACCGCGCCTTCCCTGGGGGCCGCGAGGGCGGGCGGGAGGCGGGAGGCGGGCGGCGGGCGGGGGGCGCCGCGTCCCCACCCCCGGCCGCGTCTGCCCTTCCTGCGCCGAGCCGGGCAGAGCCGCGCGCCGCCGAGAGGGCTGTTTTGTGTGCGGCGACCGCTGCCCCGGTGCGCGGAAAACGCGAGTTGCATCCCGGAGGCGCCGCGAGGCTGGGGAGTTGGGGCTTGGGGGGTGGGGAGGGCGGGAAGCGGCAGGGAGACGCGGAGTCCCTGGGAGAGAAAGGAGGCGCTCCAGCGCTTTGCCAGAGCTCGGGAGACGAGTCCCGGAGCGCGAGGCGGGCGGAGGCTGCAGCCCGCGGCGCCGGCGAGAGGTGAGAGCCGAGGCGCGGCGGGGAGGCCGGGGGCGCGGGCGCGGCCCCCGCCCGAGGAGCGAGGCGCCCGCCGCCCTGCCCGGTGCGGGCCGGCGAGGAGCGCGTCTCCTGCGCCCTCGGGGGACGCGAGGCAGGGACGGAAAGGTGAAGCCGAAGGTGCATTCTTTCATGGAAACGCGGAGCGACTGCTGCGCAGGGTGGGAGCCGGGCGAGGGGAGGCAGGACTTGGGAAGTGCTCGGGGGTGTGTGAAGGTGAAGCGCCGTGTCAGGGGCGGCCGACTGGGTGAGACGCCGGGAGGAGGGGATCCGCGGCCCGGCAGCCGGGCCGGGCCCGTGTCAGCGCCGGGGGTGGGGGGCGAGGGGCGCCGCGCGCCGCGGGCGGACGGGAAGGAGCTGTGGCGGGCGGGGCGGGCGGCGCGCTCGGGCCGAGCAGGCCGGGCCGCGGTGGGGGCGGGGAGCCGGGGGCCGGACCGCGGCGGCGCCGAGCCCGGCTCGCCCCTGACTTAACTTTCTGGGTGCGGGCGTGTGTGCAGGAGGCGCGCAGGGGCCGGGGCTGGGGGCGGGAGGCGGTCCGGGAGGTTCCGGGTTGGCTCGCCAGCGCCCCCTTTTCTCTCCCCCATCTCCCCGCCCCTGAAGGGACAGGCCCTCAGGGCCCCCAGGCGGGAAGCGGGAGGGGCCCTCCCGGCTGGCTCGCGACGGTCACGCCCCGGGCCGGGGGACACTTCTCTCTCGGGCCTCCGGGGGCTGCTGGGGGAGGGGGTCAGGGTCTTCGCTGCGCGCAGGAGCTCCCCGCCCCCCGCCCCTCCGGGGAGTCCCGGAGGCGCCTCTTCCGAGACCGGGGGTGGGTCGGTCCCTGGTTAACTGGTCCCTCCCTCTTCCCCCTCCCCCTAGTGGTTTCCGGGGCCTGCGGGACCGAGGGGCGGGAATCGGGGTCCGAGCGCCCTGCACCGGCCCGGAGCTGGACCGGGCCTAACGCCGTCCGGGTCTGTCACTGGTAGGGGAAACTTTCCTAAACCGGGGACCGAGCCTGAACGCCCTCCTCCGCCACCTCGTCCTCTAATCCCACTCCCACTCCACCTCTTCCAAAGCCTTCCCCTCCCACCGACCCGAATCTCGTTGCGTGTGACTGATGGGACAGTGAGCCAATCGAAGGCAGGGAACTGACCTGCCGGGTGTCGGTAAGCCAATCGCGGGGGCTGGAGGAAGGGAGGGGGCGGGGCTTCTTCCGGACCAGTTAGAGAGGAGTTGCGCGCGGGGCGGGGGAGTCATGGAGACGCCAAGAGCTCTCCACTCTTGCACATCCCTGGTCACCCGCTCCTAGATCTGTGGGGTAGCGTCACTTACGGGGGCTCTGACCGGGGGAGGCAACGTAGTTTGCACGAGATACTGTGTATCTCTGGTACCACCAGAGACGTTGTCTTAGACACGACGAAGTCTAAAAGGCACTTAAGATGTGGCAGTAACTGTCCGAGGCCCGTTTCTAAAATGGCATATATTGTAGTGATCGCGTTCTGGACCTCAGCGCTCGGTTTACGTGCTGAGGATCATAGGAGTTATATGTTTATCTCTATCTCAGTTTCACCCAGCTACTCCAGCGTGGGGACAATGAAATTTGAAAGGGTTCTCTGAAAACGAAGGCATCGGGAAAAACTCACGTCAGTTGATTATTGGGAGTGTAAAGCATCATTGTTCGGAATGGCTTCACTGGTTCCTTGATTAATTAGAGCGCTAGTTTCCAAAGTACACTTGGAAGTTCGGTGTTTGGGATGACATTAAAAAAAAAAGTTGTGGTTTATGGTATGCATTTTTTGTTTTCTGTTTTTTTTGCTCTTTTTTAAGTAAACAAAATGAAGTTAAGAACCAAAGCATCACTTTGAAACCTAAAGCGTTGGTATTTAAGGAACAAGCTGGCCAAAGAATATTTGTCTACAGAAAGAAAGTGAGTAAAATGTAGTTTGTCAGATTACTCCTACACAAAAGATTCTTAAAAATAAATTATTTTAGTTTGCTTAAACACTCCTGAATGGTACAGTGTGTGGGTACTTTTTTGGTTTTTGCAAGGTTAGGAGACATCTTTGGTTATTTTACACTGTTGGCTACAGTCTAGTGACTTCCTCAACTCTTGACTTTTCAGAATAGGGAGGATAGGTCTTCGGTTCTCTGTAAAGATCACAGGTTGCTCTGCAGGAATAGCAGTGTTTTAAAAAGACAGCAGCTGCTGCTGCGATGCTTTGTGTGTGTGTGTGTGTGTGTGTGTGTGTGTGCGTGTGTGCGCTCCTGTTCTTTGTTGGGGAGGTTAGTGCACATTGATAGCAGCAAGGCTCCTTTTTCCAACTGGAATTTGTAGAATCTTTGGGAGTTCAAAGAATGAATAATATTAGCTTGAGAATACATCTGTTCATTTTGTGATGAGTATCCCATGAATTTAATCTTGGGAGGGATTTGTTTTGTTTTATTTTTTGAGGCATTTTATGTGCATGATACTTATGTATACTGGTTTCTTGAGCTTTTAATAAAACTGGGTTACTAAGAAAGAATTGAGGGGTCTGTAGTTTTAGGGAACAGTATTTACCATGAATTCCCAATCCAGTATAATTGTAAGTGTTCGTATAGACAAAAATTAATTGCATTTTGCTCTAGCCCTTGAGGTGTTATTTTAGTGATAAAATAGTAAAAACTGTGAAGTTAAAACAAACATTTAGCTGCTAGAAGTAGGGAGTGTTATAAATTAAACAACGTTCAGAATTTGACAACATTCAAAACTGCCCCGTCATTAGTTAATTTAGCTACTGAAGGCCACTCTGACATGTGTCTTTTGTATGCACAAGAGCAGCACATTATTTTGCTCCTTCTCTACAATAATCCTTGAGAATGTTCTCAGATTCTTGGTGGCAGTGAGTAGCAAGTCCCCTAATGCCTGCTAGGGGGAAAAAAAACCTCTCAAGCATATGGAGACATCTAGAAAAAGATGTGCATCGTCAGCTGTGATTCCATTGTGTGCTCTCAGACTGGATCTGAGCCTTCTTCCTCCAGGGAATTTCAGTCTTAACAGAGGAGTTTTAGATGTCAGGATACTGAAGCAGAGGTTAGAAAAGAGCTTACCAATTATGAATTTAATATTTTTTAGATAGTTTAGCTCTGATTTTAACCCTTCATTGGTTAAATGTAATTTACATGACCTTTGCTCAGTGTTAGAGACGCATTTTACTAGAAACCTAAAATGTAAAGATCAGAGGGCAACTTGGGCTGCGGTGTGAGCGCATAAAGGGGCAGTGCTCCTTGGTTGGCTTTATCTTTAGTTGTGTCTTATTAAAGCTTTGCAAGCCTCAGAAGCAAGGACCTATGAACAGTGCTTTCGTTACACACCCTATATTTAAGGATTCAGTACCTTAGCTGTTTCAAATCACATCAGGTTGAAATGTGACCCATAAGTTGACAGCTTGGATTTCTTAGGAAAAATTGTTTGTGTTGAATTGAGTGTAAAAGGGATGCTTTTAAGCAGTCATTAGGATGTTGGGTACCAAAACAAAGGGGGGGCCCTTTAAACAATTTTTCTAGAAGATTAGTTTTCTGAAATGCACAGTGTGACCTTATTTGATATTTTGACCATTATTATGTCACGATTGAAATTATTTAAATGCATAATTAATGCTTCACTGTTTTTATAGCAAAATTGCTATTTAAGAAATTGTTAGCTTTTCAATATTTTGTGTTTATAGTTTTGTTTGGTAATTTATGTTATTACATGCTCTATCAATTTTAAATTAAGAGAATAGGAGGGAGAAAATAAGTCAGTTGCTTTAAGGCGTTGGTCTTTTATTGCAGTAAATCATAAAATGAGCAGCGAATCAGGATCTTTCCCCCAATGAAATAATCAGACTATGTTTACATACTAATAACGAAAACCATTTAAGGGAAGCAGAACGAACCCCTTACTCAGTTTTTTAATACACTTTCGTATTGCAGGCTAATTTTACCTCTATGCCTTGTTTCCTAAAGAAAAAAGATTTTGACATTTGTGTTTATTTCCTTTTTTGTTTTATACCGGCTTGTAGAAGGGTTTATGAATCGTTAACTGTAGAAAGAATATTATGTCATATTACTCTTTAAAGTCTATTGAAAGTAATGTCTGGAAAAGCCGTACAATACGGTTTTAGTGTCACAGGCCCTCAATTCAGACAGTATAAAGAAAACACATACTTTATGGATTCTAGATACTAATATCTAAACAGAGGTGAGAATGTGACTTTTGTGGATATTTTAGAAACGTATGTAGTTTTCCTAGCTGTTACAAAACTGAGGCGAGGGTGATTATGAAAAAGTGGAAATCTTAAAGGTTGTGCTATGAAGGTATCTGAAATTAAACGACTACATGATCTGCAGTTAAATCATAATACTCTTGGCTGTTAGGGCAAAGATTTTATGTGTTTATCCTATGAAATATTCATCAGTGACCACATTTCTGGCTTCCAGTGGCTATGATGACATAATGCAATTGTGGAAACATTGACTCTAGGACACTTTTCATTTGTTTCTCTAGTTGGAAATTTCTAGAGAAGAATTAAATAAGCAGGGAACCTATGGCAGTGTTTGACTTACCTGCTTTTGAGGCTTTTGGCCATAGAATCTTAATTTTAAGAAAGTAAGCGAGGAGAGCTACTTATAGGTAGACATTATTAGCAGTAATTAAATAGTTATTAATACTTAAAGGTTCTGAAAGAAAAAACAATTTTTACTTTGGGTGTCAATTGATAGATGCATGGAGAATTGAAGTTAGCATGTTAATTCTGTCAGAATTTATGTTTTTTTAGGCAGCCAATTGTGCACTGTTAAGAGTTCCTGATGGAGTTCCCCATGGCCAGGTTAACTCTCATTTTGGGCTTTTTAGATCTTGTTTTTGCATCCTTGTCTCGTTTAACCGTTGTTTCATTTGTGTGTTCAGTTATTTGTTGAGTTTTGAGTGTCTCAGCTTTGGCAGTTTACTTTTATAGTATAAACCATCCATTGCAAATCCTGTGATTAAAGGGGGAACACACAGTGGGTGATGATTTTTTTTGGTGGGGGAAGGGTGGAAAGGGATGTGCTCACCTTAATTTTCAATTTGCTTTCATACTAAAGATCTATTCTTTTAATGTGTTAATTTTAATTATATAAGCTAGATAATTCTGCTTTGATTTGGATTTGGGTTTTTTTCCCCCCTGAAAATAGGATTGTAATGTTTATAACAAAAAGGTTGTTAAATGTTCCCCTGACTGATTAGCTTATGATTAAATAGATTTCGTTTGATGAAGGTATGAATATTTATAATTAGTTTTGTTTTTATTTCCCCTGAAATCATGTTATGTGTGGTCCGGGTGGCAACCTATAGTTTGGGTGAAGGTGACAGGGCAGTCAGTGACCTCCGATTTCTATGGATTGTCTGTGCCTTGTTGCTGCTTTTAAGGCTAACGTATCCTGGGCCTTACTTACCACTGTAGGTTTCTAAAGGATGGAAAACTCCCTTGCACGGCCTTTCACAGGTCTTCTGCTGTGGTTGTCAGTTTTTCTAGACGTAACTCATTCTTGCTCTTGACTAAAATGTCAGCACTGGGCGAGCAGCACCAGAACAACTGAAATGCTAAGAGCAGCTGTCACTGAGCGCCAGCAACCTGTTAGGGGCTTTTTGAGGCGTGCTCCATTCCTCCATTCGTGCCACAGTCCTGTGAAGTAGAGGTTACCTTCATTTTCCAGGAGGAGATGAAGCCCAGAGGGGATTAAGTCGTGCCTCTGAGCAAAACTTCGGGGAAAAAATTAACCTTGACCAATGAGTGGGGAAACAAATCATAAATATCAGAGGGAATAGTGAGTCTGAGGACAGTCTTCCTGGTCAGGATCTGATAAAGCAAATGTTTGCAGGTCGTTAGAAGGCTCTCAGTCTGGTTGTTTGGTTTGTAAAAAGGATGAACAGGTTTGAATAGATCCAGTCCTGCAAATTCTGTAAGCCTGTGTCTCCCAAACCCTTGCCTCAAGGCAAGCCTATACCTGGACAGTCGATACTTATCTTAAGATCTATAAGCAGTCTCCAGATTTTTTAGTCATCAGCCCAGAATTTCACAGTTCCTAAATTGCAGGATTCTTTCTTGTCTTTTAATTTTCAAAAAGTAAGAATGGTAATGGATGAAGTCAAAACAGGTAACCTTTCCTGAGTGCGCACTCAAAACCTGGTGCCCTGCTAATGAGGCGCCCTTGCTATAGGCTCCTGTCTGGTTCTCACTGGAAGACAGTGAGGGAGGCGCTCTTGTCATTCCTCTTTCACAGTTCAGGAAGTGGGGGCGCAGACCTGTCACATAACTCGCCAAAGGTCACACAGCCCGAGTGCTGGAGAGGAATTCGCATCCAGGCCAACGTTGCCCCTTAGCCCTGCCTTCTTAACTTGTGTTCTTGTTAGCTGGTCGGTCGGCCGCACTTCCTCGCAGCCTCGTGTGGATGTGTCCCATCCAGTGCTTTGTGGAGATAACACAGATCCGTCATTCTCCACTAGGGAAAGGGAAAGGGAAAAAGGGGTAGGAGTGTATTTTGCAAAAGCACATTCAAGTTGCCTATTGTTTCTCACAATCAGAAGCTCAGAAAATAAGCTTGAGAAAACTCCATTGTGGGTGAGAGGTAGAAAAGAGATGGAGAGAGCCCTCTAGATAGAGCTTTGGGACCAATGAAGCACTGGTATAGATATTCGGCTTCTTGTTCCTTTAATGTATATTGAATTCTAGCACGCTTAACCGTTAGGTGGTAATTGTGTGATGTATGTTTTGCAGGGTTTTTTGCAACCCGTGTAGCATGGGTGACTCGGTGTTGAGATATTGTAGTCCCCAAAGGAGGCTGGTAATATATTCAGTCATCTGACTTCTGCTCTGCTATTTGTGGAATTCTTCTGTCTGCTCAATTGTTTGCTGGGAGCAGGGAGAGCTTTCAGGGAACTCTCTCACCTGTGCACGTGTGGGGCTCAGCAGTGCACTGCTTTTAGCGTTCCAGCTGCCGGGTCTGAAGCCCTGTTGTCCGAGATGAAAATATAAGGCATGGTATTTTCTATTATTCATTTAGTGGGTCCACAGGAAATGTGATGCCACATCTTCCAAGGCTTGCAGGGTGTGAGGGGGCTCTGGGAGTTCCTGTCGTTGCTGACTGATTTCTGTCCCTGGAAGCACCCGTCTGAACGAGGATGGTCTTTTCTGGCAGGTTGTTCCCACTTATAAAATCAGCTCAGGGATCAAAGATGAAATGACTTTCCTTACCTTCGGTGGTACAGTAGCACTTGTAGGAATATTTAATATTCATTTAGCTTAACATTTCTAATTCTCCTGTTAATATGCTTAATAATGAAAAGCTTTTCAGTTATTGTCAAAATGTAAATTGAACATTGAATTGCATATTTTAGAGGAACCTACAGCTTTACTTGAGTCATTTCTAGAGTCAAACTAAATGGAAAATTTAGATAGTTACTTGGAAAACACATTTTTAAACATACATTTTTAATGTGCTTGTATACATATATTTAAAAATAGATTTTTTTTTTCATATATATGTTTGTTAGGTAATGACCTCTGGTTATTGTTGGAACATAGGTGGCGAATTCTTTCACAGGTATTTTTGATTCCTAAATAAGGAATATGGAAGTTCCTGACTAAAAAAATCTCAGTGTCAGAAGTGTATGAATTTCTACCAGTTTAACATAATAGCGTTTCTTGACATTACAGAAGCTGGTTGTGATAGTTAGGGAGCTGGGCAGTGGGGACCTGCGGGTCCTGGAGGCGATTCTGTGTCCTGTACCTGTCACCTTGTGCCTGCGGCCCGTTGTGGACATCGGGTCTGGTGTGCTGTGCTCGGAGACCGGGCCTTCGACGTGAGAGTGGAGTGATAAACAATAGCACAGCTTTGGACTGCCTCAGTTGGGTATAAATCTTTGTAGACTTTTCTCTGCCTCCTGTTCTCCTTCTTCCCTGGCTTCCTCGGTTGTTGTTGCTGGGTTGTTTCCCGCCCCCCAAAGTTGAAGATGGAAGATGGGTGGCAGTGAAGGAACACAATCAAGATTATGGGGGGGTGTGTTACTATCATTAGTTTTTCGTTAAGTATTTCGTGTCTGATCATGATCTGCAGTTTCCCTCTTTATCTCTGCTCACAGCACTTGGTGAAGGAGCTGGCTATTTGTTAAGGAAGCCGTTAGGTTGAGGACAGATCACGTAACAGGCTGGCGCAGTAACTGGCTGACTTGTTGTTCGAAGTTAGTTGCTGCACAAGGTAGTGGTCCAGTTGACCGGGGGTACTGAGCCTCTGTTGTCTAACGGTATTGAGGATTACATTCCCTAGCTTTGCTGTATTCTATTTCTTCCCTGTTTAAGGATATTGTTACAGGCTCTATCATGTTAGACGTCTTGAAAATGTTCATTAGATTCAAGTGGTCAAAATGGTTATAAGTTGGAAATATTAAGATGATTTAAGACGGGTGAAAATTTTAACCAATCCCTAAAGCCTTAGGAATGCCCACCTCTTTGGAGTTTCTGGTAGTGTATTGTGTTTTCAATTTCTGTATTTCTGTTTTGAGACTCGTGTAGTGTTCTTCTTGCTGTTTTAAGTAAGATGAATGAATATCTTGATTCCTTAAGATTTTCTGTAAAAGTTTGGTATAGAAATATTTATTCCATTAAGAAATGTCATTTTATTGTATTCTAGCACCACCAGAGTCTTTTCTAAATAAACAGATAGTAAGTATAAGTAAAATCTAGTGATGGGACTGGAAGTTATATAAAGATCTATTTATACTGTACTACCTTGTATTTTAAACAAGAGGTGTGGACAGTTAAGAATTTTAATAAATTAAAGGCTTTAAGCTGTTAAGTATAACACAAGAAAATGACGTGATATTCACTGTGTCCTGAACATATTGACAGTGACAACTGACAGCAACAAAAGTCAACAGAATGCCTGGACATTGAAGGACATTAGAAAACAAAACTGGAGTGTTTGCCTTCTCTGGGTAAAGGGCACTCACATCGTAAGAACAGCATCCTTGTAATCATTGATGACCTCATCGTGATAGTAAATATCTCACTTTGAGAAAAAGCATTCAGGAGAAAAGAGTCAGGAGACGGAGGGAAGCCCAGGTTTGCTGGCTCGAGGTGAGTGAAGGCTGGGGCAGGATGGAGCTGGACTGGGCGCATATGGCCCGGCCCTGTGTGCAGTGCAGGCCATAGGGCCAGCTGGGACCCCTGTAGGAGAGGTCCTCGGCTGCTCCCTGCCTCTTCTCATGGTCACTGGAGGCGGGCCCGGACCCTGTGGTGTGGAGAGAAGGGAGAGCCTGTGGTAGGTAGAGCTGGTCCCAGGGCATTGAGGCCCCAGAAGCTCTCCTTCACGGTAGCTGTCTGCATCCTGATCTCGCACCGGGAGCTGGCCGGCTCCCATGTGTAGAGTCTTCTGATGAGCTGCATCCTTAGTTCTGGACCAGGTCGGTGGTGCTGATGGCCCGCTCCCTTCAGGCACCACGGAGCCCCGCAGCCCTTCCACCCCAATGCTCTGTATTACCAGACTGAGCATCTGGGGGATTCTCTTCCCCTTTTCAGGTGAGAAGTGAGGGGACTGCTCCACCCAATAGCAGGTAAAGACCAGGTAGGGCAAGGGAAGGCCTTCTGGGGCTTGTGATTTTCAGAGGCTGAGCTCCTTGCCCTCACCTGGCCTGGCCCTCAGATGAGTGAGGGAAGCCAGTGCCTTTGCACCAAGGGATAGAGACGGGTTTCCTGGTTATGGAGGCCCTCTTCATTCCCTACTCAAGAAACTTCCCGGTGAGGTTCAGGTGTCTCTAGCAGCCTCATCCCAGGCTTTCTGGGCCTGCCTCAATGGTTCATAGGTGTTTACTCTCTTGGAGAAAGGGATTGAGTGTATAATGAGGAAAAAGAAAAGGAAAGGCGTCCAAAAAGAAACTGGGGGCGGCCCATAGAGGAGTTGCTGCACTGAGTCCAGGCTAAAGAGGTTAGGACCACGCAGGTGGAAAATATCAATGCAAAAGAGTAGCCTTGCTTGAAATTTGTAAATTAATGAAGGTATATATAGAGTAAATCCAGAGTAGCAAATACATGCCCTTGCAGCTTGAAAGATTTTTAAGGATGGACTATTATATTAGTTTATCAGCTTGATCAAACCAAGTAGTCAACTTACAGTACTTGTTACTTTAAGTGGAATAGGCAACTTACACAGACTTTTTGGGGAAGGTTTAAATGAATAAACGGAGGGCCATAACATGTTAGTAAAACACATTACAAGTTTTGATGCACATTGTTTGGAGTTTAACATCAAGGAGAAAAACCATCACATAAAATGCTTTGACAAATCTGGCATTAAAATGTCTGTTGTGTTCTATAAATATGCTTAAAATGACTATATGCACTGGCTTATTGTCTGAATGATACAGGTACAACAGGGAATGGTACCTGTTTTCTTATGGGTTTGCTAAAATTGGGGGAAATAGTAAGGATGGAGTCTATATGTTTGTGTGTGTGTATATGTATACACATATATGTATTTTTTAAAATAAATTTGTTTTATTTATTTATCTTTGGCTGCATTGGGTCTTCATGGAGGTGCACGGGCTTCTCACTGTGGTGGCTTCTCTTGTTGCGGAGCACGGGCTGTAGGCACTCGGGCTTCAGTAGCTGTGGCACTCGGGCTCAGTAGTTGTGGCTCGCGGGCTCTAGAGCACAGGCTCAGTAGTTGCGGTGCATGGGGTTAGTTGCTCCGCGGCATGTGGGATCTTCCCGGACCAGGGCTCGAACCCGTGTCCCCTGCATTGGCAGGCGGATTCTTAACCACTGGGCCACCAGGGAAGGCCACATATATGTGTTTTTTCATTCATTTTCCCTCTCCTCCCAATTAGTATACAGAGCAGCTTAAAGTCTTTCCTTTTTAAACTAGTTTGGGCTGACTTAAATTCTCCTTCTGTACTGTAAGTCATTAATAGACTGATCTTTCCAAAATATCCCTTTTATAATAATATAAGTCCCCCCACTCACTACAGAAAGACATTCCCAGACGCTTACTAGATGGGTCTGTCACAAAGCCGTTTCCCCCATTTCTACTCTTTGCATGAGCCTTTGTACCTGTTAGTCTCTTCTTCCTGGCCTGCTGTGAACATGTGTTGATCACGAAGCTCATGCTCTTTGATTTGCCTAGAGAAAACTAATGAGTTAGTCTAAAATTTAAGAAGCAGTTCTTTGATATAAAACTGAATTTGCTGGGAGTTTATATTATTGACCTCAGTTCACAGCAAAGTGTACAATCAAAACAAAAAGAGAGATGGAATCCAACATTATCTAGAGGTTATTAGTCAGTTGCTTATTACATTGATTACAGATTTTACAAAAAAATTTTCTGTAGAACAAGAAGGAAGTCCACTTACCTTTGAATCAGAGACAGTAAAGACTTACATTTTTGGTGGTGTTGCCTCAGTAAAACTGAACATTTTCTGCACCCAGACTTATTAACTTTTCCCCTGCAGAATATTTTGACACTGTAATGGGAAGAGGGATTAATAATCTCAGTTTATAGTGGAAAGAGGAGAAAAAAGGTAAAGAAAACCTTGGGGAAATTCAGTAGTTCTGGAAAGGTAATAAAACAAAACCAAACGCAAAGTGTAGGGTCGGCACTTAAATACTTCCATTGAAGAAGTGATCAAAAAGAGAATGAAAGCATCACTTGAAGGGTTGATGTCTCAATAGGTAAGTAATGAAATTCCACAACTATCAAAAGAACGAAGCCTCTACAGGCCATACATTAATAAATACTTGTGACAAGACCTGGAAAAGTATTCTCAACTTTCTTCCCAAATCTCTATTTAAACAGCAATTTTTTTACTTTGTGGGGTCATTTTATTTGCAGAATAAGTCAGAACGTGATCTGTCTGTCATCTGTTCAGATTCTTTCATCAACCAGTTATATATTAAGTAGTAGAAATGGTATACAACCCCAGTGGAAAAGCAGGGCGGGGCTTTGAGATGGGCAGTGTCATATGTCTCTCTTTTTCTTAGCTCCTGTGATACTTCCATAATGTGGTAGAACAAGTGGTTAAATAACAGCTATTTCAGTGTTGTGTGTGCTTTTTCTTTCTCCCTCTTTCCCCGCTCTGTGTGTGTGTGTGTGTTTGTGTATGTGTGTGTGTGTATGTTTGTGTGTGGCGTGAACTATTTGGAAGTAAGTTACAGATGACCCTTTATTCGTAAAGCACGTTGCTGTAAAATAAAGGCATCACTTAGGTAATAGCATACAATACAACTATTAAACCTAATAAAACTTTGTTTTAAACCTAAGAAAACTTATATCATCAAGTATCAACTGTCTTCTTTTGATTTTCCCTGTTACCTCCAAACTGTTACAGCTGTGGGTTTCAAACCAGGATCTAATCAAGCTCCTCCATTGCATTTGGTTCTGTAGTCTCTGTTAATACTCAGTAATTCCCCTAGTTTTTGTTGGTTGGTTTTGTGGTTCTTTAGATGTTGGCTTTTTAAAAAGTGTTTATTTTTTTTAATTAAACATTTTAATTGTGATAAAATTCACCATCTTACCCATTTTTAAGTGTACAGTTCAGTAATGTTAAGTGCATTCACATTGTTGTGCAACCAGCCTTCAGTTTTTAGACTTCAGTTTCTCCAGAAGTGCTAAGAAATTAAATTGTTAAATACGTTAATGGATTTGATCGGGGCTAAAGAAGAGCATAACTGTTGAGAACTTACTGCATCTTAGGGTGTTTCCTCGGCATGGTCCCTTCTGAAGTCTCTGTAGGTTGGGGCCAAGACATACTTTCTCCAAACACATCACAAGGAGATTCATAAAAGTAACGCCGTGAGACGTGCAAACACAGAGGTAATGCCCGTCTATGAGAACGCTTAGAGTCAGAGAGTTTGAGGACTTTTTTCCTCCTAGGAAGCAGTAGATTTCTGTTTTAGGAACAGGACGGGGGTTGAGATTGAGACATTCATTTCATAGCACCCTTGGCTAAATAGAAAGCTTTTATATCAAACACTTCTTTGGAGTGACATTATAGAGACAATAGTTTCCTGGGGTTTTTTGGAGTGTGGCAGCTTAGGAGACACATGAGAGATGTCAACAATGGGAAGAAAAGTGGGACTGTACGTAGGCCTTTTAAATTAACAAATCAGGGCAGTTTTGAGGGGACTATAATTTAAATGACTCAGAAATCCCGTTTTCTGATTTTTGGTGTTTTGCAAAACTTTTCTGAAATGTCTTACAGGCGTACTAAGGGATATCCTCCTTGTTCTTGCCCTTTTATGAGTATTGCACTGCTTTTTTTTAAAACCAGTGTTGGTGGTGGAAACATTGTAAATCAACTGTACTTCAATTAATAAAAAAGATAAATAATACATTAGTGTGGTTTAAAAGAAATATATTCATGAATGTCTTTGCTCAAGCTTGCAGAAGGTGCTTGAAGAGCTTATTAAAATAAACCAAACTAAATTAAAAACAAAAGGAAAAAAAACATTGGCCTGTTGGAGAGGGTTGGACAGACAGTACTGTGGTTGTTTCTCAGTGGCTCTGTGCTATGTCCCAAACAGATACGGTAGCAGTTTGGGTCAACTGGGAGGAAAGTACTTCGGAGTTCTGAAATGTAACCAAACAGGGGCATTAAGGACAGGTGGCCGGGGTAGGGGGTGGGAGTGGGCAAAAATAATACAAAGAAAGTCGTATTACTGTAAAAGAGTGGCTATACAAAACATTCAGCACATGAGGCCTCGTGTGTCTAATTTTTCTGGTTCTGGTTTTTATTCCTTTGAGCACCTCAAAATTTAACATTAGTCATTTAGGAGAAGATACTTTAAAAATGTGTAGTATTTCCTTATTTACTAAACTGACTTGGGCTAAAATTCACTCAGTGTCCATGAGATCTTTTAAGATATTGATCTGTTTGTCTCGCCACTAAGTCACTGTAAACCATAGACCTCTCACTACCAAGCTCTAGCTTAACTACTAGACTTGCCTTTTTCTGTCTGTTCACTGGATGTTACTTTTTGTGTATCTTTAAAATTTTTTATTTAATTTAAATAACAGTCCATTTTCTCCTTACTGATTTTCTGCACTTCACCTGCCGTGGGTTTGGAGTTGGGAACACAAAGGTTAAAAAAGAAATAGGCCCTATCCTCCAACGTCTCACAGTTTAGGGAAGGAAAGAGGCATGTGGACAAGTAATTACAGTACAATATGTGCTTTAGAATAGAAAATTGTATTAGAAGGGCTGGACAGACATTTTATAGAAGCAAACAGTTCATCTTGTGAGATGAGGAAAGCTGCTGTACTGTTTGATTTGAGCCTCAAGGGCTCATGGAGATTTCATCAGAGGAGAAAAGGCATTCTAAAGAGAGACGTGCTTAGGGTGAAGATAGAAAATATTATATAGTATGTTTCTAATTCCTCTTATTTTACATGCACTTTTAGTAAGATCTGTGTGAGAATCCGACAGACTCTTATCAGTAAAGTGAGTAATCTTTAGAGCACAGAACTGGGGATATTTATTTTGAGCCGTCAGAAAAAAAACTTTTTTATTCTTTGTCTCCTTTTCACTTCTTGCTTGTGTTCTGAATTAGAGAGTTTTGTTTGCTGTTGCTGCATAATATACCAGCTGAAAATTGGTGGCATTCTGCTCACAAATGTTGTGGTCAAGTTGGGAAAAGGCATGATGGACACAGTTTATCTACTGCGTGATGTCCTGTGTCTCAGCTTGGAAGACTCAGATCCAGGACTGAGTCAATGGCTCAGCACTGGAATCAGTTGAAACCTTGCTCGCTTACATGCCTGGTGTTTGATGTAGGCTGTTAGCTGGGACCTCAGCTAAGTTATAGGCTAGAACACCTACTTATGGCCTCTTTGCATCTGCTTGGGCTTCCTAACAACATGGCGGCTGGGGTTCAAAGAGTGAGTTCCAAGGAAGCTGTATCTCCTCTGATGACTTAACCTCAGAAGTCATGTAGAGTCACTTAGGCTTTAGTCACCAGCCTCCCCAGATCCGAGCTCTCCTTGGGAGGAATTTTTTTTTTTAATTTATTTTTGACTGTGTTGGATCTTTGTTACTGTGCAGGCTTTCTCTAGTTGCGGTGAGTGGGGGCTACTCTTTGTTGCAGTGCGTGGGCTTCTCATTGCGGTGGCTTCTCTTGTTGCGGAGCACAGTCTCTAGGCACGCAGGCTTCAGTAGTCATGGCTCGTGGGCTCTAGAGTGCAGGCTCAGTAGTTGTGGCGCACGGGCTTAGCTGTTCTACGGCATGTGGGATCTTCCCAGACCAGGGCCCGAACCTGTGTCCCCTGCATTGGCAGGCGGATTCTCAACCACTGTGCCACCAGGGAAGCCTGGGAGGTATGTTAAAAGTTGAATTAAAAAAAAAAAGTTGAATTAGAAGAAGAGCATGTGGGATGAGAAATGTGGTCATCTTTGGCAACCATCGTCTGTCACAGGCTAAGTTGAAGTGTTGCTGTTCTTTCCTTTAAAAGAAGAAGGGAAGGAGGATTTATTGTTTCCGAGATACATGAAGTGATTCAATATGAGATATAATGAGCGGCAGTTCTTTAGTTCCACAAAAGGTATGGTTCCTAAACTGTATCTGATGGGATTTTAGTGAGATGTTTAGAAGAACTTTTTGATAAAAATTTACAGACTCTTTTTTTAAAAGCAGAGGAAATCTTGTATGATTTAAAAATAAGTTTAATAATGATTAAGTACATACTGCCTGTGGCTGGACCTGTCACCTTGAGCAAGTGATTTAATGTGTGTGAGTGCCAATTTCCGTTTTTGTCGAATGGGGATTATACTTGTTTGCCTCAAAGAGTGGTGAGGATCAAATAGAAGGTTTAATTATTAATGAAGTCAAAATGAATTAGGTGATTTTAAAGAAATCTTCTGGTAAAGGATTCTCTGTTTATCACTAAGGAGGATTGCAGGGCATTAGTTAATCTTTCTAAAATTTTTCTTTAAATTCTAGAATTATTTTTTTACCAAATAGAGAAAAAAATGTGGCCTCTTTCTGTTATTTTCTTTGCTATTCATGTATTTACTGAGTAGAACTCTTGATTAAATGATAATGACATATATTTTTGGACTGTTTGTTTTACCAGAAACATTTCTAGGGAGTTAGCCCTGAAAGCTGCTCATGATATGGGTAATAATTAACACAGTTCTGTCTGAAAGCACCAGAATGGTGCTGCTTCAGCAGATCATTTTATAGATTAAGGCAGCTTTTTGTTAAAAGGTGTTGCTTTTCATATGCTGGAAGCACTGATGATAGAGTTTTTAGTCTAAGTCTCTAGTCCAAATTTCAGAGTGCACAAATAGTCTACCTCGCTTATCAAAATGGAAATTCCAAGGTCTTATTGTGATGTTCAAAAGTATGGGTGGGTGGGTGTCTTTTTTTTTTTTAAGAAGATATTGGGGATAGGAGTTTATTAATTAATTTATTTATTTTTGGCTGTGTTGGGTCTTCGTTTCTGTGCGAGGGCTTTCTCTAGTTGTGGCGAGCTGGGGCCACTCCTCATCGCGGTGCGCGGGCCTCTCCCGTTGCGGAGCACAGACTCCGGACGCGCAGGCTCAGTGGCCATGGCTCACGGGCCCAGCCGCTCCGCAGCATGTGGGATCCTCCCAGACCAAGGCTCGAACCCGTGTCCCCTGCATTAGCAGGCAGACTCTCAACCACTGCGCCACCAGGGAAGCCCTGTCTGCTTTTTTAAAGAGACTGTTCAGGTGACCCTGATAGATAAGGTGGGGAGCCAGACTTGAAGGTCCAGTTCTAGGTCCTGAGACAGGTGGGGAACCCTCCTTCCCAGTAGGCGTCTCAGTAACCTGAGAAGAAGTAGGGTGTTAGTGACAGTCAGTGTGGAGACGGCCAGGCAGGACTGTCCCTTGTCAGTCTGTGTGTACTATTTGAGCACACTCTTATGCATTAAGAACTTTCTCAGTAGCAGAAAGATAAGAAAACCACACGCTGAAGTAACTAATGACATTTTATGTAGCACCAGCCACGGACTTGTCTTTTGAAAAAGGCATTTCAGTTTTAAGGATAAAATAAAATCTTCCATGGTCTTGAAAGAAAGGTTGTAAAATCTTTCTTAGAGAATCCACTAAAAATGTGTGGAATGTTCTGTTGGAGGTTGTTAATATTACGTGCCAGCAAACTCAGGAGTTCCTTGAATGCAGGAGGTTTCCTTACTTATTTATTTCATTCTGTGAGGTCAGCTGGGACTAGCACTTAAGAGCCACACTGCCTGGATTGTGGTCTGCCTTCATCGCTTGAACAAGTGTGACCTTGTGCCCCAGTTTCCTTAAATGTCCACTGTTGTTGTTATGATGACTCTGAGTCTCCTTCAGTGATCAGTATTTGACCGTAATCGGTGTTTGATAGATCTTGATTAGTTAGTTGGGATTGTGGTTCAGAGCAGATTATTTTAAATGCAAATTGAGGATGATTCAAGGAGCTATTTAGGAAGTTAATCCTGAAGACTGGAACCACCTAGGTATTCAAGATTATCTGTGGTCAAGTTTTTTTTAAACCATCTTTCTTTATTAATTAATGCGTGTTCCAGAAACCCAAAGGGTCACACAGCACTCTGTGTTATAGAGTTTGTAAGGATACGTTATAAACTGTGTTGTCATTATCAACTGTTTAGGGTAAATGGGCTACTACTCTGATGACAGAATGATTATTATTATTGATATAATCACAAAGCATTTTAGCCCCTAGTAGTTCTAATTCAGTGGTGCTCAACAGGCGGGGGTGGGGAGAGAGGACAAAGACTAGTTGAATGTCGGTCTGCCAACTTTCTTGTCCTTGTTTAAATCCATGTGGTTCCAAGCTGGTAGTGCTACTTTATGCAGGAGATTGAGAGGAGGGTGATTTAAATCAAGAGAGGTAAAGCTCCTTATGTTTTGGAGAAATTTTGGGCAGTATTTCTAAAACTACTCAGAGGTGGTAGAACATTTTAATGATCATATTGAAAGTATCAGAAATATAAAATACATAAAATTCACATTTCATTAACATGGGAAATTGAATGTTTGCTTGACATATCTAAGTGCTGGTCTTAGAAGTAAGTGGACAATGGTATTCTCTGCAAAGGGATAACTTAGATTTCTCAGGAATATCTAATGGGAGCTCAATATTGGAATCACTTGACTGGTTTTGATTATAATTTAAAACCCCTTTTCTTTTGAGAAAATTACTACGTAAGACTTGAATGTCACTTTTGACCAGTTCAGACTGTGGCTTCAAATACAGTAGTTTTATCAGAAAAAAAAAGAAGCTCTTGCTAAGAATGGTTGGACATAATTCACCAAAATCAGGTGTTTGTTTTTCTTGGAGCTTGAATATAATTCTGTAAGTAGGTGCTGCAAAACCACTTCAGTCACCAAGGAAAGCAAGACTCTGTAGCCTCTCTCTACCTCAGTGGTCTCCATTTTACAGTTTCATTAAATCTGATCATTGGTAATAGTTTTGTTTTTCATAGGGATAAGCTGCCTCAGAATTTTTCAAGATCTGGTCTGTTCCATGGATCAATTCACATTTCTCAAATCATAATGGAGGATGCCTGTATTTAGTTGTGTTTGCCCACATTTACTACACAAGTGGAGTACAATGACTTACCCAGAGATGATGTAAAACTTTATATAGCTAAATTCCCTAATGGGGAATTTCCAGATCCACAGGGAGAGATGAAGTAGTTAGATATAGTTGCCAGTGAAGAACACTTAGAAGCTCTGTTCATGAAGTTCAAAGGAATAAACGCTTTCTCTTATTAGTAGAGTATGAGCAGAGCATTTGTGAACAGCATAAAGGAAAGTTCTAGGATGATTGTAGTCTACCTCTCCATATAGAGTATAGCTATTTACAAATGTTTGGTTTGAAGGAGTCCAATTAAATATGCTTTATGGGCTTCCCTGGTGGTGCAGTGGTTGAGAGTCCGCCTACCGATGCAGGGGACACGGGTTCGTGCCCCGGTCCGGGAAGATCCCACGTGCCGTGGAGTGGCTGGGCCCGTGAGCCATGGCTGTTGAGCCTGTGCATCCGGAGCCTGTGCTCCGCAATGGGAGAGGCCGCAACAGTGAGAGGCCTGCATACCAAAAAAAAAAATGCTTTGTAAGTCTCAGTAACCGTTATGCTTTAGGCTGATATGTCACTTCACTTCTTGTCAAGCTTCTGACCATGTGTCTACGTTCAGGCTAAAACAGAAGGACAAGATAATTGCAGGTCTAGCTCCTCCTTGGAGAGAATTTTTCCTTTTAGGTGTGATTGTTGCACACTCATATAGGAAATAGCACAACCTCTTTACTGCCTAGTCCTCGCTTCATTTCCCAGTAGCTTGGTGGCTTGGCAGGACTTTTCTGGAAGCAGACACCTGGGTGCACTGTCATCTGAAGGAACTGCCTTATGCTCTGGGTAATCTGTTTAGTGTTTACCTTTTCAGCTAGATGCCACTGAACTGGATATGAAAATTTACTCTCTTTCTCCCATTTTCCTTAATTTTTCATATTTGTTTTTAATCTTGAAATAGGAACATTTATTAGTAAGTCAAATGAGCTATTCAGTCAGAGCTGTGGAAACTGTGGAGTACCATCTGTGTAGTTTGTGATGTGCCATATCAACTCATACTTGAGCTTTTAGCAGGAAAAGTGATATAAAATTGCAAAGCATTATTATTAACACAGCTGATTCTACAGTGAATCAAGGTGGGAAAATGAGTCTCTGGGGGACACACTGCTTTTTTGAATCAGTTGTATTAACCCTTCTGGAGCATGTGATATCATTTAGTAATTTACTAAATTGGTGCAGTTGGTGGGCACCAATTTGCTAACTTGGTATGTTGAGAAAGAATTCGTCCATGCTTTGACTTGGCTCAGACCCACTTCTACAGATAAACTGTAATTTTCATTCAGAATAGATAACGTGTTAACTTCCTTCCCTGTTTCATATTCTCAAATTCATGAGCAACAATATCTAAGGAGCTGCATGTGTGTTCTAGATATTGTTGGTGGGCTTGGAGCGACAAATACTCAAGCCTTCCCAACATGGAGTATTTGTGTTCCCTGGTCTTCCATGACTTTTATCACATCGGGACCAAGACCTCTTTCTTTGTTCCTTTCCTTCCTTGTTGAAATAAAAAAAAAATGTGTATTTAAAATTTTTTTCCAGTTTTATTGAGATATAATTGACACATACTATGGTATTTAAGGTGTACAACATAATGATTTGATATATGCCTATATTGCAAAATGATCACTATAATTAGTTTCATTAATGTCCATCACCACACATACTTGCAATTTTTTTTCTTGTGGTGAGAACTTTTAAGATTTATTCTCAGCAACTTTCAAATATATAGTAATGTTTTTTTGGTTTGTTTTGGTTTGGTTTGGGTTTTTTTTGCAGTACGCAGGCCTCTCACTGCTGTGGCCTCTCTCGTTGCGGAGCACAGGCTCCGGACGCGCAGGCTCAGCGGCCATGGCTCACGGGCCCAGCCGCTCCGCGGCATGTGGGATCCTCCCGGACCGGGGCACAAACCCGTGTCCCCTGCATCGGCAGGCGCACTCTCAACCATTGTGCCACCAGGGAAGCCCCTATAGTAATGTTAACTATAGTCAGTATGCTAGACATAACATCCCCAGACTTTATCTTATAACTGGAAGTTTGTATCTTTTGACCACCTTCACCCATTTCCCCCTGTGGCGGCACCCCTCGCTGCCCCTCCACCAAGAACCACCAGGCTGTTCTCTATTTCTATGAGTTCATGTTTTTTAGATTCTACATATAAGTGAGATCATACAGTATTTGTCTTTGTCTGACTTATTGCACTTAGCATAATGCCCTCAGGGTCCATCATTGTTGTTGTAAATGGCAGGAATTCCTTCTTTTTTATGGCTTAATTATATATATATGATATATATATGATATATATATGTGATAATGGAATATATAATATTCCATTGGGTCTCTCTATCTATCTACCTACCTATCAGTCTATCTCACATTTTAAAAATTCATTTACCCCGTCCATGAGCCCTTAGGTTGTTTGCACGTTTTGGCTTTTGTAAATAATGCTGCAGTGAACGTGAGGGCGCAGATAATCTCTTTGAGATAGTGATTTCACTTCCTTCAGATGTACACCCACAAGTGGAATTGCTAGGTCATATGGTAGTTCCGTTTTTAATTTTTTGGGGAATCTTCATGCTGTTTTCCGTAGTGGCTACACCAATTTACATTCCCACCAGTAGTGCACAAGGGTTGGTTCTCTCTTCTCCACGTTCATTCCAACACTTGTTATCTCTTGTATTTTTGATGACAGCCATTCTAACAGGTGTGAAGTAACATCTCATTGTGGTTTTAATTTGCATTTCCCTGATGATTAGTGACGTTGAGCACCTTTTCATGTACCTTTTGGCCATTTGTATGTCTTCTTTGGAAAAATGTCTATTCAGTTCCCCTGCCCAGTTTTTAGTCAGATTGTTTTTCTGTTGAGTTGTGAGTTCATTATATATTTGGATATTAATCCTTTATCAGATGTACGATTTGTAAATATTTTCTCCCATTCTGTAGGTTGCCTTTTCATTTTGTTAATGGTTTCCTTTGCTGTGCAAAAAAAATGTATTTTAAATGTAAGCCTCACCGTATGCTTTTACAGCCCTTTATTCTGGCCAGTTAACTTACTATTTCAACCCAGTTACAAACTTGAAAGTTTCTTGTTTGTGAAAGTGCTCTATGCAGATAGAGCTACTCATGTCAGGTGGGCTTCTTTATGGCTTACATGACATTGACTCTAAGACCCCTTTACCAGTATCTTGGCGCATTGATGATTTTCTCCCTTCCCGATCTTCATCAGTACTTACTAGCCAGACCACACATTTGGCTACTGATAGCTTATCTCATGTTCTAATGTTTTGGTATGTATTTAGGTCTTGTGTCTTTAAGGAAATAATAAACTCCTTCATCTGTAGCAGCTTGGGATAATGGAAAGTGAAACGAATTTGGATTTAGATGTTTTGGGACCACTTTTGGCTCCTCTTCCCATAGTTGGAGGCATAGGCAGATTCTTAGTTTTCAGAAACATTCCCATGTAACTCACCTAATTCACAGGATTTTGTGAAGACCAAATGAGAAAATATGGATTAAATGCCTTACAGCCTGTACAATGCCATTACATGTATTATTTGTTGTGGTTATGGTCACATTTAAATATAGCCATGAGCTCTTAAACGGTATGGTATTTGGACCAGCTGTTGACTCTGAACGAGAGCTTCAGAGGTTGAGAAATGTCAAGTAAACTGTGTTATATTTAAAAAATCATCTAGCTTTGATCCCTATACTACATACTTCATTACTCAGCTTCAGTTTTTCATTTCTGCTATTACCTCTATAAGCTTGAATAACTTAAACAATACTATTTTACATTTGGTAATTGTATGGTGTTGCAATAACAACCCCATTTCATCATCCATGAGGCTGGGGGAAAAGAAACTATGAAAATACTTTTCCATGATTAGTATTAGTGTCTCTGTAGCACCAACTTGGTACCTTTGTAGGGTTCTCCATTGTCACAGGCTCTTAGGATATTTTCAGTGAGAGAGCTTAGCAGTACTGCCTTCAGTTTAACAAATGAACAGTTTGAAACAGTGGAAACTTGTTATTTATAATTAGGATTATGATTCAGGATCCCATGGTGGATGAAATAAAGTACATTGAAATACCCCCATTGTTCACGTGCTGTCTTTCTGTGCAGCTTCCTGAAATTCCTGAAATTAATTCTTTTTGGTATTGGCTAAAGGTCTTTTACAGTTAAAAAATTTACTATGGAAAAGTTTAAACCTATGTAAAAGTGGACAGAATCATAATATATAACGATCTCCTATGAACCAACTCCTCTATTACCTTTCCCTCTCCCCTCCCCCATTTTGAAGCAAATCCCAGATCATATCATTCCATCCTATAAAGCAGTTTTATAAAGAACAGAATTTCATGTGTTAATATATGAATTAACCAATGCTGACTGAAGGAACAAAATCTTGGGCTCTTCAGTTTTCTAAATGTTTTGCTTCGTGGTGGAATAATCGTAGAACATTGCTGTTAGGCTCACAGAGTGAACCCCTTGCTACTAAAGGGGTGCCAATAGCAGACGTGTAGTCCAGGGAAGGTGGACATTAGGTTAATAATCACGCTGTAGTCTAAGCTCTAGATGGCAGAGACCTTGTCTTTTTGGCTCAGCACAGTGCCTGGCACATCGTAGATGGTAACAAATTTGTTGAGTGAATGAAAAAAATTAGTTTGAAAGTGGAATTCTTGTGAAAATCAGTCTTATTTGCGTTGTGTCGTTTGGAACTTAAAGTGTGTGTGTATTGGGGGGGCACTTGGGGGAGGAGTTGAAGAGGAGGAGAGCAGAGAATGAATTAGAATTTGTCTTGAGGGACAGAGAGAAGTAAACTTGTCCTAAAACTGATTCCTAGTGGAACCTAGTAGGATCTCATTTTAATAAGTTATGTGAAGTGTATAGGTAAATGGTAAGTAATTCATGTGACTTTACTAAAGAAACTGAGACCGAAAGATAATTTTAAAGCTTTTGCATGTGTAATGAGTTATGGCTCAGTTTAGGCTGCACTTGACTCACGGCATTACTGATACTTTTCATTTTTTTTCCTCACGTTAAGAAGCTGCTTGACATTTGTTTCCTATCTTATGTATAGAAGGCACAAACTATATGGTGAGTAATCATGTTTGCATATTCAAAACAGAACTAATCCAACTGCCTTTTTTTGAACCTTGGTGAGTTATATACAAACTTCATAATTATTGACACTTTTATATCCTTCGATGGGGAATTTAACGTGAGAAGGCAGCATTTCAATCTGTAACCAGCAGTTGGTCATCTTTATTCAAGTTTTAGTTGATGTGCAAGCTAATAACTAAAGCATCACAGGGAAATAATTGATAGAATCAGAAGTTAAGTTGCTCAGTGTATGATGTAGAGGATAAAGACAAATTACTCTGTTTTGTTGCTGATTTTAATACGTAACTTTTAAAGATGTTTAGTTGGCATGAAGAAGACGTTTTTCCTTGGGGTTCACTCTTCCCAGTGACTGTCCCCAATAAAGTAAAATTGTGGTGGAAACAGATAAAATACCAGTGATAACATGAACTACAGCTATGTAGAGGATAGGTGGTCTGATGACTCCATCAAGCAATAATGCTTTTGTCCAGACCCATTCATAGAAAAGGGATACTTCTGCTAGGGCTTTACAAAGGTTGAGTGAAAGCACTTGACAAGTCTTTTTTAGGGATTTTTGAGAACGTTGATTCTCCTGTCGTAGGCTGTACCTGTTGAATAAACATTTCTAAACATAGGATTTCTCCTGTACTCATCAAGTTAAGTATTATAATGAAAGACGATAGATTTCCTAGATAGGAGATGGGGATAATGCTTTGAGTTTATGCAAATCTTAGGAACCAGAAAATTGTTCCTAAAACTATATATATTTTTTTATTTTTACTTTTTTGCGGTACGCGGGCCTCTCACTGTTGTGGCCTCTCCCATTGCAGAGCACAGGCTCCGGATGCGCAGGCCCAGCGGCCATGGCTCACGGGCCCAGCCGCTCCACGGCATGTGAGATCCTCCCGGACCGGGGCACGAACCTGTGTCCCCTGCATCGGCAGGCGGACTCTCAACCACTGTGCCACCAGGGAAGCCCCCAAAACTATTTTTGATTTAACTAAGGCTTACATGCTATTGCATTTTAGCTAAAATAAGGAGGAATTACCATATAATAATTATCTTCTAAAATACTACTTAGAAAGAAATTTATTTAGGAAAGCCTTCTTCCATTTTCTACCCTTATTCTTCAATCTCGGGTCCTCACTGAGACGAAGGTCACTCACATAGAGGTTAAGGGCAGAGTCTGAGGACCCACCTCTGCCACCTGGGAGCTATGTGGGGTCATAGTAATGTGTCTGCCATCTGCTTCTCTTATTGAGAAGACTAAATGGGGCACGAACAACCGTGCCTAGTACAGAGTTAGGGTTAATAGATGTTCTCTATTATTGTTGTTGTTATTATTATAAGTCAGCATCATCAGGTTGTTCTTTGCAATGTTGATTGAATAACAGTTTCTTCATCTTATGTTGTCATTTTTTAGCATAGGAGGTAAAGAGCTGGGACTTTGGAACCAGAATAACTTGCATCATATGCTTTTATTTTACTGGGGAAATAAAAGTTGACCTTGGGAAAGCTTTTTAAATTAGTTGAGTCTCCATTTCCTCATTTTTGAAGTAATAGTAAACTCCTCAGGATTATGTAAGAAATCAGTGAAATTATTTTTTGTGTTGCCAGATCCCTTTGAGAGTCTACTGAAAGCTTTGAACTCTCTCCCTTGAAAAGATGGACTTCTTCCAGCCCCGCCCCATTTCATTTTGCATGCAATTGATACTTCAGCCAACTATGCAGAGACATGCATTGATCTGCTGCATTATAATGGCGTTGGGTAGGTGTTCAAAAATGCTGGTGTCCCTTCTCATTTTTACACATGATTCTGTTTCTTACAACTTAGAGCCAGATTTCCCTGTCAAATTTTCAACAACTGATATATAAAATATTTAAAATAATATTTAAGAATGTTTGACGGTCTGCATATTTAATCATTGCTAAGTAATTATTTAGATCTTATTTAGAATTAGTTTGTGGTTATTTTATTCAAGGCTGTTGGTAAAGGGTGTAAGCAGTATCTGTTAAGGCTGTTGTTACTGACCCAAATCTTCCAGGAAATAGATAACCAGAGGTAATCCATTTCACTTGATCTCTTGTGGTTCTCAGTTGGGTCAGAATTTTTGCTTCCTACCCAAACCCCAGCTATGATTTTGGCTCTGATAATTAGGCCAATATCAGCGAAATGAGAGTCAGACTTATCATTGTTAGTTTAGAGATTGGTGCACTGACTATCAGACTTGTTATTTCCTTGGAAAACAGAAGAATTAAAATTCTCTGCCATTTTGCCCATTTAATTTGGATTTATAAGCTCCAGTGGTAGCAGCTGTCTCATCTTAGATTTTGTGCAAGAACTGTCACATTTTTGGTGTTCCGTTAATGTGTTTTTACTTTTTATCTAAATTAATGATTCTGCCCATGAACCAATTTACATATTTCTACTTGCAGTACTGTGGAAATGGGAAACATTCTTTGCAATTCAGTGCCTGGAATTTTAGGCTAAAAATTTTAGTTCATCAGGCAATAGCATGAAAGATAGTTTTATTTGAAAATATGTGGTAAAGGGTTTTTATTTTTTTAAAGCTGTTCAACCTACTTCGATTATAAAGATGGCTTAAATTGCCAAACAGATCAAAGATAAGCAAAATGTTAGATTTTGTTTGTTTTTGAAGATGTTGGGGGTAGGAGTTTTAGTAATTAATTTATTTATTTTTGCTGTGTGGGGTCTTCGTTTCTGTGCGAGGGCTTTCTCTAGTGTGGCAAGCGGGCGCCACTCTTCATCGCGGTGTGCGGGCCTCTCACTATCGCGGCCTCTCCTGTTGCAGAGCACAGGCTCCAGACGCTCAGGCTCAGTAGTTGTGGCTCACGGGCCTAGTTGCTCTGCGGCATGTGGGATCCTCCCAGACCAGGGCTCAAACCCGTGTGCCCTGCATTAGCAGGCAGATTCTCAACCACTGCGCCACCAGGGAAGCTCCAACTGTTAAGAGATTTTAATCCTTTTTAGTGGATACTTTGGATACTACTAATAAATGTAACACACTAGGTATTTAAGTTTTACTTATTTATGCCTAATTAAATTAACTCTATGAGACTATTCCTTTTTAAATTAAGTTATGTCAAAGAAATGTGTTAAAATTGTAGGAGATTTCTAATATGTGGGAAATAAGGTTTTCTTTAAAAAAGATATTTTTTAAAATTTTCATGTAATCAGGACTTTAAGAGTACATGTTATTCACAACGTAAGAATTATTAGAGGTGCTTCCTTAACATTTTTGTTATGTCTTGGTATGAATTTTGACTCATTAGGGAGCTGGATTAACTAATAGGTCTTAAAAAAATACATAAAGCACTTTTTTGTTCTTTGTGTTGATCACAGTCTTGGTGTATAGAAGAAAACATTGTATAAGCACATTTATTGCAGAAAAACCCATTATCATCATTTGTGGAAAATCAATATATATTTTTCAAAATTTAGACTGATGGTGACATGCCATCCATGTTAGCTGAGGCTTGGGGGATGCTCAGGGGTCAGGAACAGGCCAGCTGAGCTCTTGCATAATCAGTGACTCTGAGATTGACTTTTTCTGGCAGCTCTTTCCCAGCCTGGGCCTCGAGTTCATTAACTGAAGATGAAAGATATACCTGAATAACATTTTGATGGGAAATAGTGTTAAATAAGTGCTGTGTTTATCTGTAGCACTGCTACCTTGGGCTAAGGCGAGTAGATTTTACCTGTGTCTATGAAAATTGAATTTCATTGGTTTATTTTTTTATAGAAGTTTAGTATAAAGTACCATCCATCCATAGAACTTTAAAATAGTGTTGCATTTGTATTTATTTCCTAATCTAACAATTCAAAGATGTTAAATCTATGCATGTCCTTCCTTCTTGCTTCTATATTAGGGTTTTTTCAGACCGTAGGTTAATGACCCATAAGTGGGTTATCACTTTAGTGGGTTATAACCAGAGTAAAAACAAAACTAGAGACTATAATAGAAAAATTTCAGAGTGCATTTGCACAAAGTATAGGTGAGTACAAAGGTAGGCGCTTGTGCACACATGCTCGTGTGTGTGTGTGAATGTACTGAGTCACTGTGTAAAATATATTTTTACTGTGGGTTCTACTCAGAAAGGTTAGAAATATTAGATAATATTAGTTACTCTCCCTGAAGGAGACCAACTAACGGCCTATTTAAATTTTGAGGGTGTTTATTCCTAAAATAGGAAGTGGTAGTGTGCCTTCTGATGAGCATTGGAAAACTGTCTCTGCATCCTGTGTTTGGAAATACTTATTCTGCTCCTGCCCTGTTCCTGCTCATACACCCTCTTCACTATTGTTATGTTAAGGAATGGTGGCGTTCAGACAGCGTACTTGTGGCCTCAGATATTTCATTGCTATAACTGAGTGGAAGGGTTTTTTTTTTTTCCCCCAAATAAGTGAATGTGTAGAACGTTCTCATCTTGAATTTCTTCTCCCATGATTTTTCCTTAAGCTTTTGGCGACTCTCAATACTCGGCAGGTGATAAAGTGAAAGTGAAAAGAGCAAATGGGTATTAGTAGGCGAATTCATGCTTAATTCACTAGTGCTCCTTCATGAACACAGGAGCTTCTATGTTTCATGTATGTAATATGGTTTTATCTTCTCTTAGTCAAAGGTTTGTTTATAGGATGGAATTAGATATACAGTTGCCCTGAACAACTCGAGTTTGAACTGTGCATGTCCATTTTTATGCGGATTTCAGTACTGCGGGGGTCGGTGGTTGGTTGCATCTGTGGATGCGGAACCGTGGATCTCGAGAAACCCAGCGGTGTGCAGGGAGGGCTGACTGTAAGTTATACGTGGAATTTCTACTGTGGAGGATCTGCGCCCACAATCCCCGTGTCATTCAAGGGTCACCTGGATTGACATTTACTGCTGTTCTGTAAGGGCAGAGTTCCTCAGAGAGTACTATGACCTTCAAGTAGTTTGACACTTGAGCAGGTTTGTGAACCGTCCTGGGTGTGTAAGAATCACTACTGTTAGTGATTCACCTTGATTTGCTGATCAGTCCCTAAGTCTGAATCAGTATTACAAAATGTGGGCTGAGAACCAATAGCGATGGCGCACTCACCTGTGATGATGTTTATGTTTAACAATACGATCTCCAACGTCGAATTACTGCCCTTTATCTTCTAAATCTCATTAGTTTTGCCTTCAGCATTAATTTCTAGCTATCCTAGGGGGGTTAGTGAAATAGTATTTACCGGTGCTTCTGATTCCAAAGGACATATGATGAATTCATTTTGGATTTGCCAAAGCAGCTATCTCACCTGATGCCAGAGGCCAATTCCTAGCCAAGCAAAGGCTTTTCTTTTCTTCTTCTTCTTCTTCTTTTTTTTATTTTTTAATTTTTATTTTATAGTGGAGCGTGTTGTGTTAGTTTCAGGTGTACAGCAAAGTGATTCAGTTATACATATAGAAAAGGCTTTTCTTTAACTGATCATTTAAATGACATAGAGTTGGGTAGTCATTCTCTAGGATAATATTTTCATCAGTGCTTCAGCTCAACTAATAAATACATACATTTTATCTTTATTGATGAATATTTTAATTTTTCTTAGATATATAAATTATGGTCATTGTAACAATACAAACATTAGAGAAGTATATAAAATGAAAAGCGAAAGTCTTTCTTTCATTCTTATCACAACAATCCTCTCTCCTAAGGAGAGCTATAGCTTGTAGTTTATCATTTCGTACCTTTCTTTGCATTTACAGATCATATGTGAGATAAAGGGCGAAGAAATAGGATGACTGAGCATCAGGTCTTTTTTCCCCCTACTTAAGTCATTGATGGGCTTCTGTCCATTAGCTACCTATAACTTTTCCCTTAAAATTGCCAATTTTGGAAAATACAGATCAGTAAAAAGAAAAAAATCTCTTGTACTCACCCTTTAGAGAGAATTCTTTTACATATGCGTTCTTTTATATATGCGTTGAGTTTCTTTTATGTACCTTTATTTATAGATTTGGTTGAACTAAAATGAGATTCTGTTTTTAATATTGTTTGCCAAGCTACTTTTTCCCCACTCAGCAGTGAGTAAAAAAATATATAAATTGACAAGCTGTGGAAATGAGAAGACCTAGGATAGCTAGAATTTATTTTGAAAATGAAGAACAACCTAGGAGGTCTTACACTACCTGATTCCAGGTTTTATTATAAAGACAGCATGGTGTTGGCATAATGACAGACATATAGATCAATGGAACAGAATAGAACTTGCAAATATACCCATACATATATGGTCAGTTGCTTTCTGATCAACAGATGATGTTAAAACAATAAATATTTGTATGAGAAAAAATGAACTTTGTCCTCTTGACCTTTTCCTCATAATCTGCGTAAAATTTCATTTGAAATGGCTCACAGGCCTAAATATAAAAGCTGAAACTACAAAAGCTTTAGAAGAAAACAGGACAAAATCATACCAACTTTGGGATAGGCGAGTATTTCTCAGAACACAAAAAGCACTAACTACGAAAGAAAAAAATTGATAAATTGGACTTCATCAAAATCAAAGCCATCTGCTCTTCTAAAGAAACTGTTAAGAAAATGAAAAAGGCAAGCCACAGACTGGAAGAAAATATTCATAATACAGAAGACTTGTGTCTAGAATATGTGAAAAACTCCAGTTATAACTTAACAATAAGAAACCAAATTTTTAAAATGTTTGAAAGATTTAGACAGATACTTCACAAAAAATAGATATGCAAATGGCCAATAAGCACATGGAAAGCTGCTCAATATGATAAATCATCAGGGAAATGCAAATTAAAACCACAATGAAATAGACTAGCTCAATTAAAAACAACCGGACAACACGTATAGGGGAGAATGTGAAGCAAATCTGATCTCTCATTCTTTGCTGGTGGGAGTGTCAGCTGCACTACCACTTCGGAAAACAGATTGGCAGTTTCTTAGAAAGTTTCTTGTGAAGTTTATTTAATGTGTACTTACTGTATTACCATTTACCTAGGAGGAATGTAAACACATGTCCACAAAAAGATTTAGATGTGAGTGTTCTTAGGGGCTTTATTCATAACAGCCCCAAACTGGGAAAAACCCAAATGTCTATCAACAGAGTAAATGGTTGAATAAATTGTAGTATTCATACAATGGGATACTATTCAGCAATAATAAAGTACAAAATAGTGATAAACATAACAACCACATGGGTGGAGCTCACAAAGGTTAATGCTGATTAAAAGAAGACAGTTGAGTACTGTATGTTTCCGTTATATATTTATTTATTTTATTTTTAAATTTTTAAAAATTTTTTGGTGGTATGCGGGCCTCTCACTGTTGTGGCCTCTCCCGTTGTGGAGCACAGGCTCCAGACGTGCAGGCTCAGCAGCCATGGCTCATGGGCCTAGCCGCTCCGCAGCATGTGGGATCTTCCCGGACCAGGGCATGAACTCGTGTCCCCTGCATCGGCAGGCAGACTCTCAACCACTGCGCCACCAGGGAAGCCCCCGTTATATATTTAGAAAAGGAAAAACTAAGGTATAGTGATGGAAATCAGACAACAGGTTGACTGGGGTCGGGGTGAGGAATTGACTATACAGGGTCATGAAGGAACTTTCTGGAATGATGAAAACGTATACGTTAATTTTGGTAGCAATGCACGTTTACTTGTTAAAGCTCAGCAAACCGTTCACACCTGCTGTGTACGCATTTGTGCACATTAGTACAGTTCATACAATACAAGCTTTGGGACAGCCATGGTTTTGGATGCTTTCTTTAAATGATGGAGGTAGTGCCAATGAGAAGAGTGTGAATTCCACTGTTCTCCCCCCTTCCCAGGACACAGAAGCGGCATAGGCTAAATCATAAAATGATTTAAAATGAGCATATGTGGCACTTGTGAAAAAGAGTAGGATTTTGGGGGTGGGGGGTTGGTTCTACTTGTGAATTGCTCCTCAGTTGCTTAGTTCTTCAGAGCCCCTAATTAATTCTTAACACTTCATAACACATATTAAAATACTAAATTCTAATTTCTGTATTAAATACAGTGTTCCTTTTCCTTCTTTTCCAGTAACTGAGAAAACTTTAGTAGTGGTTTTTATATGGGTGGATGACCTTTGAGTTCTTTTAGAGTGTTAGAACAGAATTTGGTTTCCAGAAATGCTGTTTAAAATTCTGCTTGGAATTTTTTTTTTTTTGTCTGTAGGGTTTCAAAATGAATGTACCCTTATGTCTGTCTTTTTTTTTTCTCTCCTTGTTTTATTTTCCTTCCATTAACTCAGTAATCTAGCTCACTAATTTTTCCACTTTTCTTTGGCTTAATGGATTACATAACATAAAATAGTTAAGATAATTTTTAGCCCGGTACAATTTTCTTCCCAATGCCATAAAAAATATTACATGTATATACAATCTACATTTGTGAAAATTTATTATTTTTTTAATCTAATGGGTTTTGCTTAATAATTTAACATTAAAGGAATCTACTTTATTATATTATCTAATAATGAACTTTTAAAAACTTAACAGTTTTTAGACTAGCTCACTCATGATGTCCTCTCATGCTGGCCCGAAGTGACAGGGAATTTCCTTTTCAGGGTTTTGAGGAAACCAGTGAAGTGAATGTATTTTAAAAGCTGCAGTAGTCCTTATGTCCTCTTGGGACTGATGTATTTCCCCAAGTGTAGTAGATTTGTGTTTACGTGGTTTAAAAAAAAAAATCAAAAAACCCAACTCTACAGATTAGTACTCACAGAATCAAGGTTTCTGTTGATAGCCATGATAATAAAATATCTTTTTATTAGAATATCAGGAATTTCTATAAATCACTTACCTTTTTTTTTTTTTTTTTTTTTTTTTTTTCTTTTTGCGGTATGCGGGCCTCTCACTCTTGTGGCCTCTCCCGTTGCGGAGCACAGGCTCCGGATGCGCAGGCCCAGCGGCCATGGCTCACGGGCCCAGCCGCTCCGCGGCATATGGGATCCTCCCAGACCGGGGCACGAACCCGTATCCCCTGCATCGGCAGGCGGACTCTCAACCACTGCGCCACCAGGGAGGCCCCACTTACCTTTTTAGTATCTTTATAAGTGAAATTTCTTTTTTGTATTTTTCCACAAAATCAAGCTGTATATTTTGAACAAGAACCCCTAACCATTTGATGCCTCTAATTTTTTTTTAATTGAAGTATAGTTGATTTACAATGTTGTGTTAGTTTCTGGTGTATAGAAGAGTGATTCAGTTATACATATATATTCTTTTTCATTATAGATTATTATAAGATATTGAATATAGTTCCCTATGCCATGCAGTAGGACCTTGTTGTTTATCTGTTTTATATGTAGTAGTTTGTATCTGCTGATCCCAAACTCCTAATTTATCCCTCCCCCTCCTTTCCTCCTGGCAACCATAGTTTGTTTTCTATGTCCATGAGTCTCTTTCTGTTTTGTAAATAAGTTCCTTTTTATATATTTTAGATTCCACGTACAAGCGATATCATATGATATTTGTCTTTCTCTGTCTGACCTCACTTAATAAGGTAATCTCTAGGTCCATCCGTGTTGCTGCAAATGTGATGCCTCTGTTTTAAGTGTATAAGAATCCTATATTGGTCTATGCAATCCTTACCTTTAGTTTATATTTTTTTATTATTGTGGTAAAAAACACATAAAATTTACCATCTTAACCGTTTTTAAGTGTTCAGTTTAGTATTGTTAAATATATTACATTGTTGTGCTTCCCTTTTATTTTTAAGGTAACTTAATTTAAATGCACATGTATCATTATTACCCCGCACATTAATAAAGATCATGTGAGATTTTGATTTAATTTTTAAATCACTAGTCTAGAATTTTAAAATGTTGATCCCAACACTATTCTTGGTAAACTTCAGTTTTGTTTTGTTTTTAATATTGTCTTGCATTTTCTATCATGAGCTTCTAATTGTAGTCTCTGTTCCTTTAGGGTATTCCCCCCACTTTGTCATTCTCATTTTTTCTTTTTCTCGCCTCTTTACAATATTATTTCTTAGAAACAAAGAATAAGTAACACAAGTGGAGGAAGCAGATGTGTTCACCTTAAATCCATTATTTTCTGACACAAGTTTGGATTTTTTTTTTCCAGAGGAGTTGATCTTTTTGCATACGAAACATTCTCTTAGGATGTGTCCAAGTGTAGCAGTTGTGGCTGAGAACCACAGTCATAATTAAATGAAGGCATTTGGAAGAGCAGGGGTTAAATAAGACCCAGTGTGCCGATTCTCCTACTGCCCCAGTCATTTTATTAACTGCCAGAAATCTGTTGTGGAAAGGATGTAAACAAACACACTCACATATGTGTGAGTCTCATATACAAGGGTCTTTTGAAGTAGGATATATATTTATGGAAATACAGTAAGTTTTTATTTCATAGTTGCTACTGTTTAAAGTATAATTTCCACACGTAAGTAGGAAATAATTTCTAGAGAATTTCGTGAAAGAAAGTCTAAAATTTTCCGATGTAAAATTCACTTGTCTGTTTTCCTAGCTGTCACCTTTTCATTGTGTGTGTTTTAAAATAATTCAATTCTGAAATATTTTGAAATAATTCTTACAATTCTGAGGAAAAAAAAGGGTGAATGAGGCACTGTCTGCCTTTCACACTTGGTAGCTTCTAGTTGTACTCCTTAGGCAAGCACAGAAGGGATGGAACCCTGCTCAAGTTGTCTTTTTGAGACCTCATGATATTCCCAGGAGGTAAGTAATAGCAGCCCCCGTCCGTCCCCAGTATATGTGCATTCACCATTTGGAATGTTTGGCGATATCTCAGACTAATCATTGACAGAAGCAGGATTCAAACTGAAGGATGGTTTTAAAGATTGTGTGCCTTCTGCTGTGTCTTGCTGCCTCATGCTGCCGGGGAACAAGCAGTGAAACTTGTTGTGGATTAATTGGGTCCATGCTACTCAGCATCATGTGTTTATTCACTGATTAGAAAACTAAATTCGAATATATAATACTGCTCTGACCTATTATGATGGAAGTATTTTCAGTACCGTGTTTATGAGCCAGTTTTTTTTTGTTTTGTTTTGTTTTCTCGGTACGCGGGCCTCTCACTGCTGTGGCCTCTCCCGTTGTGGAGCACAGGCTCCGGACGCGCAGGCTCAGCGGCCATGGCTCACGGGCCCAGCCGCTCCGCGGCATGTGGGATCTTCCCGGACCGGGGCACGAACCCGCGTCCCCTGCATCAGCAGGCAGACTCTCAACCACTGCGCCACCAGGGAAGCCCAATAAACCAGTTTTTATAGCACCATCTACAAACTTTAAGAAATACCAAATCCCAATTTAGAACAGCACATTTATCAGGGCTGATACTCACTTTTACATTGGTGTATCTCAATTTTACAAAAGGACCACTTGTGGGCTTCCCTGGTGGCGCAGTGGTTGAGAGTCCGCCCGACGATGCAGGGGACACGGGTTCGTGCTCCGGTCCGGGAAGATCCCACATGCCACGGAGCGGCGGGGCCCGTGAGCCATGGCCGCTGAGCCTGCGCATCCGGAGCCTGTGATCCTCAACGGGAGAGGCCACAGCAGTGAGAGGCCCGCGTACTGCAAAAAAAAAAGAACCACTTGTACTACGGGCTTCCTTAAACGGACGTCTTCCAAAGTATGCTTAAACTATATGATTTACAAAAATTGAACTTGTGTGTAATATTTCAGAATAAATGAGTGTGTCAAATGAACTGTGAATTTCAAGTGAAATTTATTCATTTTGAGAATAGGTAAAAAATTACAAAGAATTTAAAATGTTACTGAAATTTATTAGGTACACTGATAAATATAAAGAAATTAGCAAATGTATAATGTAGTTAATGGGACAGAAATGGAAAGTATGAAGAACATCTTAAACCCTCTTTTTTTCTCTTTTTAGACTTTATGGTTATTTTTGGAAAATGTTTAATGACATTTACTATTTCAGTTTAGTAGCCATTATGTCAAAGATGTTAATTTTGCTTTTATACAGTATATTTACCTAATATAAACAAACTAGGTACATTACAAACTAGACTTTCCCACGGGGAATGACAAAGTAAATTGCTCAGTCTTAGGAGGGGTTGGTTATATTGACCAACCGATACATAATTTCTTCTGGTGCTCAAATGGCACCCTTACGGCCTGTCAGAATCAACGAAACTGTAAAGCATCATTTATGTCCTTTTGAGAAAGGCTTAGGACCAATAATAACAACTGTCCTAATTTTTCTAAATTAAAGTAGATTTTTACATAAATGTAGTTATGTGACACATTAGAAATATAGCGGAAGGTTTTCATCAAATAAACCATCTAAACTATACGTAAGCTGTTTTATATGAAAAATAAAGTGGAGAGTTGATAAATTTCATTGATACAGATAATCAGTTGCTTTAGCCTCAGTAGTAGATTTTCTTTGACTTGAAAACCTAAATAATGGCTTGTGTTTCTCTACCTTATTTGATGAGGTACCATTTTACTTTTTTGGTCTTTGATCTGCTCCTCAAATCCCTTGGTGATGATGCTTTCTAAAACTGTACCTCTCATTCCTCCCTGAAGTTTTCAATGTCTTATAATTGCCACTGGGCCAGATTGAAGTCCTGGTCCAGCGTATTTTATAGCCCCATTGCCATGAACGCAAGCCTTGTACTTCAGCCAGACTTCTTTAGCCAGCATTGACTGATCCTTGCTTCTGGCAGTCTTTCTGCCTGTCCAAATCCTATTTGTGCTTTACAGCTTAGGAGCTTAAGCCTCATTTAGCTTTCTAGCACAGGCCAGCACGCTTTTGTTTTATGTTTTGATAAAATCGTGGCTGTCGTTCTCTACGGCTCCCACTTGGTATATAAGCTGCGTACCTTGCACTGTCTGAGAACATCAGTAAACTCTTTTATTATTTGTCTTATTACTTCCTGGGAGCAGAGAGATTCTACTTCTGAATCTATACTGAGTTCATTTCTATAGCATCTACTTCTATTTAACAGTATTTTGCACATAATGAAACTGCAAAAAACACAGAATTCATAAAGTCAGATTTTTAGAGCTAGAAATGTTGATCAAATGTTATTTATAGTTGAGAATACAGTCTTATACATGTTAATTTTGGGGGAATAGTACCTTCTTGAAATCATGGTATGGCTGGGGTATGTTTTATTGTTACCTCTGTTATTTTTATTTCAGCAGGGTCTGTATGTTAGTTTTCACTTTAGTTCCTTTTTAAAAATAGCTTTTAAAAAATCCTTAACATTTTAGATATGAGATTATTTTACGGAGGATTTTCAAACACTTTGAATGGTACTACTTAATACATGGATTCTGATTATCAGACATTTAAATTGAAACTGTTTGTACCTGTGAACTGGTTTTTACTAAAAGCTGGAGTACTGTGATTATTGGTCCCTCTGTGCGGTAACTCCAAAATCTATGTTATACTCCCAGCAGTCCTACTTATATATGTTATTGGTGTAACTATTACTCTGTTGGTAGTCTTTTCGCTGTATCTGAAAGTGCAGTCCACCTCCTGAGGAAAAAAAGGAAAAAATAGTAGCACTTAATACCATTATTCCCACAGAGCTTCAGAAATCGGTACAAAAGTTTTCATGTTAATTTCACAAATGCTGTTATTTTGAATTTATTTCATTTCAAAACAGTATTCAGTATCTTATAATGAAACACAGAAGCTGAAACAAGGTCAACGTTATAGAAGAGGGAAACGAGAATGGGTTTAGGAGATTGTATTAAAGGAATAGCAATGGTTGAAGGGAAAAATCTGGGCTACTAGTAACTTGCATTTATTTCTAAGAAAGAATCTTCCCTCGTCACCCGTGGTTGGTATGGTGTTTTGAAGGTCGTACACACAATCAGCCATGATTGGGTTGCTTTTCTTTTTCTGTAGAACTATAGGTTTCTGCTTTGCCATATCAGTTACAGGTGGTTGTGTACAGGTTTGGAGTATACTGACCACTAATATTCTGCACTTTTGTTTTGCCTTTATGAACCTTTATCACATTTAGGGGTAAAGGGTGTCTCTGTTCTAAGAGTTCAAGGTCAGAGTTTTAATTTGTATTTTGCTCAAGTGTGTGGATTGTAGCCGCTGGAGTTCTCCTGGGATCTCATCTTTGCTAAAATCAGAATTCTAGGAAAGAACAGCAAGCATTCAGTAAGTACCTCAAGCTTCCAAGTAACGTTTTGAAAAAACCAATGGCTGGGACTTCCCTGGTGGTGCAGCGGTTAAGAATCCGCCTGCCAATGCAGGGGACATGAAGATCCCACATGCTGAGGAGCAACTAAGCCCGTGCGCCACAACTACTGAGCCTGCGCTCTAGAGCCCGCGAGCTGCAACTACTGAAGCCTGTGTGCCACAACTACTGAGCCTGCACTCTAGAGCCCGCGAGCTGCCACTACTGAAGCCTGCGTGCCTAGAGCCCGGGCTCCACAACAACAGAAGCCACCGCAACGAGAAGCCCGCGCACCGCAATGCAGAGTAGCCCCCGCTTGCCGCAACTGGGGAAAGCCCGAGCAGAGCAACGAAGACCCAACACAGCCAAAAACAAACAAATTAATTAATTATTTATTTTAAAAAGACCCCAAAACGATGGCTGCTTAATTTTGTAGAGTGGTTTTTCTTGTTTTCTGAATCTTATTTACATACATGTACTCGTGCAGGTAAGTGAAATATAAGTCTGAATCGACTGCTTAGGAAAAAAGCCCGTAATAGAGAATTAAAACACAGTTCTTTTTCTTCACCAAAGCCCTTGAGTATTGGACTAAACATTTTAGTCTTGAGCCCTTTCTGAATAGTCAGTTGTGACTAAGGCCATATTAGAGGCAGTTCACATGGAAACATTTAATATGCTTAATATTGTTATTTCTTAGATTCACAGTTTGCATTAGATGTTACGCAGCTCCTGCTGTAGCAGCTCTGTGAACCCGTACCCTAAATCTTTCCCCCTCCCCTTTCACTGCTTTAGAACAGCATACATTCACCAACCTCTGTCTTCTCTGATCCACGTACCTCACTTTTCAAATACTACTTCTTCCAATGTGGTCACAAGAGCACTGTGGTGGTACGAGGGCTTTCATGGGGTCTTTGGAATCTGCACAGATTCAGTGTGCAGACCCGGAATGGATCTTGCGGCTTTTGAGGGGAGGCAGCGTGGAGAGTTCTGGCGCTGGTAGGGAGGCCCTTGGCTCCGGCTTGGGTAGCTGCTGTTTGAAGATCTCCCCCACCCCGTACTCCCCAGGTGCAGACTTGCATAATTCAGTTCAGTATTTGCTCATTTCATTCCTCCCCCCAGCTGTGCCTCGCCTCCGTCTTCCACTGAAATGAATGGTGATGGTTAAGGGGCCTTTTACCTAATGATTTTGTTGGGTAATTAATATCTTTCTATGTCTTTATTTATCTTCTTTTATTGTCATCTTTACTAATTTTCCTCTTTGCTTTTCTTCCTTTCTGTTTCGAAAGAAAATTTAGAGAACTGTCCTGTTCTTCTGCCACCAACAGTGGTTTCTGTAGGCAGAAATAACATTGGTATCTGTAGTGTGAAACGCTTGAAAGGCATTTTAAAAACATTTATGTCTGACCATAATGGAAAATAATATGACAAAGAATATACATGTATAACTGAATAACTTTGCTGTACAGCAGAAATTAACACAACATTGTAAATCAACTGTATGTCAATAAAATTTAAAACAAATTTTTGTCTGGAACTGAAAATGGGCACCATGGGAAGATATGGGATTCAATTGTTAACATTCCAGAAGTCCATAAGATGAGGGTGGTTTCCTGTGAAAGAATACTCTCTGTGCTGAAAAAGAATAGTGTGCTATATAATCTGGTCCTGAATTAGGTGATTTAGAAACTCTACAGATGTTCAGAGAAAGGAAAAAATAGGATTGGCTCTATGTAGAGATTCCTTGTTTTCAACCAGAACAGGACTTCATTCTTTGGGCTTACTCCTTCAGTGTTGTATCTGTTTTATAAAGTCATCTATGATATAAGTTGATGTTCCATAAGCGTTCATTTGATGGAAGTGAACGTTTTTCTGTGTCAGTTTTATCTATCCCTATTGGATAATTGTTTGCCTCAAATGAGATATGTTAAAATGGGAAAAAACTAGAAAGTATTAGACCAGCACAAGGTATTGGTGAAGAACCACGTCCTCAGCCATTGGTACTGAAACCCTCCTAGATGTGCATCCAGCACTTGTGACTACTACATCAGAGCATACAAAGAGAAAGGGCCATCCCTACCACAGAATTCCTATGCTGATGTGCACAGACTCCAAAGCAAAACTCTATTCACTTTGTAGAACCTTCTGGTAGTTGCTGAATATTGCTTTGCTCCTTATGTCTATTGGTGTAAAATTGTTCTTTAAGTATTGTGGGGAAATGGAATAATAGAGTGGTCAAAAGAGCTTAGACTGTGGTGTTGGACAAATTGGGTTTCAAGGCTTAGCTCTTTGATTTATGGCCCTGTGACAATAATCATCTGTGGGATTAGCATACGGGCTTGAAAATTCACATGCTTATTGTTTATAGCTCAGAGTATGATAACAACTATTATTAGCATTTTTACACTTCAGCATTTATGGACTTAAGTATATATCATCTGCTTTAGTTCTCCAAGGTCCCTTGACTCTATTTTTTTTGCTGTTTCCAGTTCGCCACATTTTCGCTCCAAAAAAATTGTAATTTTCCTTAAAAAGTCAGAATTGCTGTTACCTTCAAATTAAAGTTGATTAGACGTTTTCCCCAAGTATTTTTTTGCTTATACTCTTTCTTCTCTCCCCTCCCCTCCCCACTCCGTATACTGTATTTGATGAATGAGTTTTTAAGTTTGCTCTCAGTCTTAAATGTAAAACTCGAAAGCTTTAAATGATGTCTTTCCCCCAGTATTCTGGGATTGGCAACTGGAATAATGTTCTCTCCATCCAGATTTTTCCTGGTAATAGACTTGAGTTACATCTGCTTTCAGTCCTTGTCTTTCCATCTGTAATGAGTCCCGTATAGCAACACCCTTTCCCTTTATCATTTTTGTACCAATCTTTGAGTCTTCTCTATTTATGTTTTTCCATTGCTGGACCCAACAGTACTGCATATAGTATTCAAGTGATGGGAAAATGTTTTATAATAAAGTAAAGAGTGTATTTTTTTTCCAGTACACTCCTGATGATGGCCAACATTTTCTTGACCCTATATTGAGCATTTAAAAAATTTATAAATTAACACACAGTAGAGTCCATTTTAAAAATGTACAATTGTGTGTGTTTTGACAAATATATACAGACAAATATATAGTCACATAACTACTATATATAGAACAATTCTACTACTCCCCAATTTTACTGTGCTTCTTTTTAGTCAACTTCAGCCGTCACCCTTAGCCCCTCACAAGCACTGATCTATTTCTATAGTTTTCGCCTTTTCTAGAATGTCATACAAATGCAGTCACACAGCCTTGTGGGTCTGGCTGTTGTGCATATCATTTTGTGCCTTTTTATTGCTGATAATATTCCATAGTATGGTTGTACCACAATTTATTTATCCCCTTACCAGTTAAAGGACAAAAGCGTTGTTCCAGGTTCTGGCAGTTAATGAATAAAGCTGCTGTAAACTTTTGCCTACAGATTATATGAACATAAATTTTCATTTCACACTGATAAATATCCAGGAGGAGCTTGCCAGGTTGTGAGGTAAGTTTAAACTTAACTTGTTTATTTGTACACTTAGCTTGTTAAACTTGATAAGAAACTGCCAAGTGGTTTTCCAGAGTGGCTGTCCCATTTTGCACTCCCACCAGCAGTGTAGCGTGTGAGAGGCCTGGTTGTTCTGTTGCCTCAGCAGCACTTGGTATTATTGTCAGTTTTTTTCTTCTTCCAACCCTTCTAACAGGTCTGTAGTGGTCTGTTAAGTTGTGGTTTGAGTTTGCATTTTCCTGATGACTAATCATGGTGAGCATGCTTTGGTGAGCTTATTTACCGTGTATATATTCTTTGGTGAAGAGCCTGTTGAAATCTTTTGCTCATTAAAAAAAATTGGTTTGTTTTCTTTCTTTCTTTTTTTTTTTTTTTTGAGTTTCAAGAGTTCTTTACATATTCTGGTCAGAAGTCTTTTATCAGATGTGTTGATTTGTAAATATTTTCTCCCAGGATGTGATTTATCTTTTCATTGATCAATTTTTCTTTGATATATTGTTCTGAGCATTGATTTTAATACTATACCAAAAAAAAAACCTTCTTAAAAAGAGCATCTAAATATGCCTGTGTGCATTAATGTCCACGTGTGGTTTTGATTATCCTGTTGTTTTCCTTCTTTTCTTTAACTTTGCCCTTCCTCCCTTCATCTCTCCCAACACACACACACACACACACACACTTTCCTTATTTATTTTTAAACTAGGTCCTTTAGGACAACACAGTAAATATCTATGCTCCAAAAAGTCAATCCTGTCACACTTATGTTTAACAGACTTTGAAACAATGCAGCTGTATAGGGGAAATGAATTCTGTTCTCTGTCAAAGCTGGAAAGGACTGCTTGTTTTAACAGCTACTGAAGATGGAAGCATTTATGCCATGGTCATACAGCTTGTCAAAACTGGATATGTTCCTGTGTTTAAAATGTTTGGGATTTTCCAAAAGTTACCATTTCCTCTTGATCCTTCCTAAGGAGGGCTTGGTTTCTGATTACAGTTAACCCCTACTTCACTGTTACACTGCCGCTCAATAGAGTTAAAATATGTAGTCCATTTATCTAAATGATTGAACTTCTTGGAAGTATTGGCCTTCCATTCGCAAATGATAGACATTTAGAAATGTATTTACGTATAATTGGATTATTCTGGATTTCTCTATTAATGGAATAGGTTAGTTCTAAGTTCTGTAAAAATAGAGTTTTAGGGAAAGCTAAAGATAACAGCATTTTCTGTTCTTTTTGCATCAATGATAGGTGATAATATGTGTCAGAAGGTCCTCATTTTTCCTCATTAAAGAGCTAGAATTTATATACACACATCTAAAATGAATTAGAATTTCACACACATAATTTAATTTTCCCCATTCATTTTTCCTAGAGCTAAAGTTTTCATTGCAAATGCATGCTCTGTAGAGACATAGTTTTGTTATGGAGAAGCTATTGTTAAAAGCTGATAAGAGATGGGGATCAGCATACTTTTATTTAACAATGCAGAGTTATTAGCAAGGGTGGCTTTGGCCTTTGGCTTTGGGCATAGAATTTGAATTTCATCTTTTAAAGTTTTTTTAAAATTTGGCCTTTGAAAAGTTTTTGTTATTTAAGCGATGTGTTTGGCCAAAGGCCATACTAGAATCAGTATTTTTAAAATAACATTTTTAATAATAGAGATATTTCAGTCCTCTGATTATGTGGAAATAAATGGTTTAGTGTTAACTGTGGCTTTCAAACAGGTGTGTTTCGAGAAAACCTTTTGGTGGGATGAAATAACCATGAACATAAAATCTTCCAATGACCTCTCTTAAGTCTCATGTACTGTAATGAACTACGCTTTAAATATAAGGGTTCTGTTTGTACTGCTAATTAAATTCAGTTAAGACTTGTAGGGCAGCATTTAATTTATGTGTTGTTTTGTCTTGACTTTAATAACCTGAAGGTATAAATAGTGAATTTTCATTAAAATGTGCTAGAAGAAACGTGCGTTGCTACATTCTCAGCTAATAACTTGTCTAAAAACTAAACACATGGGTAAAAGTGACAACTCAAAACTCCTTATTTCCCTGTCTGTCATTACTGTTTTACTTTAGGCTCTGTAATTTACCCATTGACACTGATTTGACTTTAGAGACATTTAAAATGTACTAAAATTTGCTTAATTACATCAAGTAGATTTGTTTATGTAGTGTAGAATGCTGATACACTCCAAATAAAAAATAATTTAACTGTGTTCATTATAGTTAATTCAGAGTAGGGATAACTTCAACCTATGTGTCTTAAAGTTTTTGTGTCCACTTTTCTTTCCTAAAAGATTATAGCAAAGTTTATTCCTGCAAAATAAAGGTTAGTCTAGGAAGAGAAAGAGGCATAACAATGATGGAATGGGGAGAGGAGAGGACTACAGAATTAGGCAAGATAAAATGATCCACGCACAAAATAAAGTTTTAGGGCGGGTATATGTATTTGAAATGCAAATAAAACTCAGAATGATAAGCACAATGTTTGGGTTTTTTTCTTTTTTTTAATATTTATTTATTTATGGCTGCATGGAGTCTTAGTTGCGGCACATGGGATCTTTCATCGTGGTGTGTGGACTCCTCATTGCATTGCGTGGGCTTCTCTCTAGTTGTGGTGCGTGGGCTTCTCTCTAGCTGTGGTACGTGAGCTCCAGAGCACGTGGGCTCAGTAGATGCGGTGCTCGGGTTTAGTTGCCCCGTGGCATGTGGGATCTTTCCCTGAGCAGGTATCGAACCCACGTCCCTTGCATTGGAAGGCGGATTCTTAACCACTGGACCACCAGGGAAGCCCCAAGCGCAGTGTTGATAGAGGAACTAGATTACCTCTGTCTAGTTCCAGAACATTTCGTTAGCCCAAAAGGAAACCCTTTGTCCATTAAACAGCTGCTCCCCATTTCCCTGTCCCTATAGCCCCTGCAAACACCGGTCGGTGTTCTGTCTCTGTGAATTTACCTAGTCTGGACATTTCAATGTAAAAGGAATCAGACAGTATGTGATCTTTTATGTCTGGTTTCTTTTACTTAGCACAGTATTTTCAAGCTTCTTCCATGTTGTAGCATGTATCAGTAGTTTACTTTTCATAGCTCAGTAATATTCCATCATATGAATACACCACAGTTTGCTTACCCATTCTTCCATCTATAGACAATTGGGCTATTTTCACCTTTTGTCTATTTTGAATAGTGCTGCTATGAACATATGTGTGTGCATGTATTTGTTTGAGTACCTGTTTTCACTTCTTTGGGATAAATACCTAGGAGTGGGATTGACAGGTCCTTTGGTAATTCTGTGTTTAACTTTTTGAGGAACTGCCCAGTGTTTTTCACAGTGGCTGCACCGTTTTACATTCCCACTAGCAATGTATGGGGTTTCCTATTTCTCTACAACCTTACCAATATGCGTATCTGTTTTCGTGATTATAGCCGTATTAGTGGGTGTGAAGTGATACCCCATAGTGGTTTTGATTTGAATTTCCCTAATGACCAGTGGTAGTGAGCATCTTTTCATGTGCTTGTTGGCCTTTTGTATAGCTTCTTGGAAGAAATGTCTGTTCAGGTCCTTTGCTCATTTTTTAATTGGATTGTTTGTCTTTTTGTTGTTGAATTGTAATGGTTCTTTATATATTCTAGATACTAAGTCCTCATCAAATATATGATTTGCAGATATTTTCCTCCAATTCTGTAGGTTGTCTTTTCATTTTCTTGATAATAACCTTTGATGCACAAACATTTAAAATTTTGATGAAGTCCAGTTTATCTATTTTTGCTTTTATTTTTGGTGCCAAATCTGAGGCCACAAAGATTTACTACTCTGCTTCCTTCTAGAGTTTTATGGTTTTAGTTCTTATATTTAGGTTGTTGATTCGTTTTAGTTAATCTTTGTATATGGTGTGAAGTAGGTGTTCAGCTTCATTGTTTTGTATGTGGGTATCCTATTGCCTATTGTCCCAGCACTATTTGTTGAATAGACTGTTCTTTCTTTTGAAGTTGGGAAGTGTGAGCTTTTCAACTTTTGTTCTTCTTTTTCAATATTGTTTTGGCTGTTTGGAGAACCTTGGGATTTCATGTAAGTTGAGGATTGGTTCTCCAGTGTCAAAAAAACCTATTGGAATTTTGATAGGAATTGCATCAAATCATTGGACCACTTTGGGTTAATATTGCCATTTTAATAATATTAAGCTTCCAATCCATGAACATAGGATGTCTTTCCATTTATTTAATTCTATAATTTCTTTAAGGAGTGTTTTGTAGTTTTTCATTGTACAAATCTTTCACCTGGTTGGTTAAATTTATTCCTAGGTATTTTACTTTAGATGCTTATTTATTTTAGATTATGTTAGATGCTTATTATTTTAGATGATTATTATTATTTAGATGCTTATTATTTTAGATGCAATGGAATTGTTTTCTTAATTTTATTTTCAGATTGTTCATTGCTGGTATATAGAAACAGAGTTGTTTTTTGTACATTGATCTTGGACCCTGGCAGAAGGAATATTTAAAATAAATTTTGAATGATAGAATTTGATAGCCAAAATAATGTGGGAGAAGTATAGTCCAAGCACAAGGAACTCATTGAGCAAGGATTTATTAAACTACTTTCACTTTTGGGCGGTAGGGGGAAAAAAGAGCTCTATTGGGGAAAAACCATATATAATAACTCTAAAAGAAAACATATGAGACAGCAAAATGTAGGGAGAGGGCAAAGAAAAGAAGACTCTGATCCAGATTTAATGATGTTCCCTGTTTTGTGAAAACAACTAGCCATTTTAGTCATGCCATCATTACTTCATTTAGAGTAATGAATGTGAAAATACCTCAAAAACTGGCAAAGCATTATAGAAATGTAAGGAGAAATTATTACTCCTGTGCTGTTGGTTTTACATCAATTTGTGTAATAGTTGACTAACAGGGAAATCAGTTTGTTTTCAGGGACTTTGGCTTTAAAGGGTTAATCAGCAGGAAAGTGTGACTTACTTGCTTTTGGGAACAAAGTTATTATAATCATTAAACATGCTTTTAGTATTGAAATATGTAGTGTATGAAATTCTCTAGCCTTTGTCCTTCCCCTTTTCACATTTTAAATCATTGGAACAATAGTTTCTATAACAGAATTTTTTGTAATTCACAGTTTCTTAGAAGGACAGCTGTTAGGGCTGTGTTACTGCTCCTTGCTGCTGTAAGAATGGTTAGTTTAACGTTTTTGTTTGTGCTCGCTACGGGAACATTTATTGAGAGGAAATAAGAGATCAACTTTTAAAGAGAGACAAAGGCCATGAAATCATTCTCTCCCTTTGTCTCTCTAAATTCTAAGAAGGCAGGTAAAAATTATTCTTGTAATTATATGTTTAGTCAGAGAAGCATGAAAACATTTAGCTCCTGTGTAGAAATAGTTTCGTTTAAATACGGTATTCCTCTCCTTCTACTGAAGTGGAGGTAACCCCTCAGTCGCAGTCAGAATCACAAAAGAGGTCAGCTCAGTTTGAGAAACTTCATACTATGAGATTAATGTTTTTGTGCTGTATATGTAGGAGAGAAGGATGAAAAAAAATTTCTTTAGGATGGGGACAGCAACTTTAAGTTCCCACCGTCTTTCACTGTTCCTTGTGTCTGTACCACGTATTGCTGCTGACTTGGCTCCTAACTTTTCTGTTGAATTTTGGACATGGCCTTAGAAGCCCTCTCAGCTTCCTGCTTCAGGCAGGATTTCAGAGTTAGTATGTGACAGAAAACCTGTTTGCACCTTTCATCGAATGAAAGTTTCAAGAGGGTAGTTGGCTCCTTCTTCATTTTATCCATTCATCTGTCCCCAGTGCCTAAAACAGTGCCTGACACAAAGCAGAGGCTCAATAAATGTCAAAACAAATAAACAAAGGACAGATATCTGAGGGAACTCTACTCAGTACTCTGTAATGACCTATATGGGAAAAGGATCTAAAAAAGAGTGGATATATGTATATGTATAACTGATTCACTTTGCTGTGCACCTGAAACTAACACAACACTAAATCAATTAGACTCGAATAAAAATTTTCAAAAAAAAAAAAAAGGACGAGTATCTGTCTTAGAAAGTGTTTGTGAGACAGGCAGGCTTGAAGACTCTATCTTTGATTCCTTTGTTTAAGCATCACAATCTGTTCCCCTTTAGGTGGATGTTTATGTGTTTTTATTAGCTTAGATCAGCACAGTCTCTCTTCTGGTTTTGAATATTCTTGCATGTTCTTCATACGGAGCGTGGCTGATCTGGACACGTGCCACACATATGGTTGACATTTTATAGTAATAGAGAAGTACATTTGATAGCTTGATCAGTATTCATTTCCCAATATATAATAGCTTAATTTTGTTGAATTTGCATTTAAAACATTATAGACAGTGTGCTAATTACTGTTATGTCAGTGTGGATTTAGACAGCTGACAAAGCAAACATTTGAGGACCAACATCTGTGCCAAAACACCTTTAATTACAGTAGGCTTTGATCGGCCTAATTTTTCCCATAAATAAATTCATTATATTGGAACAGTTCAAATCTCTGAGTATAATAAGCCATCAAGTTCTTTTTCAAAATCTGTGCTACATGAAGGACAAACGTCTTATTTTACTCTTGTGTAAGTAAAGTTCTGTTATTTTTTTTGAATTTATTTATTTTTTTAATACAGCAGGTTCTCATTAGTTATCTATTTTATACCTGTTAGTGTATACATGTCAATCCCAATCTCCCAATTCATCCCACCACCACCACCACCCACTTCCCCCCTTGGTGTCCATGCGTTTGTTCTCTACATCTGTGTCTCTATTTCTGCCTTGCAAACCGGTTCATCTGTACCATTTTTCTAGGTTCCACATATATGCGTTAATATATGTTATTTGTGTTTCTCTATCTGACTTACTTCACTCTGTATGACAGTCTCTAGGTCCATCCACGTCTCTACAAATGACCCAATTCCATTCCTTTTTATGGCTGAGTAATATCCATTGTATATATGTACCACATCTTCTTTATCCATTCGTCTGCCAATGGGCATTTAGGTTGCTTCCATGACCTGGCTATTGTAAATAGTGCTGCAGTGAACATTGGGGTGCATGTGTCTTTTTGAATTATGGTTTTCTCTGGGTATATGCCCAGTAGTGGGATTGCTGGGTCATATGGTAGTTCTGTTTTTAGTTTTTTAAGGAACCTCCATACTGTTCTCCAAAATGGCTGTATCAATTTACATTCCCAGCAACAGTGCAAGAGGGTTCCCTTTTCTCCACACCCTCTCCAGCATTTGTTGTTTGTAGATTTTCTGATGATGCCCATTCTAACTGGTGTGAGGTGATACCTCATTGTAGTTTTGATTTGCATTTCTCTAATAATTAGTGCTGTTGAGCAGCTTTTCATGTGCCTCTTGGCCATCTGTATGTCTTCTTTGGAGAAATGTCTATTTAGGTCTTCTGCCCATTTTTTGATTGGGTTGTTTGTTTTTTAACATTGAGCTGCATGAGCTGTTTATATATTTTGGAGATTAATCCCCTGTCAGTTTTTTCAATTGCAAATATTTTCTCCCATTCTGAGGGTTGTCTTTTCATCTTGTTTGTTGTTTCCTTTGCTGTGCAAAAGCTTTTAAGTTTCATTAGGTCCTATTTGTTTATTTTTGTTTTTATTTCCATTACTCTAGGAGGTGGGTCAAAAAAGATCTTGCTGTGATTTATGTCAAAGAGTGTTCTTCCTGTGTCTTTCTCTAAGAGTTTTATAGTGTCCAGTCTTACATTTAGGTCTTTAATCCATTTTGAGTTTATTTTTGTGTATGGTGTTAGGGAGTGTTTTAATTTCATTCTTTTACATATAGTTGTCCAGTTTTCCCAGCACCACCTATTGAAGAGACTGTCTTTTCTCCATTGTATATCCTTGCCTCCTTTGTCATAGATTAGTTGACCATAGGTCCGTGGGTTTATCTCTGGGCTTTTTATCCTGTTCCATTGATCTATATTTCTGTTTTTGTGCCAGTACCATATTGTCTTGATTACTGTAGCTTTGTAGTATAGTCTGAAGTCAGGGAGTGTGATTCCTCCAGCTCCGTTTTGTTCCCCCAAGATTGCTTTGGCTAGTTTTGTTATTTTCTAAGATTGCTGTTAGGCAAACGTATTTTTCATAGAGACCTTTAGCATTAAGTAGGTGCTTGTTTTAATTATTACTAATTTTAAAGTCTTAATATTATTCATCTAAGAGATTGCAGTATTTTTTTTGTGGATCCATTGTCAAGTGATTTTATAACTGGATTTAGAAACATATTGTTTTAAATTTCATCAAAGATGGAGGCAAAGTGTCCCAAGTCCTTGAACTGGTATACTAGGGTTATGTCACATTTTTTTTTCTTTCTTCTTTTCTTTTTTTTTTTTATGTCGCCTTTTTGAATGCATTTCAGTTGACTGTATAGTAGAATACAGCTGTCCTGTGCTAAAACAGAATATTTACAAAGCATATGTCTTTTGAGGAGTATGTTTATTACTGCCTACAAAGGAGAAGAATGCACACAGGTCACCTCTGAATTTTGTACAATAACTGCCTTTGGGAGAATCCATATGAGAAGGCACAGGCTTCTTTCTAATTGATTTATAATTGAAAGTGAATTTTGTTCTTTCTAGCCTTTGAGAATAACTTAAACTAAAGCCATATTGACAAAACATGAAAATAAATAGTTATAAAATTCAATTAGATTTACAATTTGGTGTTTGAAGATATCACATGATTATATGGTGATGATATTTAAAAATAACTATTTAAATCATTTTTATAAAAACAGTGCTCTTACAGTCTGAGAAAAGATGGAAATGACATATGTTTCCCTATTATTTGTGATGCTTTGTAATGGGTTTGAAATTACAATCGAAACCTTTGTCATGCCCTTGGGAGAGGGTAGATTGTGCAAATAAAGAGAGTGATTCCTTTTTTTAGAGGAGAAATGGTTTTCTTTCAGCGTTTGCAGCAACATGATGGAATCCAGAGCTAAGGTCTTGGCAGTCATTGTGTGCAATTAAGGAGATTAAAAATGAAACTGACTTTAAAGTAGTCCTATGGTTAAATTATATTTACCATTTTAATAGTTTATAAGGGTTAGTTTATTTATAAGACATATCTAAAGGTCTTACTGACGAGTTAAGACGTATACAGAGGAATTAATTAGAGGACAGTGTGCAGGGTTGCATAACCAACTATACTTCAGTTGTGTAGGTCAAAGCATAATTACCTTAGAATTTTAGACAAGGCAGATATCAAGGTTAGCTGCTGTTATTGTTGGTAGTGATTTTTTGTAAGATGTGGACAACGTGTAGCATAGTGGAAAGAGATCCCACTGACAGACCAGCAGTTGAGTACTAGCGCAAGTTCTGAGATTAAGGACATTTATGACTTTGGTCAAATCACTTACGTCTCTAAACCTAGACAGTTTTTGAAATGTGTAACATCATTTTTATTTCTAAGTTCTCTCCCATTCATTACGCTAAAAAAAGATTTACCAGACTAAAAAAAAAATTTAAAGAAAAAGTTGGCTTATCTAAACTCTGTTTTAAGGATGGTTTAGGTCCTTTTTTTTTTTTTTTTTTACCCTTTTAAACATTGTTTATTGCAATTTAATGGGACATTATTTTGAATATTTTAGATACTTTAAACAGATAAGACATATGCAAAAATAACAATTACAGTGCTTAAAAGAATATTATATTTAAGCCTGTTATGAACTAGCAACACCATGAGTTTAATATACGTCTTCATTATTTCTTTACTTCTTCATAGATCTTCTAAATGTAATTGAAATGCTTATTTTCATGTTTCCTGAGTCTAGAGGAATTGGGTTGGCAAACAGTTGGTTTTTGGACAGGGCACAGCCTGACTTCTTCTCACAAAGTGATTCAAACCTGAGTCCCTGGATATCTCATTGGGTCCCTTTTTGTAATTGGACTTGATGTTTCACATCAGCAGCACTGTTAAGCCCACGGTTTTTACATGAGTCCATCTGGTTAATGATGAGTTTTCCTCCAGATCAGGCTACCCTCTGCTTTGCTTGGCCGGCATTACATAGTCCTCCACCATGTCATTATTATACACTGATCTGGTATATTGGGAAACATACAGATGCCTCATTACTATCTTATCGTAATCTGTCAAGTTATCCAGCGGTTTCTTCTCCTAGCAGATGTGATCTGAACAGATAGCCAGATTTCTAAAGAGAAGAATGCATTGACAATTGACACCCATCAGTCCTTTCTGGAAGAGTTTCTGTTCTTTTGGCTTACTCATAGTTTCCTGTATTTACCCAATGCTATTGGTACAGATAGATACAAATAATACTTTTATATAGAGATAAATACATAGAAGAAATCAAATATCCAAGTATTTTAATAATCCTTACTTATTAAAGTCAGTAAAATAAATTAAGCATCCAATGATAGTTATTCTTATTTTGGATTTCAACTTCATTTTTGTACATTTTTTATTAACTCAGCATTAAAAAGTTATGGCTTCCACTAAGTTATATAAAATTATTATCCTCTTCATTGTCATACCGTTTATTGCTATTGAAGTTCCGACATCACAATTGATATCACAACTTGTCTAGTAGGACCTGCTTTAAACTGGCTTCTCTTTCCTTTCAGCACTAGCCCTACCATCCTTGAAGGTATCCTCGTTGTCTGGCAGTAAGACATTTTAGACCTGAGTTTTCCTTGCCCCAAGGCATAGAATTCACTACTTTACAAAGAACTTCCGCTTTCTTCTAGCAGAAAACGGTGTTAGCCGCTAAACCCTAAGTGCTAGGTTTGCATTTAAGTATCAGTGTTGAAAAACACAAACAAACTGCTATTGCCAATGCTTAGACACTCTTAAGGACAGAGCATTGATTTTTTCCAAATTCGCTTATTATACACTCTACCTATAGTAAGAGACTCATAAAATTTTAATGATTTTTCTAAAATTTGTCAAAAAATTAGGCAGTAGAAAGAGATTGGAATCTGTTGGGGGTGGCCAGTAAGTCGCGTGGCATTAAATCAGGAAGGACTGCTTTAGCTGACTGTGTGTTAAACACCCAAGTTGGTTGGGTTTTCTAAATATGTTTTCTTTGATGGTAATAGACTGTCACTGTGATAACTTTAAGCTAGATTTCTGTAGTTAATTTGTTAAAAAGTATTTGTAAAGTAAAATTTAATTTGCATTAATAGTTTGATCTAACAACCTAATATTTTCAAATTAGGGAAGTTTGAAGCTCTTAAAAGTAGTAGATCATTAAATATGAGAACATATTAAAGTGTAGGGTGGTTTGAATGATCTCTTATAACACTACTAGGCATAGTAGCAAAATAAGCCTTATTGGGTGTTATCTGCTGTAAATGCTCTATAAAGGATGACCAGGTTGAGTAGGAAGCAAAAGTGGAGATGTGGTCTGGTCAGCCTGTTTTATAGGACAGTGTTTTGCAAATTGGGGAGTGTGACCTCTAAATGGATTTAGTGGGCCGTGACCAGCATTAAGAAAAGTGTGATAGATGAGAGTATATCACGTGTAGTAATGGTAAATACTGAAACTTTGGTTTCTGTTATTCTGTGTATTGGTTCATGATATAAAATGTATTTCTTAACTGCCCTCCATCCTGAGCACTTAACATAGTATATATTGCATTCAGTGTAATAGGCAGTCAATAACTGCCTAACTGCACATAGTTTAATTTAATAAATCTAGATAGGAAAAACCTCAAAGTAAGTTCAGAAAAACTTCTAATACAAAATGATGTTAGGAAAACTTATAAGACTTACGTTTTGTGTTGGGATTGTTTTGTTGCTTGCCTGTGACCTTCTTGGATGTAGGGACTGTGTGTCATTTAGCTTTATATCAGTGTGTAGGGTGGGAAGAACCTAATTCTTAGAGTCAGAAAGACCTGAGTTCCAATTTTGACTCTTGCCACATATAAACTTCGGGATATTGGGTAATTTTTTCCTGCACTCTGAGCTTCACCTTCCTCATTTAAAAGGAAGAAGAATAGTGCTAATCTCATGATTAAGAGAGTTATCACTGTACTGTAAACACCAAGTATTCCAAGTACTTTGCCTGGACTATAGTAGATGCTTAATAAATATTTATTAAGTTAATTAAAAGGATATAAAAACATAATGGATACTAGAGCTTATTTTAAAAATCTGTTGTTCGAGTATGTTGAAAAAGAATGAAATATAAGGTTAATTGGATCACGTGCAAGGGTAGAAATTTCTCACGACCTCCTGAAAAATTGGAAGGAGCCCTGATTATAGAAGATAGCTTTCTTTTCTTTTTTTTTTTTTTTTACAAAAAGCAAACATTGCCCAATTAAGAAAGTGTAATGTGCAAGATGTAAATTAGAAATGTAGTGGGCCAATGTAAAAAGAAACAAAATTGAGTTATTTGTAGTGAGGTGGATGGACCTAGAGTCTGTCATTACAGAGTGAAGTAAGTCAGAAAGAGAAAAACAAATACCATATGCTAACACATATATATGGAATCTAAAAAAAAAAAAAAAGTTCTGAAGAACATAGGGGCAGGACAGGAATAAAGATGCAGACGTAGAGAATGGACTTGAGGACACGGGGAGGGGGAAGGGTAAACTGGGACGAAGTGAGAGAGTGGCATGGACTTATATATACACTACTAAACGTAAAATAGATAGCTAGTGGGAAGCAGCCGCATAGCACAGGGAGATCAGCTCAGTGCTTTGTGACCACCTAGAGGGGTGGAATAGGGAGGGTGGAAGGGAGACGCAAGAGGGTGGAGACATGGGGATATATGTATACGTATAGCTGATTCACTTTGTTATAAAGCATAAACTAACACACCACTGTAAAGCAGTTATACTCGAATAAAGATGTTAAAAAAAAAAAGAAAAGTAGTGGGCCAAAATCAAATCAAAGAGTTACTTGTAATGATTAAAAATGAATGCAAATAAACCCTCTCAAGTCAAAAAGCCCAGGTAAAGATGCATTAGTAATTCTTGGAACTGGTTGATATTTATGTGTAAATTATATACTCAGGGATGAAAAAATAGGGATTTGTTTAAATGGAATCTTTATCTAAAATTTTGTTTAAAATCAGAAGCAGACAGAACTGTTGAAAGGATAGAATATTCTTGGCTTAATTAGCAAACAAATACAGTCAGTCACTTGCTAAAGTGGTTCACTCAATAGTTTGGAGAAAAAGAATGGGTACAGTTCTGGAGTTGTTGGCTTGAATGTGCAACCTGTCACCCTTTATACCAATTATGTTACTATAAAGATAGGTTGTCAATATATGTCCCATTATAAGAAAGCTTGCAGAAGAGTCACAGAAAAGCACCTGTCAGCTAGTCTTGCTATATTTTAATATTCTGGCATTTGGAACAAAAACTTAACTGAGTCTGGTTTTGTGAAAGAAAAGCCTGCCTGATTGGTAAACTGGTGTTATTTTAGGGGATTATTGGAGTACGTTGGTGAGAGAGAAACAGTGAAGCTAATTTATGTAAACTTTATAAAACCTTTCAAGGTTCTAATCCAAAAGGAATAAAAATTTTTTGGTTCCTGTAAGACGGTGAAGAAATGGTTATTCAAGGGCCTCCCTGGTGGCGCAGTGGTTGAGAGTCCGCCTGCCGATGCAGGGGATACGGGTTCGTGCCCCGGTCTGGGAGGATCCCATATGCCGCGGAGCGGCTGGGCCCGTGAGCCATGGCCGCTGAGCCTGCGCGTCCGGAGCCTGTGCTCCGCAACGGGAGAGGCCACAACAGTGAGAGGCCCGCGTACCGCAAAAAGAAAAAAAAAAAAAAAAAAGAAAAAGAAATGGTTATTCATGAAGTCACCTTGGCTTAGAAACAGGAAGTAAGTGTTGGTGTCACTTCACTGGAAGAGGTTTTTTTTCCCAATTTTGTATGGGTTTCCAAGGAATTAATGGTGCCAGGACTAATCTCATTTCATATTTGTATAAATGGTGTAAAGGGGTGTGTGTACAGTCAAATTTTAGCTTTTTAGGATGATGAAATACCCCAGGAAAAAACCTAATTGCAGATAATGAGTGAGCAGAAATGGAGTAAACTGAGCGTGTGATAGTTTTCAGTGGTCTGTTTAGGGGAAAATCAGATGGATTACATTTATTAATTGAGGAGTCCTGAATTTAGTTCTAACCCGGATATAACTATCTATAAGCTGTTGTAGATGATTCTCTCTAAATATTGTGCTAAGAGCATCAATAATACATCCGTGATACGCCAGGCATTCTTTGGAAGAGTGTGGGAACAGCGTGTTGTCTTGCCATTGTGCAAAACCACGCTTTGTACATACCTGAGGTAAGTGCTCTATGTTCTGTTAATTAAATATATGAAGTGTCTGGACTTAACGCAGTATACTACAAATACTTGTTCCTTAGAGCATAATACTGAGGAGGAGGATGTAATTGAGGTTATTAAAATATGGTCTTGGATAAATTGCTCAAATTCCATCACCCTAGAATTGAGGGTGGGGTACGAGTGCTTCTAGAAATTTTGTGAGTCAGTTTTAGGATAATAAAGAGCTCTCTTATACAGTAGAGAGTAAACTTGTGGAGATTAGTACTACGAGATGGAGTATAGATTGAAAAATTCTTGAAAATTAGAGTCACAGGAGATGTATGCAAAATAGAATAATATTAAAGAAAATTTGAGGTAGTTAGAATCTGTTTTTTCCACTTGAAAAATGACATGAAGCTCTTCCTTAGTGTCAGATGGAACTAGGATTTGATGGAATGCTGACCTGACTGCACATGCAGTCACCTTTCCTGTTAAAACTTGGGAAGCAGAGTTGGCCTGAGGAGACCACCCAGAGTGATGGTGGGCCTCTGAATGGCCTTTATCAGGTTACGGAGGTCCCCCTCTGCCCCCTCGTCAGCCAAATAGTTTTTTTTTCTAGTTTGCATTTAGTGATATCATAAAATTCATTTTTAATGGTTATTACAGGCTTGTAATTTATCCTTTTTTTAATTGAAGTATAGTTGATTTACAATGTTGTGTTAGTTTCAGGTATACAGCAAAGTGATTCAGTTATACACACACACGTGTGTGTGTGTGTGTGTGTGTGTGTCCTTTTACATATTGTTTTCCATTATTGGTTATTACAAGATATTGAGTACACTTCCCTGTGCTGTACAGTAGGTCCTTGTTGCTTATCTATTTTATACATAGTAGTGTGTGTCTGTTAATCCCAAAGTCCTAATTTATCCCTTCCCCCTGACTTTCCCCTTTGGTAACTGTAAGTTCATTTTCTAGGTCTGTGAATCTATCTCTGTTTTTTGTTTTTGTTTTTTATTTTGCGGTACGCGGGCCTCTCACTGTTGTGGCCTCTCCCGTTGCGGAGCACAGGCTCCGGACGCGCAGGCTCAACGGCCATGGCTCACGGGCCCAGCCGCTCCGCGGCATGTGGGATCTTCCCAGACCGGGGCACGAACCCGTGTCCCCTGAATCGGCAGGCGGACTCTCAACCACTGCGCCACCAGGGAAGCCCTCTATTTCTGTTTTGTAAGTAATTTATTTCTTAATTTATTCTTTTAAAAAAATATTTAATTATTTATTTATTTGGCTGCGCCGTGGCTTAGTTGCCACTTGTGGGATCTCTGCTGCAGCGTGCGGGACCTAATAGTTCCCTGACCAGGGATTGAACCCGGGCCCCCTGCATTGGGAGTGTGGAGTCTTAACCACGGGACTACCAGGGAAGTCCCTTTTAATTTATTCTTGAGGCAATTTTGATAATGCATATTTTTCTAGAATATTATCCATTCTACATTGTTTTCAACTGTTGGCATAAAGTTGCTCATAGTTTTCTTCTATGATTATTAAAAGTCTCTGCTGTATCTGTAGCTATAATTATGTCCTCCTGAGTTCTTTTTGCAACTGTTTTTTGGCTTGATTTTCTTGACATCACGTTTTTATTTTGTTTTATTTATTTATTTTTTTGCGGTACGCGGGCCTCTCACTGTTGTGGCCTTTCCCGTTGCGGAGCACAGGCTCCGGACGCGCAGGCTCAGCGGCCATGGCTCACGGGCCCAGCCGCTCCGCGGCGTGTGGGATCTTCCCGGACTTGGACACGAACGCGTGTCCCCTGCATCGGCAGGCAGACTCTTAACCACTGCGCCACCAGGGAAGCCCGACATCACATTTTTAAAGTAGGGACTTCACCGTTCATCATTTTACCTCTCAGCTAATGCTTGCATGTGACAGGCCCCGTTGACTCCTGTTGGACTGAGCTGAGCTTGGCTTCATTCCTTCGCTCTCTGGCCAATGCTGAGTGTCCATTGCTAGCTTTTCTTCCCCTTTTCCGTCCATCCCCCACAGGTAGGAATTTTCAAACATTCTTTCCTCTCTTCCAAGCCAGAATGCTCTTTTTATTAGTGATCTCATCCAATCCAACCTTTTGCCATTGCCTTTATTTTCGATGGCTCCCAAATTTATAACCCGAACCTGACCTTTCTTCTAAGCTCTAACTGCTCGCTTGGCATTTCTCCCCGGGTGTCTTGCTTACACCTTCAGTGCAGCACAACCAACGGGAAACTCCTGACTTCCCTCCGCCCAAACCAGTTCTTCCTCCAGATTTCCTGGTTTCTATTAATTGGCACTGCTACTCATCCAGGCTCAAAACCCCAGTCATTTTGACTCTCACTTCCAAGCTCTGTGCAGCCTGCCTTCACAGTGTTGCCCGCCCCACGTGTATAACATGACGACCCCGTCATTCCCTCTGTCACCACCTGCACCCAGACCCTCCTTGCTTCGTACCAGACGATTGTAATACCTCCTGGGCTTTTTGGCCGAGTCCAGTTCATCTTCCATGTTGAAATAGGATTACACTTGCTAACGCACTGCGGTCAGACCACTCTTTAGCTTCAGGTTACTTGGTTGTCCCCCAGCCTCCTCAAATAGGTCCAAACTCCTTAGCTTTCTAGGTCTTCCAGAATAGTGCCCCCAAACGTTCCTTCCTTGGTTTGTCTCCCCCTCACTGCTTTACCCACGCTTGTATCCAGCCTGAGAGTTTTATCTCTGTTCTGTGTACTTGAGTTGTTGTCCAGGTGTTTGCCCTTCAGTGGATACCCTTTCCCTCATGTCTGCCAGTTGAAAGGAAGCTTGTCAAGGATAATCTTGACATTCTTGACTAGGTTTGGTGACCTGCAGAATGCTTTTCTTTGTTCTTTCTAGGGTACTTATCTCACTTTGTATTTTAGCCATTTGGGTACTTGCTTAATACCGCCTACTAGATTATAAGCTCCTAGTAGGTAGGAACTGTTTCTGACGCTGCTTTTTCTTTTTCCCTGCCTCAGCATTTAGCACAGAGACTCAGCAAATACTGATTGAAAATAATTAAATGATTACCGTTGTTGTTGCTTTTTTTAAATTTTATTTATTTATTGGCTGCGTTGGGTCTTTGTTGCTGTGCACGGGCTTTCTCTGGTTGTGGCGAGCGGGGGCTAATCTTCATTGCGGTGTGCAGGTGGCTTCTCTTTTTGCGGAGCACAGGCTCTAGGCACATGGGCTCTAGGCACACGGGCTTCAGTAATTGTGGCTCGCGGTCTCTAGAGCGCAGGCTCGGTAGTTGTGGCACACAGGGCTAGTTGCTCTGCGGCATGTGGGATCTTCCCAGGCCAGGGCTCGAACCCGTGTCCCCTGCATTGGCAGGCGGATTCTTAACCACTGCGCCTCCAGGGAAGTCCTACCGTTGTTTATAGTTTCCTTCAGTGAAACTACTTACACTCTCTTCCTAAGAAGTTTACTCCAGAATGAGTTAACAGTATAGAAGTGCCATAAAATTAGCCTTTCTAGAGATGTAGCTGCAGGTGTACAAGTCAGGCTCCTGGGGTGATTGGCGCTGGCTTTCTTTGTTTTTCTTTTCTTTTCAAATTATGTAGTTTTTGTATTTTGGCCACGCTGCACAGCATGCAGGCTGGTTCCCTGACCAGGGATCGAACCCAGGTCTCCGCAGTGAAAGTGCCGAATCCTAACTACTAGGCCACCAGGGAATTCCCGGCGCTGCCTTTCTAACAAGTGCTGTCTTTATAGCATAATGAAGCTCTGCTGGCAGTGAGTCCTGAGGTGTCGCAATAGCGATGTTGATTGACTTCTGTTGCAGTAGCAGGACTGGGTTGGCCCTCACCCCCTCTTGTGGTTATTTCTTTTAAATAAAAGATTTCAACAACTCATGATGATGCTTGAAAGTTTAAGATCGAAGTTAATGCATGTGAATTCAGTATGGATTTATAAATGTAAGAAGTAAATCCCACTGTCTTTGTCCCACTAGTCTGCAGAATGAAGATGATTAAAAAGGGGAGATTAAATTGGTCTAAATGGTTTTCTTTAACGTGAATAAAATTTAATGTGAATCTGCCAGTATATTTTACATGGGTGGTATTGGTAAAGATTAAAATCATGCTTTTGTAGTTGAAAAATCATAATTAAACTGTCCACCAGCCTGTCAGCAAATTAAATTTATGACATTCCATCGTGATAAAAGATTCAGTAATACAGTGAACAGATGTACATAGGAATTATATTAAGCATTAACCTGCTACCATTTATAAAAGTTAGGTTTCTATTCAACCTAACAGCTTGAGCGTAGAGATGGACTCGCCAGCCCAGTCCTATTCTAGGTATGTTTTGAGTTCTTAGTATGATCTAGGCACTGGGCCAGCTGCCTGCTTGGCGTGTCTCGTCTAGTGAGGCTTTTGGGTGTAGATATATATGATAAGCAAAGTTCCTTATTTTGCAAAAAAAAACAATTTCTTTTTAACGGAGAAAGGCAGGCAGCTCATGTTCAGATTGATAATCATTTCAACAATAATCAGCATTTTAAGCTCTAGCAACATAAAAATACTGCCCTCAGTGCAGACACAGGCCTTGATCTGAGTCTCAGTTTCTTCATCTCTGTAAATAGGGATGTTAGGAGAAGGAGAAGTAATTACTGTTTAGCAAACACTTGGATATTTATGCCCAGTGGCTGTGAACAGTTATTAAAAAGTCATTGAACAGGTCAGAATGGCAGGTGCAGTGGCGCTGCCAGAGCAAGGGCCAGAAAAGCAGGATCTTTGCAGCTTCGGAGAAGGAGATGCACGTGAAAACGTTCTACTCCTGATTTAAACATTTTATTATTAAACGTTTACAGTGAAGATTCCACCTACAGTCAGGAATCCATCGGTAGACATTTCAAAATGTCACAAGAAACCACCTATGTTCTGTTGATGAACACACATAAGTTGATTATTTCTTGAATATGCAATAGCATGGATTCTCATTTCCCATAGTAAAGGTAACTCTCTTCGAAGGAAGTGTCATTTCATGAAAAGACAGCAGGCGCCGCAGTTCTTTGTATTTGGACAGGAGTAGCAGGGGTGGGGTGGGAGTTGCAGTTTGGTGTCGGGGGAGGGTGCCTGGACTCAGGAGCCTTGGTTCTAACCCCCTGCCAGCCCTGGCCCTGCTGCTGCTAGCTGGCTGTGTGAACCCGAAGTCACTTTTTGCTCCAGGCTTTGGCACTGTTTGACCTTAGGTAAATCACCTGGATTTTTTTTTTTTGGCCTCACTCACTCAAAACATTTTGAGGGTATTGGAGAAGATCTCTTTTGAGTCTGGGTGAAAATTAATTTTATTTATTTATTTTTGTAAAGTTTGGTCACGCCTCGCAGCTTGTGAGATCTCAGTTCCCTGATCAAGGATTGAACCTGGGCCACGGCAGTGAAAGCACCGAATCCTAACCACTAGACCACCAGGGAGCTCCTGTGGGTGAATATTAATTAAAAAAAAAATCTGTGATTTGGAGAGCAGTAGCAGAAAATACTATGCAAAATAAGTTGACATTTATCATAGATTCTTTGAGAGAGGGATTTAATGCTTGTGCTACATTTAGAAGTTTACAGCTAAAACAAATCTAAATTATGAGCAATTCATCATTTTAATAGGATTTTACAAGGTACTTGGAATGGGTCCAAGCATTATATGTATTTCTGTAAGTTAAGGTTTAGTTGCTATCAGACGGCTGCTGTTCATTGTTTTTTGTGCTGACTGGTTTCTGTGGCCCCCTGCCTGCCCTCGTAGAGGGAAGAAAGCACACATTAGGGTAGTGTTTGGGTGCACGTACTGTTAATCCAAGTATCCTTCTTAAAAAATGCTTTGAAATTTTATCTGGCTGAAAAATCATATTTCTGAATTTGAAGACAACTTCTGAGCAGAGAAAAGTTTATAAAGCATGCATGGCACATTTATAAATTCTTTGAAAAAACTGTCTGTGATTTGGAGTGATTATTTATCCCTATATCCCCATATGTCACACATTGCCTTTTTACCCCTGGGGAGTAACCATATTGCGTTATTTGTGATCCTTTGGAGTTATATGAAATGATAATTTAACTTTTCAGATGTGGTTAATCCACAGGCCCGGCTTCCTAACTATTAACATACATGGCATGACAGCCATAACTGTTTCCAGGTGTGATTGGAGAACTTGGACGGTAAATTACTTGTAGATGATCTCGGCCACTGTAATTTACTACAAAACTGCCGCTTTGACATCAGCAGTTGGAAAGAGCATGTTAACATTAACTCCACTTGAGACACATTTTACAAGAAATAAACTAACTGCCTTCTTGAGACAGTTAAGTGCTTATTTTTTATAATACTATTTAGAACTCCGTTTTGTCTTTTGAATAGCTGAAGTTTTGTTAATAAAAACAGGCCTTGATTTACGTAATCTGGGTTTGTTTTGTGAGCCTTCCAGCAGTTTCGGAGCCCTCTACCCTGCTCTGTGGCCCCGTGTTGGAACCTTTTCTCCCCTCAGTCTCACTTTTCTCCCTGCCCTGGTCCAGAGGGCAGCCATCCTCTTTCCTCCACTCCCGCCTGGTCCCAGTTCCTGGAATGAAGTCTGTCTCATTTGCCTCCAAAAAAGACTCAGCACCGGTCAAGGCATAAGAGGGCCCATTTAACACTCTAGCTGTTGTTGTTATTAGCAGCAGAAATCCTTAGCGATCTGGAGGGTTTGTAGTTAAGGAAGACAGAGAGAAGGCTGTGTCTGTTTTGTAGCCGGCCAGAGGAGTGGCATTCTGGGCAGAGGTGACCAGTGAAGAGAGTTGAAAGAGGCAGCAAGCTGGCCCAGGCCACTGGTTGTCCACTGGTGAGCCCCACTGGACCCACCGTTCTTACCCGTGGCCGTCTCCCCTCAAGCTCAAAACTTCCTGTCCTCGACCCGGTCGTCGGCCACTCTCAAACGTTCACCACCACTTCCTGCGCCATCATCTTTCCCAGACAATCTCCTGTCCCCAGCATGCCTGCCCTCTGGCCCTGCGGGAACCCCTGCCTACTCCCGGGGTGGCGGGGGGAGGAGGCCCGGCATTCTCCTTTCAGGGTCCCGGGGTGCGGAGGCAGGTCATGGCCTCTCGCCCACTGCAGCCAGGTTGGGGCGTAGGAGCTTCCTGACACCCCTGATGGGGATTCTGAGTTTTCTTATTGGAATGTTTTTACTCATGGCGGTTAGCTTTTACAGAACTGTAAATGTGTGCTAGTACTGTACAAATAGAATTTGTGGATTAAAAAGTCCTTTGTTGCTAGTCTGAGGCCACCTCATAACCATTTATAACACTGTTCATGGGAGAGAGTGCCCCGAGTTCCAAACAGTCAACCCTAAAATGGATTTTGGAAACACTTTTTTCTAGGAAGATTATTTTCTTTGTGAAACTCATGTTGGATATCTGCTTTCACTTTTTTTTTTTTTAACCCTGAATGAGAGTGGAAGCTTCAAATAAGACTCAGATTCTTTTTTTTTTTTTTTTGACTGCACCGTGAGGCTTGCGGTATCTTAATGCAGGCCCCGCAGTGAGAGCGCCGAGTGCTAACCACTGGACCGCCAAGGAGTTCCCAAGACTCAGATTCTTAATGAAAGAGAAGTTAGGGCTTGTTTGTTCTCAGCGTTTTACACTGGTCACCTATGTTAATGTGCCAGTGTAAATCATCACTGATTTTTTGAGTATTTTGATTATCTTTAATATGGTAATGGTGGGCTTCCCTGGTGGCGCAGTGGTTGAGAGTCCGCCTGCCCATGCAGGGGACGCGGGTTCGTGCCCCGGTCCGGGAGGATCCCACATGCCGCGGAGCGGCTAGGCTCGTGAGCCATGGCCGCTGAGCCTGCGCGTCCGGAGCCTGTGCTCCGCAGCGGGAGAGGCCACAACAGTGAGAGGCCCGCGTACCGCAAAAAAAAAAAAAAAAAAAAAATATGGTAATGGTATGGGAAGATTCATCCATTATTTTAGTTGTGACATTCTAGAAGTGTGTTATGTGTGGCACAATGATAAGGACCAGAAAGGGCAGAAGTAGAAACTTTGCACCAATTTCACTGTTAAAAACATAAAATTTAAAGGAACATTTGATCTGAGACATTGAATAAACTTCAGTTCTACTAGTGACTTTGTCCCTTGAAAATTGTTTACTAACCTATGGATCATAACTAGAGGCATTTGCTAATGTATTTGCAGTGACTGCTGAAATAATTCAAATTTATTGACCATAGGAGGATATTAAATATTTATCTTTGCTGCTTAGTGCCTGTAGTGAAATAGAATATAATTTAATGGTTAGTGGCTTATAGGCTGTTATTTCTTAAATACTATCTTCATGTACTTTATTCAGTGACATTACTTATATATTATATGTGTTAAAAAGCATATTTGGAATCTACCTTACCTATAAATTTTGCTGCTTAGCCAAACAATATTCCAGAAGAGATTTTTAACTCTGTAGGGTGTGTGTGTGTGTGTGTGTGTGTGTGTGTGTGTGTAAGTAAGTAATTGCAAAGGGAGAAAAATATGTTAAGTTGTGGGATAGGGAGAAATCTATCATTGAAAAAGAACAAATAGCATGAAATAATAATGGATTAATATTACTGTGTGTGTGTTCTGGCATACCTGCAGTATCTAATGTATTCCAGAATGTTGTCAGGTTGGCAGTAATTCAACATATGAAAATCTAGCAATCATGTTAGTGTTAGGATGATTAAATAAGAATGTATTTGTAGGTGTAGAATCAGAGAAAGAAGCTAACTTAGGTTTCCTTCAAAGTAAGGAAAATGCAATATTAAACTAAAAATGTCTTAACACAAAAGTAGTTTTATTTGAATTGGTATAAACATTGTGAAGAACATAAAGCAGTATTTGCAAGTTTTAAACTTTAAGGGAAGTAATTTATAGAATTATTTTGAATTTTCTGAAAACTTAGATCTTCAAAACTGACTTACAAAGATGATAAGAGAAGCTCTGATTTTCTACAAGCCCTAAGGGACTGTTTGATGGTTTTTTGTTTTGTTTTGCTTTCTATTTAATTTTCACGATCCAGAAAATGACTGCATTAGTGTGGTTAATTTTTAAAAATTCAGATATTTTGAATTTTAAAATTACAAGGAACTTAATTTAACTGTCATTGGTTTGTCAAAACAGACAAATCATTTAGAAGAGGTTGGCTGGTTGAATAACTACTTCTGTATGTGATACTGTTTCATATGAAGCATCAGGTGTATTACTGAGTTCTGTAGTAGTTAACAACAGACTTAAAAAACAGCTTCAGCGCTTTCCTTGTGGCGCAGTGGTTGAGAGTCCGCCTGCCGATGCAGGGGACACGGGTTCGTGCCCCGGTCCGGAAAGATCCCACATGGCTGGGCCTGTGAGCCATGGTTGCTGAGCCTGCTTGTCCGGAGCCTGTGCTCCGCAACGGGAGAGGCCACAACAGTGAGAGGCCCGCGTACCACAAAAACAAAACAAAACAAAAACTTAAAATCTTAGCGTGATTCCAGAAAGTCCTTATTTTCTTTTTGAGAGAAAAGAATCCTAGGAGGTTTTATCAACTGTACCTTGGAAGTTACTGTCATAGAAAAAAAAGAGATCTGTACGGAATGGAAAGTCGGTGTATACTTGAAATGTAACATTTGCACAGAATACATAGAGGAGACAACACGGTATTGACTGTATTATTAAATGGAATGCATCTGAGTATTGGAAAATTTGGCCTAAGGTCTTTCTTTTGTCCTTTCTCTATGTATCTGCCAAGGTTGTGAAAAATCTTGTAGCTTAATCCCCAGGCTCTATTTTACCAGAGGTTAGAATTCACTAATTAAAAGAATATAAACAAGTATGAAGCTAACAAGTAATATTATAAATACTAAACAGAAATATTCATGAGTAATATCTATTTTCTTGTCTTTGTCTAAATAATATTTATTAGTAATTAACAAATCAATGAAGACACTTTTTTTCCCCATGCATGCATCATCACAATCAGTTTTACTGACTTTTTAGTGATGGATACTTTGATTCGTGTTTCTGCATGTGTATGCTGAGAAATGTACACATTGAAAAATTGGTTGAGGTACCTGGACTTCATTGTACCTTTGCAGTATTGGTCATTTTCACAGAACTTCAGCCACCTGCTTATTTTACAAACGCCTGTATAGTGCTTACCACGGGACAAGTGTTGATTGTTCTAAGTGCTTCAGTAATACCAACTCATTGGGACTTACCCAGCGGTCCGGTGGTTAAGACTCCGCCCTTTCACTGCAGGGTGCGACTGTTTGATCCCTGGTTGGGGCAATAAGATCCCATATCCCACAATGCCAGCGCCACGTGACCAAAACAAAAATAAAACAAAAAACCCCACAACTAACTCGTTTACTTAAAACCTGATAGCAACCCCAGTTTGAAGTGGGTACGATCATTACCCCCGTTTTGCAGATGGCACAAAGGAGTCAGGTCCCTCGGCTGGTGTGCGGATCTCAGCGGTCTGCTTCCACCACTTGTGCTTTTTTTTTTTTTTTTTAAATTTATGTATTTTGTTTATTTATTTTTGGCTGCATTGGGTCTCCACTGCTGCATGCGGGCCCCCTCCAGCTGCGGCGAGCGCAGGCCCCTCACTGTAGCAGCCCCTCCCGTTGCGGAGCAAGGGCTCCAGGCACGCAGGCTTCAGTAGTTGTGGCACGCCAGCTCAGTAGTTCTGGCTCATGGGCGCTAGAGCACAGACTCAGTAGTTGTGGTGCATGGGCTTAGCTGCTCCGCGGCATGTGGGATCTTCCCAGACCAGGGCTTGAACCCGTGTCCCCTGCATCGGCAGGCGGATTCTTAACCACTGCGCCACCAGGGAAGCCCCACCAATTGTGTTCTTAATCAGTTTCCTCTGCTCCTATCCATAAAGATCTTTCGTGGAAAGTTGAGTCGGGATTCTTTTCTTTGTCAGACCCCTTCCTCCCATGCTCTTGCTGCCCAGACACGGAGCCCTGGGAGGGGTGTGCTGGCAGGAATTCTCACCATCTTGCTCTTCTAGCTGTTTGGGAGGCGTGCAGTGTGACAGCGTCTGGCTGCGAGTGGCCCTCTTCCGGCTTTGTGAGTAGTCCTGCAGAAGAAACTTTTCTGGATCAAGAACGAATTCTGCCCTCTCATCCTGGAGATCTGGGGCTAAGAGTGAGAGCTGCGTCCAAGTTCACGGTTGAAGCTGGGAATGTGGAAGAGGAGGAGAGAGACAGTATTGTTGCCTGATGGGAAATGTGAGCCCCACACTGAGTATCACAGGGGCCAGTGTCAGAGGAGCTCCTTTTCGCAAGGACAGCTTTCCTAGCGTGCTCCAGACCAGCAATAGCGGGGACTTGCTTGTTTCTGATGAGTGATTCTCCTCGGCAAGGCTGGGGTGCCATGGTGTGTGTGTGTGTGTGTGTGTACATAGGATTACTTTTAAACTTGTCAATATTCGGTCCATACCACGTATTAAAAAATAGTAATGAGTTTATGTTAGCGCTGAGGGCTAATTTGTGAGCAGCTCCTGGTCCATGGCACCTTCATGCGTATGGGCATCAGTATTTGTCTCCGTCAGTATCTGTAAGGGACACTTGTCTCTAAGTTTTGGCTGCTTTGTAAGGTGACTTTTTTTCCCCCTCTGGAGGTACCTTTGTCCTCTTTTCACACAGCCCCTCAGGGGTGACTCCTGGGTTTTCACAAAATAAACCCTATGTTGTGCACCTGTGCTCATAGCAACATTATTCATAACAGCCAAAAGGTGAAAGCAGCTCAGTGTTTATGGAGAGGTGAATGGGTAAATAAATAGTGGTCTCTACCTAAAATGGAATATGATTCAGCCTTGAAAAGGAAGGAAATTCTGACAACATGGATGAACCTTGAGAACAGCGTGTTGAGTGAAATAAGCCAGTCACAACAAGACAAGTACTGCATGATTCTTCTCCCCTGAGGTACCTAGGGTAAATTCATAGAGATAGAAAGTGGAATGGTGATTGCCAGGGACAGGGGGTAGGGAGGAATGGAAACAGGGAGTTACTGTTTAATGACTACAGAGTTTCAGTCTTGCAAGGCGCCAAGAATTCTGGAGATTGGTTGCACAATAGTGTGAATGCCCTTATCACTACTGAACTGTACACATAAAAATGGTTAAGATGGTAAATTCTATGTTACGTGTATTTTACCACAATTAAAACAACGACGACAACAGATTCTGTGTAAAATCTGTTCAGCTGTTTTAGTGCAGTGGTTTCACTGGCAGACAGACACTCTCTGGTAGCAGCTGGCTCTGCCGTGGTTGAGAGCAACGGCCTCAGCACTACTCTCTAGGGAGTAGACGTTGCGACACAAATGTGAATGTGTTACATGGTTCCCGAAAAAGCTTACTGTGGACGTTGAAGGAAGGGGTAAGCAGGTATGGGGGGCCGTGTGTGCAGAGCCCATGGAGGCAGGAATGAGGGGACCGTGTTCAGGGCGAGTGAGGAAGTGACCGTGGTTTATGTGGGCAGAGATACCTGGTGCCACCAGAGCAGGATGAAAATATTAAGTGCTGTCCGCAGTCTCCATGTTTAAAAGTTTTGACTTTTTGATAATTTTGAGACTTTTTGATAATTTCTGGTCATTTTGCTTATATTTTATTTCCTACCATGTCTACCAGCTGGAGTATATGATGGCTTTGCCAGGGATCCAGATACACTCCATTTATCGGCATTTATTAGGTCTAACAGGTATTTCAAGAAAGGTCCTGAGCTACATACGATGAGTTATTAGGATTGATGTAAAGATCTAGCCGGAGCCCCCTGCCCTTAAGAGCTTCATGCTCTAAAAGAGGAGATGAAACATGTGGACCAGTATAACTGAAATACAAGACAGAGCCTCATAAGCTGTATAAAGAAAGTTTTTTTGAAACAGACTAGAGAGATCTAATTTTCAGAAGTGAGATCACGGGTCCTGAGTAGGAGCGGAGCCTCGAAAGACGGGAAGGATGTTACCAGGCAGAGGAACAGGGGTCTGGATCCAAGCTGAGCATCGTGACACATAGATACAGGGAAGGCCGGGGTGATTGATCTCTGCCAGGAAAGGCTGAGAACCCCGTATCATTAGAGAACGGGATGTCCCTTGGTTGTAGGAAGAAGAAGATGGGAAAGATACTTTGGAGTTTTCCATGTCTAATTGAAGAGTTTGAATTTACATAAGCTGTGGGGAGTTGTTGAAAGTTTCCAATGTGGGAATGATACCCTCAGAGGTCAAGTTGGCAAATGTAGGGTTAGGAAGCAGGAGGGCTGGCTTGGCCAATTTGTGATTTTTTAATTATAGAGGCCGACTTGGTTCTTTGGTGTCCATCTGAAGTAGGAAATGAGGTTGGATAAATAATTAGGGAGGATACAAATGAGGCATTAAAAGTTAGTCAGAGGTGTTAAGAATGGATTTAGTTCACAGTGTAGAGCTATTGAAAGAGTTTGACATGATGAAAGCTATTTTATTTTTTTATATATACTTTTTCATATTCTTTTCCTTTATGGTTTATTACTGGCTATTGAATATGGTTCCCTGTGCTTTACAGTAGGACCTTGTTGTTTACCCGTTCTATATGTAGTGGTTTGCATCTGCTAATCCCAAACACTACCCCTCCCCGTGTGAAAGCTCCTTTTAAAGACCAGTTAGGCAGCAGTATATAGAAGAGACTGTTTATAGAGAGAGAGACTGTTTATAGAGAGAGAGACTAGTTAGTGAAGAGGTTATTGAATGGTGGAATTTCGAAGAGCTGGAGGAGGGTCGTAGCAGAAAGAAAAAGGAGAGGATTGATAAGAAGTAGAGGAAATGGTGAAAAGAAGGAAGGAAGAAGTGAAATTCACAATTAATAAGCATATGTGTGAAAAAGAATTTATTGCATGACAGGATAACTGACCAGTAATGCCCACTCTTAGAAAATAGGTATGCCATGTTGGTCAGGCAAGGGGCACGTAGTTGTGAAATGGCCTGGCTGAACAAGCTGATGGAGGGCCTGGTGGCTTTCAGGACTGCCGAGCTCACTGTCATTGTCCCGGCTTGGTTGGCTATGTCCTCAGAGGCGCCCAGGCCGGTGGTTCTCAAACCTCCATGCCTCGGCACACTGGCGAACTGCAGATGCTTCAGAAACGCGCTGTGACATTTTTGCTGCGAGTGGACATTCACATCGCCTGGCAGTCTGCAAAAGAGAACCCAGCTGAGCAGGTTATAAGGGAAATAATTGCTTTGACTAAGCGAGAGGCTTAACCTCTCAGGCCAGTGCTGAGGACAGAGCAGAGTTCACTGCCTCACACTTGCCCCCGAGGGTTCTGGAGACCCTTCTATCCAGTAGCAGTGGAGAGCTGGGGGATCTGGGAAGGATGCAGCCCCGCGGGGATTTTACAGCACCGGCGCTGTATACGGCCGGATACACATCGATGTAATAGTGCACGCTTGCGACTATCCTTGAGTTTGTTCAATTTGCTTTTGAGTCTTTTCATTCATTCATCGGCGTCGGCTAAGAAACGAGTCCAGTCTCTGAACGTGCCTTGCAAGCAGCTGGCAAAGACTGGTCCTGCCAAGCTCTTTGGTAAACGCGACAAGCAAATATTGCAGTGGGTAAAGGTAGAGTGGAAAGAGGTGGAATTTGGAATGTGAAGTCTTAGGTTTGAATCCTTGCTTTGCCACCAGCAGTGAGACCTTAGGCAAGTTATTTAAACTCGGTTTCCTCCGTTTCTTTTTGTCAAATGAAGGTAATAACATTTTCCTTTCAAGCCTGCTTTGATGCCTCAAGGTAATGACTAAAATATAGGCACTGTCCTCTGCGAAGAAGAATAATGTATTTCCCACCTCCAATATGTGATGATTTCAGTGCTTTTTACTCCTCTCTGTATTAAGCAACCACTTCCCAGGTTTTGTAAAGCATGTGTTTCTCTGAACTATGGACTCCCGGAGCTTGATCTTTAAAGATTAAATAGACTTAGAGTATTCAGAGCACCAAAGCAAGCACTGGTCACTTGTGATTTATTTAAAGTGGAAAAAAATATTACTTTGATTGAAGCATGACATTTGATGTTAAAATCTATTTAAATAGCAATATATCTTATGTCATATACCTTAATACACATTATAAGTTTTGTGGGTTTTTTTTAAGTACTTGCCACCCTCCCCAGAAAACGGTAGTATCAACAACAAAATTATGACTAAAGCAGTCAAGGGGGATTTTGGTAGAATTTTCTATCAATTTCCACAGAAAAAGACTCATCTTTATATCTAGAATTAGGAATAAGTTGGGAAAAAGTTTTAGTCAGACCAGCATTCTTGAAATAGACTCAGTCATATTGTAGTATATCGTGGTATTGTGGAACATATTTACGTGTAGGTGGTTTTCTTTTAATTATTGAGCATAGTTTTAAACCTGCTTACAAATCTAGCCATTTGAGCTCATAGTAGGTTAAACTCGGCACAGATATTCTGTGCTCAGATACAAGTGTAGTTGTGTTTTTAACTGAAAAAAAAAATTTGACTAGCTTTTTAAAAAAACTGCTAGAGATCTGAAAAATTTTGGAGTATTTACTTTGTCCAGTTGTAGCTACAAGCAATTGTTCTGGCTTCATCCCCGACCTCTTTGAATTCCAGTTACCGTTTACTATATACTCGTGCTTTTAGTAAAAGAGTTGATTTACAAGTCTTAAAATGGCCTCCATCATCACATAGTGACTGCTTTTCATAAGTGGTGTTTCTTCAAACCTTAGTAAAGGAATTCATGAAACACGAATATAAAAGTAAATCCTGTTGACCTGAAGGGGACTTTCATTCTAACCTTTTCAGCATCTATTCATTTCATGATGTAAGTCATGGTTTATTGTTTAAAACTGTAACTTGTTTCTGCGTGTGAAAATGCATTTTTTCATACTGCCTTTGCCGGGACTGTAACATCGTAATGATTTTGTTAACAATATATTTGATTGCTACCTTATGGAATATGAGGTTTGTTTTGAAAGTTTAAATGTGAGCCTTGAAAGATAAAGCTTAAATGGAAATTAAAGCTTAGCTTAAAATGAACTTGGATAAAGTCTGATTTTTACTTTGGTTTTTCTGCTAGTATGCAGTTTAATGCCAGAAAAAAATGTAGCTAGTATGCAGTTTAATGCCAGAAAAAAATGTAGCTATGAAAATAACATCAAAGTGTTAGGCTTTTAAAAAGTTGACACAAATTAATACATAGCAGTAATTTTAGACATACTAGCTTAAAGCAGGATTATCTCATTTACTTTTAGCTATAAATTTTCTTAGTGAACTGAAGAGAACTGTAAAAAGGAAAACATCTCTGTGTATAATTTATACAGTTGTAGTAGTTTTTCAAATTAGTTTAACATTTTTAGTAGCATTTTATATTTGAGCAAGCTAGAATTTTGAATCAGAATAAATTCAGAGACTCGTGCAAGCTGTAGTAAAAGTTGGAATATTGAAATGACCATTTGCAGTTACTTATGTGCTGTACTGTATTGTGTTAGGTTATTTTAAGCTTTTAAATTTAGCATTCTGGCATTGCTTTGGTCAAGTTAGAATTCTATTTTGTTTTGTTTTAGTAAGAAAGCTTTATGCTGTTGTTTCTATATGCAGAAACAATTTATAAGTAATAACTTTACTTTTGACCGTTATTATAAGAAAAAAATCCAGGAAAAAATGTTAAAAATATAACACTTTTGCTAAAGTTGTAATTTAAACATAGAATTTGCTTTTTATAATTAAAAGCTATGCTGTTATGAGCAATTGGGGATTAAATAAATCCCTCCTTAGTGTTAGAACTATTTTCTATGCTGACCATTCTTAAGTAAATGGGAGTATGAGAGGCTTTAAAACAAATTAGCTAATTAAAAGCTTTTATTTAGGAGAGAAAAGTACTAAAATTAATAAGAAATTATTAATTTCTTATCTATTTGCTTTATATAACTGCCTTTTCCAGGTAAGCCTTAGGTGTTAGAATTGCTTTGCTTTTACCTAACCACTTCAACTGAAATCTTTCAAAAGTGTATTGTACACATTCACGCCTTTTAAGATTACATAAACAAAATTTCTCCTTTTCTTGTGACTGCACATGAATGTTTGTTGAGTTGTGTTTTTGCTTTTATACTATATGGCATCAGACCTGTCCAGATTTTGAAAACCTGTGTCTGATTTTTTCCCATGACTGCAGGTTATTTCTTTTTTTTTTTTTTTTTTTTTTTTGCGGTACGCGGGCCTCTCACTGTTGTGGCCTCTCCCGTTGCGGGGCACAGGCTCCGGACGCGCAGGCTCAGCGGCCATGGCTCACAGGCCCAGCCTCTCCGCGGCATGTGGGATCCTCCCAGACCGGGGCACGAACCCGTGTCCCCTGCATCAGCAGGCGGACTCTCAACCACTGCGCCACCAGGGAAGCCCAAGGTTATTTCTTTTTACTATTGACTTTCGTAAATTCTGTCACCATGTTCCTCTGATGATGCAAATAAAAAAACAGGTAATAATAGTAATTGCCATTTTTTGAATGTCTTATAATCTAAATATCAACCCTGTATCAAAGGTATCATCCCCATCCTATACAGGAAAAGGTTAGGAGTAGAGGGTTAAGTAACTTACAAAGGTCAGGAAGCCAGTAAGGGGTAAGACAGACGATGACGAAGATGAGTTTGTATATATGTGTAAATACATATACACCTTTGCGAATACTACCCAGATCCCTACAGAAAACATTTCCATCACCCCAGGAGACTCTCTGTGTGCCCCCTCTCATCCGTATCCTCCCAAAGATAACCACTATTCTGCTGTCTATCCCTATAGATATTGATTCCTCCTTGAGTAGTTTTACCTAGTCTTGAACTTTATAAAAATAGAGTCATATAGAACATACTCTCTGGTACCAGGCTTCTTTTCCCCAGCATTACATCTGTGAGATTCATCAATGTTGTAGCACAGTGTTTGTTTCTTCTTTTTCATTGCTGTATGACGTTCCATTGTGTGACTGTATTAACATTTTTGTATTCATCTTATTGATGGACATCTGGGTCATTTCCATTTTTGACTTTTAAGAATATAGCAGCTATGAACATTCTTTTACATGTTTTTAGTTTTATACATTTTTGCTTGTTTGTTTGTTTTTACGGTATGCGGGCCTCTCACCATTGTGGTCTCTCCCGTTGCGGAGCACAGGCTCCGGACGCGCAGGCTCAGTGGCCATGGCTCATGGGCCCAGCTGCTCCGTGGCATGTGGGGTCTTCCTGGACCGGGGCACGAACCCGTGTCCCCTGCATCAGCAGGCGGACTCTCAACCACTGCACCACCAGGGAAGACCCTTATACATGTTTTATGCTCACTTCTCTTGGGTATACACCCAAGATTGAAATCCAGGGTCTTGAGAATAATCGTAAGTTGAGCTTTAGTAGGTACTGCCAACTGGTTTTTCAAGTGTTTGTACAAGTTTTCATTCCCGTCAGCAATGTATGGGGTTCTAGTTGCTTCACATCCAACATTGTTGGTGTTATTAATCTTTTCCCCTTTTAAATTTTATTTATTCTGGTAGGGTATCGAGTTTGATATCAGGGAAATGAAAATTAAAACTTGTGTTTTAGAATGAAAAGATATTTAACATGAAATATATATTCCTATTCATATTTAAAGATTAATGGTCATGTGCATGGTCTTGAATACTTGAATATTACTGAGGGTTTTTTTCCCCCTAATTCCTATCTTTGTAAGCAAGCTTTGATTGCTTTTTTAATCACTGATATTAATAAAGTTTTTCTTATAATAAGGACAATGAAATATTCTAGAAACCACTTGTTTCATTTAGAATTTTATTTAAGGGAAATTTTAAAAGAATTTAAAATATAAATATCTTTATTGAAGAAATCAAATTTACAAGTGATGTCTACAAAGGAGAATTGGTGAGAACGAGAAAACTTGTATCCAGGAATGTCACAAACTTACTAATTGTCTTATAGAAGAGCTCAGTAAAGACCTTTATGAATAGAAAATCTAGGTCTTTTTTTGCATCAAAATATAGCAATAACATATGATCTATGGGACTTTAGACATTTATTCAGAGTATGGTTTACATAATCTTACAGTAAGTTATTCTGCTAAAAATTACTTGAATTGATTAGTTCTTGTTTTTCCAAGTTTGTGCAAGTTACATGTGTTTGCCGTTCCTGTATGAGTCTCAGGTATGCTGATTAGTCAGGCGGTCTCACCTGAAACCAATGTATAATAGTGCTAAGTTGTATGACCTGCCATTCCAGTTTCACAGTGTTTTTGTTTTGCTCAAATAGATGAAAGGTTTAAGTATGGCCACGCTGGTACTGCATTCCTGGTGATCTTGGTAGGTTAATGACAATCTTTGTCATAGAAGTCAGGAAATGTGGGTTGAGCCTATGGGATACATAGGCTGGTTCATTAAAATGCCGTCTCCCAAAGCACTGGGGATTGTTGGAAGCACTTGGTAGGTAATGCAGCTTTTAAAACCTATCTATTTATCTATCTATCTATCTTTGTTCTGTTCCTTAGACTCTTTTAATACATCGTGTTTAATTATATTATCTACTGTATGATTGCTTTCTCTAGTAAGATTAAAAATGACTTTGGAAAGTCAGGTAAATTTCTTTCTATCGTTCAATACGTTTGTTTTAGCGGGAGGGTTTTGGTTAGTCGCGAACACCGTCATATTGTCAGCTCATGCTGCTGCTGTATTTAACTGGTTGGCTTTTAACTGAATTAACTTAGTCAGTGTTGTGACTGATGCCACTATTTTTTTTTTTTAACTATAGAGAATGGGTTGAAGAATTTTTAAAGTAAATATCTTTGAAATACAATCAGTTAAGGCAGTTTGGTGCTTAACAAGCTTTGAAGTATCTTCTGGACAATGTTTGAATGGATCTTTTAAGAATTTCAGGGGAAGGTAGGTGTATATTTATGAGGAGAGGAGACACACAGGAGTCTTGCTTTCTGATGAGTCTTTTAACAGGCATACTTTACTCCACTTATTTCGAGTATAGTATTCAAAATGTAAATGAATAGCTGGCAAGATTGTTGTTCATTTGAAGACTGTTCGCGTGTGCTTGTGTTGTATGGAAAGAGATGACACAAAGCAGAATGAATTAATCTCCTTGAGCAAACTTCAAGAAAATCTGTAATCTTGTAATAGAAATGGAAAAGTTTGAAGTTAGGCAAGGAAAGCTTAAGCAAAGGCTGTGAAGTGGGTAGTCGCTAGTAAAGAGCTATCAGGACAGGACTGAGTTACTGATTGTCCTACGCAGGAGGGCCGTCTCTAGAGAAACCCAGTAAATGAGTTATTTATTAGAACCACAGTAAGGCAGCTGAGGCCTTTTAATTTTTTTAAGGCCATTTCTGCCTTTTGTAAGTCAGTGTTGAGTTTATGGACTACCACCAATAAATTTATTTTAAAGTTTAAAACCATCGAAGACTAAATACTTCATCACCTCTCCTCTTCCACCTTTATGTACCTGGAAGATCCTGGCTGTTGGGAGGATAGCTTAGAGCTACCAGTGCATTTACTCTGCATAAGGGACAAGGGCACTAGCTTTTGGGCTTAATATCTTCAATATTAGATCACCGAGGCTATGACCAACAATCTTTATCATTCATCATATGTAAGTAACATAAGAAAAGAAAAACCTGCTCTCAGTTTTCCTCATCTGAACCTTCCATGTTACAGATAATTTTATAAAACACATGCCCTTCAAGTTACTTTAAGTTCTCTGTATGATTCTAGAATCAAAACACTTGAACTGTCCCTCCCCCTTTCTCTGTATGTGAAGAGTGGAAGGGTCAGTTTTCCGTGATTTTATTTGTATTAGTTTTATTGCTGTCACTAGTTTGAACTAATAGCAGTGAAATGCCTTTATCCTTTCACGTGTATGTGGGAAAACTTAGATAATAAGGTTAAGAGAATGTGTCCTTCATACACACACATACACAGACTGATATGTACCTGGTAGTAACTTAATTATTAAGGGTAAGAACATGAGTAGTTCATATGCATAATATACACAGACTTAGAGTTTGTGTTATAAGTACTAGGCAACTCAGAAATCGTACTGCGTTGAACTGTATCATGGGTGCCGGGAGGATTGAGAAAAGTATTACTAAGAACAGTTGAAGTTTCTGCGGAAATCTGTGAAACCTTAGCCCAGTGTTTTTGGCTTCTCTTGCTAGTTATGGGGAGGGAAAGACTAGTCCAGCCTGGCTTTCTGGTGGCTCCATTTGAGCTGTCTGCCACCGGGATGGTAGGTGTGTCCCAGGGAGAGCAGTCTACTGCTTAGGTGCTAATGGCTTCCATTTATGAGGTGATGAAGTAGAGGTGACTAAGCTTTGGCCAGAAAGACCAGACCAAGTTCATGGGGCCACCCATGTCAGAGATCCTGGGGGAAAGCTAAGTCTCATTTTAGCCTCTATAAAGAATAGATTATATTGTTGTTTTTTTTTTAAATTGGCCACACCACATGGCACATAGGATCTTAGTTCCCCAACCAGGGGTCGAAGGGCCACCCCCTGCATCGGAAGCACAGAGTCTTAACCACTGGACCACCAGGGAAGTCCCCTGGATTGTATTCTTAAATAAAAAATACAAATGAAAACTGCAATAAGATGCCATTTTCTGTGTATCAAATTAGCAAAATGAACGAGAGTCTGGCCTTTGTTAATTAGGTTGTGATTAAAGAGTGTTTTCATGAACTACTGGTTTGTGGTATAAATTGGTATTTTCTGAAAATCACTTTGGCTTCATATATCAGGAGCCTTACAATTGATCATATTTTTTGACACAGGAATGCTACTCCTGATATTCTGTTTCAAGGAAGTAGTTGTACATCCAGATGACGATTTATGTGCAAAGATTCCCATCATACAGTTTCTAAGCAGTGAAACAGTGCTGTTAAACAGGGAAGAAATGGTTACGTAAATGATGTTCTTATGATAGCAACAGCATTTATGGTAAGGGAAAACAGAGTAGTGAATTGTTATAGAGAATTATATTTAATCATATTTAAAGATATGGTTAGAAAAACACCTGAAAGAAGTAAACAAAGTGAAAATATTAGCTAAACTATTAACAAAAGGTACTGCAGGGGTATGGGATGGTAGTGAACATTATTTCCCTCTCTTTTCTACTTTTCTGTTTTCCAAAATGAACATTTGTTTATCTTACAATCTTATAAAGGAAAATCTAAAAAGAACAGAGTGAATAATAGTTTCATTAAAGGGAGAAAGAATAGATATCATTTGAAAGAGCTGCTCCAGATATGAGGCCAAGTTTGGAAACAGAAGACCTGTTCTAACATCTCTATGGAGCAGGTTCTAGGGACAGCAGACTCTTCTTGGAATGAGTGAGGAAGGGTATTAATTTTGTTTCAGAGATTGTTTATCTATCAAATACATCCTGTAAGGATAAGGATAATATTAACACTGCTTCTCCTACCTCTGGCACCTGTTGCTTGATCAGTTCATAGGGAATAAGGAAATGAAAGTTTGCACTAGATTTTGGAAACAAATCGACCCAATAAACCTCAGCATATGCTTTTGGAGTTAGGTAGCATATATCTTATCAATATACGATAGAGAAGATAGAGAATTTTGAAGTGGAATAATCACTAGCTTACTTGGTATATTTTGTCCTAAGAGTGTGTATCTTAGTCATATGTATGTCAGTCTTGAAAAACGGAATGCTATATTAAGACAGATTTGGAGAGAGAGAAGAAAAAGTTGCAGAGCTAATTACGGTGGTGTATAGGACCAGTCATAGGGGTAGTGAGGGTCTAGGCCTGGGGAATGGGACCCTGCATTGCTAACGGAAGCTTGCTCATCCCCACTGAAGATCAGGATTGCTCTGGGAATAACTGTTAACTTGCTGTATAATACCTGAAGAGTTGTGTGTACATATACATATTATTTTTTAAAATTTGACCCTTTTTGAGGTTAGTTTTATTTATTTATTTTATCTTTTCCTGGAAAATTTGACAGTTAAACTCATAGGCTCACACCAAATAACAGAAAGTTTAAAGATAGTTTGGTAGGCACTGTGGAGTTAGACATTATAAACCATATAATCAGCAATTTGATTTGCCCATTGTTTTATAGAAACTTGTTCCTGGTAATAAATGGAGTATCCCTAGGCAATGATTTTTCTTACCCTAGGTTGAATAACTAGCAAAGGAATTAATGTATCAAATACTTTTAGAATTTTATTAAATTTCCAGGTTAGGCTATTATTCTCCCCAACAATAACTTTTTCAAAGTTTGCTGATTTTATTCTTTGCCTTCTCCAGATGATTTTGTTTCCACTGTGATTATTACTTAACGTTTTATCCTACTTTGATGTGCATTCTTACTGTTGGCTACATTGTGTCCAAATTGTAATTTATATATATATTTTTTTCTTTTTTTTTTCTTTTTTTTGCGGTACGCGGGCCTCTCACTGTTGTGGCCTCTCCCGTTGCGGAGCACAGGCTCCGGACGCGCAGGCTCAGCGGCCATGGCTCACGGGCCCAGCCGCTCCACAGCATGTGGGATCCTCCCGGACCAGGGCACGAACCCGTGTCCCCTGCATCGGCAGGTGTACTCCCAACCACTGCGCCACCAGGGAAGCCTGTAATTTATATTTATAACTGCCTTTCATCTATTAGTCATCCATTGTTTTCTCTCCTGTTTTTAAAGCACAGCAAAGCTGACTGACTCAAAGCAACTTTTCTAGTTAACATCAGTTGTCCACCATTCTCCATAACCATCTTTAGCCTACTACTAAGAATACTAAGAATTAATATACTTTCCTGCATTTTTCTTTGATTTCTTTTTGTTTGTTTCCTTTAGATGGAAAGCTCTTTGAGGGCAGGGATTCTGTTGATCCGTGATGTGTGTGCCACGTTTCCAGTGCACAGCTGTACACACAATACTCACTGACCAGCTGTTGAAAAAGTCGATGCAGCCTCCCCAAGTGTGTAGCACAGTCGGAGTAGTGTATGTGTTAGTTAAATCTGACTCAGTAGTTGGCAGTCCTAGTGTTTCAAGTAGAGATGGAATACCTGCTTGTCTCTCACTAACATCAAGAAAGTACCTAATAGAAGAGTCTTAGCACACAGCCTAATGAGAGATGCTATCTGGACTTTGTGGCACCTAGAAGTTCAAGTCTAAAAACATCTTTAAAACAAATTCTTTGAAATATTTCTGAAGGTCCTGAACACTTCACTTTTGTGGCTATTACTAGGGATTAGTTGGTTGATCTCTGCAACTTCAATAATGATTATAGTAATTACTGTATTAGGTGCCTCCTGTGGGCCAAACCCGTCTGTATGTGCTTTACAGATGTTTTCTTATTTACACTCTTAACAACTCAACATGGTCTATATTATTCCCATTTTACAGATGAAGAAACTAAGGTTAATTAAGTTATTCAGAATCATACATATGGTAAATGACAGAAGTCAGTATTTGAATTATGGCCTATTTCCAAACCTTGCACACATTTACTATTTTTTAATACATCTCAGGGATGAAGATACTAGAGGAAAAACTACTTAAATTCAAATATTGGTTGTAACTGTAAACATTTTGAATACTAGTAAATGCTCATATTGCTCTTATAATATTGCTTATTATCATACAATAATTGATGTCATGCTTATTGAAATCAGTTTTTTGTACTTGGAATGAATACTACTTTCTAAGTGAAAAGGAAGCTCATAACATTTATCAGTGCCATGTGTGTTGTAATCACTACTGTTTATCTTAAATATCAGTAAATCTTTTTTTTTAAATAAATTTATTTAATTAATTTATTTATTTTTGGCTGCGTTGGGTCTTCGTTGCTGTGCACGGGCTTTCTTTAGTTGTGGCGAGCAGGGGCTACTCTTTGTTGTAGGGTGTGGGCTTCTCATTGCAGTGGCTTCTCTTGTTGCGGAGCACGGGTTCTAGGCACTCGGGCTCAGTAGTTGTGGCGCACGGGCTTAGTTGCTCCGCGGCATGTGGGATCTTCCCCGACCAGGGCTTGAACCCGTGTTCCCTGCATTGGCAGGCAGATTCTTAACCACTACGCCACCAAGGAAGCCCAGTAAATCTTTATAATAGGAATCAACTCATATTAATGGTCTTGACTAAGACCTAGAGTCGTAATGGCTTTGTTGAAAGAAGGAGATTTCGGTAAGAACTGGTATCAGTGTACCTAGATTTAATGGACAGTGTGATAATTTTCTTAGGATTATATTTAGGTGATGTGATGAAATAAATAACTTATTGACAGTTTGTGGATAGATTATTCACTTGCTCATTTTGTGCACTTTTCAAAGCTTATATTTTTTAACTTAGAGGAAAGCATTATCTAAGAATCGAATTTATAAAATACATTCTAGCTTAAAAAAAAATTCCTGATACAACAATAGAAAATGTCAAGCCTCATAGGAAAGAATGCTGTTTTTTCTTCCTGTTTGGTGAAGAATGTCTTAGTGAGACTACTTCCTCTGTGAGGAAGAAAATGTATGTAGCACAGCCAGCTCTTCAGGTATCTCCTCAAATCTCTTTTGGATGAGTAATTTCTTGAATGTTCTGAAAACAGAACCAGAGTGCTGCTTTAGAGTGTCCTCTGGCAGTTGAGGTGAAGTGTTTGGGATTCGTGTAGGAAGGGGTCTAGCTTCTTGGAGTTGGTCACAGTAGTTTCATAGGGGACTCTCTGAGGGCTTGGTGAAAACGTGGTCCCTTTAAAACATCTCATTAAACAACCCCTGAGCCCTTGTAAACCAAGTTCAGTCTCCAAATCTAATAAGTCTTTCTTTTCAACCACATGGTGCTTTGACTTCCAGAGGAAACTTGTTTCTTAAATAGTCACACAAACATAGTTTACCTCTGGATGCTTTCTGCAGCATTCACCCTGTGCTATGCATCATGTGGATGACTCTCTCTAGAAAGCATTTTTTCAATACTTTGGACAGATCATTATTAACTAAAGGGGCCCACATTCAAAGCAGTGGTTCTTCAGGATTTTTCTGTGGAGGTTATAATCATCTACTGAACTGAGTTTTTGGCTGCCATCATATTATGCCCCAGCAGGGCAGTGTGTCATCAGAATCAGATTAGAACTCAGTTTAGGTCTGAGGCCTACTGATTTTTCCTACAATCTTGGTTCCTGTCTGGAGAGCTTTTAAGACCGCCAGCTGTGTGGCCTGTTTGAAAGCATGAAGCTGGCCTGTTTGAAAGCATGAAGCTTGTGGCAGGAATGTGGCTTTACCCTATTAGTGTTGCAAAATCACTTCTTGTGTAGAGATTCTTGCTTTTCTCCTGCCTCCTATAGTCTGGTTTTAGATTATTTTTCTTGTGGTTTTGGTCTGTGAGTGTGAACTCATGGCTTTCATTTCCTTTATTCCTTTCCCCACCTTCACATAGACAGTGAAGAAGGGAATAATTATGAGATATTTTTAATGTTTGTTTACACTGTCAAGCTGTATAGGCAACTTCCCCTTTGTCTTATAGAAAATAAACTCAGGATAGTGAAAATATTTGAAATCATTAGTTTTAACTTGCCTTCTCAACAGTTCTTTCACTGTTTTGGTTTAAATATGGTTATAATTGAGAAGGTGTGGACATTAAAGAATTTTCCCACAAATGGCACCATCCTTACATAACCACTTTTAGAGTTTTAGTGTATTTTCTTTTACATCTCTAAGAGGTTATTCTATTTGTTTTGTATTTTAAGTGCTTTTACTGGGAGTGAAATTCATAGATTGGAATTTTACCTCATTTTCTCAACCCTTTCTTTTCCTTAGAGGTGTTGAATGCCCAAAGAAATAGCCGAAATAAAAGAGGAAAAAATCCCAGATGGATGGACTTTTGTATTATCAACAAACTAGATGATCCATCCTTTATAACCAGTATTAAATATCTTACCCAATTTCTAAAGGATACATAATCAAGAAGTGATCGGTGAGGCACAGTGCGTTGTCTTCATTAGCTCTCCACAACTTCTTCACCTACCAGTATTTTATTGCCCTTGTTGGAGATTTAGGGCATTGAAATGAATGGAAAGGCTCCAGTGGCTAGGAATGAGTAGCGTCAGTCCACAGGGTTTATCATTTGTGTGCTGCTTCCAGATAAAAGGAAAGATGACTTGAAGGAAGTGTCCTCTGGAGAACACTGATTACAGGCCAGAGCTGCAATTTCTGTCGTCTGCCCAGGGAGAGCGTGTCCATGGGAGATGGCTACGTTCTCAAAGTTAGAAGGCTGCCCAGAAGGACAGTGGTCTTCTTCCCACCTATAACAATGCAGTTATAATATTCTAAAAAAAGAAGCTTAACAAGTGATGAAAAATAGTTTCAGAATGTTTAAATGTCAATCTTTTCCACTAGACTTAATTTTTAAAAATTAATATTTTACATTTAGGAAATAAATGCCGCTGGGTTCCATATGGGTTCAAATATGAAGAGCATTTCAAGACCCTCACTTCCCAGTGTTTTACTTGAGATGAACATGTTTCCGGGTTTTGGTTCCAGTTTAGCAATCTGCAGAGTGCAGGTTTCTTCAGTTATTTCTCTCATAGAGGCTTTTTATGCCATGGAGTTTGGGTACTTTCATCTTTTTAATGTGACTTTCCAGAAAATTGTTGTTTGGTATTATTTCTTAAGTGGTTTTAGATGTGTAGTACTCCTTAATCGAGCACTTGAAGTCTCAATTCACTTGTGCAAAGGTGACTTTTATTCACTCTGTAGCAGAAAATAGGATAACTGTAGGTTGGTGAACATACCATACTTTGATACCTTTTTGTGAGTCTTTTTGTGGTATTCTGTGCTTAAAACATGACTTGTTCATGTATTTATGGACAAGCAAGTGGCTTTTGAAATTTACTCTGTATCTGAGAACTGTTTATGGCCTGGTTAACAGAATGACTTTCTAAATTCTAAAATTGATATAAGAGAGAGGAGGTGGGGAGACTTGTGTAAACATTTAAGGGTTAGAAAGAACTGAAATATCTAAAATCTTCTAGGCAACACTGCAGACTGCTTCTATTTCTAAAAAAAAAAAAGTTGTTTTGATCCACCTTTAAAAGCAAATACATAACTTATTCTGCTATAATTTCTTTCATTTTAAACCAAAATTTGATTTGTGTGTGACATAAGCATTAAGTTTCATATATGTGAGGGGAAGGGTGAGGTTTGAGACTAGAACCCACAATCTCTTATTTTTTCAAAACAGCTCTTTTCAGCGTCCCGTGTTACCATTACCAGTGACAGGTCATGCCTCTTTGCTTGGAGTGTTAAGTTACACCACTTTTAAAATACCATTACTAAAAACTTAGCTCAAGTTACTAAGCTGCCTTATTACATTTTCAGAAGCATTTGAAAGTGTTTTTGGACGTGCTAAACAGTATTAGTTGGAAGTGAAAAGGAAGTGTGTTCGGTTAATTTGTATTAGGGAACTCAGAGTTGTCTGGAGGAAGGGTTAGAAATGTCTAATTCCTTTGGGACTTAAATAAACTCATCTAGTGTCATAAAATCATGAGCACAAGATAAATTCAGATTAGCTAATTAGCCTTTGCCTCAGAGTTTACTATTTTATAAATAGGGCAAAACCTACACTTAGAGTTACTTTCATGCTGCTGTTAGGTGAGCTGGACATCAGTGATAAGGTGATTAGTCTTAACCTTTACTGTAAACATTTGCTCCGCATTTTGGACACAGATCCCTATAAGGGTTTAAGATTGGTTCAACTGTTATTTCTCTAATGAACATTTTCCCCCGATTACCTGTCTTTGCTAATACACTTCCATCTGAATTGAGAGCTTCCCTCAGATTCTTTAAGCATCAGTTCTGGGTATTTGATTTAGTGTGATAACTGGAGGAAACCTGTTAATATGAGGTCATTTGTGTCACCGAGAGTATATTTTAAGATTATGAGAAGATTTTTTGCCATAGTTCTCTATCCTGAGTTGCTATTGATTCTAAATACAATATCAGATTAGCAACTTTTCAGGAAAAAATAAAAAGAAGCACTGTCACATTGAAAGTAACAAGTTGTAAGATACTTCATTTTTTCAGAAAATATGAAAATATGTATGGGAAATATGTATGTTTCCTTACTTGGGAAGTAAGGACAAACTATAGTAATTTTGTGTTTTATTTAGCAAATGATTGTATTTTTTAAATGTACGGAAGTATTTTCCAAGAGGGGTTCATTGGAACAAAAGTGCATTAGAATCTCAATTGTTATTTTTTAAAAAGTCTGAAATGTGTGTCGATCAACAACTTTGTGAAATGCCACATTAAACTAAAAAGCTTATATGTGTTGTTAAGTTCACAAATATTCCAACACTTGTTTTACTTTGGGCCCCTTTTTGTCAAGGAATATACATCAGTTTAGGAAACTTTGACATATGGTAATATTTTTATTAAGTGTTTAAGCTACTGGATTTTTCAATTCCAGTAATCTTGAAAATAATTCTGAAACATAAAGGCCTAAAATTGTGTTATCTTAAGGATATTTAAGACACATGACATTGCGATTTAAAGAAGCAATCTAGCCATTTAAAAGTAGCACCGTATTTTCTTCCTTTTTTACTAGTATGTAATTTATTTTGTAGTTCTCGTGGATTTAAAAGCAGCTTTTCTGGAAATATGAGCACTGAGCCAGAAGTCAGTAGATCTGATTTCTAGTCCTTTTTTGGCTGAGACTTTAATCAAATCACATAACCTCACCTAGACTCCCTTTTGACATTTGCTTAATGCACGTAATATTTACAGACACGGGCTACCTCCGGGAATTGTTGTAAAGATAAAGTAAGGGAAAAGGAATCTATCTGTAGATTATCTGTAAGATTAGGGAAATAATTGTGCTTTAATTAAGGAAGTGGAAGTTGGGAGTGTCTTAAAACCCTATTTGTTAAGAGATATGGGGATATATGTATAACTGATTCTCTTTGTTATAAAGCAGAAACTAACACACCATTGTAAAGCAATTATACTCCAATAAAGATGTTTTTTAAAAAAACGCTGTTTGTTTAGAGGAACGGCTCTTTATCTGAGGTTGGTAGACTTTGTTAGAGTTGAAGCAGACTTTGGAGACAATTGTGCCCCTCTCTCTTCTTGTCATTGAGGAAACTGAGGCCTTGGGATGGTAAATGATTGGCCTTGAATCTCATTGAGGGACCCAGGAAGACGGCCAGGTCTCCTGACGCACTCACACGGCAATCCTGGCCTTCAGACCAGTCTAGGAGAGGGAACAGTGAACTGTTAAATCAGATATTCCTGCTGTGTATCTTCCTCCCAGATATTGTTTTACTTTTTATAATGGAATGTTAGTATTATTTTTAAGTTCCTAATTATGTTCTTGTTCAGTACTCCGTTTTGACTTTTACAGTATATTGGATAAAATATTAATGAATTACTTTTTAGCCATGAGAATTTTTATTCTTCCGTGTCATGTTTTAAAAAAGAAATTCTGACACATTACCATGTAATGTGCTAAAACCGAGAGAAAAGATAAACACAAGGCAGTTTATAAGTTAGGTTACTGTTTTACTATTACTTACCTTTACTATTTTGACGTTTAGAACATGTAGAATTTGTTAACATACCCACTACCATACCTCCTCTAATGTTAGGAAGAAGAAAATGGGAAGATATGTTTCTCCGTGACCGCTCTTGAAAACGTTGTCCTTTTTTCTTTGCCTCAAGTGCTTACTAAGACAGAAAGTAGCATTGCTTATTTTTATTGGCCACACTTAAAAAATAAGTGAGAAATAAATGTCTTATCAGTCAGCGCACATTTGCGGAGTACTTTGTACAGAGGCATTGTGCTCGGTGCTGATGATTTTTAAGACATGCTATGTATGGTCTTTGGCCCAAGAGGCCCCACACACACTTATTTACCATTTTATTCTTTTACAATGTGAGATCAAACATTTTCCTGTATTTAAAAATACCTGAGAGAAGAATTCTCTCTATTTGTGTTCTTTTTTGCTTCATGTGAAATTTGAATAGAGAAATACTGCAAATAGAAAAAGAGTGAATAATTTTAGAACTCTGAGAATAATATTATGAAAGGTTAAATTGTCTATGCTTTAATAAAAGAAGCAGTTAAAATTACTTTAGTCACTGGAATAGTAAGTGTTTCTGTTTAAACTCTAGCCGCACACCTAGACAGAAATAAATCTTGTTAAAACAGCAGCTCACTTCGGACCTTACTTGCTTTGCTCATTCTGGGTTCCCCAAACCTTGACTGCAGTAAAGTAGGAAAGTTCTACTCGGCCTGTTTGTAATAATATCTTTAAAAGGTTCTTTAACCTGATACTTTTTGAAGAAAAAATAAAAAGGATTAGTTACGCATGCCTTGAATTTATAGTCTAAATGAGAATCTAAACATTTGATTATACTACAGTTAACTGAAGCATGTTTTGTTACTACAAACTACAAATGCCCTTTTGTGGGATTTTGATTCAATCTTCACTTCCTTCTCACAGAAGAACTCAAACCTGGGGTCACTTTATGAGATTGGTCTGCATTTTGATTTGATCTGATTGTTGACTCTGTTACCTTTGTGAAAAACATTAAAAAGTATGCACGAAGACACTGAGATACATAATACTTTATAAGTTCCTTGAAGTCAGGTCTTTTTTTTTTTTTTTTCCCTCCTTTTAAACCATCTCCAGAGCCTGTATATTTCCTTGTTTATAGGTCTTGGTAGTATACATATTTGCTGGATAAATGAATGAATGGATTTATCTTTATGCATCATAATCCTCTTTTGTGTCGGATGCCATTCTTAGTTTCCAGCTAGTCTGACTGAGACATTTCATTTTTGTTTTAAAGTCTTTATTAGTATTTATAAAAAGGGATTAGCTTTTATTCTGGTTATCTGTTGCTTAAAATAACAACTTATTATTGTCATCTCATCATCATGTGGATTAGGAATTTGGACAGGGTATAGCCCGGATGGCTTGTCTCTGCTTCATGGTGTCTGGAATCTCAGCTGGAATGACAAAAAACTGTTAGGGGCTAGAGAACAGTGGGCGGCTGGCTGGGCATCTCATTCTCTTTTTTAGACGACCTCTCCACGTGGCGAGGTTTGGCTTCCTCACAGTACGGTGGCTTCAAGGTAGTCAGGCATGTTTAGCAGCTCAGGACTGTGCGATAGGGGGTTCCAGTGTTCCAGGCTGGAGCTTCAAGGCTCTGAAGTCCCGGAATATCACTTCTTCTGCCGCAGTCTGTTGGTCCAGCCAATCACTAAGGCAACTCTAGTTTCAAGGGAAAGGCAGTTAAACTTCATTTCTCAATGAGAGGAGTATCAAAGAGTTTATTGCTATCATTAGCCTTCCATAGTTCTGTTCTTGATGTACTATTTGTCACCATTATTATTAACCTTATCAGGCTGTGGTTTATTCTAGGATGTTCAGCAAAATGTCTGCTTCTAAGTACTTGGGGACCTGATGATAGCTCCTCTCTTCCTGTCTCCATGCTGTAGTTGTGACTTGTCTGCCTGAGTACCCTTAGTCCCAGACCAGAGAGACAGGCAGGCAGGCAGGCAGGCAGGCAGACAGACAGACAGACAGAGAGAAAAGTGTTACATTTCTTTGGGTAGAAACAAGAACTTCTTGAATTGAGTTTGTGTGTGTGTGTGTGTGTGTGTGTGTGTGTGTGTGTGTGTGTGTAAAATTTCATAATAGGTAGGCCAGTGTGGTACCTAGAGATTTTGGTTTCATATACTATTAAAAAATTTGCCCCCAATTTAGGGAATTGACATAGGATTGCCAAATTTTGAATTTTGTCAAGTCATTACATGGAAAAAAAAAAAAGCCATCTACTACCACCACCTTTTAAGAAAATAAAAGGAAAATTTAATGCCACAAAATAATAAGCTCATAATCTAATAAAGGAGAATCCTCAAATTTAATAAAACTTAGTTTTATGGAAAACAATTTTAATAGAAAATTAAAGCACTAAATTTTTTTTTTCCACTTAGGTTTAAACCTGGAAAAGGTTTGTTTTTAAGCTACACGCAGAGACACATTTTGGGAACCACTGGTAGAGCCTTATTTTGATTTGTGAGAGTTTTTTTTTTAAAGCTGTACACAAATGATTTTTTAAATCACATTTTATGGCCATATTTGTTACGTAAGTAATGAGGAAAATTAACTGGTGTAATGGCCCTTATGAAAAGCACCCGTTTCAGTATATGTTACTTAGATTCCTTTTCAATGCAGAAAGATTTTCGTTTCATTAGGACCTATAACACAAAATCAGATTTACTTACTAAATATAAATAAAACCACCAAATCAGTAAGGTTTAAATTATCAGTACCATGCAGTGTTGTCTGGCTGTGACAAGCCTGCTGTTTACAACCTGCTGAGGTCAGGTACCTTTGAGTTCAGCGTATACTACTATTGGTTGTGCGACAGTATTTCACATCTCCCCTCCCCCCCTTATTTTCCTTTCCTTGAACTTATAGAAAACTTTGTCCCTCAACACTTGATATCAAAGACATTAAAATAATACTAGTCTCTAATCCAATTGTAAGGACAAATCCAAGTACTGATATTAAGTGACAGTAAGCTGTCAGCTGTATAATGGTCATCCATATGAATTAGCAGACCCCTATGTTGAATAATTTAGATTGTCATCGGAAAGAAAATACGACATGAGAAAACTTCATGGACATTTATATGCATTCGTAGTCTTTGGAGCTCCTAGTTTGAGGGAAAATTCAGCTACAATAGCTGTTTTCCTAGCTGTCTCCCACCTTAGCTTCTAGAATCGTTGTATTTTCTTTTTTAAATGCGGTTCCTCGTGTCAGATAAAGTCCTCAATTTGTCATAGCCTTTAAGTTTTTTCCTTCACTCTCTTTTATGCTACAACATCATAGTATTTCTTCCACTTTCTTTGCTTATATGAGCACAACAAGCCAATAATTGAATAATCTTGTTAGTGAAACATTTTAGGGCAATTCGTTGGGTGAATTCGCTGGGTGAATTGATGCTTGGGGCTGTTTTTGTAGTAGCTGGCTGTTAGAAAGCACCTTCTTGATATCAGATCTGTTCTTCTGGGGAGAATGAGGAAGTGGGTGAACCAAGAAATGCAGAGGAGTGGAACCTGGCTGAAGGAACCAGGATGGAAGCAGCGGGGGCGGCAGGGGGGTGGTGTGTGGAGGGAGAATGGCGGTCTTGAGCTCACAGAGACCTAGATGCCCCTAGCAGGTCTTCCTCTTGCTTTAAACTGAGGAAATCACTTAACTTCCCTGACTTTCACCTTCCACCTCTGCAGAGTGCAGTTGATAGATGCCTATTTATGGAAAATATTAAAAGTAATGCTTGTGAAATTTGTATCAGCGTCGCTGACACCTGATATTTAACACAAGGTGGCCCTCCTTGCTGTTCTGTGTTTAGCATGTTAGACCGCTCCTCTCCAGATCTTTCAAGTTTTATGTGTATTTTGTATTGTTAGATGTTTTACCTGAAAATTCTAGATTCACAGCTAATTAACGGGCTTCTCACATACCTTTTTGGGTACATAATGCCCTTCTTTGGTGGGAAGGGGGACACCTATTTGATGATTTCCACAGCACACAGTTCAGACGTGGTGGCAAGCCCAGCGTTTTTAGGATAATATTTGTTTCTGGGTTCATAGAAATTCCATTAGTCAAAGGGAGTACTGTCATTGTCAGGAGAGGCACTAAGCTCTTTGAGCCTCAGTTTTCCATCTGTAAAACTGAGTAATTACAATAGATTATTTCCAAGCTTCTTCCAGACCTAAATTTTGAGGCAAAATTGTGCTATTGCCACAGGATTCAGTTTTCTCCATTTGTTCCTCAATGTTTTTGTCAAAACCCAGACACATAGCAAAATGAAAAATTGCATTTTAAGTTTTTTAACAAAATGGGAAACTCTTTATCGGCCCACACAATGAATCAAATTTCTGATGAAGTGTCTTTTTTGATAATATTTCTTCTGAGTGACTGTTGGAACCATAGATTGACTCTGAAATCATACAGACAGAGAGACAAATACTAACGGTACTCCAAGGATAAGCTGTCCATTTTGCTCTAAGTTGCGGTGCTTTTCTCCTAGTAGTCTAGCGCTCATTTCTGGAATACCATATTCTTTCTAGAACTCTGTAAAATATCGCTACATTTAATGATAGCACATAAAATTGGAATTTTACTCAAAGGGGAAAAACATATCTGTGGTGTAAAATTATAGCTGTAAACACATATTATACACACGTGAGCTGTTTTCAGTTTGAAAAAAAAATACCATTGTTTCGGTGCTTGCTACTTTTTTTCGTCTTTAGTGGATTAGAGCTGCCTAGTCAGAGTGATAGGAACATAGGGCCTGGAGTCAGGTGCCACTGGTTTGATGTCCAGCTCTGTCACACATTCTTTGATTTTAGACAAATTGTCTTACCTCTTCTTGTCTATAAAATGGGTATTATATAACACCTTCCTTTTAAAAAGACATTCTCCTACCCTCCTTCATACTGAGTATGGTTTTTTTGTTTTGTTTTAAAGAATACTCCCTTCATTATGTTGAAATGATGATTATCTTAATGTGGTCCTACAGTGTTGAAAGCCACGGCCTCCCTGGACGTGGTGGGAATTGACAGTGACGGTCGTTTGGGGGAGAGGCTGGTTCTCAGGGAACAAACTCAGAAGACGGGCTTTGGTGGACAGAAGGTTTGTGCTGGTCCCTGTGACGTGATTTTTGAGGGTACTGCTGGGTATTGGGGGTTAAACTATAGACAGATCATATAGTTTTAATGTTACTTCTGATTCACTTCTTTTTGTTACCCTGCAATCCTGAGGTAATATACCACCTTGTCTGTGTTGCACTTGGGGATATGAGGGGAAGCTTCTTGGCTCATTTTGTAGCAGTCAGAGTAGTCCTTGCATCATCAATTAGGGGGAAAATCCAAGGAGAAGGTGAGTTTCTGAGAGGAGTTCACAGTCTTATTCCCTCCCCCGGAGTAGATTTTTTTTCCTCTGTTGTTAATATTTGCAGGGTATATATTTTATTTTATTAAGGAAGGTAGACGTTTCCTCTCAAGCTGGTTGATTGTAAAAAAATAAATTGATAATCTGTGGGCATCTTCTACTATTCTGGTGTATACAGTAGGCTTCAGTACCTGTTCTTGTTTCACTGAGAATGATAGGGAGCATTCAAGGCAAAATGATCTACGCTATTGGGAGAAAAACAGTTAAAATTCTACTCACAGTTTTTGGGAGCCTTTTATTTTGGGGCGACTGGTTGGTTGTCTGGTTGGCATGTTCTAGTCTTGGTGGGAGTCATCCCTGAGGCTTTTATTTTTGCTGAAGGAAGATTAATTTCTGCCCAATACATTATTGTGTCTCTTCTCCCCTCTAATTCTATTCAAGATGATTATTGTGTGAATTTGGGGGCTGAGCACCGTAATTAAAGACCCAGGACTTCTGCAGGAGAGTTGTTTAAAAGGCACCAGTCCAGCCTCAGGTCATCTTCTTACTCAGAGGTGGAGGAAGCCTTACCCCTTGCTCTCAAGATGCTCACAGCCTAGAGGGGAAGAGAAATTCTAGCATAAGGTAATCATGATAGTGATCATTTGCACACACTGTGTCCAAATCCTTATTTCCTATTCACTTGTCAACACTCTAAGTTTCTCCAGTCTGCTTTACGTCTTTATCATTCTGACGAAACTCTCCTTAGGAAGGTCATGGGCAATTTCTGCTTGCGGACCCGAATAGAAACTGTGCCGTTCTCACTGCTGAGTATTGACCGGTGTTGTCCACTCTCTCCTTCTGGGAACGCCCTCTCTCAGATTCTGTGCTGCTCTCCCTCCTGTCTCTTAGGTAATTTCTTCTCATTCTCCTCCACTAATTCCTTTCCCACATAATTTTTAAAAGGAGTTCCTTAGGGTGTCTGAATTCCAGATTCCCAGCTCTTTGTCCTTTAAACCATATCTATGGATTTAAATGCTGTCTTCAGGTTAGTGACTTCAAATTTAGTATCTTTAGCCCTCTCCCACATTGGAGCCATGTATATTCAACTACATGTGAGGTGAATTTTTCTTCTAGGTCTTTCTCTGTGCAAGAATATTGCTCTTTGGAGAGTCACTGTTATTATTACTCTTTGGAGAGTTACTGTTTTATGATGCTGCATTACTATATTGGCTCTGATCGTAGTCGGTGAGAGACAAAATTGAAAGGAATGGTTGTAGGAGATGTGTGAAATTGATGTCATTATATCATACATATCAACTGTGTATGTCGACCTACCTGTAGCTTAGTTTTTAAATAGAGGATATATCCTTTTCTATATATCTATTTTAATTATGGCTTATGAATTTTTTACATTTAGTATGGATGAAAAGTTATGAAGTCATAAATTAAATCTCTACGCTTAAAATTGAGGTATAGTTGATTTACAATATTAAGTTTCATGTGTATAACAGCGATTCACAATATTTAAATATTACACTCCACTTAGAGTTATTCTAAAATATTGGCTATATTCCCTGTGCTGTACAGTATATCCTTATTTATTTTATATGTAAGTAGTTCATACTTCTGAATCCCTTACCCACCCCTTGTTTGTTTCATAGAAAGGCATTTTATTTTTTTAAAGTATTATTTATTTATTTATTTATTTATTTATTTATTTATTTATTTATAAATTTTTGGCTGCATTGGGTCTTCATTGCTGCGCGCGGGCTTTCTCTAGTTGCGGCGAGCGGGGGCTACTGTTCGTTGCGGTGCGTGGGCTTCTCATTGCGGTGGCTTCTCGTTGCAGAGCATGGGCTCTAGGTGAGCAGGCTTCAGTAGTTACAGCACGCGGGCTCAGTAGTTGCAGCACGCCTGCCCTAGAGCGTGCAGGCTTCAGTAGTTGCGGCATGCGGGCTCAGTAGTTGTGGCTCACCGGCTGTAGAGCGCAGGCTCAGTAGTTGTGGCTCACAGTTTTAGTTGCTCCGTGGCATGTGGGATCTTCCCGGACCAGGGACCGAACCCGTGTCCCTTGCATGGGCAGGCAGATTCTTAACCACTGTGCCACCAGGGAAATCCCAGGCATTTTATTTTAAACGTAGCAGTGTGTACATGTCAATCACAAACTCCCAGTCTATCCCTCCTCCCCCCACCTTCCTCCTGGTAACCATGAGCTTGTGAGTCTGTTTCTGTTTTGTAAATAAGTTCACTTGTATCATTTTTTTTAAGATTCTGCATATAAGCAATGTCATGTTTGTCTTTGTCTGTCTGGTTTACTTCACTTTGTATGATAATCTCCAGGTCCATTCATGTTGCTGCAAATGGCGTTATTTCATTATTTTTAATGGCTGAGTAATATTCCATTTTATATATGTACCACATCTTCTTTATCCGTTCGTCTGTCGATGGGCATTTAGGTTGCTCCCATGTCTTGGCTATTGTAAACAGTGCTGCAGTGAACACTGGGGTGCATGTATCCTTTCAAACCATGTTTTTCTCTGGATATATGCCCAAGTCCCTTACCCCTATCTTGCCCCTTCTCACCTTCCCTCCCCCCCCCTTGGTAACCACCAGTCTGTTCTCTATATCTGTATCTTTTTTGTTATATGTTTTATTGTTTTAGATTCCTCGTATAAAGAATTTCATTGGTTAGGAGTCATTGTCTGAACTCTTTAAACAAAGAAAGAAAACATAAGCTTGTGTGAAGTATATATCGAAGTTAATCAGTTAACTTATAAATTATTCTTCTGTAGATTAGATGTTATTTTTAGCACCATTAACTTAATAATTGGGAAAGAATTTTACCTTGCATGTGTGGTACACATTCTTTACATTATTAAAACTTTTTAAGACATTTTATATCATATAAAATATATGTTATATATATCAAATACCATGTCCTGTTCAGTAATCCGAAGTAGTTCTCATAGTTAAGTTTTGAAGGTATAGCTTTCCTCTTGATGTTATATGATTTGAAACATGCTGAGTTAAGGGTATGTTTTCTGTTCAGTTTGGGAGTTTTTGTGCTTTTAAGCAAAAAGTGGAAAAATAAATTATTGTATTAATCATACATTTGGGGTATACGCTTGTGGTGGGTATATGTTCAGATATGCTTGGCTGGGACTGTTGAAAAATCTCACGTAATTTGATCAGTACTTCCAGCTTTTTTCTTCCTTTCCCCATGTGTCCTCTTCATTTCTATCAACCTGTCTGACTGGCTTGATGACTGGGGTGATGCTGGCTAAATAACAAAGACCAATAATAGGACCTCTGTTGGAACATGGTGTATGGTGGCTGTATGGCTCCCCTTTGGCTAGTCATCTCTTTCCAGTAGCACGTGCCATGTACTATGTTGTCCATCAAAAATCAAGTTAGGGGCTTCCCTGGTGGCACGGTGGTTGAGACTGCCTGCTGATGCAGGGACACGGGTTCGTGCCCCGGTCTGGGAAGATCCCACATGCCGTGGAGCGGCTGGGCCCGTGAGCCATGGCCGCTGAGCCTGCGCGTCCGGAGCCTGTGCTCCGCAACGGGAGAGGCCACAACAGTGAGAGGCCCGTGTATCGCCAAAAAAAAAAACCCAAAAAACAAAAAATCAAGTTAGTTGTTACGGTTGGCAAATATATTTTCATTTGCTTACCCACACTGATGTTGATGACTTCCTTTAACTGGAGTGACAACTTTGAGAAAATAGTGAGGCTACATTTGAGTCAGGAAAAAATAAGATCATGATTTATTAACAGTGTCAGCCAGGGGTGAGTGACGTGGGGAATATGCTGCTCTTATTGGCACTACACCAAAAACTCAAGGAGGCGGTTTTTAGGCTGATCACATTTTGGGCCATCTTTTTCAAATCAAGTTGGCGACAGTGATAACATTATCAAATTTTCCGTAATAGCCTAGTGGGTAAGAGCACGCATGAACTCAGCAGTCAGACTCTGTGTTCAATTCCAGGCTTTGCCGCCACATCAGCTCTGTGACCTTGGACAAAGTATTTCACGTCTCAGTTAAGTTTCTGAACCTACAAAATAGTGATGAGAGTGGCAGTACCTGCCTCATAGGGTTGTTAGGGAAATTAAATGAGGTAACACGTCTCAAGCCCTCTGCCCAGAGCTCTCATGAAATAAGCATTCATTGAATGATAGCTATTGTTGTTATTCGTGGTTGTGTTAAACCAAAACAGCGAGATATGGTCCTTCCTCATCCTAGTAGTCAGAAAGTGCTCTCTTAGCTAGTATTGCAGATGTCACTTCATTTTCTTCCCGGCTTACTTTCCTTCCTCTGGCTCTGTTCATAACTATTCATGAAAAATAATAATAAAATAAAACATTGAGCACATCTCTTCCTAACCCTCTCCTGCTTTTATTTATTTTATTTCTGGCTGCATTGGGTCTTCGTTGCTGGGTGCAGTCTTTCTCTAGTTGCAGCGAGCGGGGGCTGCTCTTCACTGCGGTGCGTGGGCTTCTCATTGCGGTGGCTTCTCTTGTTGTGGAGCACAGGCTCTAGGGGAGCGGGCTTCAGTAGTTGTGGCACGTGGGCTCAGTAGTTGTGGCTCGCGGGCTCTAGAGTGCAGGCTCTGTAGTTGTGGTGCACAGGCTTAGTTGCTCCACGACATGTGGCATCTTCCCGACCAGGGCTCGAACCCGTGTCCCCTGCATTGGCAGGTGGATTCTTTTTTTTTTAATTATTAATTAATTAATTAATTAATTTTTGCTGTGTTGGGTCTTCGTTTCTGTGCGAGGGCTTTCTCTAGTTGTGGCAAGCGGGGGCCACTCTTCATCGCGGTGCGCGGTCCTCTCACTATCGCGGCCTCTCTTGTTGCGGAGCACAGGCTCCAGACTTGGAGGCTCAGTAGTGGTGGCTCACGGGCCTAGTTGCTCCGCGGCATGTGGGATCCTCCCAGGCCAGGGCTCGAACCCGTGTCCCCTGGATTAGCAGGCAGATTCTCAACCACTGTGCCACCAGGGAAGCCCCTGGCATGCGGATTCTTAACTGCTGCGCCACCAGGGAAGTCCCTCTCCTGCTTTTAAAGAAATCATCAACCTGTAGCTTTAATGCTGCCAGCAATCTTTTTATGAGTGATGTAGGCTCAATCCCGATTTCTTTCTCTCTCTCTCTTTTTTTTTTTTTTTTTTTGCCTCAAAGTAATGATGTGTAACTGGTGCTAGTTGATACTCTACTTGACAAATGCTCACACCACCATTTGCTACTAGAACTACTTTTAATCCTTAGATCCCTTTACTCACACAGTTAGCTACCACATAGGAAGAAAGAGCAGGGACGCAGAGGTACATTTTAAAAAGTAATTAAAAAATTTTAACCATTAAAATAATTGAGGTATAATTTGCATACCATAAAATGCACCCATTTTAAGTGTATTAAAAGAAGAGTTTTAGTAAATTCTTACGGTTTTGTGTGTCTCATGTTTCTTATACATCTTTCTTTAGCATCACCACAATCCAGTTTTAGAATAACTCTATCATCCCCAAATGTGTCCATTTTCGGTCAAGTCCCCACTTGTATTCCCTGACCCAGGATACCATGGATCTGTTTTCTGTCTCTGTAGTTTTGCTTTTTCTAGAAATTTCAAATAAATGGAATCATGCAGTATGCTGTCTTTGTGTCTGGCTTCTTTCTTTAGCAAAATGTTTTTTGAGACCCGTTCATGTTGTAGCATACATCAGTAATCCATTCCTTTTTATTGTTGAGTGGTATTTCATTGTATGAATGTACCACATTCTGAAAAATTCATTCTCCAATTGATAAACTTTTGAATCGTTTCCAGTTTTTGGCTATTCTGGATCTAACTGTTAGGAACGTTCAAGTACAACTCTTTGTATCGTCATCTGTCCCCAAGAGGAATGAAGACACACCTTGGTGTGAAATTGTTGGGCTATATATAATGAAAAACTTCCAAACTGTTTTCCAAAATGGCTGTACCATTGCACTTTCCCACCAGCAAAGGATGAGTTGTGAGGGTTCTAGTTTCTGCATATCCTTGGCAGCACTTTAGATATTTTATTGGATAGGCTGTGGTATTTTGTTTTGGTTTTAATTTCCATTTTCCTAATGACTAATGGTGTTCAGTACTTCTTTGTGTACATTGGATGTCTTCACATATTTTGCTCACTTAAAAAAGTTGAATTACCTGTTTTATTATTGTAAGTCCTTTATATATTCTATATACATCCTTTATTAGATAGTTATTTAGCTCTTTATATTTTCTAAATACATGTATGTTATCAGATAATTATTTTGCCAATATTTTCTTTCAGTCTGTGGCTTGTTTTGTTTTTTTTTTTTTTTGCTCTCTATTCTGTTGTTGTTTTTTTTTTTTTTTTTTTTTTTTTTTTGTGGTACGCGGGCCTCTCACTGTTGTGGCCTCTCCCACTGCGGAGCGCAGGCTCGCCCAGCCTCTCCGCGGCACGTGGGATCCTCCCGGACCGGGGCACGAACCCATGTCCCCTGCATCGGCAGGCAGACTCTCAACCACTGCGCCACCAGGGAAGCCCCTGTTGTTGTTTTTTAATACGTCTTTATTGGAGTATAATTGCTTTACAGTGTTGTGTTAGCTTGTTTTCATTTGTTAAATTATTTCTTTTGAAGAGCAGAAGTTTTAATTTTAAAGGAATTCAGTTTTGTTTTTTTCTTTTATGGTCTTAAAAAAATTTTTTTTCCTTTATGCCTTTAGGTGTCATACCTAAAATTTTTTTGCCTAATCCACAATAATTTTCTCCAAGTGCTTTCTTCCACGAGCTTTGTAGTTTTAGTTCTTACTTTTAGATGTATCATCTGTCTGTTTTATGTTAATTTTTGTACAAGGTGCAAGGTAAAGGTTGGGGTTCTTTCCCCCTCCCCCATATGTATAATCAGTTTTTGGTACCATTTATTGAAAAGACTGCCCTTTCCTCATTGAATTACCTTACCACCTTTGTTGAATATGAATTGATATAAATGTATGGGCCTGTTTTTGGACTCTGTTCTCTTCCGTTGTTTATCCTTACGCCAGTACCCTACTGCTTTGATTATTATAACTTTACTATAAAATTTGAAGTCGGGTAGTATCTTTCAGCTTTTGGTGTAGTCTTAAAGTGGTCCCCATTCAAAACTTTCCCAGCAGGCTCATTGTTTATACATCGTCTGGGTGGTTATGGGCAGATAACACTATTAAGACATCTCAGGGAAAATCAGTTTTCCTTCGGGTAGGGTAGGCCTGACATTACCTGTCACTTTATTGAGTTACCTGTCACAGCTAGCAGCATTTAGCAGGATCACACTTGCCATAATCATAATTATGTGTAATGCCTACCATGTACCAAGTGCTTTATGTAATCATCTCATTTGATACTTCCAAGGTGCTGCAAAGAGGACATCATCATCCTCATTTTATAGTTGAGCCCACAATAACATTTCCTAGGTCACACACCTAAGCAGCTGCTAGTGATGGAACAATATTAACAGCAGCAGTATTCACAAGAGAAAGCCAGGTTTTGAAACCTCACCTGTTCGATGATCTTAACCCTAGGTTCTCTCAACTGCTCCAGGCGGCCTTCTTCATGGAGAGGAGGTTTATCTTTTTAGTTTATACAGTGGAAATAGTAGTGGTAGTAAGAGAGAAGAGGACGACGTGCGTGTATCCCTGCCTTTTCTTGCAATGTTCCTGTCTTTCCTTCTGTCAGTCTGCCGCTGACGGAAGGCCCAGTGCGGTCTTCCCCTCTCCATCCCTTGAAACTCCTGAAGTAGCTTCCTGAAAGCTGTCTGGACTCGAAGATGAAAAGGGGGATGCCGGTTTATTATAGGTCGTCAGTGCCCGCACTTTTGCTTTAAATAGCTTTTTTTTTCCCTTTAGTGACTTAGAAAACATTTTATAATTCTATGTTTATAAGTATTTTGTTAATTCTTCTGGTTTAAAATGTTACACCGAGGTATCATACTGTACTGTGGAAATTATTCACATCTTCTATCTTCATGTCCATATGTATCTTACTTTAGTTTGGATTCATTAGCACTTTTTCCTCATTATATTAGCACATTCATAAAAACCTTCTGAGTGGTATAGATCAAGCAGTAATTGTTTAATATCATCATTCGTACTCACATCACAAGTTTTAACTCTTGACTGTTGCATAGTGTGATGTCCTCGAGCACATTAGTTGTTGGTAGAGAATTAGAATGGGCTTAAGTAGGCCAGCAGAGCTGGAAAGAATTGATGACCCCTGTTACGTAACAGTTTACTGCTCACCACTCACAGGCTGCCACTTGAGGAGAACCCATTTGTTTTATTTACTGCGATAACCTCTCACTTGCATACAGATTTCCTTTTGTTTTTCATGAATCATCTCTGCCTAATACCCTAGCTGCATTTCTTTACCTGTGACGGTCTCCAGATTGATGAGGTCCTGGCAAAAACCAAAATGCATTTTTTTCCCATTGCTTTCCCCTTTATGAAATCAGATGTTGCTAATGCCCTAGAAAAAATGGCAATTTGGGGTATTAAATTAACATTAGCTTTTTTCTACTATTAGGTTCTATTTATTATTCTAAAGAGTAAAGGGCACATCAGAAAGTTAATACTCTTAAGTCTGATAATGAATCAAAGTATGAATTATTACTGATTGGTGTCACCTGAAGGAAAAAAATGCAGTTGTAAAAACATTCCTTGAAGCTGATTAAATCTAGTAGTACATACTAGTTAAAATAAAGACACTACTACTAGTAGCAGTCAGGCAGTTTTTCTTAGGTCCATAATATACACAAGAGTGGTAAACATTAATCCACATAAACTATGACAGGCACATACTGGTTGTGTTCGATTACTGACTGTGCATCTTGGAAATAAATAAACTTCTTTGGTACAGTGGAAGTGATCCTTGTGTGGATCAGAGAAACTGCTGCACAGTCCTTCATGGCTAAGTTCTTTGTGCTCAAAGATACACACCCAGATGAATCTTGGTTGCCCTCATTATTGAAAATGTTCAGTTCTTCCTTTTCTTATCCACTCTTACTCATGCAAATGGTCGTATATAGCATCATTTTTTTTTTTTTTGGCCGTACCACGTGACTTGCAGGATCCTAGTTCCCTGACCCGTGGTCAAACCCGGGCCCCTGGCAGTGAGAGCAGCAAGCCCTAACTGCTGGACTGCCAGGGAATTCCCTACAGCATCATTTTTACATCATTTTACACACGATTTTTTTTTTTTAGATAAATTATTCACTTTTAAACATCTTTGTTTAAGCAATCATGACATAGGTTTTTATTTCAATAATCTCAAGCCTTTCTATTCCATATAAGCAAACTATAAATCACAGCAAATTAAGATCAGTATGTGAACTTAAGTTAATTAATTAACTTAATTAATTAACAAATGAATTAATTAACTTGTTCATTCATTCATTCAGCAAACATTTCCTGTGTACTGTGTTACTGTGGGCTGGGCATTGGGCTAGGAGTGCAGTGTGGAAATGGGTACTCAGGCGTCCTCTGCTTTTGTTCAGCTTTCAGTGCTAGTGATTAGACAGGCAGCTACTGAGAAGTGTAATAAGTATATGGTGGGCGCTCAAAATTTTTTGGGTAGACACCTCATAATTCACACTGAAATGTAACCTTATGTGTCTTATATTAGTTTGTACAAATAGAAGTAAGGCAGCAAGTCGTCTTCTCGATTTACCATGCAATTTAATGGAGAGATGTTATTAATGAGTATTATTTATATATTGGTTGTAAAAAAAATCACATCCACTCTAATGAGTCTAACAGGATTCTGCATTTTTTATTCATATTTGTTTGTTTCTTTATATTGCAGATTTCTCTTGGATTTGGCTACAAATTTATAGATCTTCTGCACTGTGTACAGGCACAGGTGAGTTTAAAAGTAAGCTTTTCTGTTGGTATATTTTGATTTTTAAGTAAAATCAAACATTTAAAATTATACTATTTATAGTTTAGCAAAACAATACATAAGTAAAATGAATATAAATTTTAAAAGTGTTGTATATTTGTCTACATTTGTTTTATTATGAAAATTCACTATGAATGTGTTGGAAATGGTATTTGGAGGTAAAATGACCGTATCTGTTTATCAGTGTTTACTGTGTGTATTTGGGAAGAGTTTACATTTACCCATTGGATGGGGTGAATTATCATTTCATAGCCTAGCAAAATGTTTGCATTTATTTTTATATGTAAATAAAAAATTGCTTGCTATAGATTTTGGCAGCAAATTTCAGTCTTATGTGGGTAGATTCAATGAGCAGACTTTTCTGGTCCAACCAGTCTCAAATAGCTTCTCAATCACTCCTTATCACACAACCCTGATTTATTTTTATCAGAATGTTTATGATCATGTGATGTATTCTTATTTTTAGTTTCCTCTACTGGAATATAAGCTCCATGAACATTGGGGCCATTTTTGTCTTGTTGAAAACAGTATCCATAACCCTTAGGATAGTGCTCATTGTATGGGAAAGACTGAATAAGCGTTTGTTACAGTAATTATTGGGTAATACATATTAAGAATTTATTTATATTCAGAGTAATTGAACTCTGCATCTGTAAATACAAAATAGAAATAGCTCCTTATACTTATTTCTAAATATGAAATTAATCTATATCAGATACTTTGAGTATATCGCTCATAAATGTTCAGAGAAATTAACTGTGTTACATATTTTATGTACTCAAGTATGATTAATCAGGGTAGAATTCAGAGGATAATGCTTCCAATTTTGTATTTAATTTTGTCACCGCCCTAGTAGGGTCTTAGGATCAAGTGACGGGTAAACCTGAAGCACAAGTGGGAGCTTCTCACCTCCTTACTCCGTCATGCTACTGTGTTGGAAATGTTTTGTGTTATCTTTATGGAGAGCAAAGTATCAACATATTTGACATTAGTTGTCCAGTTTTAATCTCTGAAAGCCAAATAAGTTAAAAATTTCCCACTACCTGTCACTTCATACCAAATGTAATTTACTTAGGTTATTTTATTTTTGTAGATTGGGGGAAATTTTTGGTCATTTTTCTGCCCTCTGTATTGAGGTTTGGATTCATTATCGAAGGAACCACCCATTTCCTTGTGTCTTTGGCAGTTTTCTTTAAGTGTTCCAGGATGTTAGTCGCTACTGTTGGGTTCTTGTCTTTTGTTTTTCGTATGTGTTGTTTTTTGATCTGTTTCACCTTCTTCAGGCATTGGTCTCTCCTTCTGCTATCATGGTTTTTCATTTATAAAAAGAACTAAGTCTGAACTTTAGGCTTTTTTTTTTTTTTTTAAGTAAAATTTTAGGAGTTACACAGCCATTTCTTATTCACATCTAATTTACAAGTGCAATTTGCAGAGACTCCTTCCATAACACTAATAACAGCAGCTACTGCTTATTGCTCCCTCACTGTGAGCCACACATTATATAAGTGCTTTTCATTATCTTCAGAATAACAGATAAGGAAATTGAAGCTGAGAGAGGTTAAGTGACTTTCCCAAGGTCATATCAAGTAAGTGGCAGTTTGCCACTCTGAAGACTTTGATCTTAACCCCTGAGCTCCATTTTCTGCCTAAATAGCCCTGCATACGAGCATATTTGTGGCAATAAATGTAGTATAGGAAAATCATATTCATATTTGAGGACTTAAAAATTAATTTTAAAATCAAAGATTATTTTGCTTATATTTCATTAGTAGGTCTTAACTTCTAACCTTTATTTCAAACTGAAACATGCTGACTCATTTGAAATTTAATGATGACCTAAACAATTTAAAGTTCTACCTTGGCACTTTAATTTCATACTCACTTCTGGGGGCAGGTACATGGCAGACAGCCATTTGGATTCCTTTTTTTGTTACAAACATGGTATGCTATGAATCAGCATTCCTTCTCCCTTGCAATATTAGAAACTTCAGGTTATGAGTGGCATCTGTGGTTTGCTGGATGAATCACTTTTCCTACAGAGAACAGGTTGTGTGAAATATTGTGACTATAGAATTACTTAGAACCCTTATCTTGGAAGGTGTAATAATTTATGTCTCTGTGGGAAATATTTTAATTATTTAAGAAACGAAGTGACATAGCTTTGAGGTAAAGCAGGGTTGGTTCAAATGTAATTTCAGCTTTCCTTGTTTAGTTTATTTTCAAGGCTGAGTAGGAGATGTTATATAGAAATATTTTGAATCTTAAATGTACAATATTGTGGACAAAATGTTCTTGAAGGCAGTGTTGTTGAATATAGCTTAAAATTTTGATTTGAAAACATGATTAAGTATGCTTCGTCACACTTTCCTAGGGATTATATCTGTGAGTGTCAATGCAAATTCCAGGTTTGAGTATAGGGAAATGGAATTCTGTAGTTTGAATTTAAAAAGACAAAATTTATTTAACAGACTGAACTGTGCTTCCTAATCTATAGCTATATCAGTGTTTCCATTGCGGTCTCACATTTTAAGCATTTTTAAAGTTGGCCAATAAAATTTTCTCAGAATTGATAGTCAAAACAGGAGCAAGTGTTAGATAAATCTATTTGACAGTGTAGCCTTGAAATGTAATTTTCCCTTTGCCATGGAAACCTGAACTCACTGTGGATTCATATATATTTTGGATTTATTTATAAGTACATTTTCTCTATGTTAGAGGTATCTGGGGTGAGAGGACAGGGTGACATGGGTGAGTGAAGAATTGTTCACACATACTAGGTAGAGCTCAACTCTTCAATACGAACATGTAGAGAGGGTTCTCCAAAGTACAATAAAGCATCGTATACTTCTTGTGATACTAATACATTTTGTTGTTAAATACTAAACATTATATTAAACGTATCAAGACATAAAAGAAGTTATGTCCATATTGGATATGGCATGGTTGAAAGTACATTTCAAATGAATATTTGTTGGATTTTGAATTCCCTCTTTGTTCATAGATGTGAGAAGATTTGTGATTAGGTGTCTGATTTAACTGAGAGTGTATAAATTCCCATGAAGACGGGCAGCTTGATTGGAGCTAAAATCTGAGATTTTGAGCAGTGTCCCCTGAAAATCAGTATTATTCTAAACAAAATTTAGTAGATTTAACTATATCTCTTGTGCTTTAGGCAGAAATCTGCCGGCATTTAATTGTGTTGCTATTTTTGTGCCATTTCCTTCAGATGTCAGCATGGTAGGCACTGTGATTGGGAAAATAAACACTTTGACAGTTGACAGAATGCCCTCAGTCATTTAGCTATTCAGATGAGGATCCTAATCCCAGCCCCCCTGGATGGAGGCCTCTGTTCCTTGTATGTAGAATGGACTCTGCTGAACTCAGGACAAAACCGGCTTACTGGTGGGTTGAAATCATCTTCCAGTGGGTGTTATTAATACCAGGCCACAGTTGGAAACTGTATGACAGGCCAGTTTTTAAAGCATTTTTACGCTTCCAGTTTCCTCTTTTTATGCACACATTCATGTAAACAGATTGGCTTAGTTTTCCCCATAAACTACATTCATTCAGCACCATTAACTCTCCTTTCTCTCTTCCCTCTTTTCCTTTACCCATCCTCCTTCCTTTTGACTCTCTGTTCGTTCAGAATATTAATTATTTATTTCGTATTAGTCTGTGCTGAGTGCTATGGGAAATATAAAGAATAACTACCAAAGATTGTTAAACTGGAAAAGGAGTATCTATGCAAATTTAACGCCATATTTCCTTGCTCGTTCTTTTTACGTTGAATTTTGGTGTTCTGATTTTTCTCTTAAAGAAAAAACTGAGCCTTGTTTTCTGAATTATATGTCTGTTTCTACTGAAAGCCTTAATCTATCCATGGGAGTAGCGGTCAAAGCAACAGCAACAGCAACAAAAGCCGTCCCTCCTAAGCAAATGTTTTGTTCGCATGGCGTTACCTGCGCTTTCAAAGTGTGCTCCTGGGCAGGTACACACCTCGTGAGGTAGGTGTGTTGTTGGGACAGGTGAGGTTGAGACAGTCCCAGAGTCCAGGCAGTCTCCACGTAGAACAGCGGCACTGCGATTTCCACAGGCACAGCCAGGCCAAGTGATGTAAGCGTAGCGCGTTGCTGAAAGATTTACCAGAAATACGGCAGAACCTGGTTTCTCTGGCTCATCCAAATGCTAGAATTGCAAGATTTAGAATTATAGCAATTTTCAAGCATCATTTTTTTAGAAAATTCATAAGGATGTTTCTTGGATCGTAAATTGGGATTCAGTGTAGGGAGATTTCACTGTGAGAGCACTTGTTTTTTTAATTGAAAAATTCTAAGTGTGACTCCTATCAGCATCGCTGGTATTCTTTGGAAATAATTATAATTAAGAATATTGCCAGCCTGTACCTTGTGTAGATCTTTCGAGTTAGCATGTCTTAGAGGAAGTAGCACTGGAGCCAGAATCTTCTGAGAAACAAGTGGACTCTGGTTTCTCAGCTGTGCTCTTCTGTGCTGTAGTACAGGTGTGTGCGTGCCCAGGAGTGGGGAGAAGGGGCTGCAGATTGTTAATAAAACGTACATTCTCCTGCCTTGTTTTTTGTTGTTGTTATTGGCCTTTAGATTTCATTTCAAACTTGTATATCCTACTTACCTGGATAGTAGAGTTGTTAGCTTTAGGGAGAAGGTGTGTGATAAGCAGAATTTCCTATTTGTGCCACCATAGTAACAAATACACGGCATTTGATTTGGGGTCAGTTATTAGGTGTCTTAGCTATGCCCTTCGTTTTCATTTTGGAAGAAAGTGACAGATACATGTTATTTTCTAGACAGGTGTTGAATTTGAGTCAGCTGACCTTGCCAGAATTTCCTTTAAAGAGACAATAGTGAATAAAATCAGGCTGCTTTCATTAAACACCTCATAGTTTTTTGTTGTTGTTGTGATGGTTTTTTTTGTTTTTTTGTTTTTTTGTTTTTTTTGCGGTATGCGGGCCTCTCACTGCTGTGGCCTCTCCCATTGCGGAGCACAGGCTCCGGACGCGCAGGCTCAGCGGCCATGGCTCACGGGCCCAGCCGCTCCGCGGCATGTGGGATCTTCCCAGACCGGGGCACGAACCCGTGTCCCCTGCATGGGCAGGCGGACTCTCAACCACTGCGCCACCAGGGAAGCCCTCATAGTTTATTTCTGAAGCACAGAGCATTTATGTCATTCTCCACTGTTCATAACATCTAGATGTAAGGGATAAATTAAACATTTATTTATAAAATTATCCATATCTATAAAATTAATTACATTTCCTCCTTCCCTCCCTCCCTCCCTCCTTTCCTTCCTCCCTCCCTCCCTTTCTTTTCTTCTTTTCTGTGATTCTTTGCCATTAAGATATAGAGATTTCCACTGAGACTTCTCTTGCTAGCTTGAGACTCAGAAAAATAAGACATAACCAGAGAATTTAACAGTAAATGTTGCAACTTGTGATTTTAACCTAATTCCATGCATTAGGTTGTCTAAGCCTTGTTTGCTACTTCATGAATGATTCATGGGTGTCTACAATCAGTGGAAATATATTTTTTGTTCTAGTCACAGCTACACTTCTCCCTTCCCATCCAAAAAGAGCCAAGAGAGAGGAAGAAATATATAGCATTTAATAATGGCTAAATAGGAATTTAACCATATTCTAGAGATGTATGTATTCCAATTTTGGAGGATCTCTTAAGTGCATGTCTCCATGCAAGTTTGAGACTGTGGTGCCATAGTCTGTAGACTTGTTTGCCTTCACCACTTTTGGAAGTATTCAAAAATATTGAATTAATTTAGAATGGATTAATTTGAAGACTTTGCTTTCTTTAAACCACAGTTTTGACCTTTCTGGTGCCAGTTACATGAATTTCGTAAGCAGAAATCATACATTTAAAATTTTGTGGTCTCCACCTGAAGGACCGGAGGTCTGTTCGCTGTCAGTGTCACAGAATTGGAGCCCAGTTTTTACTGTACCTCCTTGAGAAGAGAAGAGGACTGAAAAAGCAGGAGTGTGATGAGCTGGGGTAAACTTCAGCAGACAGATGAGTGCGGGAGCTTATAAAAGACCTGCCAGTGCCTTCTATGAATACTGAGACTTGGAAGTCTTTACCTAAACTATAAGAGAATACCTTTGAAGAAACAACTGTGTCATAATTGTTGAATTGGTAGCTTAAGTTAGAATAGAGAAAGCCGGGGCCGTAGGAAACAGTTTATTTCGCAGTTTCTTTCAGTTCTTTGTCACTAAGAAGACGATTTGATCTAGATTTCTAATTCTGCCTTTGATGTGGCGGTTTTATTACAGTCCAGAAAATAAACTGTTTCCTAGGTTATAAGATAGAGTGTGAAAATAGAAGATAGTTTTGAACTAATGTATTTTGAAAACTACTTGGTGGTTACTTATGCTCTTATATTTGAATGGAATGGAAATGGAAAATTCCTTTGACTTAAAACATCTGCTAGACAAATTAGGTTGGTTTTATGAGTTTTATTTATATACAGTAGTAGACTTTGTTTTATTAACCCAGTGGGATCTTGATTTTCGATTTTCTTTGAAGCCAGATGCTTTGGAGCATTAACATTTTTCTCTAATGTAGAAGTTAGATGTTTATTGTTGATGCTGCTTCAAAATATTCCCAACGTTTCATAAAATCTTTATGGTCTAACAGGTAAGTTATTACTTCTTTGAACTCGTTCACTGACATATTTATATTGTATGTCAAGATCTGGTTCAAACTTTCTCTTTAAAGTGTCTTTTGAAAACATAAAATCTTAGCCTTTGTAACATAGTGCTGTTACCTTTTTTTTTTTTTTTTTTTTTTGTGGTATTCAGGCCTCTCACTGTTGTGGCCTCTCCCGTTGCGGAGCACAGGCTCCGGATGCGCAGGCTCAGCGGCCATGGCTCACGGGCCCAGCCGCTCCGCGGCATATGGGATCTTCCCGGACCGGGGCACGAACCCGTGTCCCCTGCATCGGCAGGCGGACTCTCAACCACTGCGCCACCAGCGAAGCCCAGTGCTGTTATCTTTTAAATGTATTTTGATTTTAGCATATCTTAAATGCCAGTGCCTATTGCTTTAAACCATAATGTGTGCTCACTATATTTATGTTTCCCATCTTTTAATTTTTTTCCTCCGAAACCTTTCTTCTTTCACAGCACAGTGGCTGTCATCAAAGCCGTTTAGCCCCAGAGCCAAATGCTGCCTGCAGCGCTAGCAGCAGTCCCCACGGATATTCGAGGTGGCTGTCCTCGAGTCCTGAGGGGCCCAGGAATGCCACACCAAGGAGCTTACTTACTTCTTGACCGTTCCTGACCCTAGGGATAGAAAATAAGAGGCATTTACGTATTATCTGTTTATTCCTATAAATTTGATATCTTTGGCTTATAGTATTTCTACTTCAGTGCTTTTTTATTGTCATCATTACTTTTCCTGAGGTCTCTGTTGATTAAGGGTCCTGTTTCCTACTAAATTTCAAGTGCTGATTATGAAAATAATATACCTGATCATTTGTTTATATACTACAATGAGGTTTCATGAGGTAAAGTTTTCACAGTGTTTTGAAGTAGAGAGAAATGTAGGTTACCGTGAGGTAGAGAGAAAAGGAAAAACAAACATTTACTATTACTTTTGGCAAGACATGGTTCTTGGCCTTTACATGTTTTGTATCCATTTAAACTCTGGATAAATTCTTTGTGTCAGGAATTGAAGTATGTTTTGATCATGTCTAAATTCTCTTTGATTGAAGTCAAGACTAAACCACTTTTTATTTTCAAAGCATTTAAATTTTATATCCTGGGCCGTAATGTCTGTAGTGAAACAGAACTTTGTGTCTTTCAACTCATCTGCTTTTAATTGAATCTTGTAACAATTGCAAAGACATTTTGTGCCACCTTCTATATTAGTTGAGGAAAATGATTCTTATCTCAGAAAAGGAAACTTGATTAACTGATCCCATCAGATACTACAGAATGAATTTTGTCAGAAGTGCTCAAAAGATGAGAATCAGGAATATGAAGGAAATTGAGTTAGACTCATCCTACGTCATTAATATTTTTTTCATTATATAGAACATGTCAGTGTTTCTTTTTTTTTCATTTTTTGTTCATAGAACATTTTTAACGTTACTGCTGCCCATATATGGGCATGTAGCTTTTCCGTGTCAGTGTGTCATTAGATATATAAATTTGTTTTATTTAAAAGAACATTACTATATTACCAAAGACTGATAATTATGAGGGGACCCCAAACAGGTAGAAAGTAGGACATGAACACAAATTAAGGCTTAAATGTTTAAGTCATCTATTTAATTGAATGTACAGTTTACTTATATTTGATTAGATGTCATAGTTATAAGCCAGTCAGCAATGTGGGTTTCAGTACAGAGACATAAATGTGGAACCAAGTATTATCAACACAGATCCTGTTTTAATCCTAGTACTAATGTAATAGGAAGTTCTTGGAACTGAAAGATCGTTTATAATTGCTAGTGTACATATTCTTCTTATCATGTGCCAGGTAGTGTTCTAAGCTCTTCCCATAATGATCCACATAACCCTCAGATGAAGCCTAGTAAGTAGCTGCCATTATGATCTCACTTTAGAGATGGGGAAAGAAGCCACTGAGAAGTCCAGTGACTTACCCATTGATGTGCACCTGGTTTAACTAGCTAGTTAGAGGCAGAATTGGAAATCAAACCCAGTCTGTCATTGGTAGTCTTTTGCCTGTGAACATTTGTTCTCTTAAAAAATAAAGAACAAATAAACGGACCAATCATACAACAAAAAGAGATAGTAATTTCAAAATAAAGTTTCGAGCTAACCTTCTGAGTATGGGAAAGAATATGACAAGGCTTAGCGTTGTACGTGCTGTCCCCTTCCTCCCACTGAGGGTCTGCAGGCCCACAAAGTTGCTAAATTGTATACTATATCAGAAATGATTATCTGACATTAATTAATAAAGGGAAATGCAGGTCACAGAAATTATGTTAAGCTGTTCTTTGAAGCTGGCTTCAAATGAGTTTACACAGATAATTCATTCAGTGGGATTTGGATTTAGATGTTTTATTAACATGGGTTATTCTGTTTTAATGGATGGGGAAAGGGCTACCTCACTTTCTTTTACATGTTCTTCTCTTTAAAAATAACCTTAGGGCTTCCCTGGTGGCGCAGTGGTTGAGAGTCCGCCTGCCAATGCAGGGGACACGGGTTCGTGCCCCGGTCTGGGAAGATCCCACATGCCGCGGAGCGGCTGGGCCCGTGAGCCATGGCCGCTGAGCCTGCGCGTCCGGAGCCTGTGCTCCGCAACGGGAGAGGCCACAACAGTGAGAGGCCCACTTACCGCAAAAAAAAAAAAAAAAAAAAGGAAATCCTATGATCTTTTCACACAAAGAGAAGATGTTCCATTCAAAACCAAATTTCAGTTGTTATTTAGAAAAAATTATATTTCTAAGAGTGACTAGAGAATTCTTTCAATTACTTTACCAAAAGCTTAATTTATATTGAAGAACAGTTTCTATTTCATGTTGACTGTATTATATTTTAGATAATCATGATCTAAATGAACAGATGTGGCATTTACATTTTATAAAATGTCTAAAAATTAGGCTACCCTCCCTCTCAGATTTCTCCCAGTTTTTTTTTACACAGGTTCCCAGTAGGATCTGTGCTTAGTGTTTTTAGGTGCTTATGAGTTTTTGTGATATAATTAACAGTATTCACCATGAACACAGAAAGAAGTTTTAATTACTTACCACCTCAAATTTACTTTATTCACAACTGCCAGTTTCCTTTTTCTCTTTTCTTTTCAAGCTGTTTTTTAAGCAAATACAAAATAATTTAATTAATACTTTGACATATGGTTTCAGTGTTTTAATAATTCATGCTGTTTCTTAAAGCACTGATTAAATCTCCCCTTAAAATTTTTATTCTGAGTCTTTATTCTATTGTAACTCATAGTTATTAGTAGTCTCTTAAAATTTTTTCTTCATATACCCTCTAGTAACGACTTGACCACATCTTTTAAAAATAAAATGTAGAAATATTTTTATAGATCAGAATATAAAGGAATTTTAAGAAGGAATCTTTTCTTGCATACCTACATTTATATATATATTAATATACCTTATACCTTAATATATATATTATTTCATCAAATTCTTACTACTGTCGACTTGGTGAGAGAATTTATCTGCATTTTATCCGCGAAATCACTGAGGCTCATGGAGATTACTCAGCGCCATATAGGGAGGCAGGTAGCTCCAGACCTCGAAGCTGGGACTTTATATTCCCCACTCTGTCCTCTTTCACATGTAGCATAGCCACCTCTAGTGATGCAAATGGAACTTCCTGATTAGGTGAAGCTCTGGTTTGTTTTTTTTTTTTTTTTTTTTTGATAGGGGAAAGTTTTTTTTTTTTACTTTTTAGTTTATATTGGAGTGTAGCCGATTAACAATGTTGTGATAGTTTCAGATGCACAGCAAAGGGACTCGGCTATACATATGCATGTACCCATTCTCCCCCAAACTCCCCTCCCATCCAGGCTGCCACATAACATTGAGCAGAGTCCCCTGTGCTATACAGTAGGTCCACTGGTTATCCATTTTTTTTTAAGTTTATTTATTCATTTTTTAAATTAGTTTCTGCTTTATAACAAAGTGAATCAGTCATACATATACATCTGTTCCCACATCCCTTCCCTCATGCATCTCCCTCCCTCCCGAGCTATTTGTAATGAGGTGGATAGACCTAGAGTCTGTCATACAGAGTGAAGTTAGTCAGAAAGAGAAAGACAAATACCGTATGCTAACACATATATACGGAATTTAAAAAAAAAAAGTCATGAAGGACCTAGGGGCAAAACGGGAATAAAGACACAGACCTACTTGAGAATGGACTTGAGGATATGGGGAGGGGGAAGGGTAAGCTGTGACAAAGCGAAAGAGAGGCATGGACGTGTATACACTACCAAACGTAAGGTAGATAGATAGTGGGAAGCAGCCGCAGAGCACAGGGAGATCAGCTCGGTGCTTTGTGACCGCCTGGAGGGGTGGGATGGGGAGGGTGGGAGGGAGGGAGATGCATCTGGTTTGTTTTTTATTCCCCCGCTGACCGACGGTCTTTTCCAGTTTGGTCTATAATCATTTTGGAGCACAGTGTTATTGTGCACAGAGTAAAGTAGGAATGTTTCAGGTGTACAGAAGCGATATATATAGTCTTTGTTCCACCTACATCTTTTATGTGGGAAGAGAAGTGGAAAACAAACATTAAGTTACATAAATGGGATTACAAAGCAATGTAACAACAAATGTAAAATAAGGTATTGTAGCAGGTGCACAGTGTGGGAAAGTAAGGGACACTGGGCCCATCGCTGTCCCTCTCTTGGTACTCTTGACCTTGTGGTTATCTTGCTGTGACATTTACAACCCTCCTGTGTATTCTGGATCATTACAACAGGAGTAGCTAGAAATGAAACAGATACAGGATATCTTTTGTTGATGGGACTCAATTGCCGCAAAGACAGAAAAATAACTGCTAGTTACAATCTTAGCTGAAAGTGTCCTGAGAATGCGGGTGGCTACCACGTTCCAGGCCTAACCCAACTAGATTGTAAATTTCCCTGCTCTAGATGATTGGGAGGAAGCCATAACACTTGGGTTTATACAAAGTACTGAGTAAATTCTTAGGTTTTAATTTATCTATTAGAGTTTAATAAATTATATCTGATGTATTGTCTAACTGAAGAATACCTCTTGTTGAAGAGGTATAAAAGGTATAAAAATGCTTAATGGTTAATGCTTTAATATAAGGATATTATGTCCTTTTTACAAGTAGTCAGTTGCAGGTACCTTGGACAGAGAGAACAGAGAAGGTCCAGTGTTACAGCAGTAAAGCCTACCTTGAGGGCCCTTTATTCTTAATACCAACTTGGGTCTAATGTATTCTTCCTGTTCAGATTCCACCTGCTTACCTCCCTAAGACATCTGTTTCTTTTTCTTTCAGTTTTGTTGTATTGAGATTATTCACATAAAGCGCTTAGAACAATGCCTAGCACTTAGAACATTGTATTTAAAAGTTAGCTTTGATCTTCCTCCTTTTCCTCCCTCTCCTCATCATCTGCTTCTCTTCCTCATCTCTCTGATTCCTGTTCCTAGTCTAGGTTGAGTTACATTTCTGAAAATTTCAGATCATCATCTCAATAGCAGTTCCCAGCTGAGCTCTACCTATTGTCCAGGCCATAGACTCTATCCTTTCTATCTTTTTTTCCCTGCTGATGTTTCTTGTCTATTTTAAGCCTTAAGAGTCTTAACTCATACTGCCATAGGGTAGAGGCAAGGCTCTTTCCTGAGTAACAGCCCAATAATCAGTTGAAATCATCTTTAATATTTAAGATACACACACACATACACACACACATTCATACATACATACAGTCACTTAGGAAACGGTACTCACAAGTTAACCACAAATGATCTGATCAGGCATTTGGTAACAGACAAAATGGAGATGGGATAGGGTGGCCCAGGGAGTAGACGTCCCTCCCCATTATGTTCTTTCCTTTCCAGCCTTCTAAGAAGAAATAAATATGATGAGGGCCAGAAACCTTTAAAAAATGATGCATCGACACCTGAAAAATCTATTTCCTAGGATTTCTCCCTCTTGAAAATCATTGAGTATTTCTGCTAAATTTTCTCTTCATATATGTTTCCTTTGTGATTACTTCTTCACCTACTCTGCTTACATCCTGTCAAGCCTCCTCTAGGGGGAGAAGAAAGAAAAGAAAGAGAAAGAGGAGGCATTTATTCTTAAAATTTGCTCCCAACTAGGGCTTTGTACAAGTTGTTACTTGGGAGCACAGTCTAGAGATTCTGAGGATGAAAAGCACAAAAAGAGGTTTGAACAGTGATTAAGCACGTTACCTTTAGACTCTAGCAAATAATCATTTGCTCAGCCTCTCATCACATTTCTGGCGTACATTACGGTTGTCAAGAGGTGTTGCCATTGTTGGCAGTCATCTACTAAGGAGATGAGAGAGTGATTTTTTTTAAAAAGGGGGGGCTGCCTGTCACTCATTTATTCCAGGGGAGTCCTTTTTGAACATTCATATTTCTAAATTTGTTAGAGTAGGCTTGGGAGAAAGAGAAAGAAAAATCACTCAAAATATCACCAAATTAAACGAATATTATGCTTTGACATAATATCAGGAAATGTCATTTTAGCAGTGTTGTCTTTAATTTTGAATGTTTGCCAGGTAGACCACATAAAGACTTTTTTTTTGGCTGCTTTGGGTCTTCATTGCTGCACACAGGCTTTCTCTAGTTGCTGCAAACGCGAGCTACTCTTCATTGCAGTGCATGGGCTTCTCGTTGCAGTGGCTTCTTTTTTTGTGGAGCACGGGATCTAGGCACGCGGGCTCAGTAGTTGTGTCACGTGGGCTCAGTAGTTGTGGCTCGTGGGCTCTAGAGCTCAGGCTCAGTAGTTGTGGCGCACGGGCTTAGTTGCTCCGCGGCATGTGGGATCTTCCCGGACCAGGGCTCGAACCTGTGTCCACTGCATTGGCAGGTGGATTCTTAACCACTGCGCCATCAGGGAAGTCCCCACATAAAGACTTTTAATGCTTTTTTTTTTACTGACTGCTCTAGCAGTTGCTACAGCAGATAAAAAGTTAAGCCTCAGTCCTCAGATCTGTGTCTTACTTCAGAAAAGGCACAAGTAAAACCAACATGCGCAGGAGCCTGCGGGCAGCTCCCAGGGGTGGTCCCAGCCTGGTGGCTGTGAGACCTTGGGCATGTTGTTTCTTTTTCCTGGACTCAGTGTGTCAGAATCTGGAAGATTACAAAGAGAAATCCATTGTGACCCTGCAGTTAATCCAAAAAAAAAAAAAACGTGATGACCATTTAAAATGCACATCATTTGGGTGTTACAGATGCTTTGGGGGTAGAGGAAAAGAGATGCAGTAGTTTGAGTGGCGTATCCCTGAAACAGCGACTCTGATACTTGACATAAATTCCCCAGTAGTTTTCTGACCTTCGCCTAGAACATCTGTGGAAGCCTTTTCTCAACTTCATGGATGATCTAGGTTAGTAAGTTCACAGTTGGCATTGAGACACAGAACGTGTTCACTGGAGGAGGAACTGGTTGATCTGGAGTTGAGTCTGTGTGAACCTGCGTGCTGGAGGGTAGGCTCTGCCTTTCGCCACTGTTATTCTCAGGGCCCAGCCCTGCTGGTGGGGCCTTCTGGAGTGACAATGAAAATCCAGTTTTAAGGGAACAAACACAGTGTTCACACACAAAGTGAGGACATGAGTATTTTAGAAAACTGGGACCCTGGGATCACTCTGGATAGCACTGCACATCAGAAGTGGATCCTATCACTTGGGTTCAATATTATACCAGACTCAGCACTAGCCAGCTGACACTGTCATTACTGATTTTGAAGGAATCATGGGATTTATGTGAGGGAGATTTTACAATTGGGAAAAAGAAATCCAGTGACCTGCCTCATTTCATAGTAATTACTTAGTAGTAAAGATGGGATCCATTGGAGAGTTATCCTGTTGCCTGTCTAGCCCCCACCACTTTTTTTTTTTGGCAGTATGTGGGCCTCTCACTGTTGTGGCCTCTCCCGTTGCGGAGCACAGGCTCTGGACGCGCAGGCTCAGCGGCCATGGCTCACGGGCCCAGCCGCTCTGCGGCACGTGGGATCTTCCCGGACCGGGGCACGAACCCGTGTCCCCTGCGTCGGCAGGCGGACTGTCAACCACAGCACCACCAGGGAAGCCCTTTATTAATCTTTATAATCAATCCGTATGCACCTAGTTGGATATCATGAACTTACATTAACATGAACCCCATGCTGAGGTGCTAAATTAAATAATAATATTTTTCCTTTACATTCCTGTTAAATAGACTCTCCTAAAAGGAAATTAGAAAATAACACGTGCACGTACACACTTAATAATTTGTTGGGGTCCATGGACATTCTGTATTACCTCCCACCCCTTATAAAGTTTCATTATTTTGTATTGGTATCAAATATTCAGAATGCTGGTCCTAAGGACTGTAAGATCTTAAATCGTAGAGAAAGGTAAAATTATCTTTTGATTGTTATATTTACTAAAATAGGAGATTATCATCATACATTTTTAGAAGGGCTTCAAATAATAAATATGAACCAAGTTTGGTGGTGGTAGGTAGGTAGCATTTGTCATCTCACGAGCATCCTAATAGTGGTTTTATTGTATACTCTCTATCTCGCAGACGTGAAAGCCTGAAATTCTGAAGCTTAATGCTTTTTCTAAACAGATACTGTAAGTAGCTACGAACACACCTGCCATGTGGTATTAAGCAGGACTCCGGCGCTGCATCTCCCTTTGCTGGGAGACCGCTGATTCTGTTCAGTGTTGTTCCTTTGGCTGCTACCATCCACGAAAATTCAGTGGGATGATGAATTTCCTAGTTTAGGGGCTTTTCTGGGAATACTTCCTAGCCAACTTCAGTTCCCTTACCTTTTCCCCTGATCTGCTGGAAGCTGCATGCATGTTTTCTCTATTACAGGCTATGCTCCCTGAATGGGAGAGGGATTTAAGTCACCACCATTACAGAAGCATCTTTCATACCTGGGATTTCTAATATATTTTTTCCTAAAACTTAGTGACTGACTTCATGATGCTTAGTGAGCATCTTCCTCAGAAGCTTCCACAACCAGGCTGGCTGACACACGTGCCCCTCCTCGTCACCCTCACTCCCCCCGCAGACAGCTAGCTGTATCTGGTGCGACGTCCTTTCCACACAGCCCACGCTGGCCTCCCATTTTTGATATTTCACATGCAGTGGGAAGTCACCAACAATGTAATGCAAAGCCACTCTTTAGGAGAAAGGGCCCCGTAGTAAGGGATAGGATGGATTCCTGTGAGGAAAAACTAAAACTGGTCAGGAAAAGCCCCAAGCCTGCACAGTGGGGATGCCTGTGCTCACATCCAGTTTTCTGATTTTCCTCCGTCATATTGTCCTTTCTGCTGTTCTCTGTCTCTGAGGACACAGATAATGTCTTAATTTCCATATCTGGCCCTGTCCTCAAGAAAAGAAATCTAGCTTAGATGAACACCCGGTTTTGTTTCATGGACACCTTGTGAACTGGCTCTGCCCTTCTTAATTCATCCACAGGGAAGTAATTGGCGGACTGTGTTTAAAATTCAATATTCCTACATCTTACATGAAGTTGGGAAGAATTCTGCCTAACCAAACCTGATCTTTAATTTCACCAGATTGCTTCCCTGGAAAACAAATGAATTTTGATTTACCCATGGTTGTGTAGGTTAAAAAAAAAAAGTGTTTGAGACTTAAAGTAAGTAACGTGGATTCCTACAGAATCATGGTCTGCTCTACGTTGGTCTAGTTCTGGTGCTGGCTTTTATCATTCTGAAAGCTTCAGGTCTCCCCGTTTCCAGGGGGCTTAGGATTCTGCCCTGGCTCTGGCAACCTTCTTGCATTGTTTCACCCACCAAAGGAAGCAGTCGGAGTCCAGCTCTGTTATCAGAAGTCATGCCTTCCACTAGCGTATCCCTAAGAATAGGGCATATTCTTTGCCTGAGCTCATACATGTTTGGCGTATATAGTGTAAAATGGCACCAACAATGAAAAATAGATAGTCATTTATTTCGATGCCTAATTATAGGCTGACACAGGTAGATACTCCTGATGTGTAGCCCTGGACTCTTCTGGCTGCCATAAAAAAACCTCAAACCAGTGTGAGCCGTACTGGAATTTATTTCCTCACATGTCTGGGAAAGCCAAGGCCACAACCAGCTCTGGGTGCATGTGGATGGACGATTTAAATGATGCCATCAGAAACTTCTCTCTTTCCTTTGTCTCCACTTTCTTCTGTGTTGGCTTCTTTGTTCAATTAGGACCTTATGTGATGGCAGAGAAGGCCGTCAGCAGCTCTGGCTTACATCCCTTTAACAGCCAGTGTTCCCCTTTACAGAAAGCATTTCTTTCCTGATAGTGCCAGCAGAAACCACAGGAATGACTCTCGCTGGCCTAGCATGTCCTACCCGCCTACTTATAGATCAGTCCTGCCAGGGGACTAGAGGTAGAGCAGGCATCTTCCCGAGTCCCTGGTCACACTAGAGGCTGCGTGGAAGTGATGGCAATCCTATTGGGAACCATATGGCCTGCCAGTGGAGGGATACTTGCCTCTACCGCAGAGAGATTAAGCCAGGACGCAGGTTTGTGTTTTGTGTTTTTTTCACCAATATTTTTTCAAGCCTGGAGCCTCGAAAAGTCCTACCTCCTCACCGGAATTATTCAGGTATGCCAGTAAGCAGCATTCTCTCATCAAAACCACAAATACGTGTTGAGAATCCACTCTGTGCCATTCATCGTACTAGAACTACTAACTATGAGAAAAGCACAAACTTTTCTCATTTTGCGCTTATATTATCATGGAGATGTTGGTTATAAAAAGGTAGAGTGTCAACAGTTCTGTGGCTGAGGGAAGCACCCATGGGGCGGGGGGTGGGGGCCGTTCCCGGCAGAGGGGCAGCATGTACAAAGGTCCAGTGGTGAGAGAGAGTAATGAACTGAAATAACTCCTTATAGATGCCACAGACATAGTCAGAGGTCAAGATTGCAGAGGTTAGTGGGGCCGGATCATCTAAGCATCTTACTTACGAAGCCATTTTTACTTTAACCTTAAGTGCGTCAGGGATCCATTGAAGGGTTTGATGCAGGGAAATGAAATGATGAAATTTGTATTTTGGAATGAATACCCTGCACTGGGCAGGACTGGAGGCTGAGCCACATTTAGGCCATCGAAGTAAATCCTTCGATGGTGAGATGATGAGTCGAACACAGGGGTAGTGGCAGAGGTGATGGGGTTACATAAGCAGATTCGAGCAGTATTGGAGCAGTTTGTTAGGAAGGTAGTAATTGAAGGCTCAGGGATGGAGCACCCATTCCAGGTCCAACAGACGACCTGGCTTTGTCTTCTCTGGTTACCCAGGGTCCCTGTGATCTACATCATGCTATCAGCACAAACTGTTGAGTAGATTTTCTATATTTATAAAAATATGAATATGAGAAGGTTCATAGCAGCTTTATTCATAACTGCCATAAAGTGAAAACAATCCAAATGTCTATCAGCAAGAAAAATAAAATGTGGTATGTACACACTGTATTGTTTAGCAATAAAAAGAAATGAAGTACTGATATGTGTTACAAAATGGATTAACCTTGAAAATATTATGTTTAGTGAAAGAAGCCAGTAATAATAGGCCACATATTGTATAGAATAAGCAAATCGTTAGAGATAGAAAGAAGGTTAGTGGTTGCAGAAGGTTAGTGGTTGCCAGGGACTGGACTGGGAGTGGGGGAAATGGGAGAGACTGCTAACGGGGCTTCTTTGTAGAGTGATAAAAAGGTACTAAAACTGACTGTGGTGTTGGATGTACAACTCTATGAATATGTTGAAAACCATTGAATTGTACAAATTTAAACCATTTGAGTTGTATTGGATGTGAATACCTCAATAAAGCTATTATGAAAAATATGAATATGGGAGTAAAGTCACCCTTAATTTATCTAGAAAACAGAAGACAAGCTGGTAGAAACAGGCATTTAAAATACATCAAGAAATGACAATGAGGACATAGCATAAAACTGGAAAAAAAAAAACTCTTAAATGTGTGACAACAGGAGAATGGATAAATTATGATATATTCATCAAAAAAGAAATGACAGTAAGAATCCTGATAATTAACAAATCCACATAAAACTATTAATAACGCAGAGATGTGACCTAAAATTAGCATTTGTACAACATTTAGCATAGGAGTAAAATATCTTTACTTAACTCTCCAACCCTTAATACTACTATTAATATATTACCGAAGAACACCATTTAACAAGGCAATGAAACAATATAATATAGTTTAGAACGATTTTATTTTAACATGCAGAGATTTGGGGTCTTTTAAAACACTTTCAGAGTCAGTTTCATTTAAGTGAAAAATTTAGCATATTGGACAACTTCAAAGAAGAATCATTAAACAATTTCTTACCTAACTTTGAGTTTTTTAAAAAGGAAAGAGAAGATTATTACTTGGAACAACAGAAAAGGCAAGGGATAATGATGATGATGATGATGCAGAACAAAAGTGTAGAATGGTAGAAAGCATGCTCTAATTAGGGAGGTAAAATAACACAGATCAATGTGTAGGGTTTCAGAAGGAAATTGGGTAGTTGAGCCGCTCAACCCTTAGATGACTTCTGTCAGTTATACTTTATTGCAGAAATACTTTGCAAACCATTTTGGCCCCTTTGTCTTATTTTGTTTTTATATGATCACTGGACTAGTAAGGAAAAAATAAAAACTTTACTGTTTTAATAAGGAAACCAAGGAAATGAGAACCTATAGGGACTGCCCGTGGTTGGGATTGGGGAATACGCGTAAACGGAGAAACTCCCTAAGTTTTGCCTAGAAAGAATCTTAGAAATTGTTTAAGACAAGGTATTTTGGCTTTAGTATATTTATACTTTATCATTTTGTTATTGATTCTAAAATTATTTTACTTGTAAAGTGAGACAGAAAATAGTAGATAAAATTTAGTAGCTAATAAAGAATGAAAAATTATCAGAAATTTTAAAATACCATGTATATGTAGATGATGTCTGTTTTTAAAAGGTCTGTGTATCAGGAGTTTAGAGAATTGTTTCAAAACTTGTAGACGTACGTACCTTTAAAATTTGGCACTCAGAAAGCTTTGCTGCAGTGTTTTTTAATTTGCTTCTTAAATCCCCTCAATTTGCTATTCTTTAATGTTAATCTTTTTCCCCGCCAAGAGCAAGTCCCTCATCTTAGAGACTGGAGGATTTATTTGTCTTTCCTGAGAATTTCCTTCCCTTATCTTTTTAATTGCAGTGCTGTTATGGGTCCTGTCCCAGATTTCTTTCTTAATTTTTCTCTCTTTTCATTTAATTTAGGCATATCCATTTCACATTAGTATTGTGCCTCTTTTTATCTTGGAGGAAGCAACTGGAATTCTCTGAGTGTATTGTAAAATTCTCCTATTTAAGTTAATGGCAAACACTGAAATATGTCTGTGATAATTATGGGATCATTAATAGGAAGAGGAACAATTCTAGATTTTTTCAGAAGTCTTTTCAGTCAGTATTTTACATTATATGTAAGTTGACAAAAAGCTCTTTGCAAAGTCTAGTGTTACTTTGAGCGGAGTGAGCTTATTTTTTAGCCAAAATATTTCTGCCATACTACCAGCTACACAGCCTTTGTGATTTTTCAAAGGCGTTCTTATTTAAGCATAGGCACCACCATTCATCCATCCATCTATCCATACATCTATCTATCTATCTAACTCAGGATTTTTGTCACAATTTTTTTTAAATTAGAGAACATGTATTCTGCTGTTTGGTCACATCTGTCCCATCCTAGTTCTCTGAAAGAATTGTCAGTTAGAGTCTAGTTCTTTGTGTTGTTGTTCTAATTAATTAGGAAAGGGAAATTTGCTTTTGAGTCTATGTGAAAGCCCTTGCTAATTAGAAACATTAATTCAAAATTTCTTTCATATTTTCCTTGCTTAACGTGTTCCTCTTCAGTTGGCTCTGATTTTTGTTTGTTTGTTTTTAAAATTAGAGTAACACTACATTGATTTAACTCATTTTAATATATCAGACTCCTACATATAAAATAGTTTAACTAGTTGATTGTATGTACTGCCAAATTATTCAGTTTAAAAATAGGACTCAGAAGCGTTTTTTTAACTATTAAGTTCTCCTTATATATTGAAAACAGAATTCAAATGTACATGATTTTACATAATATTTTTAGGCCTTCTTTTAGAAGGTAAACTGTAGCTATATGTATTGCTTTTCTTATTTCTTTTTAAAGACTACGTTCTACCCTTTGATGGTTTCACATTACGCCTACTGAATTCATGGTGATGATTTCAATTTACTGGAAATTTCCTGTGATTAATTATGGATCGAGTTTGGCAAGTAAAGTTTGATAACTGTAAATGAGAGAAATAAACCGAAAATGAGAGAATTTTAGAAAGTGGCGTATTTGTACTTTTTTGAATTTTGAAGTGGTTGCTGATTTAAAATTGTCAGAACTACAGACCAACCTACTGGTTGGGTGAAAGGGCCTTTTTATTAGCCATGTATGGGCTCTTTATATGCAGGCGTTTTAATATGTTTAATTGTAGTGTAGATCTGTTTGGTCTAACTCACTGTGACAGTTCTCCAGTCCCGAATCCCAGTCGTGGGACACAGTGCATCAGTGTTTCTCTTGTGAACATTAGAGGTGAAATGAGTGGGGTTAGTGAGCATCTTGAGTATAAGTAGAGTTCATTTAGTAACAACAAAATTGAGGTCCTGAGTATGAATACCTTTTCAATTTACATTCTTTGTGAACTGTTGGGTTGCAAGCCGTCAGTGTTTTAGTATAGGAGTCTTAGAGTAAGAATAATTGTTATATTCTAAAAGTGGTGTCTTTGGGAGAATTACTTTGTGGGAAGTTTAATCCTTTTCCTAAATATATAAATAAATATTATTTGCTTTATCATTAAAGACTATCCATAATAGGAATGTGAATGGATTTGGGGATAGAGCTCTTGTTGTGCAAATTTATGATTGGGTATACCCAAATTGCTCAGAGAATTGTTCAAGGATGACATAACATAAAAGAATTTTGTGACTGGTAATGAGTAGAAAAATGTACTATAAACTTTCGACCCTATTTAAGAAAAAAAAACAAAAAACAAAACTGGAGTTGTGTAAAACACCTACAGATGGCAAGATTTAGCATAGAGTCAACTCTCACCCTTCACAGCACTTTATGATCAGGTTACACTCTGTGCTCTGGAAACTTCAGTGTTTTAACGGGGTAAAAGTTGGATCTAAATTGCTCTCTGGGTATTTGTATATATTAGAGAACCATCTAGTACCTAAAAAAAGTTCAACATTTTACAAGTTTTTATTGTTGCTTTAGTCAAATGTTTCCTTGAAATAAGTTTGTTTGGCATAAAGTTATAAGTTAAAACCGTTTAGACTCAGATTACTGAGATGTTTGCCAACTGCCTTAGGCTTCTCTTATCATTTAAAAAATTAAAAGTATATTTTGGCAGCCCATAAATAGGTACTGATTAATCTCTTTGTCCACTTCAGTAATCTCAGAAGATTTAGAAACACAATTATTAAAAGCAATGCACAGGTCAGTTTTTAAAATAGAAAGCATCAGAGATAAAGTTATTTTTCTAGTAAAATGCATAAGTAGCTTACATATATTGTTATCCGTTGGTTTGTAATTAATGTATTTCTCTGTTAATATTTCTGACGACATTAGAAGTCTCTTTTTAAAAACTGGGAATGAAAGAGTAGTTTTCTTCACTGAAAATATTTATTTTTTCATACGTGTTTTAACAAATCTCCATAGATTGACCAATAAGAGGATTATTATTTTACATCTTCAAAGAGGATTCCTATTTAGGAAAGTAGAATGGTCTCTTTTTTTCCAACATTAAACATTCAGTTTAATGCTGTTTTCTAACATGAGATCCCTTGGTAGGATTGTATCAGATAAGGAATCGAAACTATATTATAGTTTCTGCCGATGACCTAACCAGTAACCACGTTGTTCCTTTTCTTGTGTTCCCTCTTCACTTCCACCTCCTGATCCCCTCCTTTGGGTTGATTTGTAATCTGACTCTTGTGACAGATGTTAAGAGGTGGAGCAAGGGGTTCTCTGCTTTTAGACCCACAGGTTACGAGACCGCTCTCTTAAATCTACGGTCAGAAGAAAGTTTCTTGAGCCTTTAAAAATTACTGTTATCAAAGGAAAAGCACAGGGTAATATAAACAAAAATGACAAAGAAAACTTAAGGGAGGAGTATAAGAGACATGAAGATAAGTCAGACAGACACTACTAAGGATGTTTTGGAGGAGTGGGTAGGCTTTTCGTGTTGCAGCATGTGCTTTGCTTTGACTGAATGTGGCTTAATTTCTGTAAACAGACCTCCTTCTGGGATGAATGTGTTTTAGCCATGTCTGTACCTGTAGCAGAATACTGGCGATGAAATTTTAGAGGCAATTTAAAGATGGGAGAAGAGACGTGAAAAAGCTTCAAGTTTCAGAGATGCTGCAGATTCTACCAAGTTTGAACACATTTTGAAATACCAGGGAAAAAAAAGTGTTTTCACAACTCTATTTTTCAGCTGTTTACAACTAAATTTCTTTCTCCTGTGGAGAGTGGAGGGCTTTCAGCTAGGAACTTCCTTGACTAGGCAGTGATTCAGGAGTGAGGATAAGTTCTGCTAGCTGAATGTGTAGAAGCCGTGTTGGCAAACACATGGGTTCTGGGCTAGTGTGCAAGCACATGGGGTCAGAAGCAGACCGTCTTTGGTCATTCCGGGCCGCTGTGGCGTTTCTGCACATCTCGGCGTGGCCAGAGCCTGCCCACTGCGCCGTGGCTCACCCTTTGTCTAAAGCTTAGCAGAACAGAGCGCTGACATGATCCTGCTTTTAGTTCTTGATGTTGAAAGCACTAGCATGTAAGCTCTGGAAAGCATTTAATCGCTGTAGTTTCTACACAGACAAGTCCAGTGAGAGCAGCTTTTATTAATTTACAACGTAAGAAATTGAGTATTTGTTCTCCTAAAAATCTTACTTTATTAAAGCATTTAATTTAAAAACGGGAAAGACCTTCCCAGTTTTCCCATTCGAGAACACAAAAGAAAGCGCATAATGACTGCTTATTACATAAGCATAGCAGTTTAAATTTACAACCAGGGTACCAATTACAGGTATGTTTAGTCAGTTGAAATGTAAAAAATTGGTATTAATAAGCTTAGTCTCCTTGGCAGTACTCTGGTGCTTACTTTGCCCCATTTCTTTGAGTGTATTATTTTCTATTAACTAAAGAGAAAGACACCGCACACCTGTCATTTACTGTACTGCATCTTGTTTATAATTAAGACCAGGAGTGAGTGTTTATTTGAAAGCTGGCAAAGAGAGGGTTCCTCCTTGCTTTAAGGAAATGTTTTAAAAATTAAAAAAGCATGTGCCTGTGTTGCTTTTTTTAATGGGCCAGGATATATTTTTCAACATATTTCTTCCCTTTTACTGCATATTACAAATAAACAAAATTAGCATTCTGGAGTGCATTCATAGATTTTTAGTTGCTAATTTAATCTGCTTTGAAAACTCCTGCAAAGCAGGTACTCTGTTTTAAATAAATATGGGGTAGGTAATCCATCATTGTTGTCTTTATCTTTAAACTAATTGCTCTTAGGTATGTGTTCAAAATAAATGAATTCAAGCATGATTTCATACAGCGTTCTTTTTTGTTAACCATGCAAGCATATTTATTTGAACTGACAATATTGTCGTCTGTTGGTTAGGCAGATTTCAAAGTAAGTTTTCTTGTGCACCACAGAAGCAAAAGTTTCTTCAGCAAGAGCAACTACAAATATTTAATTTTTATTTTTAGTTGTTGTTGTAAAAAGAGGTAGGGGTGCCAAGCTGGCAGGAAAGACTAAAGTAGATTTTTTATTGTAATTTTTTAGTTTTAAAGAAAATTTACATAGCAAGGAAGTGCAGGCTGTCTGGGACAGCACTGAACATAAGTAAGTAAGAATCATCTGTCAGGCTTCCCTGGTGGCGCAGTGGTCGAGAGTCCGCCTGCCGATGCAGGGGACACGGGTTCGTGCCCTGGTCCGGGAAGATCCCACATGCCGCAGAGCGGCTGGGCCCTTGAGCCATGGCCGCTGAGCCTGCGCGTCTGGAGCCTGTGCTCCGCAACGGGAGAGGCCACAACAGTGAGAGGCCCGCGTAGCACAAAAAAAAAAAAAAAAAAAAGAATCATCTGTCAACTAGGACAGATGATTTGCATGTAGGTGATGGAACTGTAATCATCTTTATTTCTGAGCATCTTTGTTTTAGAGCTGGAAGAGGCCCTAGGAATCATGTAATTCCTTCAAAGTTAAGGCCTATAGTTAGTAAACAATTTTCTGGCTGTTGCATAGTTACTTATGGGCTGTGCTGGGACATGAATCCTCGTTCTCACCTTCACAGTTCAGTGGCTCATGTTATCAAACCATGATGCTTCCCTGATTGTTTTTGTAAATGAAACATTTTCACTGGCTGCTGTTAGTCAATCAAAGGTGGTATATGTTGAATGTGGTAGAATTAGTAATTGGGGTTTCAGTGAATATGCGTTATATGTAACGCATGCCTTATGTATAAACTAAGGCACCCTAAGCTATTTGATTGAAAATTAAAGTTTCAGCCTAGGCATATCTATGAATTTTTTTTTATTGAGGATGAATTTAGGTTGACAGAATGTAAATATATGTATTTTGTATATTGGTTGCAGTTATTATAAGAAAAGCCTGGGGGGCTTCCCTGGTGGCGCAGTGGTTGAGAGTCCGCCTGCCGATGCAGGGGACACAGGTTTGTGCCCCGGTCCGGGAAGATCCCACGTGCCGCGGAGCGGCTGGGCCCATGAGTCATGGCCGCTGAGCCTGCACCTCTGGAGCCTGTGCTCCGCAACGGGAGAGGCCACAACAGTGAGAGGCCCGCGTACTGAAAAAAAAAAAAAAAAAAAAAGAAAAGCCTGCCCATGTTTGCTTTGAAATATATGAACTCAACTTGGAATATTATGGTAGTATTAAAAATTATATTTTCAAAGGCTGAAATAATAAAGAAAAATACTTCTGTGATGCTGTTAGGTGACAATGGTAAGGTTCATTTTTATACAACTTTTTAAAAACTATGTTTTGTTAAAAATTGTTAATCTTTGTTAAATAGTATCTTCAGATAGTAGAAATATGAGTGTTTCCCTTCTTTCTTTACTTTTCCCTCCTTTTCACATTTTTTCCTTAGGGCACATTTTTTCTTATAAAAACAATGAACCTGTTAGGAATGAAATTATAAATAAATTTATTTATAAATTTATCCTTATAGATAAACTGAGTAGATAGCTGATAATATCATACCTATAATTTTTTAAGCTTAAAAGGACCTCCTCGCCAGAAAGATACTTGCTCAACCTTACTGTTAAAGCATTAAAACTATACTTACACCTTATTCCTCCAGTAACTGGTGTTACCACCTATGAAAAGTACGGAACTTGTACAGCATTCGTATCAGGTGCTGTTCTGTTTTACTTGTGCTGACTCATTTCATACTGCAGCCCTTAGGAGGTAGGTAAGCCCTTAGGAGGTAGGTAGTGGTGCTGGTGGTGTTGGTGCTGGTGGTACCCTTTCACGGGAGAGGAACCTGAGGCACGGAGGTGTGAAATAATTTTTCTGAGGCAACACGTCTAGTGCAGCCAGTGTTTAAACTAGTCTGGCACCGGAGCCCATAATCTTAGATATTATGTGGTGGTTACTTAGATGTTGCATTGTGGTACAGAAACGTGACCCAGGAAGAAAAGATTTAGGAAGAAGTCGTCAAACTATGTCTAATGTAAGATTTTTGCCTACAAACTGAACGCACAGATTTCTGTTTGCTGCCGTATCATATAAAAATTGCTACATTGAGTATCAGTAAATTTAGAGGATATATTATAGACTAGATGGTCTACTGGAAATTAGCTTGCAGGGGTGGGTCTCAGTGAGCTTCCCCGGTAGCGGAAATAGTGGGGCAATGGGTCTGTGGCACTGCCGTAGGGGAAGATGGGCCTTAAATATTAAGACAGGACAGAGGGCAAATGGTGGTTCCAAGAATGGGTTCCAAATGAAGGTCACAAGGGCAGACTACTCCACATTGTAGAAATTGATTTCAAGACCAGCTGCTTCTCGTATGGGCAACTCTACCAAGCAGGAGAGCAAGGATTTATAACAGAGGTTTATAATTCTTCTGAGAAACCAGGTAGACTCTCTTCTTACATAATAAAGAACATAGGTCTTTTCCTAGTTTACTTATTCCTCATAACAGTTGTGAAAGTCTTCTCAGACAGGTGTGAATACTTTCATTTTATGGAGATTAATGAGAGAGAGAGTATTGTGGCCAGAGGTGGTAAGTCATGGAGCCTAAGTTCAAACAAGACCTTCTGACTCCAAGTCCATTGTTCTTGTGTCTAGATACGTACTTCACAAGAAAACATTGTCATTATTCAAAGCTCCAAGCATAAGTGTTAATTATTTTGGGTCCAAAAATTAGGTGATATAACCTTATCATTTCAAAATTCATTTTACCAGAGATAATTTACTGAACTCTGACCACCACAAAGTACTGTTAGTTGCTCAGTGGGAAAAAAATGAATCCCTTACCTTTAAGAAGCTTATAGCATAGTTGAGGTTGACATACAAACATTAACAAAAAGATCAAGGTGTTTTTTGTTTTGGGGTTTTTTTAAAGATATTTATTTATTTATTTAGCTAGCTATGCTGGGTCTTCGTTGCAGCATGCAGGATCTTTTAGTTGCAGCATGCGAACCCCTGGTTGTGGCATGTGGGAACTAGTTCCCTGACCAGGGATCGAACCCGGGCCCCTGGCATTGGGAGTGCGGAGTGTTAGCCCTCGGACCACCAGTTTTTAATTCATGTGTAGTATACATAGGCATTCCACGAGTACCCCCAGAGCTAAGTCTCCTGCCACATGCCTACATCCAATAAGTATTTGAATGAACAAATGAGTCCAAATTAGGGCACATTGGTTAGGGAGGGGTTTATGGGGGAGATAAAACACGCGGCAAAGCCTTGGAAGACAACTAAGATTTGGATACCTGAAGAGAGGTGGTGAAGGTGTAGCCTTCTCGGCAAGAGATACAGCTTGAACAAAGAGCAGGAGAGGGGACTGAGCAAAGCCAGAGAGCCCTTTGTGTAGAGGAGGAATAGAGGACACACGTTGCGCCAACTCTGAGGCCTTTAAACGCTGGGTTAAAAGCCTTTTCCTTTCGTTCTCCAGGCAGTGGCTGCCATCAGAGATTTACATCTCAGGATCTGATGAGTGAGATTCCCAAAGTGACATTTTATGTTGATTGATTTGCTCTTGGTGCACAGGGCGAGTTTGGGGGTGAAATGGAGAGGAGAAGGCCAGAGGCCAGGAGAAGAGTGGGAGGCGAAGGCTCGGTCTAGAACAGTGGGTGCTGCGTCCCAACTGGACCGAGGGTCCTGGCCTCAAAAAGGCAGTCAGTAGATTGAAAGAGAGAAGTTCAATACAAAAAAAATAGAGTCTCAAATAGAATGATCGTCTTAAAGTTAAAGAGAACCAGTGTCTTATAGTGTCTTCTGATCGAGAACTACCAAGATAAAATCTTATTTGGTTTTTAAATGTTTATTCTTCTTTACCAATTAAAAAACACTTTTTTGACCCCTTTTCTTTGGATTATTTATGGCATTCTCTTTCTTTTCTCAAAGATAACTGCTGTCTACAGTTTGTTGTTTATTGTACCCATGCTTTTTATTTTTGCTTTTTACCTTTACTCTTTGTGTTTTTAATTGTTTATAATATTTGGTATCATTTTGTATGTTGTAAAACTTGATTAAATATCTCACACTGCCCATTTTGTTTTGCAACTTGCTTTCTTCCTGTAACTTTGTTTTGAGATAATGTCCATGTATTTGCAAGTCAGTCCAGTGTACAGCATTCCATTATATGAACATGTCACAATTTGTCCATTTTCCTCTTGATGAACAGTTAGCTTGTTTCCAATTTTTTGCACTTATAAGCATTCCAGCAGCAAACGTTTTTGTGAATGCCAACTTGTGTACATGTGAGAATTCCTCTGGGGTATTACCTAGGAGGGTAATTGCTGGGTTGTAAAATATGCGATTTAAGATTTAATTTTTGACAATGTTAAGGGTGTGGAATGGTATTTCATTTTACTTTTAATAGACATTCTCTGATTACTATTGAGATTACACATTGGCCATTTTGGTTCTTCTGAACTGCCTGTTAATACATTTTGCCCATTTTTCTATTAGGCTATGTTTTAAATATAAATATATATATATATATATATTTTCCCCCCCATGCTGTGCGGCTTGTGGGATCTTAGTCCCCGACCAGGGAGCGAACCTGGGACCCCTACAGTGGAAGTGCAGTCTTAACCACTGGACCGCCATGGAATTCCCTTTTATATTGATTTAGAGTTATTGATATAATCGAGGTACTTCAGGTTGGCATTTTTAACTTTTGGTTAACTCTGTTCCTTTGGTAGTCTGATAAGACTGTATATCAACTATGATCCTAAGCAACATTATATTCAGTAAAAATGACCCCTGATTGGTTAACTGCATCTTGAATAGGAGGATAAATGAAATACAAATACCTGATGCGGGAGCCCTAGCTTTGAGATTCCCTGGGTGCAGTGAGTCTTATAAACAAACATTTCCCCCACAGGGACTTTGGAAGCTTTGCCTGTGAACTTGTTAAAAGAGATACTGGCTTCTGTGGAGCAGGAAACGTCTAAAGGGGCAGCTCCTGCACCCATCCAGGGTGGAACTGATCCTTGGTCTGGTGGAAGTACTTCCACAGCTGAGTAGAGCCTAATGCTCCCTGGCTGGCAAGCCCTGTTCTGGCCTGTATCCTTCTCAGGAGACTGATGCCAGATGTTGCCTGTGGTCGTTTTGAGTGTGAATATTTAATTGAACCTAAGAAAACCCTTTAGTGAGTGTCGCAGCTATATTGGCACTTAAAATTATCTGAAAGAAAGTTAAAGAATTAGCTTCTGATAAATATACCTCCTTGAAATATTTTTAATTTTCTCATAATGAATTTTAAAATATAATTTGTGCATCTTGATTATGCAATCCTGACCCTAAGTAATGGGCTCTGTTAAGGGAAGAGAGAGGTATCATCATTTGTGTCTGTGTGGTTCTGCTGCGTGAGTTTAAGTTGGTCAAAATGGAGAGGGGTCAGCATCAGTTGTTTTCCTGCCAGGTTCTGATCATTTTCAGTTGTTTTTTGATTTTCACTAGTAATCAACCTAAACCAATGGGACTCAGCTGATGGCTTGCAGGCCCCTGTTGGAATACATACTTCTTAGGCATGTGGTCAGATTTCTCCAGATTTTTATTTATTTTTTTGTTTGTTTTGTTTTGTTTTTTGTGATATGCGGGCCTCTCACTGCTGTGGCCTCTCCCGTTGCGGAGCACAGGCTCCGGACGCGCAGGCTCAGTGGCCATGGCTCACGGGCCCAGCCGCTCCACGGCATGTGGGATCTTCCCGGACCGGGGCACGAACTCGTGTCCCCTGCATCAGCAGGCAGACTCTCAACCACTGCGCCACCAGGGGAAGCCCTCCAGATTTTTAGCTCAGCCCATCAGTGTGGTTTTTCTTTTTGAAGGAAACGTACTAAATCATGTGACTTAATAGGAAAATAGTATTTGGTAGGTGAGAAACATTTTATATACATTTTAGGAACATATTTATCTTGAGCCAGAGGGATGTATACTTTGCCTTATTCCATTTAAAAATGTAAACAAATATATTTTGGTTCAGTTGGTAGAGTTGTTCAGTTTGACTTCTGGGTAGATACGTGTATGTATATTTGTATTATTTTTAACAGACTATTAAAATTTTTCAGACCTTTACCTAATCCTTGGTAGACTCCTGTGTGGTCGACTGCCCTAAATGAGAAATAATAATTTGACTGACCCTTGATTTTTAGAACAAAAGGAAAATGCTAAAATTAGTGGTAGGAACTATAGGCTTACCTTAACTAGTGATTTAAAAAATAAGAGGCATAAATGTGGCTTTTTCTTTTTTCTAAAAATGGTGGTACCGTATATGTGAAAACGATGGTTCTAAAAATGATGGTGCCGCAGAATGCATGCCCTCCTTGCTCACTACTCCACTTCCTTAAAGATAAAAAAGAAATACCGTCTCTTTTGGATCAAAGCAGAAATTAAGGCAGCCTTCTTAGGCGTTCTCTTCCCACATTGGCTGCCAACTGCCTTAGCTAGATTGTGCTTTTATCCACTGGCTTCGTGTCCTCCTTCTCTCCCCAAGCTGTTATAAGCCTATTAAAGTTGCGTATTCAGTGCGTTGAGAGACCATGGTTTGTTCGTCAGGATGTATTTCTCCCAGAGCATCCCAGCCATGCCCCTATCTGGGCTGTGATTCAAGGAGCTGCAAAAAGAGTGACCCTGGTTTCTTTTTTCCATGTCAGGGACCAAGTGTCACTACTTTGCCTCTCTCCTCTTCTTTATGTAGAAGTACTTAAACATGTATAGATTTGAGCAATTCATAGGAGTACTCCCATATTACAAGAGGATTGGGCGTGTTAATTATCCTGTGTATGTGATTGACCATTAAATTTACATGAAAGTTAATACAGTGTCCATTACTATACGGTTAAAGAACCATATGTTAATACATATATGTTAATACAATGTATATTATTGTAGTAGGTAAAGAACCAAGTCAGATTCTGGGTGTGAATCCAAGCTGTGACACTTAATGTAAAATGGGGATAAGATAAATGTCTGCTTCTTAGGGTTGTTGTTAAATGAGATAATGGGTGTAAAGGGCTTAGCACTTACTAAGCACTCAGTAAACATTAACTGTGCTTAAAGTCACTTTAATTTGAAGCTTTGATATTTATGTGCTTGCTAATTTCTTTTGCTGTAATTATTTCATAATACCTGCTGTATGTACCGAAGTTTTTTTAAATTGAGCTTTACATGTTTTACTAAACTAGGACTCAAATTTCACTGCAGTGTTTTGCCATCATATTCACTATTTGCCATATCCTAAGCTTTTTCCTCTAAATGAGAACATTTCACATGATTTTGTCATTCCTTCATCTTTTCTGTTAAAGCATATTGTCATGTTAGCAAAATGTAATATGCTGTTTTATCTTTATGATGACCTATCATGTGAACCCAGATAATGTGGCTTTTCCCAGAAAAATGTCCATTCACTAGTTCATGTTTCAATAGTAACAGTGGTTCTTTTCATTTTTGTTAAGCTCTTTGTAAATATTTTTAGTTGTTAATCATTTTTTAGCCAGGAACTTCTAAAGAATAGTTTTTTCTATCAAAATAAGTGGTATTGGCTATGTTTTTATGGAAAACAAATTGACAGCCTTTAGTATCTTAAAAGTGGGAGATGCATGTTAGTGTACTTTTCATTCATTTTCTTGGTTGACTGTATAATAGTGCTTGTGATACTTAACACTAGAAGTTGAACATTTAAGCTATGGATTTTTTTCTTCATTATTTTGTTTAAAGAAGATGATTAGGTATGGTGCCTAGCTCAGCACCAAGCATAGATAGGCCCCTAATCCTCACTAAACTCTTACCCCTTTGGAGGTATCAGGGCCAAGAAATATTTTTAAAATATTAAGATTTATTTCCACTCTCTGAGCATGTATTCACACATTTATAATATCTAAGCTACTGGAGAATTGACTTTATTTGCTTTTGTTTTAGATAGCTTTTAAAAGGAGGGCTATAGTTCTAACTCTGTTTCTCAGTAGAGGTGTTGAATACAAAGGAATGACTTAGAGTAGATGTCTTCTGTCAGATTTTCTTCACACTTTATATTTGGCTTATCCCTCTGACTAATAAGTCTTGTGTTTAACTCCCGAATCAGGAACCCAGTGCAGTGAATTTGTTCTTTATTCAGGCATTTTAATTTCTCATTTACATATGGCATAGTTTGTACCAGTCATAAGACTTTTACATGGCGGATCTCCACTGAATAACAAAATACTGAAGTATGTAATAAAAGTTAGTACAAGGATTGAGGGTTTTACTGAGTTTGTCTTATTCTTATTTATTCGTTGCTTTGACATATTCTTTAGACTTTGAAGATTGGGCATAGTCTGAGACTCTTCATTCTAATCCTAGCTTTGTTTTTTTTTAAATTAATTAATTTATTTATTTTTGGCTTGTTGGGTCTTCGTTTCTTGCGTGGGCTTTCTCTAGTTGCGGCAAGCGGGGGCCACTCTAAATCGCAGTGCGCAGGCCTCTCACTGTCGTGGCCTCTCTTGTTGCGGAGCACAAGCTCCAGACGTGCAGGCTCAGCTCAGTAGTTGTGGCTCACAGGCCTAGTTGCTCTGTGGCATGTGGGATGTGGGATCTTCCCAGACCAGGGCTCGAACCCGTGTCCCCTGCATTGGCAGGCAGATTCTCAACCACTGCGCCACCAGGGAAGCCCCTAGCTTTGTATTTAAATGACAGTAAACTGTTATGCACCCAATTACTATGTAATACTTATTTCTTCGTCTAAAATTTTCAAATAATAGTAATTTTTCTCATATGTGTTTTGGTAATAGTTAATTTTTTGCTCTAAACCCCTTAATTGTCTCTGGAGTAAAACGTTTTTGAAATACTGCAGAATTGTTATGGGTGCCATCAAATTTAACAATTTAAGCTTATGTTATTTACCAAGGTATCATAATAACTGCTATAGAGAATACAAAGATGAGTAATACACAGACTCTGGCATCAAAGAGCTTAAAATCATAGTGCTGGGCCACTTTCTTAGGGTACACTTAGGGTAAAATAAGTACATAGATAATAATAACCGTGATATACAAAGAATATAGTCGTTTTTTACATTTGTGTCCCCAGGTTCTGATATACATTGCCTGGCACATATCAAATGATCGATACATATTTATAAATTGACTGTAAGGTGCTATTAGAGTAGTTGGTGGTTTTGGGGGATTGGGATAGGGAAAGGTCTCTTGTATGAACGGCTGAGGGGAGACTTCAGAAGGACGTGGCTATTGAGGTGATGAACCTTGGAGGATAGTAAGGTTTAGAGAGGCAGAGAATGGCAGGGGGACACCTCACTCTCAACAGAAAGGGGCGGACTACACGAGTGATGTGTCAAGTCTAAGAACACTGGGCACTCTAGTTTGGCCAGAACTGAGACCACAGAGCTAGAGGAATATTTGCTTGGAAAACCTAGAAAACTAGGTAGATTGCACAGGCCTCTGAATGCCAGATCCCTATTTGATTTCACAGGGAATAAGAATAAGAGAACTGACATTTTTTAAGTCCCTACTGCATGTTAAGAACTGTGATAGATGGTTGTTAATGGTCATCATGCTTAATCCTCAGTGATTTGAGGATTTTACTGTATGGTGATTTCTACGCCCATGCTCAACATGAAGGGACCATGGCACTGACATTTGATACTGATCCTAGGATAAGTAGAGAAAGGGGGAACCTTGACACGTTGGATACGTTCCTGGGGACGCCTACTTTAGAGATGAGGAAATTCTGGCCATTGCAGAGGAATAGAAAGAAGGAGATGTGATCAAGAGAAACTGTAAAAGTATTATCTCAAGATCTTGGAAGTTGATTGGGTTTGAAGATTGAGAGAGAGGGAGGAGTCACAGAAAACTCACTGGGTGACAGAAAATGAGAAGCAGCAGGTGGAGGAAGAGGCGTGTCCTCAGGGAGGTGAGGGGTTCAGTTCCGGACACATCCAGGAAAGAGGTCTGGAAGGGGCTGAAAGTTGGGCACTGGAGCTGAGGTGATGCCGTGAGGCTGAAGTGTGCATCACGTCCCCGTTTTACAGATGTGATCACAGGACCTGCATCAGCAGATGTGATCTGCAAGGAGTGGCTTTATAGCCAGAAGCAAAACCAAGGGTGTTGTTCAAGTGCTAGCCATAGGGTTTTGGGGTGTGTTTGTTTGTTTAGCTTGGGGGCAGGGAGAAGTAGACTCAGCACAGGTCAGGGAGCTGAGGTAGGAAGAGAAGCATGGTTGTGCAGTGTCATTGAAGCGAAGTATTGAAAAAGGTGTTCTGACAGAAGCCCAATTGTACCAGCCTTGAAGGAAATGGTGAGAAAATGGATTTATCCGTGGCTCTCAGGAGGGCCAGTGACCTTCCCTGTGGCCTGCTTGGGAAGGTGAGGAGGCCGTGTTGGCTGTCCCAGTGATGGAGGCCGGCTCCTTGTGTAAAGGTCCAGCAGAGAGCAGCAGAGTCCCCGGCTGCCCTAGCTGAAATGTCCCCAGTTTCCCTTCTTTGCTCACCAGCCTCCATTTCTTTTTTACTCCTTAGCACTTACCACTAGCTTGCATGTTGTATCTTTTACTCATTTATCTGTTTGTTGTCCCTCTCTAGGTTGTTAAGGCCAGGAGGGCAAAGACTTTTATCTGGTTGGTTACTATATCCGCAGTGCCTACAGATAGTAAGGACCTCAATGAATAGTTGAGGGATAGATGAATGGAAGTTATAGTGATTTGCACAGCAGCCCTTTCTCCTTTTTTATGCTGCAGACATATTGAACGGAGCTGAATCGTCTTTGTACCCCTCATAATGCCTTGCATATCGTAGCTTATGCACAAAGTTTTATTTACAGCAGCATCAGAGGGGAAAAACGGGGGATGTGGGACTCGACTGGTCTGAGGTTAAAATGTTGTTCTTACTGATCTGACTCTGATGAGGTTACCGAACCTCTCTCTAAGCCTCATTTTCCTTAGCTGTAAAATAGGGATGAATTAATACCTGCGTTACAGGGCTGTAGAAAGGATTAAAGAGAGAATGCATGGCAGATTGGCTGGCATGTAGTTTGTACCTAATCAATAACTGGTGTTTGCAATTTTTCTAGTGTGTAACCTTGAATAAGTTATTTAACTTCACTGAGCCTCAGTTTTTTCTCTAAAAGGGGAGGATTAAGCCAGTGTCCTATGGTATTTGGAGGAACCAGTGGGACCCCACGTGCAGAACACCTGGCTGGCATGACGCCTGCACCCTTGGGGATCATTAAGCATAAGTACCCTCTATTCTTTCTGTGTAGAGTGTAACGGGTACGGGCACAGACCCTGGAACCGGACCGCATGAATTCAAGCCCTGCTCCTTTTCCTTACCTGCTTTACTTGACCTCTCTGTGCCTTAGTAAACTGGGAGACATGATGGTACCAGCCGGATAATATTGCTGGGAGGAAAAGAGGTAAGAATATCAATAAACAGCTTTACCAATATCTGACACATGGGAAGCGCTCAACGTGTTTGATTCTTTTTTTTGTTTTTGTTTTTTTTTTTTTTTTTTTTTTTTTTTTTTTGCGGTACGAGGGCCTCTCACTGTCGTGGCCTCTCCCATTGCGGAGCACAGGCTCCGGACGCGCAGGCTCAGCGGCCATGGCTCACGGGCCCAGCCGCTCTGCAGCATGTGGGATCTTCCCGGACCGGGGCACGAACCCGTGTCCCCTGCATCGGCAGGCGGACTCTCAACCACTGCGCCACCAGGGGAGCCCTGATTCTTTTTTTTAATGTGTCTTTATTGCTTTTTTTCCTCCCTTTAGTCTGTTAAATAATTTTGACCTGATGTAATCTGAGTAAGATGCCTTGCTTATAAAGAATGGGGCTTCTTTATGAAATGGGCCGTGTTTAAGGGGGAAGTATAATAAAACATCAAAAATAATAAAACTACCCTCTCATGGAGTGGCCTGACTGGGTAACGTAGCCGTGGTCTCGGCACCTCCGTGTACAACCGTGAAACAGCTGCGCTTCGGTTCCCATTGCTTGTCCAGATCCACTCAGTAGCCATGACAGGCTGGTTTAGGTCTGTCTCTGAAAACCTTTTTTGTCAATTTGCCTCCATTTCTCTGCACCCTGCCTTCTGCCAGCTGCTTTCTAGGAACGGGTGGGGATGTGGTCTGAGTAAAACCCAGGAGGGAGCAGCAGAATCAGAGAGACGGGGTGAGTGGCTGACCAATGCAGAAACCTTCCTCTGCTGCTGGGGAAGGTTTTCTTTACCAGCAAATCACTTTTCTAACAAAACTCCAAGAGCATATCCCTAGTCCTGCCCGTTGATTCTTCAATCCTATCAAGGATAAAAGCTCTATCTTCAAAGAACTACCGTTTAGGATATCACCGAGGGCTTGCCTGGATCTTTATTCATGTCTAAAACAAGCTTCCGGAAAGAGAGGTGGCTACTTCAAAGCAACAGATTCAGTTTCCACTCACGTAGCAACTGGTGTTGCAAAATCTGTCCTGTGGTGGTGGCATCCTCCCTGCATTGGCAGAGGTTCTTCTGGACCGTCTCTGTGTGTGATTCACGGCCACCCCAAATCTCTCTTCCGCTCTCGCCCCGGTGCTGGGGAGACACGCAAGCCTTCACCTCTGGTGCCGATCCCATTGATTATAGCGACTGCCCAGGGTGCTGGGTCGTAAGAAGGGAGAGGCCACACTCAGGCTCTCAAGCGATTCATGAGCGGTATCTGCTCTGCCGGGGGAGAAGGGGCAACCACAGCACGTGTGTTGTGCATTTGCCAGGCCTCCCTGATCCCATGACAGGGTCCAGCCTCGAGAGACTTAGTCTCGTTTCGTGTCTCGGTATTTTTGCCTTTGGATTAGTGTACATCAGTTACTCTGTTCCACAGTAAAATAGAAATAAATTAGAAATCATCTATTAGCTTGGATTATATAGAGTTACCTATGTGTGCTTTTCGTGGCTTGCTTAAGGAAGATTTTAGATATCTAAGCTGTTCTTACTTCTCTCACTTCTGAGCTGATAAGTACACTGCTCTCTAACCTTTTTGTTGAGCTTCTCTTGCTTAGTTGACACGTGGTTTTATCTTCTGTTTTGTAAGTTTGGCAGAAAATACTCCTAAATTTGGGGGTAATTTTACTTAATGGACTACTAATAAACTAGCACAAATCTCTCGAAACCGTGGGCACACGGCAGGTGTCTCCATTAGCGTGGAGGTTATGATCAGTATAGAAGAGACCAGATGTCTCCTTCCCAGAGGAATGGTCATGCGTTTGTTGTGCTTTGGCTTCCCTTCTTAGAGGCTAGAGAGAATTTTCAGTCTAACCACTGAGTTCTAAATGTATTACTTCATATGAATTGAAGTAAATTTTAACTATCCTGGCAGCTGACAAAGAACACCCTTTCATTGAGGCAGTAATGACAGTGTAGAAAACATAAGCAAAGCTCTGAATATGAGGACACTTTTGACATCGCCTAACTAAAGTATGACTATATCGAATTTTAAGAAAACTGTCGTAAAATATCCATAATAAAATTATCATTTTAACCACGTTTAAGTGTCCAGGTCTGTGGCATTAAGTACATTCACACTGCTGTACAGCCATCACCAGTATCCATCTCCAGAACTTTTTTATCTTCCACAGTTGAAAGTCTGTACCTACTAAACACTAACTCCACCTTCCTCCTCCCTGCCATCCCCTGGCAGCCACCATTGTACTTTCTGCCTCTATGAATTGGACTGCTCTGGGAAGCTCATATAAGAGGTTCTAATCTTTTTGAGCCTTGCTTATTACATACACTTAACATGTCTTCACCATCCATCCATCCGTCCATCCATCTTGTAGCATAGGTCAAATTTTTCTTCCTTTTTATAATTGTATAATACTCCATTGTGTGTGTGTGTGTGTGTGTGTGTGTGTGTGTATACCACATTTTATTTATCCATTCATCTGTCAATGGACACTTGGGTTGCTTCTACCAAGTGAATAATGTTGCTATAAACATAGATGTACACACATTTGTTCAAGTCTCTGCTTTCAGTACTTTTGGGTACTTACCCAGAAGTGGAATTGCTGAGTTACATGGTAATTCTATGTTTATTTTTTTTTGAGGAATCATCACACAGTTTTCCACAGCAGCTGTGCCATTTTACATGCCACCAGCAATGTACAAGGGTTCCATTTTCTCCAATATTTCTCCTTGCCAATATTTACTTTCTAGTTTTTTGATAATAACCATCCTAGTGGGTGTGAAGTGGTATCTTATTGTAGTTTTGATTTGCATCTTCATAATGACTAGTGATGTTGGAGCATCTTTTCATGTGCTTTTTTGGCCATTTGTATATCTTTGGAAAAGTGTCTTTTCAAGGTCTTTGCCCATTTTTAATATCAAATTGTTTGGGGTTTTGGTTGTTGTAGGAGTTCTTTATTTACAGTGGGTATCAACCCCTTATCAACTAAATATGATTTGTAAATGCTTTCTCCCAACCCATAGGTTGCCTTTTCATTCTGTTGATGGTATGCTTTGATGCACAAGATTTTTTAATTTTGATGAAGGCCAACTTATCTATTTTTTCTTTTGTTACCTGTGCTTTTGGTTGTCATATCCGAGAAATCATTACCAAAGCCAGTGTCCTGAAACTTTCCCCCTATGTTTTCTTGTAAGAATTTTATAGTTTTAGCCGTTACGTTTAGGCCCTTGATCTACTTTGAGTTAGTTTTTATATATGTAAGGTAAGAATCCAACATCATTATTTTTGCATGTGGTTATCCAGTTTTCACAGAACCATTTGTTTAAACGACAAGTATGAAAAGCCCCATTGACTGATCTTGGCACCTGTGTTAAAGATCATTTGACCATATATGTGAGGGTTTATTTGTGGGCTGTAGTAGACTTAAGGGCAGGTATCTTGTTTTACATACAGTCTCATCATTTCTCACAGATTTATTGTTACAACTTGCTAATGCGTCTCCCCAAGTGGTAATCATTTCGTAAACTTCCTACCTATGGAAATCTTTCTGTTTTAGAAAAACAGTTAGTTATTCATCTGCTCAGAACCTTTTATGGGTTCCTCCTCCCTACAAGATGAATTTCATCCTCCTTAGCTCTGCAGACAGAGCTCATCCTGGCCTGGCCCACGCCCACCTCTGCAGCCTCTTCTCCCACCACCTTCTTTTGGGTACCTTTTGGCTGTGATCCTGGGAATGTCACTGGAGCCCGAGTGAGAAACGTGCTCTCACGCTTCCCTGCTTTTGCACCTCTTTCTCCCCTTCCTCACACACTTGATGGAGTCCTGCTTGTCCTCCTGGTCTCTGAAGCCTTTCCTGGCCCTTCCCTTTCAAAGGTAAGCATTGTCTCTCTTCATCTGGTCACAGCCCGTCTTGAGATGGCATTTCTGATCATGTAAGTTTTGCCTACTTCTCTGTTTGCCCTCCTTGATGATGGGTCTCTAGAGGGCAGGGCTTTTCGGTCCACTTTTGTGTTCCCAGTGCCTGACTTAGTGCCTTACATGACATTGGTACTGAATAAGTATTTGTTGAATGAAACAAATAAGTCTGAAGCTACAAAAGAAACAAGAGCGAGAAAGAAGTGGAAGACATCAGGTCAGGAATCAGACGTGTTTTTCCTTTGCTATAAACTATTGCTGTGGCCTGTGGGGCTTTAAGGAAAGATTACTTTTTTGCCTCTAAGGATATTTCTCCTCTTTTCTTGTACTTGCTATCAATACTATGATATACCCTCTTCCAAGCAAGGGTAAGTAGACTTAATATTATGAAAGGAAGGAACGACTAAGGGGAAAGCAGAAAAAGAGCAGGGGTGAGGGGAAGGAGGAAGAAATCATCCACCTCATTCAGAAGCATTTAACAAGGGACCTTTGAAGCTGAGCCAGAATCGGCTCTGGTGCTAAGATACAGTGCTGTGCTGTGCGAGATGCAGTCCTCTAGACAAACACAAAACACACGTTCCTCAGCACCTTGTGTCACAAGTGCCTCTTATGCCTTTGGAAATTTAGAATAGATGAATAATTAGCTATTTGCCTAAGAATATAGCATCTTCACAAAGAGAAGCTTTTTTGTCTCTTCTGTTTATATGGCCAGATTTGTGAATAAATGAAGACTTCCAGTCAGATCTTAGTTTAAAAAGGTTGTCAAGAAAAAACAAAAAGTGGGACTTTCCTGGTGGTCCAGTGGTAAGGAATCCACCTTACAATGAAAGGGACGCGGGTTCAGTCCCTGGTCAGGGCAACTAAGCTGGTGTGCCACAACTACTGAGCTCTCTGGCCTCAACTAGAGCCCGTGGGCCACTAACTACAGAGCCCACGTGCTCTGAAACCCACACGCCACAACTACACAGTCCACGCGCCCTGGAGCTGCATGCCACAGCTAGAGGAGAGAAAACCTGCACGCCACAACTAGAGAGAAGCCCACGCGCCACAACGAAAGATCCCGCGTGTCTCAACGAAGATCCCGCGTGCTGCTAAACCAAGACCCGACACAGCCAAAAATAAGTAAAATAAAGAAAGAAAGAATAAACAAATCTTTAAAAAAAATAAGAAAAAACAAAAAAGTCTTACTATCTATCAGTACCTGCCCAGCGTTCCTTTATGATGCAGTGAGCACAGCGAGCCAGGCTCTTCCAGTCCTTGGTGTGTGTGACTGTCACTCCCTTTTGGCTTCAGTTGGGAGCACTTAATACACAGAGGGTCCAGAGAATAGCAGTCAGAAGAGCAAATCTGGTTATTCCACCAGAGTTTAAGGAGGACAAGACGGTGTGTTTGAGGCCATTAGCCATCATGGCCAAAGGGTATAGCTCTTCTGTTTTGTCCCTAGAACCTCCGTCCTTCCCGGCATTTTAAAGAAGCAGAGCTTCCCTGGTGGCGCAGTGGTTACGAATCCACCTGCCAATGCAGGGGACATGGGTTCGAGCCCTGGTCTGGGAAGATCCCACATGCCGCAGAGCAACTAAGCCTGCAAGCCACAACTACTGAGCCCGCGTGCCACAACTACTGAAGCCCATGCACCTAGAGCCCGTGCTCCGCAACAGGAGAAGCCACTGCAATGAGAAGAAGCCGGTGCACCGCAACGAAGAGGAGCCCCTGCTCGCCACAACTAGAGACAGCCTGCGTGCAGCAACGAAGACCCAACGCAGCCAAAAATAAATAAATTTATTTTAAAAAAAGAATCAGTATGGTATAGTCTCAGCCTTTGGTTACTTTTTGAACTCTTAAGAACAGTTGGGGAAGATTTGTACTTAATTAATATGTAAATGACTAAAGTTACGAATTGAAAAAGTCTAACTGGAGACTGTGGAGTTATCCAACGTTGGGAATTTGAGATGGAAGACTTCTGGGGTCCCAGAGTGAGATGGCTCTCACGTTCTTTTTAGCCTTGTGATTTTATAATTCGAAATGGTCGTTGATCCTGTCAGAGCCTTTTAGGGAATAATGCCAGTTTCAGAGGGCTGGATTAATCAATGAGTCAAGTTCCTGTGGTATTTAATCTGCTCCCTGAGCCTTCGCCATTTTTAGAATCCTGAGGAATATAAGGTATAAACCCTGATAGACCACTAGGGTTCTCATTCATTCTGGTTAGCAGATCACCTAGGAATTTTAGTTGAAACCCAGGGGTACTCGATGACTTCAAAGCATCAGTGCGACTCTTTGGAGTAGTTCACATGTGCACTGATTGGGAAGAGAATCACATTCGGTAGGTGATGCTTCTCAAGTCCTTGGATGAAGCGCAGATGCTGAGTTGGAAACGTGGTGAGCTGTTTGTATATTATTTCATTCCGTGAAGTGGCAACTTGGCCAAGTCCTGTTTAGAAGTGATTGTGCTCTCTAGTCCTTCTGCTCAGCTGTCTTCTGTGGGGGTATAATCTCCTGCAGTCGTATCATAGACGTTTATGCACTGCTGTTTGCGTAAGCCTTTTATTGGAAATAACCCAACAAAATAGCACTCACTGCTAGCTTAGCACAGTTGGGCCTTCTCGAAGGCACATTTTCCTACATATCAGAAGAATGAAATCTTTAGTTAATGTTAGCATGCTGACATCCACAGGCAGGATATTCCCAGATAGGCCTTCTTTCTATCCCTGGCTCACCTCTTGAGGAAGGAGGCCAGGGGTCCAAGTGACATAATTCTGTGGACACGGGTGCCTAATGAAAACAGCCACTTCAGTGGGTATTATTACTTTTCACTTTATTAACTTACCATTTATGCAACTTATCCCTTATTGCATTAAAAATGTATTTAACAGATAGATGAACTATTCCATGATATTTTATCAGGTTTTCAAAACTTGGTATTTGGGTTTAATATAGAATTACAATGCTAATGGGTTAACAAAATTAATTTCATAAACGACCTAAAGTTTGTTCATACTCTGCAACTTGTTAAATGTGGCACCTTCAGGGTTTATGTCATTTCTAATCATTTGAATTAATAAATTGTATGGTCTTAGTGTATCAAGAAATCTTTGGGGCTTCCCTGGTGGCGCAGTGGTTGAGAGTCCGCCTGCCGATGCTGGGGACACGGGTTCGTGCCCCGGTCCGGGAAGATCCCACGTGCCGCGGAGCGGCTGGGCCCGTGAGCCATGGCCGCTGAGCCTGCGCGTCCGGAGCCTGTGCTCTGCAACGGGAGAGGCCGCAACAGAGAGGCCCGCATACCGCAAAAAAAAAAAAAAAAAAGAAATCTTTGTAGGGGCTTCCCTGGTGGCACAGTGGTTGAGAGTCCGCCTGCCGATACAGGGGACACGGGTTCATGCCCCGGTCCGGGAAGATCCCACATGCCACAAAGCAGCTGGGCCCATGAGCCATGGCCGCTGAGCCTGCGCGTCCGGAGCCTGTGCTCCGCAACGGGAGAGGCCACAACAGTGAGAGGCCTGCGTACTGCAAAAAAAAAAAAAAAAGAAAGAAATCTTTGTAGAGTAAATATTTGCCCTTTTTTTGGTACAGTGAACTCTAGTTCTTGAGGTTTGTATATAATGGAAATTTAGAATAGTATTTATAACCCTCCTGCCATATACCCTTCACCCGGTTTTAGAAGTTATCAACAGTTTGCTATATTTTAAAATTATGGAAACATTACTAAAGGTTTAAAAATTAGAATTAAAATCAACTATGGTCTCATCCACCTTATGCAACTCGTATCATTTTATGTATTCTCTTCCGTGCTTTCTGTAGAGTTTTCACAGAAAGATACTGTTTCTCTTCTTTTTGCTGAACATCGTAAGAAACTAAGAGCTAATAATAGCTGCCATCAATTGATGTCCTCCTATGCCAGGCTCTGGGCTAGTTGCTTTCCATATAATTCATAGGATCTTCACCAGAACAATGCAGTGTAGGCATTTCCCCCGCCCATTTACAGATGAGGAACCTAAGACTCAGAGAGGTTAAGTAACTTGCTCAAGGTTGTATATCTAGCAGTGGATTCAAACTAAAACTGTAATTCCAAGGTCACACTCTTTCCTCCCTACAAAGTGGCCTCTTCATTAGCAGTTTTTCATGTTGCTACATAATTACCTTTTTAAGGAGAAAAAAATGTCAGTACATAAATTTGACCACATAATCTATAGAAGCAGCACTAGGATAGATGATGGTATGGATTTAGAGGGATAAAGGCATGATCCCTGCCCTTCAGTGTTTATGCTCCAGTGCAGAGGAGCCTAACTCCTCTAAGAGACACGAAGAATACGGAGCAGGGCTTTATGTGGTGTTATCTGTAAATGTTATAGAAACTCTACAGAGAAGAAAGTGGACGGGGATCACACCCCATATGTGGAGAAGGCTGCTAACACATGTAGAATCTCAGCTAAACTTTAAAAGACTGACAACGCCAAACATTGGTGAGACTGTGCGACACCCAGAGCTCTCATGCATGGCTGGTGGGAGTGTAAAGCTGCTTTGGAAAACACCGCGACAGTTTCTTACACTTATCCATGAGCCCCCAGTTCCACTCCTAGGTATTTAACTGCACGAAATGAAAATTCATGTCTGTGAAGAGACCTGTACATGTGTATCGGTAGCAACTTGTATATCGTAACCCTCATCCCATTAGTTTTCTTTTGCTGAGTAACAAATTACCGCAAGTAACCCCCAATTACTAGCTCACCGTCCTGTAGATCAGAAATTGAGCATGATGTTGGCGTGATTCTCTGCTCAGGGCATCACCAGGCTGAAATGCAGGTGTCAACAAGAATGAGTTCTCATCTGGAGGCTCTGGGTGGGGGGGGGAGTCCACTTTCAGCTCATTCTCGTTGTTGGCAAAATTCAGGATCTTACAGCGGTGGAACTGAGATCCTGTCTCCTTGCTGGGTGTTAGCTGAGTGCCACTCTCAGCTCCTAGAGGTCACCTGCGTTCCTCGACATGTGGTTTCCCCCATCTTCACGTCACCAAAGGCATACAGAATCCTTCTCAGGCTTCAAACTTTTGACTTCTGCTGCTGCCAGATGGAGAAAATCCGTTATGATTAGGCCAGGCCCACCTCCATAATCTCCCTGCCTTAAGGTCAATAGTGCCATGTAACATAACCTAATCATTAGAGTGAAAATCCACCATATTTACAGTGCTGGGGATTATGAAGGGTGTGTACACGGTGGGGGGTGGGGGGAGATCTTGCAGAGCCATTTTAGAATTTTGTTTACCACGAGCCCCCATTGGAAACAACCCAAATGCCCATCAAAGGAGAATAGATGAACTGCAGTATATTCACACAATGGAATTACCCTTAGCACTGAAAAGGGACAAATTGTTAATATATGCAATAACACAGATGAATCACAAAAACGTTATGCTGAAAGAAGCATAAAGAGTACTTACTGTATGATTCCCGTTGTTTGAAGTTCTAGAAAAAGCAGAACTAATCTGCGATACCAGAAAGTAAGAGTTATGGTTGGTGGGGGGCAGGTAGGCACAGGAGAGCTCTGCTGGGCAATGACAGTGCTGTATATCTAGGCAGGAGCGTGGATTGCGTAGGTGCTTTCATTGGTCGGAACTCTTAAACTTTACCCTTAAGGTCTGTGTACTGCACTGAATGTAAGTTTCACCTTGACTTATAAAAAGTGAAACATCACCCTGTTGAATCCTTGTTTTACCTCTCACCAGACTTTTGGTTTAAGAAATGAATCACAATTATATATATATAAGCACCACTCTCAGGAAGCCTTATAGGTAGAAACATCTTTACAAATCATCTAACCTAATTCCGTCGTAAACACTGCTGCCCTAGTGAAGAAAAAGGGTTAACGTTGGCAATGACAGAGTCTGCTGCAGCCACCAGTCTGCCCTCGGGAGGGGGTTAGACAGTTTCACCTACTTGTGCTTGCCAGCAGAAAACATGAGAGAGGGGCAGCTTTGCTAACAGCAATCCATCTTGACGTGTAAGCACAGCATCTGGAGTAAGACATTTTACTTGGAAGTGTTTGGCAGGAGACGTTTTCTTCCTGTGATGGATTTGATCAGCGAATTCACAGCAAATTTTGCCGCTGCCCACGACTGGCTGAGAAATAATTTGTAAGAACTCCATTGAAATTAATAAAGGACAACATGGTGGTAATTTTAGAGTGTCTGTGACCTCACCTGACCGCTGTAGAAATGGTCGGATGATGTTGTGAGCAGAAAAAGGACAAACTTAGGTGGATGGATTTCACACAACTGCCCCCTACAGTTTTTAGGCTATTTCTTTAAAAAAGTGTTCTCTCATATCTACTGTGAGATTGGTTTCCTATGACACATTGATTTCCTATAATGCCCTGGCTGATGATTGACTTTAGATTTTAAGTACACAATGAAAATAGTTAGGTGGCTGTTAAGATCATTATAACTTTTAAAGGTTCTTTGTGCTTTGGCTTTTTGTGATGAAGTATCACCATGTGCTGGCATTTAAATGTTTTAAGTATAGTTTCTTGGTATCTGAATTTCTCTGCTCAGGTCCTCATGGAAGCTGTGCTCATGGACCCCTTTGTGGTCACTGGAGGCTTGGTGAGGTGTTGGTACCATGTTCCAGCAGAGTGGCCACAGTCCCTTCCAGTGACTGGAGGAGAATTATTCAACACCCACTCCACCCTACCCGAGTTATTTATGTGTTGAGTGGTTAATTAGAGTAAACTAGGAGTTTCAGAATTAGAATTATCAAATTTTTTGGATTCTGAGAAATTACAGAGTTTTTGTGTAGATAACTTTTATATGATAATAATCCCTTCTGTCTAGTTGTATCTATAACAATTCTTGGGTTTTCTGTATTAAAGAATATAATTTTGGCTTGGTTTACTTAGGAATAATGCAGTTTGTGTAAAATGATTTTGTCTTGATCTCCAGATATTGAAATAATTATTCTTTAAAATATCTACACACTCACACGCACACACACACCAAGTACTGTCTGATGCCACTTATACAAGGGATCTAAAGTAGTTAAATTCATAGAAACAGAAAGTAGATGGGTGCTTGCCAGGGCCCGGAGGGAAGGGGAAATGGGAGTTGTTGTTTAATGGGTGCAGAGTTTCAGTTTTGCAAGATGAAAAAGGTCGGGAGAGCTGTTGCAAAACAGTGTGAATAGACTTATCTCTACTGAACTGTACACTTAAAGTGGTAACTTTTAATGTTATGTGTATTTTAGCACAGTGAAAAGTTAAAAAATGAAAATATCTGGTATGTTTTCCCTTTTTGAGATGAGAAAACCAAGGCAATAAATAAAACGCACACATGTAATCTGTAGCTTCATCTGTTGACTTAGTTGAACAGTCTGTCTTGCTTTCAGTCTGCTGGTGGCAGCGCTCTCCCAGTTGTGTGTTATGCTTCAGTGTGATTTTGCTTCTGGGGCAACGCCTTAGCCCATCTTTTTCTCCATTTTCCACTTCTCAGCACATTCTTACACTTAAACTCCTTCCCCAAATTGCTTGTCTGGTAGATTTAAAAGATTCTTTGATACGAAAACAAAGTGAGAAGATAATGTAATCCGCTGCTTTCTCTTTGCCTAGTACTTCGACCTGTTACCAAGGACATTAAAAAAAAAAAGTGTGGAGCAACCACTGTGTGTCAGGCACTGACCTCGTGTTTCCACATGCGTGTTTTGAAAGTTGATGGTTTATCAGAAATCAATCAAATTGGCCAGGCTCAAAAGAACTTTTGATTTTTATATTTTAAGATTGTTTTGGCCATGGTAATATCTCTTCTTCTTGGAATAACTTATAAATTACATAGGGTGTATTCCTAATAAGAATACATTTTGGTGTTAAAAAAGTATGCTTACATGGTGTTTTACTAATACGTGAAACTAATTAATTCCCAATGTGTGAGTAACTATCATGTCTCCACAGTGTTCGTTATGCCAGATTTGTCAGCTTTATATCTCTGGGGGCAAAGCTCTAGAGAACAGGAGAATACACATTTCCCTCTGACTGTCCCACTTCATACACTGTTCACTGGGGAGTGTTCATGGCCAGCGTGCTGCATCCTGCTGAAAGGAAGACCATGCATCAGGATGTTTGTTTTTAGCAGTTATTTTTAGCAGGCAGATCTGGAAATTTTTCGTATTTTCATGTTAGCATAGACTTCTTTATTATGATAATTCCAAGAAGAATAAATAATTTTAGACCCGTGTATGTGAGTGCATGTGTATTATGGGCACGTGTGTGTGTGTGTCTGTGTGTGTGTGTGAGAGAGAGAGAGAGGGAGGGAGAGAGAGAGGGAAAGAGAAAGAGAAAGAGAAAGACATGCCCTTAATAACAGGAGGGGGTGGAGGCTTAGTCTGTTATCATAAAGCTCTGCTAATGTAGCTTCTGAGTCATGTGACTGCAGAAAAGGCTATTATCTCAATGAAAAGGAAACTGGTTTTTAGAGCAAGCAATAGAATAGAAGCAGGAAGAATTTTCGAGTGTTCCACCATGCTGGATTGTCAAAGGGGGATCTGTCTGATCAGCAGCTAAAAAAAGGATTTGTGAGGCTAGTTTGTCAGCTGTCGTTAGAAGCAAGTGACAGAGGAGGCAAGCAGCAGGGCACTCAGCATGTGCTCAGGTTTACATCAAGGCAGATTGCTGGTTTGGGTTAACACAGGAGATTTATCTCTGAGGCATTAAATTTATTGCTAATTGTGGGGGTTTTTTGGTTTTTCTTTTGGAAGAGTGATGTATGGTATTTTTATGTACATCACTGGTGAAGATAAGGACAAGCTGCTGAGCTCTGGTTTGAACTGCAAAGGCTGTGGACAATTACAAGGTGTGTTTCACAAGTGCTCTGACTTAACGTTTGGCAGTGTTCTTGGAATTCTGTGTGCTTCTGGATTGGATGTGCGTGTTGCCGAGGGAAAACTGAGCATGACAACCAGGCAGTGATAGTGTTCTCGGGGACAGATACATACAGTGCTATCCAAATTGATTCCTTCGTGGTCCCTATTTCTTATGTGTTTCTTTAGCGATTAAAGGTTTCTTGCAGTTTCTTTATGTGGCCAAATACAGTCTCATGCTTGTTTTGGGAAATGAATTGGTAAGCATCTTCTAAATTTCCAAAGAAGAATCCAATGCAAATCTTACTCATTAAGGAATAAATATAAGCTTTATATTTGTATCTGTTAAGATTTTTAATATCCTTTTGTAATTCAAGCCTTAAAAAGGGCTTTGCAGTGAATTTGAAATTATCTAAATTTTAGTTAGGTAATAAATCTTATTTTGGCTGAGGCCTTGAATGAATGATCTTTTGTTGTATAGAGTACCTAACTTTTTCTGATTCATTACATCCTTATGCTACTGTATGCAGAAAGCTGAAAACATGCAGCTAATCTTTAGACTGTGCTTGTCCACTTTCGCTCATGCTAATGCTATTAATTCTCTTAGCAGTCTGTACCTTTCTCTCAACCTTGGAAGGGGTAGTACTTAAAAATCTGAGATTGGGGAAAGATAATCATAAGCTTTATCTGAAAAGGGTTAACTATTATACAGTGTTTACCAGAGGTGTGAATTCACTAATATGTTTTTCAGTTAACTTCTAGACCAGATGTGCCCAACTTGGGGTGTGTGTATGTTTCAAACCACATGTATTATTATATTGTGTGTATCTCCCTTTTGAAATTGACACTGATGGAGGTAAGAACTGTCTGGCCATTATGTACTGTATCGACAGTTTACAAAGAATTGATTCTTTTTATTATCTTCTCCAAGAAAATACGGTGAGAGCAGCTCAAACATAATCATACTAGGTGCAAGAGATTCTCTTCCTTATAATATCTACAAACTATATTTTAGCACAATATAGTTTAATAAAATCATTAATCTTATTAAATGGGATTTTCTTAAAAAAAAAATAACTGGCACCTTCGTTTAGTCTACCTACACAAAAAGACAACTTGTTTCAAATAAACAGTTAATTACCTGTGGTTTTAATCATTCTGGGATCTTTTTTTTTTTTTTAATTGTAGGACTCTCCCCACATTCTTGTAAGTAGGATATAAGACAATTACATACTGGTTTCAGCCCAAAAGTCACTAGCATCATATTGAATAATGAAACTCTTATAGCCAGATGGTTTGGGCTTTCTTTGTTTTTTTTTGTTTTTGCTTTTAAATTTTATTTTGCCGCCTTATCTAAAGCTTTTGAAGTGATCCAAGGATTCTGGGGTAGTTCAAGGTGTTTTTATTGAGCACTTACTATTATTACACGGCACTCTATGAAACACTTTGGGAAAACAAAGGCAAATAAGATATTTAAACCTACAAGATAACTTACAGCTGGCACTGGAACCCGGCCTCAATAAATGTAATTATCTTATATCTTATAGGAATTTTATATCGTCAAGAGGTTTTTGTAAAACTTGTTTGGCCAATCAGAGAGTATTCCTGATGACTTGGTTAACGACTTCTCCCTGAGCATGTTTGAATGGTAGTTTTAACTGGTCTCCATCTGTGCCTGTTCATATTTCCTTTGTATTGTAACAACAAAAAAAGTCTTTTTATTTACATTCTCTTAAAACTAGAATAGGTTTGGTTCCAGATCGTGCTGTTTTTCTCCTGGGACATCAAATGTCAGTCCTGTACAGTTTTAAAGTACATTCATAAAAGGATTAATCTGTTATGTTATCTAAAAATATCTTAACTTTCAGAGATTGGGGAGTGAGGAAGAGCCCCAGTCTTTCTATGAGAGTTAAAAGACACACATTTTGACATCAGGGTAGTGTCTAAACAAGCCAGGTGACTAGCTTGCAAATCCTGCTACACTTCAGAATTCCAACCACAATAATTAACCACAGAAATTATAATCAGGTCTGATCTTGTCAGGCTGAGGGGGTTTGCTTCTTGGAGAGATTTTTAATTTGTAGGAAAGATAGGGTAAGAAAAGACGGAATTAAAGGTGATCTTAGTACTCAGTGTTGTAAACCTCAGTGAAATACGTTCTTAGGAGGTTTTTGGTTTTTTGAGAAAGTCAGTTTGGGAAGATTTAGGCTGGATTAAGGTGCTAGGCTATATTTTAATAGATGCAGTTTAGTTCTTTGGAAACCAAAGGGATATAAAATTCATGAAGTGAAAAAACTTGTGCAATATATATGGACTCTAAAAAAATAATGGTTCTGATGAACCTAGGGGCAGGACAGGAATACAGATGCAGACATAGAGAATGGACTTGAGGACATGGGGAGGGGGAAGGGTAAACTGGGACGAAGTCAGAGAGTAGCATTGACATATATACACTACCAAACGTGAAATAGCTAGTGGGAAGCATCCGCATAGCACAGGGAGATCAACTCGGTGCTCTGTGACCACCTAGAGGGGTGGGATAGGGAGGGTGGGAGGGAGATGCAAGAGGGAGGAGATATGGGGATGTATGTATATGTATAGCTGATTCACTTTGTTATACAGCAGAAACCAACACACCATTGTAAAGCAATTATACTCCAATAAAGATGTTTTAAAAAAAAAGAAACTTGTGCAAAACAGATAGCACATTTTCCAGGGTCCCTCTTTTTTTTTTTTTTTTTTTTTTTCTTTTTGCGGTATGCGGGCCTCTCACTGTTGTGGCCTCTCCCGTTGCGGAGCACAGGCTCCGGATGCGCAGGCCCAGCGGCCATGGCTCACGGGCCCAGCCGCTCCGCGGCATATGGGATCCTTCCAGACCGGGGCACGAACCCGTATCCCCTGCATCGGCAGGCGGACTCTCAACCACTGCGCCACCAGGGAGGCCCCTCCAGGGTCCCTCTTAAAGCTTCGTTTAAATGAGGTTTAGTCTGCACTGAAAAGAAACATAGTCATGAAAAGTAACTCACAGCTGATTCAGAAATCTGCTTTAGGGAAAGGTGAGCGGAGCGAGCGCGTTATTATGTGGAGCGGAGATTGGTGCGAGCAGTGGACCCTGAATTAGCGTGAGACTCATGGGGTGGGGAGAAGTTCTGAAGCCGTGGGATCTGAAGGATGCTTGTTACATATTTTCTCACTTAGCTCCTTCTCCTTTTTCTTGGCAAATGGAAACCTTGCTGTTTTCAAGGTCCTTTACTCGCTGCATTGCTATGATGGAGCATTCAGGTATAAAAACCACAGAGAATCCAAATTAAGATGCTTGTTTTCAGACACTGGGAGCACCCCTGGAATACCAGCCACTGATTTAGGATTTGTTGTAAGTCATTTTACAGCCACGCGAATTCCCTAGAGAGGAGTTCATGTCTACATAATATTTCACATAGGGATCCCTTCTACTTCTTCAGGCTTTAGTAGTGAACAAGCGTATTTTTTCCTAGGTGATGTCACTCTTTCTCGTCAGTATTCACGGTGGGAAAAAATTTTACCTCACGAGATTTTTATAACTGGATTTTTGCTAATGAGTGGGAAAGTTAGGTATGGATATAGCGTTATCATCTATCTTTGGTCTCCTGTGATGGATCCTCCTACGGGTTGGTTTATTTTTAAAATGGAAAGATAGCCAATTTCATTCTTGCACTTAAATCCTCCTGTTTATTTAACAACTGTTTATTGTAAAATTTTGTCAGGTGCTTCACTAGTACAGGAGAAGAGTAACTGACTGTCCCTGGGGAGGGGAGAGGATCGATCAGGGGACACTTGGCAGAGAAAGTAAAGAGAACAGAAGGTGACTGGCAGGCCCTGGAGGGTGTATAGGGTATCCTAGGCCTTTACTGTCCAGCCTAGGAGCCACAAGTCACAAGTCGCTTTTGACCATTGGAAATGTGGCCTATCTGAATTGAGTGCAAAATACACTCAGACTTTGAAGACGGAGTGCCCCCCTCCCCAAAGAAAAGTAAAATAGCTCATTAATAATTTTTAGAATATTGATTACACGTTGAAAAGATAACTATATTGAATATGATGTGTTAAAATACATTACTAAATTTGATTTCACCTGTTTGTTTTGACATTCACCGTGGCCACTAGACGGTTGGTGGCTCCCAGTATCTTCTGTTGTCTACGGCTCTGAGCCGAGAGGACAACATGTGTAAGGCACTGGGTAGCAGTCTTTCTTGCAGATGAGACATCTGTGCCAGACACCAGGGGTCCACTCAGGAGCAGGGAGCTGTAGACCTTTCCCAGGCCCACAGTCTTCTGATCAGTAATCAGATTAGAAGCAGTATGAAGTCCACACCCCTTGGTAGGACATAAAAGGCCCTTTCACGACCTGGCTCTACCCTTCTAGCTGCCTGCCCCCCAGATTCTCCCCTACTCCCATGTTCTACCTTTAATGAACTACAGCTGATCCTTGTTATTTGCAGGCGTTATGTGCCATAAAGTCAAGGCAGACGCTGAGTTAGCAAATACCGAGCCATTGCTTCTAGGGGAGATGCAGAGTTAGATTCCTACAAGTCTCTGGTCATAACATTTTAGCTCTTGGATCAGTACATAGCCTTATTTTGAGTAGGTTTCTGTTTAAAGACACCTTATTTAATATATGTATTGTTGACTCATTAACTGAACTTTTGGCCAAGCTCTATTACTCATGCCTGAATGAAGCCTATATATATCAAGCTATGTACTTTTATGCTCGATCTCATTTAATTTTCACACAAACCTGTGAAGTGAATATTATTTCTGAATTTTACAGACATGGAAACTGAAGCTCAGAAAGGTTAAGTACCTTTCCCAATGTTGCACAGCTAGTAAATGATGAGAGCAAGGGCTGAGCCAGGCTTTCCGTGACTTCAGGGCCGAGTGAGGGGTAGTGTTCAGTAGGTCCGGTGGTGTCCATGGGACGTCTGCCTTTATTGGGAAGGGGTGGGGTTATAGCTCGTGGGCCACACATTTACCACATTGAAAGCTTCCGTGTCTGTTTGGTAGCCTAACCATTGAAATCTAGGCTAGGGGAGCATGTGCTCTGACTTACTGGGAGGAAGGGCACAGAGGCACTGTGCGTGTTGACTGCAGTGGCCGAGGTGTGCTCTGTGTGCACCAGCTGCTTCTGTCTCACGAGCTCAGCAGACCCCTCACACTCAGGGCACACCTTTTCTCTGCTTCCTAACTGGCTCGTTCATTGCTCCTTGTCCCTTATCCTCTCGTGGTTTCTTCCTCTGTGTCTTTTCGCCTTCTCTCTCTGCACACAGAACAGCTCTCTCTCACATATTCCACAGACTCTGAGAATCCACTGGACTCAGGCCATCACCTCTGTCTGTGTCTGGATAGAACTTCTGTGCCGAGCCACCCCAGTAGACCACTGGGCAGCCTGTCCATTGGGTGCCTAGATCAGGTGTCAGGGGAGCATTGCTATGGAGTCTTCAGTGTCAGGAGCTGGGTGAAAGCTTCCTCGTGACAGCCCGTCGAGGGTCCTTAGGAAGGGCTGTGGGCATGGATGGTTGGGTTCAGAACAGAGTGCAGTGGAGTCTCGTACTGTGTGGCATTTGCCAAGAAGATCTGTGGGGCTTCTTGTGTTTTTGTGTTTTTCACCTTTAAAAGCAGAAGACCAATTTAAGTTCCCTGACTTTTCTGCTTGGTTGTTTGTCGAGTTTAGTCTTTCATTTAGATAATAAGCCAGGATACATGTTTAGCAGAGCTAACCGTTGTGGAGTTACGTACAGCTCCCTCTGCCAGGGTTGAAATAGAGTTTCTATAATGGCCCATTCCAGAGGCCTCTTCTGTCCTCCCTGGTTTGATCTCCTGTCACCTCCAGATTATTTCAATTGCCAGGTAACCTCAAGACAGTTGGAATTAGATTCTAGAGCATAATTTTCTAATGTACTTGCTTGGAAATGTTATCAGGACACCTAGGATTAAGAAGGGAGAAAGACAAAGTAACAGATGTAAGTGGGAAGTTGCTTCTTGTACAAAGAGTTACTGTGAGCCAAATGTTCCAAGGGCAGAGAAATCAATCCAGTTATTGCCAGACACTAAAAACAGATGTTTCACTGGTACAGAGGGTCTGGGCTGCAGGTATGGAGATAAGCGGGGACGCCATTGAGCTTCTGGGGTCCTGGTACAGCCCTAAACGTCTAAGCCACCTGAGTTCAGTGTAATTTTGTGCTTCAGGTGAGTGATGCAGTGTATTCACTGTTGGTCACAGTCAGAACCTGGAGGTTGTGGGACCAGTCTGAGGGCTGGAAATGACGCACAAATAAGCATGGAACGGTGACATGAGGACTCGAAAGGAAATTCAGGGGAAGGGACAGCTCATCCTTCCTTGATGATGCTGAGAGGAGAGAACGGAAAATCAGGTGCTTTCATATGACAGCATTGTAAGGTAGTGGCTTCTGGTTCCTCTGGTCATATTGGGAGGTTAACTGCATGTGGGGATGTTGATCTTACCTGGCAATTCTGGTGTCAACTGTCTGTCCCTCCCTTGACGTTACAGCTGAAGGTCTCCAGGGATGGACATTCCACAAACTTCGAGGCTGATATGTTCATTGTTTTCTAATGTTTTAACTAGACCCTTTCCTTGTACCATCATCAACAACTCTCCTGTTATATATTTTGAGGTCCTTATTTAATGGTTTTTAGTAGAAAGTTAAGGATTGTAGAAAGAGCAGTCAGAGCTTGGTTTGAAGCCTAGCGGCATAGCGCGTAAGCTTTGAGACTTTGGACAAGTCAGTTAACGTCTTTGAATCTGTTTTTTCCTCTGTAAAACAGGGGACAGTATCTGCTTTGTAGAGCTCTGAGAATTAGATAAAATAATGTAGGGTCCAACACTTAATAATTACCAAGTGCCTAAGATATTTCTTCTCCGTGAAATATCCCTTCAACACATGTAGTGTGTTTGCGTACCTGTGTATGTTTCATCTCCCCAAGTAGTTTATCCATGTACACACACATATAAACACACACACACACATACATACATACATACATACATACATACATACATACATACATACATATTCCTGCTTATTTAAACAAGTTCTTGGTTAGTGTCTGTTCATTGACTAAATTCCCCAGGCACCTATTATCTCTTATCTTCCGGAGCAACATGGAATTTCATGTGTCTATTCGAATTGCAGATTTCTAATTTTTCTTTTGTTTTTGCATTTCTAAGAGTACATTTCTTATTTTTTAGCATCCAGTCATTTGCTTGATTCATATTAAGCTGGCAATCAGCTAAAATCCCCTGGCTATTATCACCTAAGTGGCCATCACCTCAGCTTCCCCTATTTAGAACTTCATACAGTTGATTTTTTTGTTTGTTTCAACCTCTTTGTAAGAATCTACCTTTGTCTTCATGAGTAGTCACGCTGGTTATGAAGACCACGTAGTAACACGCTAAAACTTTTTTAATTTTTAAAAGATACAAAATAGTATGTTAAGATTATAACTTCAAAAATTATAGAGAAAAATCCTGGAAGGCAGGAAATAGCTCCTTGAGAAGATGAGACCTACACAGGTAAGAAGAGCTGTATCTCCACTAGGGGAGGGGAAGACGCAGGGCTCAGGCTCTGGAGTCTCACTTCTACCACCTGCTGGTGGTGTTTGACCTTGGACCTGTTATTTGATGTTTCTGTACTTCAGGGACTCATAATAGTAATGACTTCATAGGGTTTTTGTGAAGATCAAATAAAATACAGATATAGCATAGTAAATGATGTTTCCTATTTTGATGAAATAGCTTCAAACTCTATAGTAGTTTGTAAAGCAATTTATTCCATGAACATGAATTAAGTACTGTGTGACAGGCATTCTGGTAAGGGCTTAATATAAAAAGACGAAACCTGCTTAGTTTCTGCCCCTCACAGAGCTTAAAGTTTGCTAAGGAAATAGACATAATTAAGATATATGTGGTTAATGGTAGTTATATATATATATAGGCTATTAAAAGATAGAGGAAGGGAATTTAACCTTGGGGAGAAGGTCATCTGAGCTAGGTTTTGAAAGATGAGTGGGAATTAGCCAAAAGGGGGAAAATATATTTTTTGTTCCATGTGTAACAAGCACAAAAAAAGAGCTGAGAACTAGTGTGTGGTAGGTAAGGAACCCCGTGCAGTTTATACATCACCAGGGCAAGCAGAATCAGCAGCAGATGGGCCTGGAGAGACAGGCAAGGGCTAGATCATAAGGCATCATCTGTAACATTTGAAGCAGCAGTGACGTCATCTCAGAGGGAGTGGAGTCTACTAAAGAGTTTGAGCCGGAAATTAATTATCTGGAGGTAAGGAAGCTTCCGTTAGCTATTGCAGGTAAGGTGAAGGCCCGAGCTAGAAGCAGTAATGATCATCTTAAAGACAAGGGGGGAGGCTTGAGAATACTTAAGAGGCAGAGTCACACTGATGATTCTATGGCGAGAATATAGGAGTTGAAGGATGATGCTCAGTGGATGGCGCTCTTTCAGGTGGGGCAGTTTGGGGATGAGAAGGAGGAATGGATGAGCTCAATTCTGCGAATTGAAACCTAGCTGGATTTTTGAGGTAGAAGCTTTGAGAGGTGAAGGCTGGAAAGAAAGATTTGGGAAGCCTTGGGAACAGGTGATACCACCAAGGAGAGCATGAAGCAGCAGTTCTTAAGCCTTTTGGAACCTTTGCATTACTTGGAGAGCTTTTAAGCAAAATACTGATGGTGTCCTGGTCATGTGTGTGTGTGTGTGTGTGTGTGTGTGTGTACACAAACGTGTTTTTTTTATAATTGTGGTAAAATATACCTAACATAAAATTTACCATTTTAAATGTACAGTTAAGTGGCATTAAGTACCCCTCCACATTGTTGTGCATCTATCACAGCTGTGCATCTCCAGAACTTTTTCATCATCCTAAACAGAAACTCTCAACCTATTAAACAATAAGTACTCACCGCTCTTCCCACAAGGCCCTGGTAACCACAATTCTACTTTCTGTTTCTATGAAATTGGCTACTCTAGGTTCCTCACATGAGTAGAATCATAATATATGGCCTTTTGTGTCTGACTTCTTTCACTTAGCATCATGTTTTCAAGGTTTATCCGTGTTGTAGCATGTATCAGTATTTCATTCCTGTTTAAGGCTGAATAATATTCTGTTGTATGTATATACACATTTGGTTCATTCATGTATTGATGGACATATGGGTTGTCTCCACCTTTTGGCTATTGTGAGTAATGCTGCTGTGAATACGGGGGTCCGTATATCTGCTGAAGTCCCTGCTTTCGGTTCTTTTCAGTCTATACCTAGACGTGGAAATGCTGAGTCATATGGTTACGTGATGTTTTTTAAAAGCTCCCCAGGTGATCTTCAGATATGCCCCAGGGTTGAGAACCTATGATTTACAGCAAGGCTGCTTAATCTGGAAGGTCCATAAGTGGTCTTACAGTGGGTTAGTGACATATTAGGAGAATTGTATGCCTTCTTTTGTTATCTATGTAGCTTTACTTTTGGGCTTTGGTCAGATTCTCAAAGCCATTCATAACTCCAAAATGGTGCTAAGAATCACTGCAGAATCTAATTTAATATAGACAGAGATTTGAATAGACATTTCTCCAGAGAAGATATTCAGCGGCCAAAAAAGCACTTGAAAAGATGCTCAACATAGTTACTAGGGAAAAGCAGATCAAACCAACGAGACACCATTTCATGCCCAGTAGGATGGCTATAATTTTTTTTAAAAAATTAAATAAGTGTTGATGAAGATATGGAGAAATCAGAACCCTCAGACATTGCTGGTGGGAAAATAAAATGGTATATTCACTTTGGAAAGCAGTCTGGCAGTTCATCAAAAAATTAAATGTAAAGGTACTATAGACTCACCAATTCCATTTCTAGATTTATATCCAAAAGAACTAAAGCGTATCTGTACACTTGTACACAGATGTCCATAGCAGCATTATTCATTCCTAAGAGCCAGAAAGTAGAAACAGCCCAGATGTCCATCGACTGACGAGTAGATAAATAAAATGTGGTCTATCCTATATACATTGCAATATTTGGCTATAGAAAGGAATGAAGCACTCATACATGCTACAATATTGTGGAACCTTGAAAACATTACGTTCATTGACGTAAGTGAGAAACAGAAGGCCACACGTTATATGTTTCCATTTATGTGACATGTCCAGATTAGGCACATACATAAAGTCAGAGAGTGTTAGTAGTTCAGGGTGGGAGAGAGGAGGGAATGAGGAAGCATTGCCTCATGGGCATGGGGTTTCCTGTTGGGGTGGTGAAATGTTGTGGAATTAGATACGGTGATGGTTGCACAATCCTGTGATTAGATTAAAACCGCTGAAATGGATGTGTGAAAAGAGTGAATTGTATGGCTTCTGACTTATACCCCACTAAAGCTGTTAAAAATAATTTTAAAAAAGGAAGAGAACCGAGGAGAGGGCTGGGCTGAGGAGGAGGCCTGGAGAACTCCCAAGAGGAAGGTCCCATAAAAGAGATGGAAGAAGAAGAATTATGCAGTTTAAGGGGAGACCCTATAGAGGGTGGTGTCATGGAAGGCTCAGAACAGAGATACACCGGGAGGAATCCCTGGGGGGACGTGATCACAGTGACAGACACAGTGGAAGGGCTAAGTCACATAACACGGGCTGCCAGAATTTATGTAGGCTTGGTATTCAAAGGTCACGGAAGACGAGGGAGGGAGAGTCAGTGGAGCGAGGGGGGAAGAAGTGTAATTGTTTGGGGTCATGAAGTGAGTGGAAGGGAACAGGCATAAACCACAGGCCTATACTCCCTTATCTGAATCTCAGAATTCAACAAACTCTGGAACTGGAAAGGTTTTTATAACTCATTTAGCGGTAAAACCTGACCTGAATGGATATGGAATGGCTTATAATCTTCACTTGTCCCACCTGGTGTGAATATTCATACATTTCACTGCAGAAATAATATGGAATTTGATTACAGAATGCACTCACAGGGCTCTGTGGGGTTATTATGAAATATGGCGTATGCCACGTTTTCTCTTTCTAAAATTAAAATATGTCAATCTCTCTGAATTCTAAATTCTGTGGCTCCCTAGTGTTTGGGGTAAGGGAGCACAGGCCTGTAGTCTTCGGGCAGGTCCGGATGTGAAGGACAGATGTGAGACTGGATGGCCTCTGGAGAAAGATGCAGACTCAAGGGATGGAAATGACCTGAGTGTGCTTGTAGGTTAAAGTAGAAAGAAAAAGCGTGAACAGTTGCTAGAGAGAAGCTTTGTAGCAAAGTCTCAGAGAAGATGGGGAGGGAAATAGGAAATGGGGTTGGAGCGGTTAGTGTTGATAAGAGGAGGAATCACACATCCCCTGAGAAGCCAGGAGTGAGTTGAAGAGAGCAGTGGATTTCTGTGTGAGTGAAAGGAAGGGAAGTCGCATGAAATCAGGTTGATCAGCCATTTGCCCAAGTGGTAGAAGCTGGAAATAATTGTTGGGGTAAATAGGAGCTGACTGGAGAACAAATAAAAGGATGGGCGGGCAGGCCTGTGAGTCTAAGGCAGGTTGCGAAACCTTGAAACGTCTTGAGGGGCCGTCCCGCCCTTAGCTGTGGGATTTTCTCCGTCGGTGCTCGGGCTCCTACTTACAGGAGTGGAGGAATCTGGGGATTAAGTTTTGCGGAAGGAACTCTGTGAGAAGAGATGCGTGAGACCCACCTGACGGTGGTGAATCCAGCGAGGTAGGGAGGGACATGCGATGAGCAGGAGGGCAAGGGACTAGAGTTCTTGATCCATGAAGACCGGTTACCGGGGAGGAAGACAGTAAGAAAGCTAGCGTGCTAGGAAGCTGTGGGCCAGAAGTGGCTTTCGGGGGGCCCCAGTTCTGGGTGGCAGCAAGGTTCGGGAGTGATCGTAGGGGCAGTGGCCGAAGCTCAGTGGAGGTGACCTGTGTCGGAGGTGACGAGACAGGAGGGCCTGTGAGGATTTCACAGAGGTTGTGAGATCACTCCGGTGGCGACCAGATGTGGCCTAGAGAGGAAGAACTAATCAAATACCAATATCTTCAGTAAAGGTGGAAGGTTAAGTGGCACACTGGTACGTCTCAGGCCGGATCGTGGATAGAGGGTGCTTTAAGACATGGGTTTCCAGGGAGCGGAGATTTCGATTCAAGGCCACCCTTGTGATTGAGCAGCGGCCTAGTGGCAGCTCTGAGGAAGGCAGAGGGGGTGTCGCGCCCTCCTGTTCCTGGGACGTGTGTGATGAGAGGACAGGCAGCGTCTACGGGAATGGACTGTGGGGAGGGCCTGTCAGGAGGGACCCGAAAGGCTCCTTATGCTGTTACTGGGTTAAGGATGTGGGCGAATTTCTACCTACAGAGTAAGACTTGAGAGGCACAGGAAGACCGGTAGGATGGCGTAGAACTTCTGTGGGTTGCATTTGGGAAGAAACACAAGACAGAAAAAGAAAACTGTTTAGATGGTGACCAAATGCGAGAGAAGTTTCATCTCTGCCCCAATTCAAATACTGAACACATTAAAATAGGAAGATTATGAAGGATTTTCCTTTCCTTTTTTTTTAATTGTGTTTTTGTAGGTGTTCACATTGTTTTAATAATACAAAGACATTGAGTAAATAATGTCATTGCGCTGGTCGGACATTCTCTTCTAGTCTGCTAATGTTAAGATGTTCATAAAAGTACTCTTATCAAACATGATAGGTATGCTTTGTGTCACCTGCCTATCTGATAAACAGGTTAATTTTTTTTTTCGAGTCATTGATTTAAAAAATCAGCTAGACTGGAGAGCCTCTCTTTGTTTGTAATAACCAGTTAACTAACACCCGGCATGTTATTCCACCAGCCTAGACTAACTCGCCATTGTCTCCCAGCCCAGTAGTTCTAAGCGCTGCTCTTCCTTTCCAGGCGGCGCTGGGCAGGCTTCAGCTGATCACCTGGGGTCGTTCTGCAGGGGGGGTTCTAATTTCGTTGGTCTGGGGTAGAGCCTGGAAAGCCATGTTTTTAAAAAGTTCCTCAGGTGATTCATTATGAGCCACATCTGCTTTCATCTGTACAACAGCAGTAACTCAGATGCCTCACCAACCTGAATATGCTGTGTCTATGCCAGATCCCTGACTCCACATTCTTTTATCAAAGTAAACAAGAAATGCTTATAAAACATTTGAAAGAGACTCAATTATTAGTAATCAGTTTAAATTAGAAAATAATGTGCCATAGTCTTCAAATTTGCAAAGCATTTTTTAAAATCATAATATTCATTATTGTTGTGAATTCTGGTAAGATGGGACCTCACATACCCTGCTTGAGGTGATTAGAAATTAGTACAGCCTTTCTGGAAAATAATTTGACAGTAAATATAATAGCTTTAAATATGGTCACACCGTTTGATCCGGTAATTACATTTCTGAGACTCTATTGTATTGACTGTTGATTATTAATTAATCAGATATGTGGATCAGTACTTACATAAAAGATATTCATCACAGTGTTATTTATGGTGGTAAAAAATGGAAGCAAACTAAATGATTATAGAAAATGGTTAAATATATTATGGTACTTTCATATGATGGAATATCATAGAGCCATTAAAAATTATGTTTATAAAGACATATTTAATACCATGGAAAAATCTTAGAAATAATAGGGGCATCTATAAAATTGTACATGCAGTTTGTGGCACACACACACAGACACAGTACTTTTTTTCAAATTTTTATTTTATATTGGAGTATAGTTGATTAACAATATTGTGTTAGTTTCAGGTGTACAGCAAAGTGATTCAGTTATACATATACATGTATCTATTAGTTTTCAAATTCTTTTCCTATATAGGTTATTACAGAATATTGAGCAGAGTTCCCTGTGCTATACAGTAGGTCCTTGTTGGTTATCCTTTTTTTTTCTTTTTTTTTTTTTTTTTTTTTTTGCGGTACGCGGGCCTCTCACTGTTGTGGCCTCTCCCATTGTGGAGCACAGGCTCCCAACGTGCAGGCTCAGCGGCCATGGCTCACGGGCCCAGCCGCTCCGCGGCATGTGGGATCCTCCCGGACCGGGGCACGAACCCGCGTCCCCAGCATTGGCAGGCGGACTCTCAACCACTGTGCCACCAGGGAACCCCTGGTTATCCTTTTTAAATAGAGCAGTGTGTACATGTCAATCCGAAACTCCCAATGCTGAGCAGAAATTTTTTTAATTTAATGATTATTCTCTGTGTGATAGGAATACATGCAATTTATTCTTTAGCATTTTATATTCTAAATTTTCTACTACGAGCATGCATTACTTTTATTAAGAAAAAATAATAAAACTTTAAAAAACAAAATTCTTGCTCTTATGTCTTTAGCAGAAAGGAGGAGGACAATTCATGTGGGGTGAATCATTAGAGAAGTCACTCTTGCTCCTAATAGTCGCCAGTTTGTTTCCTAAATATTTGTAAACCATCCATTTACCTGTTCCACAACTCTGCAGGTTATCAGTATCAGGCCTAATAGCTTGTGGGGCTTTTTGTTGTCGTTTTCTGGTTTTTTGTTTTTAATAACTGCTTTTTTGAGATACAACTCATGTAACGTAAAATTCACCCTTTGAAAGTGTCCAGTTCCGTGGTTTTTAGTTTATTCACCAGCTGTGCAGCCATCACCACTATCTAGTTTCAGAACATTTTCATCAACCCGAAAAGAAACCCTGTGCTCGTTAGCAGTCACTCCCCCTCTGCCTTTCCCCTTAGCCCCTGGCAACCACTAATCTGCTTTCTGTTTCTGTGGATTTGCTTATTCTGGATGTTTCCTATAAATGCAGTTGTACCATATGTGGCTGTTTGCAGTATCCTGTTAGCAGCCCCTCCTCCCTACACTTCCAAACCTGTGGTGGGTACCGCTACCCTAACTGTGGTCTGACCACCTCTGGCTGAGACCTTTCCACTGTGCCTGTGGTTTAGTAAGTCAACAGGGACTGCTACGTTTAGGGTTTTCTATATTCTGACGCTCCAAAGTAGATGCTTACTAAATACGTGGTGAATACGTGAATTCAGTGAATAAAATGTACTCTGCCTTACCTCTCCCTTTCCCTTTTTGTCAGAGCAGATTATTAATACTATGAGTTAGTCAGATTTCACGTCACCGATGGGGCAAGAAACTTTCTCCCTGCAGCTGATGGCAGTGGTTGGCGAAGCTCAGCAGGCCTCAGCGTCCGGGCTTGTTAGACCCCGCCTGCCGCCAGGGTGCGTCCTTCAGGCCGGCTGGGTGGAGCCGGAGGGTGCGTTTCCCCGCAGCTCCCGGGTGGCACTGGGGGAGGTAGGGTGCAGCCAGCACCATAACCAGGGCCTGACAGCATCCTGGGGGGAGAAGAGATTGGGTGAGGATGGAAAGACCCAGAGCCCCCCGGCTGTCGAGTCACATGGCCGCGCGGTCACCCAGCATCTCTGGCCCGACCGTGCTCTCTGTTAAGTGCACCGCTTTGGCACCCTAGGGTCCTCGGACACCCTCACCACCACCCCGGCTTCCCTTTGAAATGTAGTACCCCTTCTTCAAAACCCAACTCGGCCCATTCGTCAGACCTTCGCCGAGGCTCCCCACGACAAGAAGTGATTTCTCTTCGCGAGCACTTTGTGTTTTTCATGTGTGCTGGATCCCGCGTTAGTTTACTCCATACTTGTTTCTTCTTCCTAAATCTTTGATTTCTTGAGGTTAAGTTCTGTTTCTTACTCCGTGATTGTATGACAGTGTCCAGAGAGCCCAGGAATTTGCTCTCGGCAGCTACTCAATTATCAGCGCAGTTGAACATCAGAAGGAAAGAAATGCAAATAGACTTTTAAATTAAAATCCTATAATTTAGGTTATATTTTTAATACCAAGAAGAGATCTTTATTAATTAGGAACGTAACCTTATATAAAATTTAATTGTCCGGGGTCCAAATATGTTTTTGCCCTAAGTAATAGTCATTACTCTGGATTTCGAAACGTTGCCTTAAAACACCAAGCTAAAGAAGTCATATGCCTGTGTTATGAACATACATATATAATGTGTTGTGATTTCTCTGAGAGCTTAGTTTTTTCTACATCATTTATCCTAACTGGAGCCAGGGTTTGAGTTTCAGCTTAATGAGTTCTCTTTTTTTTCCCTGATACCAGGCAAAAGGAATATAATAGTTACCTGTATCTGAGGTGTGTCAAGCAATTACCTTAATTTCTTTCAAGTTTTCATTTCATGCTTATTAACTTGCCAGTTATGGTTAAATAAGGTGCAGCAGCCTTACAGATCTTTATCCATAGCTGTAGGTTTTACAAAAACAATGATTCTTCACTCTCTCAGTGCAAACACATTTTTAGGACTAATTGAAAAAAAAAAAAGGTACAGAAGGACACATTCTCCAATAGGAGGAAGTTGTTTTAATCTTTTCAGTGCCTGTTTGAGACCACCCTGATCTAGTCCATTAAATTATTATTTTTAACGTCCTTTAAGCTCATTTGGGTTTAAAGTTGTATTAACTACCCAAAGGGTGATGAGAAGAAGCTCCATTCTTGAGTCCAGTTATAACTTTAGTTCCCCAAAATGCAGGAACTCTGCATCTAGAGTGGGAAGGAGAAAGCCCTCCACTGACAGCTCTCCAGGACAGCTCTGCTCTTACAAAATCTGGCAAATCGAGAGGGCTCCCTAATTCTCCACGCCCCGATCCTGAGGTCAGAGAACTGGGCTCCGTTGTACAATCGCAATACTAACAATAAGATTGCACTTCCACCGAGAGCTGTTTATGCGTTCCAAGTTTGAAGCTTAAGCTGAAGTACAAATCCCGCCTAAACTCAAGTCTGGTTAGTTTCGATAATTACTAAAATCCAATGTTTGAGAGTGGAGAAAATGGTTAAAGTAAGTGTTTCGGCTTATAAGTTCAGGTGCCAAGGTAATTTTTAAATTCTTTTCAAATAATGAATTCTTGTAAATAACTTTCTAAATTCTAGTAATTCTCAGTAAATCATTCTGTAGGTATGTGTTATTTGCAAATAAAAATGCCTAATTTGGCTTGTTTTTGTAAGAACAAATTGGATTGGGGGAAGGGGGACCTGTTGATCCAGAGCTGCCTTTTTCTATTTTTGATGGCAACCATTGCCTCATAGCAAATACTGTTTGGAGTTATTGTAACGATCTGACGAAAAGAAAGTTTGTCAGAATTTGTGTGGTGAAAAAAATGAATCAGAGGCCCTCCCACCAAACCAGGGTTTTCCTCCTTGCTCACTTTCCACTTCTGTGGAAGAGAAAAGAGAAAGAGCATAAAAAAGTATTCCAGAAAAAGACTTCTTATATGCGAGACATAATTTAAACTGCCCCAAGGAGCTGTATAACTGTGATCCTTTTCTCTTCTCTAACCAGACATTTCATTTGGGTCCTAAACGTTGTCCCTGGGACATGCTTAGAAGTTTTGCCCCTGCTTTGTGTTCTGTTTGACTGGAGACAAAGAACGCATAGGAAAGCTTGGGGTGAAATGAGTGTGAACGAGAAAAGGAAAGAGAGTGTCTTCCGTGGCATCTCTGGCGCCCAGAACCTGGTGTAGGGGACAGCAGTGTGGGCCTGCCTGGGAAGGAGGCAACTGAGGATGCAGAAGAAAGAAGCGTCATCTTAATCGCATGTCCTATGGGCCAGGGAACAAGTAGAAGGGAACCTCTAATTCTTCCTAGTGGAATCCATGAGGCCTGCGTAAAGAAGATGGCTTTTCAGCTGAACTTGAAAGAGAAGATTTTCCTGAGGAAGTGCGATTTGAGTAACCTTTGCTGGAAGGCTCTTGTGATTTGGACATTGTTCTTGCTTTAGAAGAGTCGCATCTGTGGGAGAGAAAACATGAGAAAGTTACAAAAGTTAAGACTAGGATACAGTAAGGAGTCCAGAATGACCAAGAGCCTCCATCTTTCTTATTTAGAAGAACTTGGGGTAGATGTGGAGAAAATATAATTTGGTTGTAATAGAGTTTCAGTAGTTACAGAATACTGTTACAGAATATCCTTTGATTGGCAAAAGGAAATAATTTATACTTTAAATTTCATTGCAAATACTTACCTGGAAAAGGGGGTCCAATTTCTTATTTCATTCACTTGAGGCATTTTTTGTGCCACTTACCATAGAGTAGCTTTACCTCATTTTATGCAATATGCTTCCTGAAAATAAGCATGTTAACAATTTGTATGTTTTAATTTGCATCCTGGAGAGCCTGGTTGTTTAAAAGAATCTCTGGTTTGCTTGTTGTTTTTGTTTTTCTCCAGTGGCACGGCCGGGTCTCCTTCCCTCCCTCCCTCCCTCCCTCCCTCTCCCTTTCCTCCTTTTTGCCTTTTGGTAAACTCATCAAAATCTGATGTGTTAATGAAAGGAAATTTGGAAAATGCAAACATTAAATTATACCCACAGTGCTTGTTGAAACAATTTAACTGCTAATACACTGGTGAATTTTCTTCTAATTTTTTTCTATAAATTAATTTTTCTCTCTAACTGTAATTCACCATCAGCTTAGATTGTTTCATAAACATTTACATGGTATTAAATTCAACCTATAACATCTTACATTTATTAAATAAGCCCTTACTAGGTGCCAATCATTGTTCTATGCTCTTTACATTTCATGCTCTCAACAAACTTATAAAAGTATGTATTAGATTTCTACAGTTTTAGAAATGAGGAAACTTAGGTCCAGTGGGGTTAATTAGCATAATTAGCACAACTAATACGTGGTATTCCAGGCATTCCAAACCTGAGTTGACACCAGAGGATGTGCTCTTAGCCATTGTGTTGTACAACTTTTCCTGAATTTTGTTTTAATGGTTGCATAATAAAGAAATTCTATTATGGATCTTAGAGCTCTGTTAGAAAGGTGTCACTCTATCAAGAGAGAACTTTCCTGACCACCTAAGTGAAATGGCACTACTCACCCCCATCTATTGACACGTTGTACTATCCTAGCCCTGAGTTGTTTCACTGTTTCTCTTATGGACAAAAGACTTGGTCTGTTTCGTTCATTGCTGTATCCCCCAATTCCTAGAACCATGCATGACATGTAATACATATTCAGTTAAACTTATTGAGGGATTTCATGATCTATGCTTTCAGGTTAGCTTTGTATAAATTCTTATTTTCATAATCAACTTTCATTGGGGCTGAAAGGCTGGAACGACCACGTGATCTGCATTTCCCTCTGTAAATCACAAGAATGCTAGGCTCCAAGCGCCCCAGGCTGGTGGGCAATGAAGAACACCCAACACTTCTGCTCAGCAGGGCCGTTGCATGCCTACCAAGAGCCGGCTTCTTGTCCAGACTGGTTTATGCTAGTTGTGCTTGTTATTGTAATCACATAATTTTATTAAATATTATGTAACTGATTGTGAGTGTGAAAAGGTACATATGTTTCTATAAAAACTAAGATGAATGCTTTGAAAAACTCAGTCAGATGGACCAAAATTGCTTCCAAATAGGTATACGCAACACATCTATAAAAGACTGGGAAAAAATAATGAAAATCTATACCTCATAAGCACTTATAAGAACTCTAAGTGTGAGTTCTAGCTCTATTTTATTTTATTATTATTTTAATTTATTTATTTTTTATTTTTGGCTGTGTTGGGTCTTCATTGCTGCGCGCAGGCTTTCTCTAGGTGCAGCGAACGGGGGCTACTCTTCATTGCGGTGGCTTCTCTTTGTTGTGGAGCATGGACTCTAGGCACACGGGCTTCAGTAGTTGTGGCTCACGGGCTCTAGGCATGCGGGCTTCAGTAGTTGTGGCTCACGGGCTTAGTTGCTCCGCGGCATGTGGGATCTTCCCAGACCAGGGCTCGAACCTGTGTCCCCTGCATTGGCAGGCGGATTCTTAACCACTGCACCACCAGGGAAGCCCCTAGCTCTATTTTAAATAAACAAAAATTGGAAATAGTAGACAGTGCCTTAATGATAGGTCTGATTTATGTGAGAAAGACAATACGAAACCCCAGTGGAGACTGATACTCAAATATATGATGTTTAAAGTTAAAATGAAATGATTTAACTAGTAGGTATCATTTTCTGTAATTGCTCTTGATAACTGCCTTTTAAAATTAACCAGTTACTACTTCTGATTCTGTAGGAAAAAGAAGGCTTTTACTATTTTGAATGAAACTCAGCATTCTTGGTGTGCCAGAGAAAATTCCTAGCTGGTTTTATTTCTTCAGTAACTCCATAATAAATTCAGTAATAATGGTAATGCTTCATTTTTCTTCGGGGAATAATTGCTTATGAGCTGAGGTGGGATTTCCTTTCTGCAGTAGAACATGAGCTTCAGCAGGACAGGGGCTTTGTCTGTTTTGTTCCTGGTTCTATCCATGTCTACAACAGTGCCTGGTGCATTAATTATTTATTGAATGGATAGATGAATGATTCTAGACATTTTTTATAGTATTTTGCATTTTACAATGAAACTACTATGTTTTTGGCAAAAGGTACTTTTAAATTACATATTCAGTGTTTATCAAATTAAGTTAAAATATGCTGCTTTCTATAATTTACATAAGTTTACGTTTCTCACTTCAGTGAAAGTAATTAAAGAATAGGAGCCTCAGTGCTCACGTTGCAGTGGTTAAGAATTGAGGAGGTGTTTGGATTCACTTATGAGCTCTAAAACTTCCTAACGATGTGGCCTCAGTCAGGTTACTGTAGCTCTTGTGTACCTCAGCTTCCTCATCTGTAAATTGGTGATAATCATAGATTGTTATGGGAACTAAAGGTCTACCTATGTGTAAAGTACCTAGAGAATACCTGCCAAGATGGTAAGCACTCAGTAAATGATAGCTGTTATGATTACACTCGAGCGTGACTCCTGACCTGTCATTTATTATCTGAGCAATTTGAGCAAATTACTTATGGAAACAGGTCAGAGAGGTTAGATAATCTGTAAGGGGTGAGGGTGTGTGTGTGTGTGTGTGTGTGTGTGTGTGTGTGTGTTTGTGAGAGAGAGAGAGAGAATGTAATGTGTACATGCACATATATAAAAAACATTAAAATGTAAGTTTTTAAACAGGAAAAGTGCTTAACACTTAATAAGTGCTCAATAAGTGTTAGCAAAAAAAAAAAGCAAACAACATATTATACTGTGGGAGAAGATTCTCATTTATTTATTTAAAAACTTTTTACAGCTGGAATAATCAAAAATACTTTTTACGTAGGTATAGACTGTCTTGCCCTGGACATTTCTGTAAGTTTTTCCTCATAAATTAGGAAGGTTTTTTTGAAATCTCAAAGAAGTTTAAAATGGGTTTCAGAATTAAGAAAGAGAATTGAGTTTTAATCTGGGCAAGTTTATGAAACTCTAACACAAGCACTACATTGTGGTTCTTAGTTGGATGACTTCTTTCCAGAATGCCAAGCCTTTGGTGAAAACTGGTTTTCCAGATATTAAATAGGGACTAAGTACACCCTACTTGAAGGGGCGAGAAGTGCTTACATTATGCAAGGAATGCAGTTCTTCCCCTGGTGTTTCCTCATCTGAGGCCTTGTTAAAACCTAGTCTTGCTATTCCTGGCTGGATTAGCACTGGCTGACGTCGTTGGGTGTAGAAGCAGCCCAGTGACTGGCTATATTAAGGAACTTAGCCTGTGAGAATTCAGAAAGTGGAAACCATCTTATGCCACTGATGTCAGGCTAGCCGTTCTCCACCCCCCACCACCGCACCCCGTTGGTAATGGTAGTTTAGAACAGCTCTCTGCTACTGACAAATCCTGCACCGAATTTTGCTAAGATAAGACTTTCAGAGAGGATTTTTCCTTCTTTAGGAGAGATGGAGATTATGGAAATGTTACAGCAAAATATTTGTGTAACCAGCGAAAATGAATTTAGCCATTTATTTGATTATTGCAGCGTGTGTTAAAGAGTGGCTGCCGCCCATTTGCAGCCTAATGTGTTTATTACAGTCTTCCCAATGGCATCCTGAAGTGTCTTTTAGCTAAAAAATTCATGAGGATTATTGGCTTTCAGTCAGAAAATGGAATATGTCTTCTAGTTACTGTCTAATATACCACTTTAAGGCCATTATACAAAAGTAAACCTGAGAGTGGGGCATATTGAAAAGGAAGGAATTTTTAGCTTAAACATTTGTCTCTACGCAGTTATTATGTTCCCGTGGAGTGAGAAACAGCATAAGAGAAGGTAGGTGTTGAAGCCATTTTACTTGGAGAAGAAGAGATGTAGTTGTAGTCCGTGGTATTTTCTGAAATCCTGTATCCAGCTGGAAACTGTTAGTGTTTTATTTTGGAAAAATCATCTCCTAATAATAGTATGTGTTTGACTTACTGAAGTTAATTTAAAAAATCACGTGTACAGTAAGTTGCTCAAAAGTAGTGAAGTTTAACTGAGAATTTGTTTCCATAAGATGCCCTTTATTCTGGATTTGTATGAAGGGAATCTCCTAAAACTTTGCAACTTAACTCTTGTCACTGTATGAATTAATGTACAGTTTTATGAAAATACACACTATAATGTGTGGGGTAAACTAAAACTTTATCATATGAAAAGCAAGGAACCAAATAATATCATGCAAAGATGAAGTTAAAAGTGTTTCTGTGATCCAGTAAAAAGTAACACTTTGGGGAAAATAATATATCGTTTTACTGACTAAAGTTTATTTTTGAAATATTGAATAGCCTCTTCTGTCACTGTATTCATGCATTACTTGTCTTGCCAGTGGGAAGAAAGAGTTTGATTTTTCTGTGTGCTCTCATCCCGCATTCAGTAAATCTTCAAAGTTGTGCTTACGTTGTGTTTGTATGTGTGATGCTTTCTTTGTTTGCTTGTTTGGATGAATCAACGATACATCCTTGCATACAATCTGTATACTTACTACATGGAAGATTTTTTTAACTCTTGCCAAGAGTTAGGGTCTTGCCAAAATATTGTTTGCTTTGGGTAATTTTGTTTAGTTGACGCTGTTTAGAAAGTGGTTTTTCCCCTCCCTTGTCTTCACTGCTGTATCATCTAACTGACGTCCAAGGATTGGCCCACTCCCTATTTTCTACCTTTCTCGGGCATCTATATCCTAAAAGCACATTGTGTATATTTTTAAATTAGATACTGAGTTTTTTTAGACTTATCAGAGTCTGACCCAGAAATTTTGCTTCTGTAACATAAAGGGATCCTCCTGAAACACAGTATACTCTGAGGGAGAAATGGTTTCCAGTTTAGAATGAACAGATGTTTTTACTTGTGATAAAGAAATAACGCATGCGTCTTACTTTTGAGGTGGACTTCTGAGCGATGGAGGACCCTAAAAGATTATCCTTTCATAATCACTTTAATAGAATAGAAATGGAAAAGTGCTTAAGTGAAGATGTATGTACACTTTTAATATTACTTGAGTATTTCTTAGCCTTGCAAAGTTTGTGAAGAATCAGACCACAGAGTACACACAGTGTCATCTGTCTCTTGTAAAGAGAGTTCTGGAAGAGCCTGGAAGGCCTTAGAAAGTATAGAAGCATTTCTGGTCTCATATCAAGAGCTGGATGATTTATCAGTCAGCTCCTCCTCACGTAGGTGTTGATAAGAAAAGTTGTTCCAACAGCTTTGTATGTCATTTCATTATAAATTTCATCTCAAAGTGAGGAATTTCAGAGCAGGCCTAACTTTTTAAAAATATTTCTTGAAACTGGCAATAGAGATCTGATGTTTGATCACTTATTATGGTTGCAGTTCAGCAACAGTATTATCCTTATTTCTTCTTGAACTGAATTTGTTCAGCATATAAAAAACCTGACAGCTTTACGGGCCTTGTTTGGAAGATGGCCAGTACTGATAAAAGATAAAATGCACATTATCATTTACATAAATTCTGGATGATTAACTAGTTTTAGTGGCATGAGGCTGTATTGTGAGCAAAGCTTTGTTACCTTATAGGCTGCCTCGGTGAATTTCAGGCAAGAGGAGTGCCTTTTTTAGCTGTATTGAGGGTTAACATTGTGTTTTGCTTTCTGTCATTATGCTAAGGATTTAACTGGCATTATTCACACACGTACCCGCCCAGAATATTGCTACTTTAAGAAAATCAAAACATCAATTCTTGTGGCTGTAAATCTTTCCTCTAACTGTCTAGTTCATACAAGTTGATATCAGAGGATGTAAGGGAGGATGTGCTGTCCCAGTGAAGGCAGGGCTGTTGTTTGGTTCTAGATAACAAGAATGGACGGATTGGAACTTCTTTTCCAGTCTTGTCCTTTCACACACACTTCCCACTCCACCCAGCATCTGGTAGAAACTGGCTCGTTCTCCATGACTGTCATTTCCCATCAGATATGACCCAGGAGTTTCCTTGTGTCATTTTCAGTTTTTGTGATTTACCTTGAACTCTTCAGAATTCAGAGTGAAATGCTCCAGAACGTTAATTTCATGTGAATGTTGAAAACATGCAGCCCTTTTAAGAAACCATTAGTTTAGACCTGCTCACAAAATAAAATGTCTAAAAAAATTTTTAAAAAAAATGTCTGAGCCTTCAATTCTGCCCTTCTGTATGCTCCATCTCCTTCCTCTTCACTGGAAATTAATATTTAACTTTGATCTACAAACATCCATTAAAACTCATCTATCTATACAGTTTATTTTTTAATTAATTTTTATTGGAGTATAGTTGATTTACAATGTTGTGTTAGTTTCAGGTGTACAGCAACGTGAATCAGTTATACATATACCTATATCCACTCTTTTTTAGATTCTTTTCCCATATAAGTCATTACAGAGGCTAGAATAGAGTCCCCTGTGCTATACAGCAGGTCCTTATTAGTTATCTATTTTATATATAGTAGTGTGTATATGTCCATCCCAATCTCCCAGTCTGTCCCTCCCCCCAATTTATTTTATTTTCAATGATTTTTCTATGTGTACATGCACCCTGGAAGCCACAGATCTATCTGTCTATCTGTCTCTGGTTTTTATGTGTTACTTGGGTGGGAAAACAATTGACTCCCCTAGCGCACACGCGCACACACACACACTCGGGCGTGAAATGCTAACACGTGCTGCCAGCCAAGCCTCCACAGGGCATTAAGAACATCAGTTAGAGCAATCTAGGTTAGAGCCCCTCGGTTCTTCTCTTTGAATACCGCACTGATGAGGTTCCTGTCATTTGTTTGGTTCATCCCCTGAGGAGCAGGGCTTAAACCCACGCGTTTGCTGTAACATCACATCTACGTCTGGCCCCGTGGCAGGCAGGAGGGAGGCGCCAGGAGCCGTCCACTGCCTGTCACCACCTTCCCCAGCCGCCTCCTCTCCCTGCTCCAGCACTAAATTCACCTTTTCCTTTTTTTTTTTTTTTTTTTTTTTTTTGCGGTACGCGGGCCTCTCACTGTTGTGGCCTCTCCTGTTGAGGAGCACAGGCTCCGGATGCGCAGGCTCAGCGGCCATGGCTCACGGGCCCAGCCGCTCCGCGGCATGTGGGATCTTCCCAGACCGGGGCACGAACCCGTATCCCCTGCATCGGCAGGCAGACTCTCAACCACTGCGCCACCAGGGAAGCCCCCACCTTTTCCTTTTTTTCTCCATCTGAGAGTCTGTCCTTTTTTCCCCTGGGAGATGAGCAGTGATTCAGACAGGGCATCCCCAGCCTGATGGCTGAGGCTGGCAGAGGGCATCCGCCTGTCCCCAACTTGGCCAGTGGCTGCAGACCACACCCCCACCCCAGTCCTTTTTCTTCCCTTTGGTGGTTTAAAGGTTGGCTGGCAATGTGTCCTGGGCATCCATAGCCTAGGAAAGTTGCTCAGAAAAGAGGACATATGGGGCAGACACAGAAGAACAAACAAGAATGTTTGAAAAGCTGAAATTTTTAGGCTTTGAGGAAGTGTGTTTAAGGTACCATCACATAAAAATAAAAGGGGAAAGTTGGCATTTAAATAACTTAGTTCAAGCGGAAAATAATAGTTTTTTTAAAAAAAATATTTAGGGCTTCCCCGGTGGCTCAGTGGTTGAGAGTCCACCTGCCGATGCAGGGGACACGGGTTCGTGCCCTGGTCTGGGAGGATCCCACGTGCCGCAGAGAGGCTGGGCCCGTGAGCCATGGCCGCTGAGCCTGCACGTCCGGAGCCTGTGCTCCACAACGGGAGAGGCCACAACAGTGAGAGGCCCGCGTACCGCAAAAAAAAAAAAAAAAAAAAAATTATTTATTTTATTTTTGGCTGCATTGGGTCTTCATTGCCGTGCACGGGCTTTCTGTACTTGCGGCGAGCAGGGTCTACTCTTCGTTGTGGTGCGCCGGCTTCTCATTGCGGTGGCTCCTCTTGTTACGGAGCACGGGCTCTAGGCGCACGGGCTTCAGTAGTTGTGGCACGTGGGCTCAGTAGTTGTGGCACGCGGGCTCTAGAGCGCAGCCTCCGTAGTTGTGGCGCATGGGCTTGGTTGCTCTGCGGCATGTGGGAGCTTCACAGACCAGGGCTCGAACCCGTGTCCCCTGCATTGTCAGGGGGGTTCTTAACCACTACGCCCCCAAGGAAGCCCAATAATGATGTTTTAAAGCTACAAATGGAGTGGTTTGTGAACCAGACTTGGGTAGATACAAGTAAAACATAAACAGTCTGCTCAAATGGTTTTAGTGCGCTTGGACCAGAACCCAGGCGCTCCTGCCTTCACGCCTCACTTCCATCCAGTCCCTTGTTGAAATGCATCAGAGGTGTCCCTTCATGCAGAGTTACAATTATTAGATATATACTTTGAGAAAAGTAAAAGTAGATGATGCTGATGCTCATGTTAAACTCCTAACTGAGTATATACGACTTTAAGGAAAACAGTCACTTATTTTAGTTGCCTGTTGAGTAGCTTTCTGAGCTTTCTGATAGTATTCAGTACTATACTTTTTAATACTTTTTGGGGGGGGTGGCCATTTTTATCAACAGACTTATCACATATACCTACTATATAGGGTATTTTGTTACAGATCGGGGGCTATATTTTGATGATAAAAATTTACTTAAATTTTTTTGATTTATAGAAAGCTGCTTCCAGGGTGAAAATCCCCTCGGTTGTTTGTTGAGAACTCACTCAGATTGGATGAGTAAAGTGTTTTTTTTTTTTACATGCTCATGAGTGAAGCTGTGGGCATTGCAGTTCCAAGAGAAATACTGAAAGTGAATGTTGGTGAGGTACCATCGGAGAAGGGCGCTGGTGTTGGGGTTTTTGCTGCACCATCTGTCCTTTTACACTTCCTGTAATGCCCTTGTAACTCACACGCCTGCCGCACAGCCCCGCTCAGGCCCTGTGCCCTCCCCGCCAGCAAAGCGTTCCTTCTTGGATCTCACAGTACAGAGTACACCTATTTTTCCTTGTTGGCGTTTTTCCTACATAAATTTCTCTCCCTCACCTTGTTTCCTTCTAGAGAGAGACATCCCTTCTCACGGTCCTCACACGCTGAGCCTGACGCACAGTGGCAGGCCGGCAGTCTTTGAATGAACAAATGATATTTAGGTGAGGGGGAAGGAGTCAAGCATGGGGGCCAGGCAGTCCGGATCTTGCTTGTCCCATCTGACCCGTGATTCCATGAGTAGAGGGAGAATGGCTGTTTTGATGAGGCGACCCCTTGCCATAACTTTGTGGTTAAGAGTGCGTAAGCCAGTGTGTCAATCCCACTCAACAGCCTTGTGCTATAGATGCTAATGATTATCCCCATTTTACAGACGAGGTAATCGAGGCACGAGAGGTAACTTCTTCTTAAGGTCCCACAGCGAACCAACTGGTGGAGCTTGGATATGTGTCCTGGCTTCTTTGCTCTCCTGCTTCTCATAGTCTGTCTTTGCTGATTAAATTATATCTGTACATTGCTTGGTGCGGAGTAAATGCTAAATGCACAGAGAGTAACTAGATACAGATTATACTTATCAACCCAAACTTGTGAGTACAGCACAGGACCTTGGGACTAGTTACATAGCTCCCAGCAGCAGGAAGCTCCGGCACTACCTTTCAGAATTGTCCCCTCCTGATGTGACCTCTTGAATAGAATGTGATTGGCACCACCTCCCTCAGCTGATACAGTGTCTCTTCGTCCTCCTTACACGGGATTCCTCAAAAAAAAGTTTAACTCCTCGTCCCCCCTTGGATCAGAGTTGAGGCCAGAAAAAATGAGTGTAGTGCACCTGAGCGCCCAGATCCCAGCCTGGGGAGCAGCCGGGCGGTTGGACGGCTGTGTGACTGTGCTGCCCATTGGAGCTGGGTGGTGCTCTCTTAGCCCACCTTCCTCTTTGTCCTCGCTCTGGATGAACTGTCACTCTCTGGCATCTTCTATAAGTTCTTGACCTTCTACTGTTAAGGCACGTCCCTCGGATTTTTCCAGTCTGGAAAGGATAAAAAGCCACTGCAGGAAAAGAAGGAGGGCGAAGGCAGTTCTTGAAGCCTGGGGGACGGAAGACAGGGGGAGATGGCATAGAATTAGAACTCTGGGAGAGACTTGTACGTGCTGACTTAAACTTTTGGGGCCGTCGTTTTTCTCTTGCTGAGCAGTTATTAAGCACCTTCAGTCACACTGCCTTCCACTTCCTCAAAGTCTTTTCTAGTCCCTTTGCTTAGTTCTTTTGGAACTTAAACCTCTGTCACTCTTGTTATTTGCATATTTAAATGTTATTTTGATGGCACTCATGATGACCAACGTGAACACGCTGATTCTCTTATTATATGTCCTTTTATTTTCTTAGGGAAAGGGACTCAGAGAGCAGGGACCAGTAATTGGCCTCCTCCATTAGGGTCAGTAACGTTTCTGATCTTTTGAGCGCATCTTAAGACCAGCTGAGGGAGGGAGGGAGGGTCAGGGGTGGCAGGATGTGAGAGGAAGCCACTGCTCAGGGAGGGAGCTGCCAGGAGAGAGGGCCCTGAGGAGGGAGCAGTGAGCAGCTGATGCAGGAGGAGACCCCAGGGGGATGCCAGGGAGGCAGGAAGATCCTCTGTTTGAGGGGCATTGCTCGCCAGGACAGGGGTGTCAGAGCGCCCTGGTCAGATTTGGAAACATTCAGCTTGGTGGCGAGGCACTGCCTCTTCCCGGGGCTGTTCTTCATGGGTGAGTGATTGCAGCACAGACTTGACATTGGCCAACCCCAAACAGAGTCTGGGAGGGGCCCCTTATGGCACCTGTAGCTCCCACGTGGTGCGAGAGTGCTCCTGAAACTGGAGGCTGGCGGCAGAGACGCAAGACTAGCAGATAGCGTATCGTTCAGGGTGCTGCTGTTCAAAGGGTGGGCCCATTCAGGTAGGCTTGTTTGTTTTTTAATTGTTTACCTTTACATTTGCTTAACTTAAGCACAGTTACAAAAAAAAATTATACATGCCTTTTCATTGGGAATTATATACATGCACATAAATCAAAACAATGTGTTAATTACTGTTGTCAAATTTCTGATTAAAGCCATAGCTTTTTTTATTGTTGGTAAATTGATCATCAGCTCTCTTCACTTGTTTTCTCCTTGTTTTCTGTTTCAGTTGCTGATATGTGTTCACGATGAGTGGGATGGGAGAAAATACCTCTGACCCATCCAGGGCAGAGACAAGAAAGCGTAAGGAATGTCCTGACCAGCTTGGACCCAGGTTAGATTCTCACTGAGAATGAAAGCCACACGTGTGAGCCTTTGATATTTTATCACATTGATTTCACACCTGATTCAAATGCTCTGTGGTTTTTTTTCCTCCCTAACTGTCAAGTCTTTGGACAGTTATGTATTATTTAGCTTCCATTTTAGATATGCTAATCGGTTACAGATTTTATTATTCTTTACAAGAAGGGGAAAGTTACATACTTCTGGGTCCCCTGTGTACTTTGACTCTTAACACCAGTTTATTCTATATAATCTTGAATTTTTCACATTTTTACTCCTGTTTGCTTTTAGAATGTCATGACAAGACAACCCATAGTAAAAAAGTTTGCTTTTATATTTATACTGGCTTTTATTCTTTCTTTCTTTTTTTTTATATTTAAGAGCAAGAAATGAAATATTGAATCCCCTTGCTTTTGAGTTGGTGATAAAGACTGTGCGTCTTCAGTGACTAAAACAAATAACTTTAAAACAAGTTGCATATCATATCATATATCATTATGGGTGGAAGTATGAGTTGTTATAACCTCCATGCAGGGTAATTTAGCAGATTCTGTTAAAATTATAAATGCATATCTTCTTTTGAACTAGTAGTTCCATTCCTAGGAATTTTCCGACAATATACTTTGACACATGCAAAATGAGGTTGCCCATTTCAGCGTTGATTATAAGCACAAAAGATTAGGAAAAACCTAAACAGCTGTGATACACCCAATACAGCTCTGAAAAAGGATGAGGACACTCTTTATGGATTGATTTTAACAATATCAATATCTCTTGAGAATATTGTTATGGAGAAAAAGCAAGGTTCAGAAAATCTTGATGGAGTCCTACCATTTGTATAGAAAAGGAGGAGAATAAGAATTCTATATACTGTTTTAGGATAATTAAGAAACATAAGAGTTGTTACTCATTTGGGAGGATGAGGACTAGGCAAATGGGGAATCAGGGGTAGAAGAGAGACTTCATTCTTTTGATGATTTAAATTGTGCAAATGCTTTTTAAACGTTAGACAGCCACTTCTGTCCCGTGGCCAGTAGAAAGATCCTACGAGGAGCAGTAGGGAAGAGGACTAGGGAAAGAAGGAGGAAGAGCAGAAAGCCATTCCATTTTCCCCATCTGGTCGCCAAGCAAAACAAGCCGCGTAAATGGCCACCGTCCACACCGCAGCCCCCATCTTCCTGTGTGCGGCCTCTAGGTTCCCTGGGTCATCCTGGCCAGCCTCAGCCTTCTGTCTGTCAAACCGCCTTCAGGGCCCGGCGGTCCTGGCTGAGGAGGCCAGCTGGTAAATGGAGCCTGTTCTCTCACCACTGCTCTGCTGGTTCTCGGGATGAGCACAGCGCCTGCCTCCCCCGGGCCTTGGAGCACAGCCCCTCCTTCCCACCCATGTGTCATTTCGTTGGCATCTTCGGGGGGCAGGGGTGATGGAGGGAGGTGAAGGGGGTAGAGAGGTTCAGAATGGGAACTTAGCTCTTCTGCGCATGGCAGCCACTGTCTCCCTTTCCCTGGAATTAATAGGGTGGAAGCCAGCAGTGAAGACGAGACTTAGCAAAACCAATTCCGGTCGCTGCTCTACCAGTCACTCACTAGGTGATCTTGGACAACTCATGCAACCACTGTAAAGTGGAGAGATTGTGTTCTATCTTAGGTTTATTAGTACATGAGAATAAAGCTAACATTTAGAGGCAAACGTATGAATGTCTACTACAAATTACAAGATTTTATAAATTGGCATCACATACAAATAATTATATACTAAGGATACAGAGAGCTGCTGCATTAAACAACTTGCTTTTCTTATTTATTGTATTGTTTGAATGTCATCCAGTGGACTCTACCGTACTTGAGAAAAAAATTGTATGCTGTAATTACCAAAGGGAACTTTTGAGTTTGCTATTTCCTCAAATTCAGATGAGGAGATCTTGCCAATTTTTATTTTTTCCCTCCCTTCCATTAACATTCTCAAACTCAAGTCGAACTTGGACCGCTTGTTTACGTTTTGCATGTCATTCAGCTTGGACAGTTAACAAAGACCCTGGGGCCAGTTTCGCTTTTGTTTCTAGCTGTACTGTGGTTTTTAACGTTATCTTAAAAGGCCGTTAGGTTTGATTATGAACATCCTAAAGAAGTCTATGAAATCATAAAGATTTATTTTCATCATTTTGCTGTGCTTTATCAAAAATCATTGAAGTTTATTTATTCCTATTTTAACTAGGTTAACTTCCCCTCTTTTATTAGTCTTAAATAAATTTTTATAAGCGTGAGCTCCCTTATGTTTCTAAAACTCTTCTTTATTTATTCAACAATGAATTTGATACCTCTTTGTTACCAAGCACTGCATTAAGCATACTGGTGAGCAAATCATCCTGTCCTTGTCATTGTGAAGCTTACAAGTCCAGTGGGAGACATGAAACACATTGAACAAATGATCACACAAGTAAATATGTAATTACCAACTGGGGTAAGTTTGATTTCAAAAGAAAAACCATGCAACATTTAGGGCAGATTCGAGGGTTTTTTTCCACCAGAGTATTCCATGTTTCTATAAGTAACTTTTGTTTGCTCTCTTTATATTAGAACTTGGTTAACATGCTTCTCTTTTTCATAATAGCCCCAAGAGGAGCACTGAGAAACGTAATCGTGAACAGGAAAATAAATATATTGAAGAACTTGCAGAGCTGATTTTTGCTAATTTTAACGATATAGACAACTTTAACTTCAAACCTGACAAATGTGCAATCTTAAAAGAAACTGTGAAGCAAATTCGTCAGATCAAAGAACAAGGTAAGAGGAGTGAATGAATATTTTGGAGAGTTTAGTTGGTTTCTCTTTTTCCATGTGTGAGAAATCCCTTCAGAGTCCCTTTAATCCATTTCTTAGGTTTAAATTATTGATGAGAAGGTGATGTCACAGGGCAAGATGAATGCAGGTATCACTTGCAGTGGTTTATAAATAGGCTTTATATAAAATTCAACAATTCCCTAAAGACGGAGGGGGCCGAGGTGAGGCAGGGTGATGTCACTTTTCACCTAGTGAAACTCAGTTAGGTGCCCGCTGATTCTCCTCCCCTGCCTTAGAATTTTTACAGCTTACACAGCAAGCGACTGTCATAATTTGCAAGTAAGGAGCCAACCGAGGATGGAAACCAGACGTAAGGGAGTGAAGCACCTCCTGTTTCAGCTCGTCAGCATATTGAAGTGTGAGCCTCAACTGGCCATGCCATTAAATTAGAGTTTCATATCCTGAGTGACAAGAGATAGACTGGAAAGGCTCAACCTCTAGATAGAATTCTTCTGTGAAGTTGAAACACAGAACATGACAGCTTTCTTCCTGGGGTTTTCTTTTCTTTCTTTCTTTTTTTTTTTTTTTTCCTGAGATCATTTTCTGCCTCTCTTCTTTGATGTTTTTGCCTACAGAAAAAAAATTTAAGAAAATAATGTTTTAAAAATCACATTGGACTTTGTAGTGCCAAAAAAATCTGTATTAGGCAAGTCCAAACAGCGTCTTGGTGCCCAGGGCCAGTATATGCTCCTGAAGTCTTTATACACTGCTTTCCTTCAGGAGATAATAATCTCCTGTAATCTGTTTTTGAATGCGTCCTCTTAGAGTTCATATCGGTTTTTTTCTCTGCCTTTTATATAACATTTAAAAGAGGCAGATTTTAGAAAAATAATGTCTTTGTCCCTATAGCTGTGTGAGCCCAAAACTTTGCAAGTACAGTTCTGTCTTCGAAGAACTGAAACATATACACATAGCATCTACCACGCAGTTTCTAACACCAGCCCGCTCTGAAAATTAGTATTTCCTGGTTTCTCCATCAAAATTATATCATCGTAACATTCAGCTTTCATGGACTTTCTTCTCAGTTGCATGCCTCAGTCGCCTTCATCTCTTTCGTATTCCTTTTGTTCCTTTTGAGGTTCTCTAGTTAACAATTCAGTCTAATCTCAATTTGGTATCAGCAAATGGATAAAATCATATTCCTAAAATTTTTAGGAGAAATAACTGGTTCAAGGTAACAGTGCTTTGAAGTTGCTGCATTTCTAGGTTCTGGTATCGTTGCAGTGGAGAAATCATTAAGCTTCTTGTTGCCCCTTTCTATGGATTTTGAATGATTCGATTTTGTGAACATCCCACATTAGGTAGAACTTTCACACTTGAAAACAGTTATATGTGTATGTATTTTACTATCAAGATCTTGCACAGGTTTTACAGTTTTGCAAAACCTTGGTTATTCCCCCCTTCAAACCATAAAACACGTTAAGATGTGTCACACTGGGACTCTGCCGTACCTTCTCTGTGGGTGTAATCAAGGCCGCCATACCACGACCACCCAAGAAGCAGCGACAATAAAAACCCTGTCCCATCTCCCTCTTACAATATTGTTTCCATTAATTTGAAAAGTAACGCGTTTTGAAAAGGGAAGCAGCAGTTAAAACCCAAATGAAAGTACAAGTATACTTTTAACTTCTCGACCAATCTAATATTTTAAGAATATTGCTTGTTTAATAAATTGTTTTTTAGAGAGAACAGGGACCTTAGAATCAGATCGGGTGGAGGCTGGGTATGAATCCTGGTTCTGTCTCTTACAGACTTTTTGAACCTGGACAAATTATTTTCTCTCTCTGCGACTCGGTTTCCTCACATAGAATTTAGCAATCATATCTAGGTTGCACGGCTGTTGAAGAAATTAGGAGCTACGTAAATGCTCCCAGCAGGTACTCATCACAGTAAGCGTTTAGTACGTATTCAGTAAATATCTTTCCCACATTCAGTGGGAAGGCACCTTTTTTCTTCACCTATGCTCAGATCTTCATACAGTGAGCTCTTCCTTCAGATGGAAAGCAGGGGGAAAAAAGGTGGGGAAATGGTTATGAATATGCTCCCCTACAGGGTCATTTGAAGAAAGTCACATTTTTTCTGGGGCCAGAGGACTCCGCATCCACCAACAGCTCTGTGTGGCCACCTTGGTTTCTCTCAGCAGCTGGCAGCCAGCTAAGGTTCAAGAGCAGCACGTAGGTCGGATCGGAACCCTTCCTTCTCCCTCTGTGTGTGTCCACCCACCCAACTGTCAATCAGTGTAAATAGAATCCAACCATCATCTTTACAGCGTCACCCAAACTTAATTTGTATTGCAGTCGCAGCTATCAGGCTGAATAAAATCCTAACTGTCCTGAAGAGTTAAGCTGGATTGCGTGAGGTGCAACTAAAGGCTCCACAGTCGGGAAAGCGGGCTCCTGTGAAAGGAACCCGCCAGCGTCCAAAGCTCAGGCAGCTCAGCCAGGCAGGATGGGCTTTTTCACTCGAGTCTGCTCGGTCATCAGCTGCTACTCACGCTTCCGTAGGCTTGGGAACAAAGGCAGAGGATGATGGATATTTTTAAATGGCCTAAAGGATGGGGTTTTGGAGGGGGTTACCAGCTATCTAAATGATGAAACCTCCCTGGTCTGTAGCACTTTCCGAGACCTGTGTTTGGTAGACGCTACCTCTCCAAGAGCGTCACGTGGCAGTGCACCTTGGTAGCAGACCAAGTGCACACAGAGTCTGCACTTCAACCATGACACCAGCTTTTTGATATTGAAGTGGGGTGTTTCTTCCTATGTGATATGATGCTGGTAAATGTGGAAAACATCTGGCGTCTGTAACTTACAAAGAATAGTCATAAGTAGTGAATAAACTTTTTTCCTAACTGGGAAGACTAATATTGCTTCTATTTCACAGAAGAATAATAAGTAATATGAAAAATACAAATGATTTAATTATGGATTAGTGAGTCCAGTTTCACACTCCTTAGCTAGAAACTTAAATTTTAAAATTCCTATGGAAAATACCTGGCGACTCCTGTGCTCTTAAAAAATAAAATTGAAGCATAAAGTGACTGAAACGTGAGGGGAGTTCTAATGATTAATACATTTCTACTGCCCTCTTTGAGGTAGTATCTCCTCTATTACCCCAACGCTTTTTGTTCTTTTTTCTAAAATAATAATCTAAAATGAGTTGTATTGTTTGGAAAACATTTGTCACTTCATTTAAAGCCTCTTTAGTGCAGCATATTTTTTCATAAGATTTTTTTTCTTTATAGTATTTTATTTATTATCATTTATTTTTGGCTGCACTGGGTCTTTGTTGCTGCACGTGGGCTTTCTCTAGTTGCAGCGAACGGGGGCTACTCTTCGTCGTGGTGCGCGGGCTTCTCACTGCGGTGGCTCGCGGGCTCCAGAGCTCAGGCACAGCAGCTGTGACGCACGGGCTTAGTTGTTCCGCGTCATGTGGGATCCTCCCGGACCAGGGCCCGAACCCGTGTCCCCTGCAATGGCAGGCGGGTTCCCAACTGCTGCACCACCAGGGAAGCCCAGTGCAGCATATTTGAGTATAGGATGTACTTATCAGTCAGTGGAGAACTGGTTTCACCCTTTTGTTATTATTTTTCTGACCGTGAATAGCAATAAGAATGAAAAGGTATATTTCAAAAATTCACATTGGTGCAGGCTAGATTGGGGGGCGGGGTTCCTTGTTGAATCAGGCAACCTAAAAGATCGTCTGGTTTCTCATTGTGATTATTCTAATGATTTAATTTAGATTGTAGTGCCCATATGAGAACATTGGGATTACGGATTGGTTCATACATGTAAATTTCCCCTACAATTGCACATAGCATCAAAAAAATAAGTATTTTAAGAGAGGGGGTGGGGCAGTGGTGTGCTGGAGTCAGCTGGTTATCAAGCAACGAGAACCAATTGTTAAATTTCAAGAACTTTATAAGCCACTTGATAAGCACAGCCATTATTAAAAATTGTTTAGACGTACAATTAAATTATATTTAAAAACACAAAGGTAAGGAAAACTAAAACTCATCATTTCCTAATCATTGTACTGCATTTTACTATTATCTATGCTCTAGCGGCCTTTTGTGTCTTGTGTCTACATGATAGAAACACTAGGTAGTGGTGGTTACTGTGAATCTCTAATTAACATCTAACATTTTAACATTAGATAGACATTACATGCACACATAAAAAATATTGTCCACTTCAGCAAAAAAGTCACTTACAAACTGACAATTGAATTTCTACGTTCGATATCTTCTTCATGTATTTTCATTATTTCACTTTTGTCTCATTAACTTAAATGAAAATTTCAAACAACATTCATGTCAGAACTATATTCTTTCATCAGCTATAATTATAAGTTAGCTACAGATAAGAGTTTGGCAAAAAATCAACAAACATTCTATTAGAATCAGTTGGCTGTCTGGAATTTACAATAAAGGGTGTTGTATATTTTATTATCATTTGTAAATTATATACTCCACGTACTTTGTACTAGTAAAATTTGTAATCAACATTATGTAATCAACATTACTATTTTTTCCCCCAAGGAGCTGGTTTTTAAGCATTTCCCAGTATACCACTGGTGGGCATAGGAGGTTGTATTGTAAATGAAGGTGCGTCAAATTCATGAACTCATTATTTTAAAATTCAAGGGAATAGCAATGGAAACAACCTAATTCTAGCACATAAGAGTAAAATGTAGAGCCCGTTAAGATTATATTTTTCCTTCCAGTTTTTTTTCCCCCCATGTTAAATACATGAAGTTCTTGTGAGGGAAATTCAATTACTCAAAGCTGACGCCTAGGTGTGAACTAATAGCTGTCACCAAGCAGAGTGAGCAGAAGGGCTCCGATATCAGATCCCTTCCAGGGGTAGGATGTCTGCAAATCAGGCTTTGGGGTGATGCTTCCAGACATTGTTTATGTTCCATGTGATGAAATCTTAGGGTGATGGCAGAGTCATCCATTGCCCTGGAAAGGGTAGGCGTGCCCTTGTAGACACAGTCATACTGAAGTCAGTGTCATGGATCACCAGTCAAGTATTTATGACAGTACTAACTCTTGATCAGTTGGAGAATGAATAGGAGGAGACCGATGACATATGTGTTCTAAGTTTAAAAAAAACAAAAACAAAAATTAGTGGCCCTTTATACACTCCATATAGTTTAAATTTCAACTGTCAACTTCTTTTTCATCCTGTTCTTCTAAAGGTGCTGACGATAATTAAATGGACAAAGTCAGGCAGCCAGATGTAAAAGTGGGCCAGCAGTGTAGATTGTGTAATAGACCAGCACGAGCACCAAACTCAGTTGGCAGAATACGTTAATCAATATAATGAGCTTATTAAGAGCACGAGGGTTCTTTAAAATCAGATGAACGCGGTCTCTCTCTTCACCACAGTGTCTAAATAGCCCAACATCTCTGGGCCTTTACTTCCTAATCTGTAAAAAGGGGATGATAACGTCCACTACACATTGCTCGTGTGGAGACTGTGATCAATGTGTTTATAGAGGGTTTAGTCTAGTGCTTGGCAGGTAAGGAGACTTAGCAGTAGTTATTGCTCTTCTCACCATGGTTTCTGACATCTGGACTTGGAGTCCTCATCCAAATGAATCTAGGTTTTCTTGCTAAGGATTCAATATTGATAAGGAAACAAGTCGTTTTCGGATGTTTTCTCTGTTATGGTTGTAAACCTTAATATTCTGACAATGTTGATTCTTTTTATTGTAATACAGAAATAAGTAAACAGAGCTATCAAAACTATCCATTCAGAGACAGAACTCAGAAATGTAGTGCTTGGGGAGTTCCCTCGTGGTCCAGTGGTTAAAACTTGGTGCTTTCACTGCCGGGGCCCGGGTTCAGTCCCCAGTCGGGTAACTAAGATCATCCCGCAAGCTGGGTGGCATGGCCAAAAAAAATGTGCTTGGCGTGACCCTGGCTGCACCCCTCCCCCGGCTCTGTTGCCCCTGCTGCACCTTGTAGGCTCCTTCTCATCCCTGTTACCTGAGTGACATTTTTCAAGAACCTTTAAGGAGAACTAAAGAGGGCTGGAGTCATGGCACTTTTCATTTCATCCTTACTTACATCAAGACAGGAACGAATCCGGCCCTAGCTTATTCTTCTTTTTTTTTTCTTTTTTTTTTTGCGGTACGCGGGCCTCTCACTGTCGTGGCCTCTCCCGTTGCGGAGCACAGGCTCCGGACGCGCAGGCCCAGTGGGATCTTCCCAGACCAGGGCACGAACCCGCGTCCGTTGCATCGGCAGGTGGACTCTCAACCACTGCGCCACCAGGGAAGCCCCCTAGCTTACTCTTGAAGATTTGAAACTGTTACAGGGTTCCATGCATCTAGAGATAAAGCAAATTTTATTTCCTTGTTTGAGAATATCACCTGTGATCAGCAGTATGTCCTTGACATTGCAGTTTTTAATGAAAATAAAATACTTTCCCCCTGGTATGCATATAGTTCACTTTCGTATTTTCATGTGGATTTAGTGGCTCATACTATTAATGAAATCCTTAAAATGAGTGAGCAGGGTGGAATTCTTACTTTCGTTCCTCCTAGGAGCCCCTTGGTTTGGGGTTTTTTGGTTTTCTTCCCTAAGTATATGGAAGTTTTTTTGTATTTAACAGCTTTCAGATGAAGAGGATTTAAATAATTTAATGTGCTCTAATGCTTTAGGATTTTAACAATTTATGACATGAGCTCTCATTTCAAGACTTAAACTGGCTTCCACACTCTAATGGAAGTTAGGCATCGCTTGTTTTCTTGCTCACCTTGTACTGTTAGGGAAAGAAATTCGGACACCCTGCTGTCTGTATTGATCTCACTCGAGCAAACATTCATTCCATAAAATTTTTACTGAGTAAATACTGTATGCAGGGCATACTATGCATTCACTAAGGGGGAAGGAATCCAGCAGTCAGTAAGTACTTGGTTCTTTTCCTTGGAGCGTTCACTCATCTGGAGGGAAGTCTGCTTGTACGCGGGCAGCTGTGGAACACAGGGACAGTGGGAATAAGTGTAATTACCGATGCTGGTACAGGCTTCAGGGAGGACAGTGAAGTTGATGTGGGCCTTGCTGTAAGTGTAAGATCTAATAGATGAGAGAGCAGGGGCCGGGGGGAGGAGAGAGACCTTCCAACAGGGAGCAGAGAACCCCAGGAGCCCTCCGTGGCCCCCGGTGTGTGCGAAGTCGGACTGTTCAGCTACAGTAAGATGTAGTAAGATGGCTTGAAGCATTTGGTTGGATTTGAGGCTGAAGAGGGCAGGTCAGAGCCAAATGGGACAGTCAGCGCAGGACCATAAGCAATTTTGAAATTTGGAGAAGGTGACGTAAAATGAGAAAGTCCTAACTATCTACAGCAGAATTCACTTGACGTCACCTACTATGGTCTCCAGACTCTAGAGATACCCTGTACTAGGAAGGGGAAACTTTTTTTTTTTTTTTTAATGCGGCTGATTCCTGGGGGCGGGGAGTGGAAGGCACATAACTAAAGAAACAAGAAGAAGAAGGAAAAACTAAGTGAAAACATGAGAACAATAAAATGTCTCATTCATCTGTAACAAGAAACAATACTTTATTTCAAAAGACTTTCATGGGACTTCCCTGGCGGTCCAGTGGTTAAGACTTCGCCTTCCAATGCAGGGGGTGCGGGTTCCATCCCCGGTCGGGGAGCTGAGATCCCACGTGCCTTGGGGCCAAAAAGCCAAAACATAAAACAGAAGCAATGTTGTGACAAATTCAGTAAAGACTTTAAAATTGGTCCACATCAAAAAATGTTTTAAAAAAATTAAAAGCCTTTCATTTATTTTTATAACTTGTTGAGGGGACTTAAAAGGAGCAGGAAGAAGTGAAGGGGAAAAACGACAGATAAAAAGGCAGTAAGACCCGCAAAGACCAACAGAGAGCCTGGCAGATAGAGAAGGCTGGTAAACATCCTCAGAAGCATGCGTGTGCAAGTCCAAACACAAAGGTGGAGACATGTTTTAAATATAAAATTTTATAGTTTCTTATGGCATTTTCACTAATGACTTAAAAGCAGAGTCATTTGGCAGCTGTGGGCACGTAGATAGGGGCCCTTGGGCTGAGCGCGCCCCGCCCGCCCCCCACGTTGACCCTCCCCTGAGTGGTCCACGGGAGGTGCGTCAGTACGCCGCTGCCAACCTGCTGCCTCTGCTACCGCTCGGGGGCTTGGGAGTGTCTGCATCTTCCACTGTGCCCGGGGGAGCGATACCAGGCCTTTCCTCGGCGAGAATCGGCTGAAGATACTCGAGGAAACCCCCCTGAAAGGACGCCAGCTGATCCTCCTGCCCCAGGTTCACTGCCTACCGGGAGCCTGTGACAAAGTCCCAAAGAAGAACCTCACCGCAGCATCCAAGTCCCTGTGTGGTCTGTCTCTGGTCGTGCCATACTCCCCCTTGCTCTACCCTACAAACCCCCTGAACTTCCATCCCCTCACCTACAGGGTATGCCGTCAAGTGCACTGCACGCATTTCCTGGCCTCCATGCCTGCTGCCTGGAATGCTTCTCTCTTCGTCCCCCTCAGCTGGTTGACCACTACCCACCTTTAATAGGCCACTGGGGTGGGGTAGGCTTATAGAGCACCGTGAGAAGGCATCCAGGCTGGATGAGGGTAGAACCTCCAGTGGCCAGGGCCCTTCACCAACACCCCACGTCTGACCGTCTGGCCCAGTGCTGTGTTCCTGTATCCCGTCTCTTCAGTGTGTCTACCCTAAGACTGCTACCCTGTTGCGAATTGTTGCTACCACAGACTTGTGTGTTTCTTCTTTTGTGTCACTGGGACTCTTTCCTGCCTTTCTGGAATGCCTCCCTTTCCCTGTTGCTGTCTATTCCCAGTAGAGTCCTACTGTTCCTTCTTCAAGGCCCATCTCAAAGGCTGCTGTTTTAAACAAAGAACTTCTTAATTCCCAACCAGTATAAGACTCATGTCCTTTGAATCTCCTATCATTTCTTGTCCTATCTAATCTTATTCTGATGAGGTTTTTTGTGGGCTTTTCTTTTTCTTCCCCAGTTGAATGACAGACTCCTTGATGGCAGAGATTGTATCTAACGCGTCACTCACACCTGCCGCAGTTCTGAGCACAGTGTTTGTCTTATATAAAATAAATATCTGTCACATTTTTCTGATGCCAGCCTTCATCTAGCCTTGTATAATGGCTTTATATTGGGGGGAAAGAGCAGCCTAAGTTAAAGAACTTGAAGTTTTTATTCTAACAATTGGGTGAGTACATTCTCTTATACAGGGTTGATAAATTACAACTTCTCTTGTAACAAATAATATCTTTTTATACATTTTTTTAAACAAATTTATTTATTTATTTATTTTTGGCTGCGTTGGGTCTTCGTTGCTGTGCACGGGCTTTCTCTAGTTGCGGCGAGCGGGGGCTACTCTTCATTGTGGTGCATGGGCTTCTCATTGCGGTGGCTTCTCTTGTTGTGGAACATGGGCTCTAGGCGTGCGGGCTTCAGTAGTTGTGGCTCGTGGGCTCAGTAGTTGTGGTGCACGGGCTTAGTTGCTCCGCGGCATGTGGAATCTTCCCGGACCAGGGCTCGAACCCGTATGCCCTGCATTGGCAGGCGGATTCTTAACCACTGCGCCACCAGGGAAGCCCACGAATAGTATTTACAGTATTTTAGCTTGTCTCCTTAAAGTGCACTTGTGTCTTAAGGAACATTTGGGTGGTGAACTTTTAACTTTCATAGACTCTGGTTAAGTTTAGCTCCTTATCTTAAGAGAAGATAAGGATGACAGATCTACATGGCTTGTCACCTAGGGTATACTTTGAAATCCTGAGGGAGTGCTGAGTTTTTTTATACTTTTTAATAATGATTTTTATTATGATCTTTAATTAACGTGGAATATGTTCCCTAACGATTTTAAATAGACGTATTGTATCCGACTAGAATATATAACATAGAAAGCATAGTCACACTTTATGCTAGTGCTGTGCAGATACTGGATATATTGGTTTTGAAACAACTTATATCTAAAGATTTTGTCATATACGTTTAGATTTCCATGAGCTAAAGTGTACATCTATTCATTCTTCTTAGTTTGAAGAATGATGTAATTTTAAAAATTGAAGTATATTACAGTTTTGTGTTAGTGTCAGGTGTAAATTACATTGTTGTGTTAGTTTACAGTGTTGTGTTAGTTTCAGGTGTACAGCAAAGTGATTCAGTTATACAGATAGATATATCCATTCTTTTTCACATTCTTTTCCATTATAGGTCATTACAAGATATTGAATATAGTTCCCTGTGCTATACAGTAGGTCTTTGCTGTTTATCTATTTTATATATAGTAGTGTGTATTTGTTAATCCCAAACTCCTAATTTACCCCTCCCCTTCCCCTTTGCTAACCATAAATTTGTTTTCTATGTCTGTGAGTCTATTTCTGTTTTGTAAATAAGTTCATTTTTATCACTTTTTTAGATTCCACATATAAGTGATATCATATGATATTTGTCTTTCTCTTTCTGACTTCTCTTAGTATGATAATCTCTAGGCACATCCATGTTGCTGCAAATGGCATTATTTCATTCTTTTTTATGGCTGAGTAGTATTCCATTGTATATATGTACCGTATCTTCTTTTTCCATTCATCTGTCAGTGGGCATTTAGGTTGCTTCCACGTCTTGGCTGTTGTAAATAGTGCTGCTGTGAACATTGGGGTGCAATAATGATGTAATTTTTGAGAAATGAATTAAATATTTGGAGTGTTGTAAGGAGAAGATAACAAGAGTTTCCAATTATAACTTACTCACTCTGTGTGTGTGTGTGTGTGTGTGTGTATAATTCACTATTTAAGATTAGAAGTGGCTGAATACAATCAAATTTATGTGTAGTGATTTTAATATAGGAATAGATTAAAAATATAGAGCCTAAATACCACTATTTGACCCTTCTTTTTATTGCCATTCTCTGGTTGATGTAGGCTTTAAAGTAGATTTTTCTTCGTTTTTTTGTTCTTTGGGTTTTCTTTGTTTCTCCAACCTGTTGCGCTGGTAGCACGAGGAAGCGGGAAATGTGGCCGCCTTTGTGTGCTTCAGGTCCAGTTAATTTTCAGACTGAGATGGACTATACAGTAATAAATTATTATACAGGCAACTGTTTTAATAGGTCCTTCCAAGGAGACTTTTTTTTTCTGGTTTGATGAGTTTTTAATTGTGGCAAAAAGTATATAACATAATCTTACCCTCTTAACAATTTTTAAGCGTACATTGTTGCATTGTTAATTGTGTGCACACTGTTGTACAACAGACTTAGAAATCTTTTGTCTTCTGTGATGGAAACTCTATTCCTATTGACCAGCTGCCATTTCCCCTCCCCACAACTGCTGGCAGCCACCTTCTGCTTTCTGTTTCTGTAACTCTGATGACTTTAGATACCTCATGAATAAGTGGAATCATGTAGTATTTATGTCTTTGTGGTTGGCTTATTTAACTTAGCATAGTATCCTCAAGGTTCATCCATGCTATACCATATGATAGGATTTTCTTCTTTCCAAAGGCTGAATAATATTCCATTTTATGTGTATACCACATTTTCTTTACCTATTGATCCATCAATGGACATTAAGATTCCTGCCACATCTTGGCCATTGTGAATAATGCCATAGTGAATGTAGATACACAAATATCTCTTGGAGATCTTGTTTTCTATACCTTTGAATATATTTACCCAGCAGGGTGGTCGCTGTGTCATATAGTAGTTCTATTTTTAAATTTTTGAGGAACTTCCATACTGTTTTCCATAGTATCTGCACCATTTTATAATCCTTCCAATAGTGCAGAAGTGTTTTAATTTCTCCACATCCTTACCAGCACTTGTTATTTTCTGGTTTTTTGCTAGTGGCCACCCTAATGGGTGTGAGGTGATATCTCACTGTGGTTTTGATTTACATTTCCCTGATGATTAACGATGTTGAGTATCTTTTGCAAGGAGACACTTTGAAAAGAATAAGTATCTAATTCCATATGACATCGCTGAATGCCTTTATAGTCAAGTGTCTTAGTATCATAAATTGCTGAATAGTTTAGGGCACCAAACATGACCATAAAAGCTGAGCATATGGGGAGGAGGTTCTGAGGTACAAGAAGGAAGATCTCTTGAGGCAAATCTGAAATCAGTAAGAAAATGAGAAATAACACAATGGCATTGAGATTTCCCTTTTAGACATTTTCCCTCGCTTTAGCCAGCTCTCACATTGCCCTAAAGAATGTTTCTTTCCCTGAAGCCTTTTACATTAAACCTCTTTATATAGGTTCCAGGCAAGGAAGAAGAAGTATGGCCTTCATCCATCTGACTTGTTATCTGTTGTCTGTAGTCGTGGGGTGAGCAGATCGAGGCAATCCCCACTTCTTTCCTCCTCTTATGACTGCTGTTCACTCTGAAATAGTTTAGTTCATTTCTACTTAGAAAATGTTCACCTTTTCCTAATTACTGAGTCATTTATCTCTCCTAATAAGTGTAGGAGTCCATTTTTAATCCTCTCATCTTTTCTATCACCCCGCCTGGTGTTTTCAAAGTAATACTTCCAGGAAAAGAATGATCATGTTCTTCCTCTTAGCTTTGTTGGTAAGAAATGGAGACCCTTACAGCTTATGCTTTCCCTCAAGTGCAGAGTTGAGTGAAAATTGGCCTTCTGCAGTTTTGAGGCTTATTACAGTTGTTAGTTAGCTTTTATTCCAGAGTTAATCTTATCAGCACATCAGATCTTGAATCCTATTTTGTTTACTAAGAATGTGACAGTGAACGATAAGTCACAGAATATAAGAATTGCCGGTGTGCTTATAATAACTTATTGATTAAAGACTCTGGATACCCATTAACTTTAACCTGAGAATTGATTTTAATTTAACCATTTTTTATTGTGGTAAAATATACATAACATAAAATTGTTACCACTTTCAAGTGTACACTTAAGTAGCTGTGTCACTGTTGACCAGCTGTCCTCAAAAACACTGCTACTTTTGGTCTGTACTCTCTCCATGCTCGTTCACTGGCTTCCCTTCCTCATCTATCTCTTGACCTTCTTTCTGTCCCCAACTAAATCCCCTCCTTCGTCGGTTTTACCTGTTTCCACCCTTCAGCTTTCACATCTGTGCTACATCCTGTCAGCTTCAGATCTCAGGCCTTTCCATGCCTCTCATTGCACAGATGCCCAGTGAGGGCCTTCCCCAGTCCCCTCTCCCCAGCCCTTGCCATTTCATCCCGCATCCAGATTTCCAGCCACCTGGTAGGCATCGCCCCTGGGTGCCCCATATCCCAGACAACTCAGTCTCTCCTCTGCCTCCTTAGCAGAATGGTGTGTCCAGTTCCCTGTGCTCAGTCTCAGGCCATGCCAGCACCACCTGTTTTGTGCTCATCTAGGCTAGAAACCTGGGTCCTGGTCACATCGACCTCCTCTCCCTCTTCACCATATGCAGCCAGCCAGTCAGCTCTGTCAGGTCCTCAGCGTGTCCTGTGATTATCTCCACCCCTTATATTTCCCATTTTTATTCTCAGCACCCTATTTTAAGTCATCTTTTGTTACCTTAACTCATCTCTGCTTCTCTACCTTCTATAGTTCATCCCCATTGCTACCAACATTGATTTCCTAAAAATGTGTTAGATATGTAACTCTTGTTCCAAAAACTTTCGGTGAGCCTCTTCTGCCTACAAAATAAAGTAAAATGTCTTCACATGGTGTTCGAGACCCTCCACCATCTGGTCTCAACCATTTTGGGTTTGTCACCTGCTATTACCTGTCTAGCCATTCTTCTAGGCAGACCTGAAGCCTTAATTACTCTTTAACCCAAAGCTGCACAGCTGGTGTTTTCATTGTTCGGTAAAATACGTATTTCATTTTGGCATGTAATACAATAGTTTAAACTTAAAAAAAAAACAACTCCCTGTGACCATGTAAACACTTTGATGGAAGAACCATAGCTTGTTCGTTCTTTCTTCCTTTCTTTCTTTCTTTCTTTCTCTCTCTCTCTCTCTCTTTCCTTCCTTCCTTCCTTCTTTCCTTTCCTTCCCTTCCCTTCCCTTTTCTTCCCTTTTCTTCCCTTTTCTTCTCTTTTCTTCTCTTTTCTCTTCTTGCCTCGCAGCAGAGCTTGAGAGATCTTAGTTCCCTGAGCAGGGACTGAGCCCAGGCCTTCAGCAGTGAAAGCACCTAGTCCTAACCACTGGACCACCAGGGAATTCCCAGCTTGTTCATTTTTATATCCTTCCCCTAAGCCTTGCACATATGAGATGCTTAATAAGTGTTTATATAAAATAATTGCCAAAAACTAGGGTTTAGAGAAAATGTCAAAGCAACATGAAATTCAGATTTTCTTCGGATGCTTCAAGAAGGTGTGAATAGAATAGTGGAGGGAAGAAAGATAGAAGGCAGTTAAGGACCATCATTAACTACTGTGTCTGTTTGAAACAGCACCACATGAAATAAATTCCAGTGGTGTCGTCTGGAAATGACCAGGGACCGTGCCACGACTGTACTTAAACATGACGATTTCTTATTAACTCACGATTATATCTGGATGCCCACTATGTGTCACATACTGTGCGAGTTACCAGAGATATAAAGAGAAGCAAAACACTGTCCCTAAATCCAGGGACTCATTAATGAATATCATTAAGGCCTATTTAGAGTACCTTGTCCTCAGCAAAGGTTTATTCCCTTCTCCCTGGTGTGAGAACTCACCCTAGAGGGAGACCTGTGGCTATCCAGCCTGGCCTGTGCCTACGTTTAATAAGTGATAAAGCTGGCATTTGGGTCTAAGAAAAAGAAGAAATGATTATAGCAAGTCAGTAAGTACTATGACAGGTAGATGGATGTCGATCTAAGGGAAACTGGGATAACAGAGAAGGTAGGAAAGAAAACTTTTTTGATCTCTAAGAATATATTGAAGTCTACCATGTAGGTAATGTTTCGATAGATAAAGGTTGATACTAAGAATCAGATTCTTTATATCGAAGGCTACTGTATTTTTTCTTTAGCAGTATTAAAGACGTTATATAAATATATCCATACATACTATTTTCAGCTACCTTTTCATCCCTTCTGGAAGCCTGCTCTTTTCTTTTCTCTATCCCTGCTTTACCCAATTGCCAGACTCCTTCAGGGTTGATACCATGGTCTATTTTATAGATAAGGAAACTGCTTTGCAGAAACAGTTAGCAAGGTTGAGGCCTTAAAACTAGCAAATGAGGGGCTTCCCTGGTGGCACAGTGGTTGAGAGTCCGCCTGCCGATGCAGGGGACACGGGTTTGTGCCCCTGGTCCGGGAACATCCCACATGCCACGGAGCGGCTGGGCCTGTGAGCCATGGCTGCTGGGCCTGCGTGTCCGGAGCCTGTGCTCCGCAACGGGAGAGGCCACAATAGTGAGAGGCCCGCGTACTGCAAAAAAAAAAAAAAAAAAACCTAGCAAATGACAAGCTGGTGATTCTGAAGCCTGTGCTCTTTCTACTGTGTTCCATACCTACCTCTGAGAATGGTGGTCAAGTCTTCACCTTTACCTTTGTTTATTATGAGAGAAAATGTTGATCTACAGAGAGATTCCAAAAGCAGCACACTCAAAACCAAAATAAAGATTTATAATAGGTACTGCTGTGTCATTAGGGGTAGTTTTAACACGTATTCTTCTCAGAAGAGCTTTCGATGATTGGGGATTGGGTGTGACTTCATTAAACATCTTAAACCTTATGGCGGCTGCAGTCAAGGGCTATGAAGCGTTGTAGGTTGAGAAACTATAACAACAAACGGCCCTTCTGGGTTATGAGTGCCTCTCCTCCAGGCTCCTGTGTGTTCTAAACACTATGCGTTTCCAACCAGGCTTCTTTGATTCTGGATAAATATGTTCAATATTGTCTTTTTCTAGTTATCTCAGCATCAAAGGATGAAAAGAAAACGATGCTGGGAATTCCCTGGAGGTCCAGTGGTTAGGACTCTGCACTTCCATTGCAGGGGGCACGGGTTCAATCCCTGGTTGGGGAACTAAGATCGCACAGGCTGCGCAGCACGGCCAAAAAAAAAAAAAAGAAAGAAAGAAAAAAAGATGCTAAGGTGTTGTTGACCAGAGAAAAGAATCTCTCATAGACATGAAATTCTTCTGAATACTGTTGCTCTGTATTCAGAGCATTCACATTTTTCCAAGAGGCAGATGACCAACATAAAATACATAGGAAATATGTTGTGAATTTACATTGTATACTTTCAGAGGCAGAATTACCACTAAGCTAGTGAAGCTTAAGACTCAGGGCCTCTTCCTGCACTGACCTTTGTGAAGTCACGTTCTTGATGAGGAAACTGCATTTGGGTCAGGAAGCACTTCTTCATAGGCATTTCAGATAATTTGTCTAGAGAGATCTCAGAAGAAGAAATCTGAAGCTTCTTCAAAGCTCTAGTATCTACTGTTTCTTTTCTCATTGTCTATAAAAAAGAATGAGAGGGCTTCCCTGGTGGCGCAGTGGTTGAGAGTCCGCCTGCCGGTGCAGGGGACGCGGGTCCGTGCCCCGGTCTGGGAGGATCCTGCATGCCGCGGAGCGACTGGGCCCGTGAGCCGTGGCCGCTGAGCCTGCGCGTCCAGAGCCTGTGCTCCGCAATGGGAGAGGCCACAACAGTGAGAGGCCTGCGTACCACAGGAAAAAAAAAAAGAGAATTATACTTAATTTTGTATTCTTAAAGAGAATCCCTTCTCTCTGATTGTATCAGCTTCTGGTCCTACAAAACAGATCTATCCCTATATGCCAGCAAAGTTTATAATATATATGAGGTCAGAAGCAAAAGGGTCAGCATCCACAATGAAAATGCGGGCTCACACATGTCGGGTGCTGACTGGGCTGGGAGCTACTGTTTACATACACGATCATCCCACTTCGTCCACACAACACCCTGTAGGGTAGGTTTACTTATTAACTCCATTTTACAGAAGGGGAACCTAGGGTTTAAGTGCAAGAGTTGAGACTAGAATTGAAATCCAGATTTCTACTGAGCTCCAAAGCCATTGTCTCCCAGTGGAGTTGAAAAATAGAATAAACGTGTTGCTGCCCTACTGTTTACTCTTGCTTTCTTGTGCCATTTGGAAGAAGTTGTGACGAGGGAATTGGGTAAGCATGTTATCCGTTGAATTTAAGATATCCTGCGACGTCGGGGCTTAGTTCCTGGGAAGAATATTTTTTGTACATCCCTATTTCAGAAGAAGATGTACACGTTCAAGGCAGTTCTGCTTTTCCTATCAGGAAAAAAAAAATGATAAAAGATCCCAAGAAAATAGAAAGTTGCTGTCTAGACCAAAAATGACTTCCTGGTATTTAGCCAGAAAATTGGATACCAAGCTTGTTTCAGAACATCCATTTTGTACCCTGATGCGAGCAGATGAGGAGTTGTGGTGCCAGAGTGAATGTTCCTCGTTTTCTCTGTCCACCTCATTTGTGCAGTGTAACCTCTGGAGAAGCAGCACTTCTGGCCTATTAAGGTGTCCACTCCCATTTCAGGGAGTGTATTGGGAGCAAAACAGACCTTACTGACAGTCACTGTGACCACCCCAATACTCATTGCATTGGTGACCAGAAGGAAAGTGAAGGAACGGGATCCGGGGGCTGTGTTTCACACAAGGGAACTCAGCTGTATTACAGGACTACATAGAGTGTGTTTTAACTTGGGTTCTGAAAAGGAAGAACGTGCAATGCAAACTTGCCCCTGGAAAATGAATTTTATTCGATTTCAGATATTTAGACTTAATATTTTAGATATCCGTAGCTGTTGGTAGCCTTACGTTTCTCATTTCTGTCAATCTGAACAAAAGAAAGCCCCTTTCAAACACAATCACGTAGAAGATTGTACCCAGGAGAGAAAAACTGTTCATTAAAATGGACTGGGATTCTGCGCTTACAGTGTTAGGACCTTGATCACCTGTAATAGACTTAGACTCCTTTTGGGCCTGTCCGTTTTGGAAATAAGGCATTTTGCCTTGTGGAAGAAAAGTGAAACGCATAATGTTGACATTTGGCGTGGTGCTTCTTCCACTACATTCATGACCGAGGTACCTTTCACTCCCATTAGAGCCAGGTGGGGGACGTGGCAGAATCCCCGAGTCGTTTGGTGGCGTGTGTAGCTTCTATTTCTGGAGACCCGAAGTACTTCTCAGTAGACTGGTGATTCCTTATTTAAGACTATCTACATTAGACGGGTATATGCATACCACCATTCTGTAAGATTCAAAGTGTTATACGTGATAGAGGGAGAAAAAGGAAAGGAAGAACAAAAAAGCAAGCCCTGTTGGAACGGACATGAGTTTTCTTTACCAGCCCAAATTAAGTTCACCTTCTTAAGACCTTTTTTTTCTTTTGATAGGCTATCTTCAATTTGTAGATCCTTTCTGTCAGATTAGAAAAAAAAATAACGTATAGTACATTTTATTTTTATTTATTTATTTTTTTGCGATACGCGGGCCTCTCACTGTTGTGGCCTCTCCCATTGCGGAGCACAGGCTCCGGACGCGCAGGCTCAGCGGCCATGGCTCACGGGCCCAGCCGCTCCACGGCACGTGGGACCTTCCCGGACCGGGGCATGAACCCGTGTCCCCTGCATCGGCAGGCGGACTCTCAACCACTGTGCCACCAGGGAAGCCCAACATATAGTACATTTTATTTGGAATATTATTAGAGAACTAAAATTGTCAGAAGTGAAAGAAATTATTTTTGTCTTTTTGATTATATGGATGTATGTCTCTTGTGATTGAATTAGTGAGTCTTTTTTTTTTCCCCTACTGCCATGGTTTCTTAAGAAAGAAACACAGAACTTTAAACTTTAAAAACCATTTTTTTCCCCTAAGATTTATTTGTAAGTTAATTGCTTGGAATGGAGGATATTTTCCATCAAAACAGTACAGTTTTGGTGATGAGATTCCTGGACCAGTTCCATAAAGCCTATTGTAACCAATAATGCTTCTAACTAGAATAGTTCTTAATATATGAGAGGTATATACAGCTGTGTTTTAAATTTATAGTGATGGTGTAGTGATAAATAGGGTACAGATTTTTTTAGAAGCATTACTAAATTTATTGTAACCTTTCCTTTCTGTTATATGTCATTTCAAGCATAGATAACTGTCCTGTGAGGCTCCATGGACATTATTAATATTAAAAAAGAACTCTCTTACCCCAAAAGGTGGGAACCACTGACCCGATATTTATTACAGGGTGAAGGGTACTGTAGAGGCTAATCAGTCAACACACGCATGTATTTCCTGGGAGGATCCTGGACTTCCAGAGGCCTGGAGCATGGTTGCCTCTTCCTTCCTTTCTGCCCTGGGAGGCTCTCCTGGACCCTTCCCCCTCCAGGCCCCCACTTGCCAAGACGCTTATGAGAGGAGAGAGTTCCAGAAGGGCAGGCCCGTGGTGATGGGGAGGGTCAGGCCTGGGTGTGTGAGAGTCTGAAAGCTAGGCACTCAAGCTGGCAGAGTAAAGCGGAGGCGCTGGGCCAGGGTTATCTTTCCTTCTCTTCACCTGCCTCCCATTCCACTGTCTTCCTTTAAATTAACCACTCTCTTTATTTCTACTGGGATTTTTTTTTTCTCTTCCCCTGATCTACTGCAGCACAAAATTCAGGTTTTTACGTGCATTTCTTGTCTTTGAAGCAAATGTTCAATTCTGGAATTATTTAGCTAGTGAAACAGATAAAGTGAAGGTAACAAAGGGAAAGTCACAAACTTTCAAGGAGGTCTTTAAAACTCATAATAAATTGTGCTCCAGATGTTCTTTGAAATATAAACGAAGCTCTATTTCAGGCTTTGTCTTTCTTCCCAATTTCCTCTTCAGTCCTTAGAAAGCCCTAAATTTATCTCTTTTGATCCCACAGGAGGTACTTGTGGGTCTCCCGAACTTCCATACCATCCCGCTTGTGTCTGTTTGTCTTTCTCTCCTTCTCTCTCTCTCTTCTTTCCCTTTTCTTAATTTCTATTGGAAGAGACAAAGACCACATAGATAAACAGTGGATCTTAAGTTACATGAAGAGTTGAAGTATGGCTCATCAGTATTTCAGAGGAAATATTCTAAGTGGGGTGCTGAGAAATGGGGGTCAGGCCACCTGTGCAGTTGGAGAGGTGAGTACTGAAGTCGACTGACATTACCTGGCTGACCAGGTGGACAGCTGAGATTTTGGTCCCTACTTAGTGGCTTCAAAGCAATAGCAGATTTACCCTCAATAACCACCTTCTCAATACAGCAGTTACTCAGAATTGTAAGACTACACTCACTGCCCATCCGTTGCCTACAGGACACAATGACGCTATTTTCATATTTTAAAAAATACAAATTATGAACAGTATATTTTTTCCAAATTGACCCTCAGCGTGTAGAGGTAGGGGGAGGTGGCCATCATGAACCTGAAAGATTATGGATCCAGCGCCAGGATCTGTAAAGACCTGATACCAGGTTTTCTTGTTCAGAGTCACAGTACTATAATATTTATATAGGTATAGTTGATTATGATAACTCCCTTAGTAATGCTTCTCTTCTGTATACCAATCTGAGGAGCCCCTTCGGTTCTTTCCATGTACTATAGACTTAATCCTCCCCTTTGGGAATTGAGATTTTAAAGCTGAGTTCCTGGTTTGCATATTAGGATAAGGAAGAGGAGAGGTCTAGACACTCGTGTGTTCTCGCTTCACTCCTTAACTCAGTGACTCGTGCTTTTCTTAGGAAGGACAGATACATAACCCATCTTACAGAGAGATACTTTTGTGGTTAAGTGACTGTAGCATTTTCTCTTTTAAGTTCACCCAGCAGGTTTACTTGGAAAATTGGACAACTTATTTTTATTCCTGTGGAGTATGCTCTCAACCTGAATTTTTGAGACCTATAAGTCCTAATTTCCTTGGCAGTTGGGTTTATCCTGAGAGGATAATATAACAGATCGTTAACCTCCCCATTTTTATTTTCCAAAATTCTTTAGAGCTGCTACACTTTGGAGAACTAATTTGGCCCTGTTAGCATCCTGAGGTGTATGCATTGTTCCTGGTGTGTTGATGGAAGTTTATTTTGAGTTAAGTAATCAGCTCTTGCCATGTTCAGTCTGTGATGAAAGCATTCTTAGTGAAATCTTAGATAATTAGAGTCTCTCTTCATTCAGCATCTGGATCAATGCTGTATCCTAAACGTTACTCTCCAAATAAGCTGAGTGTTCCAGCCAAGTAAATTAAAAACCTCCTAATACTTACAGATTTATAAATTTCATTTTTCTTTTATTGCATAAATCCACAACACTTTAAAGAAACAATCTGCTCACCCTATTTCAGCACTCGGCTTCACCATGGCAGTGTGCCTCCAACACACAGGAGGGCGAGGCTAATCTTTTTTATCTTTGCATCCTCACCATCTGATATCGTGTTTATGTTTCCCTTAAACACATGAAATACTACCTTCTTGAAAACAAAATTACAAATAAAAATTAGAAAGTAAAATCCCTTATACCATCTGTGTGCTTGGAGTTGATCCCCTATAACCTGCCCAGAACACTTGAGGGCTCTTTCCACTGTTTTCTCCAGAGTACGGATCAGCTAAACTCTTATTGAGTGTCTGCATGGGTCAGTATGGGCCAAGCAAAGATGACGGGGATGCAGAAATGAAAAACACAGCCCCTGGCTCAAGGACTCCACAGTCTCTAGGGAATTCTGAGGAGCTCCAGATCAAATCAGATGATTTCCATATGGTGTAGTAAGTGATATATATTATGGTTGTGTTTTGGAGGAACGGAGGGTAAAAATTTGGCTCCCCTGAGATTCCAGGAAGATTTCCTGAAGGAAGTGACACCTGGGACCAAGGACCAAGAAGGCCTCAATCCTGTCCAGTACAGGTAGTGGCACCCAAGAACCCAGCAATGCCTGGCCTGCTCTTTTGAAAATACCCCAGTTGAAGTAGATTTTCCGTGTGTCATGTTGCCCTGCTTGGGCTGGTCCAGAGAGACAGAAAACTGGTGTTTCCCTTCTAAGAGACAAACACTATTGGCCAAAAAAAAAAAAAAGGCAGCATTATTGTAATATTTAAAAAGGAAAGAAATTTACATTTGGTAAAGTACTCATATTTTATCCCAATGAGAGTGAAAATTTATGTTTTCATTGTTACCATAGATAACTGAAGAAATTTTATTACTGTTAATACTGACATTGATTTTTTAAAAATTTTAAATTTATTGGTAGAAAAACCATAGAAATGATACTGAATTTAATTCATTAACGAGCAATGTCTCAAGATAACTTCAATAAAATACCCTCTTGTAAGTTTCTGATTCAGTTCTGTTTTATCACAAAGGGGTGTAACTTTCCTTTAGTAGAAACTTGTCCATTTCTATTTCTTTTCACTTGACTTAGCCTGACGAAGTCCGTCCTTTCCATTTTTTAAACATGCATGATTTCACATTCTTTTTGTTATACAGTTATTTATATTACATTATTCAATGTCTTTTTTTATTTGTAATTTGTCAACAGGTTTATTGGATTCTTGTCTTTGTAAGACTGCTTGTAATTATAAATGCAGAGTAATAATATTACTTAGCACCTTTCTTCTGTGGCGCTCAGAGTTCTTCACATACATTATCTTATTAAGCCTCATAACATCCCTGGGAGGCAGGGGCATTTTGCAAGCGATTATGGATTGCTTTGCTGAATCAGCACAGCCTCACAGCATTATGATAAGCTTGGAAAAGATTGAGGTCATGTACTAACTTGCTCTCAGGAAAACCCACATGCAGCCAAATATTTTCCTTGGCAATACAGACCTAACAACTGCCACCATTCTAGTCTCTGGGAAACCCACTGTCCGTTGATGCAATTAAAAAACTTTTTGAAAATGCGAATCCAAGACAGTATCTTGCCCCTGCCAGTTCAGAGGCAGGTGAATCACATATGGCATGAGTACAGCATCCTCCTCCAATCCAGGCTTTCGGTCTACGGAAGGAAGGCTCCCTCTGCTCTCTGCTCTCAATACTGGACCTGCCCAGTTGTCATGTGTCTGCCTCACTATACGCCATCACCCGGCAGGCAGGATTTCCAGACACAGATTGCTGGAATTCAAACTGTTCGTCTGTGTTCACACTAATAAACCTGTTACAAAATGCCATTGGGTAGGACTTTACTGAAGTCTTGGTGACGGCATAATACGAAATCATCTAGCGTGTGAAAGCTTAAGCAGGATAATTAAAACTGAAAACAGGAAGGATACATCTTGATTTTAGTTCATCATTTGAGCGGTTGTAGAATGGTGGGGAAACTTATCTCTTACGGCTAATATATGTAAAACAAAACTGTAATTTTAAGCTAATTTAAGCCAGTTACTTTGATAACTTAATTACTATTAATTACTATTATGTCTTCTTCATATTTATAATTAGATAGTTAATTTTGATATATGCCGTGGCCTGTATGGATGGTCATAATTAACCTCCTAGGTTTTTTTTTTCTTAATCCATGAGATAGCCGTGGCACTCGCTGTGTGTATATCTTTCAGTTGTGGCTCAGACTTTTCCATGACTTTTATTAGAGAACAAAATTATCAGACTTTCCTTCTTTTGGGGGGCGGGGCACGCTGCATGAGGCTTTTGGGATCTGAGCTCCCCGACCAGGGATTGAACCCAGGCCCACAGCAGCAAAAGCGCTGAGTCTTAACCACTGGACTGCCATCCCTGTAAGACTTTAAATAAGATGGCTTTTAAAGATCTCTTGCAAGTGGATTTGACTGCTTTAAATAATCTTTGTATTTGAGAGTACATAACATATAAAATCCAAGAGAATTACTAAATTACCATCGGTATCACGAAATTTTTTTCCCTTGGCTTACAACTTTTACTGGAGAATTACAGGACCATACACAAAGAAAGGAGAGGATTCCGTTGTAGAAAGGGTAGTCAGGATATCACATTTAGGGGTCTTTGTAAATGTCAGCCCTTGTTCATTTCACTTTGACCTCATCATGCAAATTGTGGTCACCTCTTGTCCACACTTTTGCTGGGCTTTCAAACATGCACGTTCTGAAGTTTCTAAGACCCTCACTGCACACCTGCTGCCTGGTGAAGCATGTCAGTTTCCGCGTGAAGCTGAGCCTCATCTTCTTTTTAATTGCCTGCTGCAGTAAATAGTTGTGGAAAGCTGATTGCTGACTCAGTGCCACTCCTGCTTAAATTGGAGAGATTTCATGCCATACAGTATTTAAAGGTTCACTTTAAAGATGTATTTAGGGACTTCCCTGGTGGCGCAGTGGTTAAGAATCCTCCTGCCGATGCAGGGGACACGGGTTCAAGCCCTGGTCCGGGAAGATCCCACATGTCGCGGAGCAGCTAAGCCCGTGCGCCACAACTACCGAGCCTGCGCTCTAGATCCTGCGAGCCATAGCTACTGAGACCACGTGCCACAACTACCGAAGCCTGCGCACCTAGAGCCTGTGCTCTGCAACAAGAGAAGCCACCGCAATGAGAAGCCCACGCACCACAACGAAGAGTAGCCCCTGCCCACTGCAACTAGAGAAAGCCTGTGCACAGCAATGAAGACCCAACGCAACCAAAAAAATAATAAATTAAAAAGAAGAAGAAATCTGATGAAAGCACCCTTCTATCCTGGATCCCTGGGCAAATACGTGATTCTGAGACATCTACCTGGATTGGTTTATAGTTTCTTAAGAGCTAAGAATGGCTGGGAAAATCCCAGAGTCTGATTAAAAACTCCTATGATGCCCAATCTACCCTTTCTTTATGGAGCAGGTTGAAACTTCCTAGATGATAACTTGGATGAATAAAGTTGCTCTCTTTTTGCTTTTCTTCATCTCTCAGGTGTAGAAGGAGCATCAGTGACTTTTCTCCCCACCTAATGCTGCCTCCATTGGCCTGACCACCATGGGAATTGTCCTGATGTCCTTAGCACTTACAGTCTGACCTTCTTTCTCATCCCTTTTCTACTTCATACTTTGACTACAAAAATCAGAGTCTTAGACTAGACCTCTGTTAAGTTAAGTGTGCACTGAAGCTCTTCCAGATCGATCCCTCTGAAGAGGCATTTGTGGGTTTTATAGATAGTGCATATCCTGAATTTCAGCTCCAGCTGTAAAACTGTTCAGTGTTAACACAGACATGACTGAGCACCCACTGTGTGCCAGCCAGTGCGTAAAAAGACTTCTCCTGTAGCCAAAGGCAGCAATGCTGTGAACGGGACAGATGTGGAAACAGATCAGTCATCTCACAGCGCCAGGTTCAGGGGGAGATAGGCACCAGGCATCGCAGAAACAGAGGAAGGGGTTTAGCTTGATTGTTGTGAGCTTCTGGAACAGTGATGGGGTTTTCAAAGAGAATGGGTGGAAGGGTATCTTGTGCAGATGGAACAGTCAGAAAATACTTGAAATTATTAATACTTGAAATTCGGGGAGAGAGAGAATAAGTATTGCCAGGGCGTAAGGGAGGGCTGTTGGGAGATGAGTTCTGCTGTGCTGGTAAACAGGATAATGATTTGCAAGACAGAATATTTACATGACTTAGCCCAAAGTCTTCTTAAGGATTTTAGAAACAACTTTTCATATAATTTCCATATTTTAACCTGTTTATTGGAAACTTTACATGCTTCTGTGGTATAATTTTGTTGGCATTGCTTGAGTTAACATACATAGTTGAGAGAAATGAAACATTTTTAGTTTGGTCCTTTGAGAGGCTGCCCTTAAATTTTCTGAATGAGTGCTGAATTCGAACTTCACCTCACTTCTCATTTCTCTCACCTATTGATTTTTTTTTCTACCTTCATGTGGTCTCAGTCTTACCTTTCAGCCTTCTAAGCAAATTATGATTCCTCCATTTCCTCATTCAGATAACTCCTAAAACCTTAGATAGCAGCACCCAGTGAATTAGATTTAACTTGAAATAAGCAGTTCGCATATTTTATTTTGCCCTCATCTCTTACTAGTCATTGCTAGAGAAGATGCAAGCAGAGACCCCTGTGCTCACACTGGAGAATGAATGAATCCTGACAGCCGAGGTTTAATGACATGTGCTTGTTGCCTTTCGGTTGATTCACTTGCAGTACTTCCAAAGCCGTATTTCCATGGATTTAAACAAGATTCTTTTCACTGTTGATGTGGTTTACTGTGTATCTGATTTTTTTTTTTTTTCCTTCCATGGTCTGTCTTCAAATTTAAGCTCCTACCTCATAGACATATTTAGATTATGTACAAGAAGGAGATTCTGGACAAATTGTTACATACATGCATGGCTTACTACGAAACATTATCCACTGTCTGTTTTACCTATCAATACACTGAGTATTGATAGGTAAGTACTATAGTGGAGTACTAAATAAAATGGTACACTGGTAATAGCAGAGTCGGTGATAGTTCTTTCAGACAAAAGCATCTTCTAGCCAGTTATACCCAGAATCTTTGCTGGTTACTGTTTTCTCTCTTGATCCGTGCAGTACATTAATTTTCAAAGTAGGGCCTGCATATTTCAAACTTGTGGCATGGTGGTTGGTTCTGTGTAAGCAGTCATGCCTCACCATTGATGAAAACGAAAGCAGGCACACTGCTTTCTCCGAAGCAGAGAGTGTGGGGATTTTGCTGGGTGGAGGTAGCCTTGAGACTGGTTCATTTTGCCATTTCTTGGTGCTGAAGGGAAACCATGATGTGGTAATGCCAAGCTCAGTGTCAGAAAGAGAGGGAGGTGCCTTGGAGCTGAGATTCCTCCCACTCCCAAAGAAAGTGCAGCTGTGCATCTTTAATATGCACGGCAGGAGATTTCAGCAGCCCGATGATATATAGTGCATTAATGTTGAAAAGATAAACACATTTGGAGAGCACAGGAAGGGCCTTGTGTTTTTATGTTAGCAGAATGCTTCCTAATGAATAAGAATGTGCTGCTGGCTTCACAGAGCCAGATGGCAGCTTTTCTAATTTTAGTTGGGTGCAGATGCATAATTCTCTGGTCTTACCTTCCAGAACCTTTGAGATGCTGCATCACTTTCCCTGTAATATTTCATCTGTAGTGCTTGGCCAGAAACTGCCTGTCGTCGTCTCAGTGACTTCTTTGCTCTGCGTGGGTCCCAGTGCTGCTGGGTTTGACAGTCACTTCACCTGAAATCATCCAGCTCCTAAATGCAGGAAAGGGTGGAAATTGTGGATGTATTCCCACTAGCGTCTTAAAATTTGTTGTGGAGGTGATTAGACTTGTGTTTGACATCAGTCTGCTGAAAAATTGATAGGTATCTGGGTGAGTGATTTTACTCATTTTGGAGCAGTGGACTTAATTATAAAACCCGCATAAAGTCTCAGGTTCCATTTTAGTTCCATTTTAGTCCATAAAAGCAACTCGCCTCATGCTTGACCAAACATCAAGACAACTTTTAAACTCTTACCTGTTACATGTCAGGGAGGTCTAAACATGGGCAGTGTTAAAATTTTTTCCACGTATAGATGTAAATACCCTGTGGCTTATCTTTCTTTTTTTTTTTTTTATCTTTCAGTTGATGTATTTTTCAGAGTAAATGATTGATATTTGTTCAAATTCTGACTTTTTAAAGATAAACTAATTTCCACAAGTTTTCCATGGCCTCTTCAGATGATTGTTTTTTTTTTTTTTTTTTTTTTTTTTTTTTTTTTGCAGTACGCGGGCCTCTCACCGTTGTGGCCTCTCCTGCTGCAGAGCACAGGCTCCGGATGCTCAGGCTCAGCGGCCATGGCTCACGGGCCTAGCCGCTCTGCGGCATGTGGGATCTTCCCAGACCGGGGCATGAACCCGTGTCCCCTGCATCGGCAGGCGGATTCTCAACCACTGCGCCACCAGGGAAGCCCCCAGATGATTGTTTTAAAGAGAAGGAAAAGAAAGAAGATAAACCTCTTTAATCATGGCCATATCACCCTGTCCCTCCAACGGGCAGACATTAAACAGCATTTAGGTTTCTAAGTCATTGGTGGTCGGTCGCCACCACTGCTGCTGAAATTAGAACAATTACGTGGCTGCCCCCTGAGCCCCGACTGGCATCCCTGTGAGGATGCAGGACTCTTGTTTCTGGTCACAGGGCAGAAAGGCCCTGTGAGTGTATGTTCTCAGTTCACCTGCCTTCTAATATTATAAGACCTTCTAATATTATAAGATTCACTAAGTTACCAAAAATCAATAAATGGTGTTCTTCTAGAACATGTAAAGGTCTTTAAAAAAAAAACAAAACACTTTATACTTTAAAAGTAGCTAAGTATACTTTTTTTTTTTGGCCATACTTCGCAGCCTGTGGGATCTTACTTCCCCGACCAGCGATAGACCCCGGGCCCACAGCAGTGAGAGCGCCAAGTCCTAACCACTGGACCACCAGGGAATTCCCTAAGTGTACTTTTTTAAAGAATAAATAAATTTTTGGCTAGAATCGCAGTTTCTGATTTGTTTCTGTTCTCACCAGGAAACTTACATTTTACTTTTCTATGTATTTTTAAATCACTTAAATATCTAGAGATTAAACACTTCCCTAGTTGCCTTTCCTTGTGTTCTGAGAGAAAACACAAATAATAACTACTTATAAAGAAAAGCATATGGCCTATAATATTAACGATTTTCCCCCAGTTTGTGGTATGATTCATCTTAACACGGTCCCTGAAGAGATGGGGTTTGTTCTTTGCTCTGAAACTGGAAATGTAATTAATTGGTATTGGATTTCTGGAGCACAGGCAAATGGGGGAAGGGACCAGATGGGACTGCTCGAGCAGGAGGGAGGGGGCCCTAGGAGAGAGATGACAGGGCATCCTTGGCCAGTCTCTCCAGTCAAAGCTTTGCATTTGTAAAGCTGGGCTGTTTAAAAGATCAGAGCTATTTCTTGGTATTTTTGTCTTTTGGGAAGTGAGGAAGAAAAGGACAGAATTACTGTTTTCATTGTTATTCTCTTAGGTCATATTTTTTATCTAAAAAGAATAACTTTAATGGTCAAAGTGCAGGAGGAAGAAATGGAAGTCAGGGCATGGGGGAGAAATCTTTTTGTAGGCTCTGAAAATTAAATTTTATCATCTCTTTTTTCGATTTAAAAGTTCCATCTGTAATAATGAGATTTCATAAGGTTTTGATCATTTGAAATTCCAGGATGATCTTTCAGTAAACTGTTGAGTTTACTGAAGGATATTTTTATGGTTAATGGATGCAAAATATAGAAAAGTAAATATAATTTGTGACCGCTGAGAAAACTGCCTAATTTAAAAATATTAAATAGTATGTTTTAGTATAGTAATGCTGTTCTTACAGAAGTATAAATATATCTAAGGATTTAAGCTTATTTATATCTGGAACATAAAAATAGCATACTCATTCTTGAAATGCTCCATCAAAATACCAATGTATGTCCGGTTGACATAACAGTACATCTCAGAGGAGTTCTTTTCTTCCTCCTATTTAATTTCAAAGCCCGAATGAACATTGTACAGAGGTAGTACTTCATGAAAAGTACCCAAATAATATAAATTCATGGCCAGTTTAATTTAGATTCCAATTACATTGGTAAAGCCATATTTCTGGGTATTTTCTATCAATTCATATTATTGATGTTCTAATACTGAGAAATAGCCAAAGCACAAATCTAATACAGAATTGAATAATAGATGACAAATTAGCAGGAAAATGCATATATACAAACACTTAGTGAGGATGGCCGTGAAGGGCCCTAAATTCTTCACCCTGTTGTCTTATTTATTTACTCTGTGAGTCGTGAACATTTCCCAGTCTCTTAGTAAATCTATGAATAGTGTTGTATAAATATTGAACATTTTAAAAGTTCTCTTGCAAATAATCAATGGGTCTCATCTGGAGTTTTCTTTCCAGCACACGTTCCACAATTTCAGATTGACCTTGGGAAACATTTTTCTTGTTTTCATTTTGAGTCAGATTCCTAGAATTCCAGTTTAGACAATCTCTTTGCCATTATTCCATAATACTAGTTTCAAAGGCCAGGCTGAGATTTGCTCGGGGAGGGATGCCGCACGTCCATTGCTTTTGCCATGTGCTCACAAATCCTGCAGAATCCAATTCGACTACCATGGATGTGAAGCATTTTCAGCCACGTCCAGCCTTTTTTACCCCTTCTGTGAACTTAGTTCCTCACAGTTCAGCCCTCACTTCTCAATTGGCTCAGCTGTCAGTGCTTTGCCCCTGCAGCTGGATGTAAGCTCTCAGCCCACGAGGATCCTTCACTCCATCTGCACACCACAGACATGAGTGAGACACATAGCAAGACATCCAGACATGTGGACAGTGTAACTGGGCGATTTCCCCATGCCAGCCCCGCATTCTCTGTGACTGCTTGTTAGCTGCCGCTTTTCTCCTTTTGAAGATTTTTCAGCTGAATGTTATAAAGAGGAAAAAAGGACATGTTTTATTATTACAGTTTTTCAGGATGATAATTATTTTTGTCCAGGCTTTACAGTAGAGCCCGAACACATGTTTTATCCCCTCTAAGTCATCTCTTACATTAAATTTTAGGCCCTTGCCCTAAATTATATCTGATCTGTAGATTCCTAAAGATGAAAGAAAATGCTATGCGGATACAATCTCATTCTTCATATTTTCTTTTTTTTTTTTTTTTTTTTGGCTGCACCACGCAGCATGCAGAACTTCCCTGCCCAGGGATCAAACCCACACCCCCTGCGTTGGGAGCGCGGAGTCCTAACCACTGGGCCACCAGGGAAGTCCCTCATTCTTATTTTCCAATAAAAGTCAAAAATTCAGTGCCTGAACACATCGCTAGAATATTTAGAATACCCTGACCTGAAAGTTTATCAGTGTTTAGGAACCTGCATGATGGAGTTTTCCAAGTTTGAATCTTTTTAATTCCACAAAATATTAATTAATGAATTCAGGAAACTTTGGGGTCTTCAGAATGATGATCAGATCCTCAAACTGCCAACATCTCACAAAGTATATTGATTGTCTTTTAAAGACTTGGGAAATATACATACGACACAAGGATGTAATGTATAGCTCAAGGAGTATGGCCAATATTTTATAATAACTTTAAGTGGAGTGTAATCTATAAAAATATTGAATCACTATGTTGTACACCTGAAAGTGATGTAATATTGTAAATCAGCTATAATTTTTTTTTTTAAAAGAAAGGACTCAGAGGGCTTCCCTGGTGGCGCAGTGGTTGAGAGTCCACCTGCCGATGCAGGGGACACGGGTTCGTGCCCCGGTCTGGGAAGATCCCACATGCCGCGGAGCGGCTGGGCCCGTGAGCCATGGCCGCTGAGCCTGCGCGTCCAGAGCCTGTGCTCCGCGGCGGGAGAGGCCACAGCAGTGAGAGGCCCTCGTAACGCAAAAAAAAAAAACCAACAACAAGAAAGGACTCAGGGCTTCCCTGGTGGCGCAGTGGTTGGGAGTCTGCCTGCCGATACAGGGGACGCAGGTTCGTGCCCCAGTCCGGGAAGATCCCACATGCCGTGGAGTGGCTGGGCCCGTGGGCCATGGCCGCTGAGCCTGCGCGTCCGGAGCCTGTGCTCCCTAACGGGAGAGGCCACAGCAGTGAGAGGCCTGCGTACCGCAAAAAACAACAAAAAAACCCAACAAAAACGAAAGGACTCAGAAATGGGTTATACATTGTTATTTTGTATTTATTTTGCCATAAAATGAGGCATTAATATAGACACCACAGAAAACCATAATTTATTACTATTGTGATGTCAGAATCTCACATGACAAATAGCCTAATGTTTTCCGGTGATCAGTGATAGGTATGGGGCTGCCTTTGTGATTAGCTTTTGCCTCCTGTCTCACTCCACCTCACCTTAATTTAAATTAAGTCCATTCTTTGTTTAAATTTTTATTTATTTTTGGCTGCATTGGGTCTTTGTTGCTGCGTGCGGGCTTTCTGTAGTTGCAGCGAGTGGGGGCTACTCTTCGTTGCGGTGCGCGGGCTTCTCATTGCAGTGGCTTGTCTTTGTTGCGGAGCACGGGCTCTAGGCATGCAGGCTTCAGTGGTTGTGGCTTGCGGGCTCTAGAGCGCAGGCTCAGTAGTTGTGGCTCACGGGCTTAGTTGCTCCGCGGCATGTGGGATCTTCCCGGACCAGGGCTCGAACCCATGTCCCCTGCATTGGCAGGTGGGTTCTTAACCACTGCACCACCAGGGAAGTCCCAGTCCTTTCTTTAAGAAGAATAACACCACCTGTTGTTACAGTGGAAAGATTGGAAGGACCTGGGAGCCTGCAAGAATGTGAGATGCCTTGAAAGTTAATGACTGAGGCAAGACAAGATGATTCATCATTTAAGCCCAGTTCTCCTCAGGAGACCCTTTCCCCATATTGCTGACCCCTGCACCTGGAGGGCCAGTGGGCCTGAAAGGGAAAATCAGTTCCTTTCCCCACCACCCTCGATTCTAGTTGCCCCTGCATTCCCGGGGGTCAGTGCCAGCAGTGGGTCTGGTCTCGTCCGTCAGCAACCAAATATTCAGTGAAAACCTACTCTGACGTAGGGATGGTGCTGGCCACTGAGGATACACCAAGGATACCCCTTTCGTGAAACTCCTGGTGGGGACAGTATACTATTTCCTGGGCTGGGGTTCTCACTGCAGGAGGGGAGGAGAAATGATACCTTCCAAGAAGATGTAGCAGAATCTTGTGCAAAGAAGGCCTTTCAATCTGCAGGTTCTGATAGACCTTCTCTGGGGAGGTCTTCTCAGGCACACCATCCCACTTTGAGAGTCACTGCTGCCACCGAAGATGCTGATGGGAGCACGATGCCCCTGTGAACGGTTAGGAGGCCAAGGAAAGGCTGAGAATTACTCAGTCTGCAGCGTGTTAGCACATGGTTCCTACACCCCAAATGCAGACAAAAAGTAAATAAATGAGAATGCAGTAGGACCGCGTACATTTATAATATCTGTTCCATGGGTTTTAAGATTCAGTATTAAGGAAACTCAGGGATCCTTAGGCCTGAAGCCTGCACAGACCCCCGACAGCGCAGGGCTGTTAAATTAGAGGAAAAGTAGATGAAGCAGCAGCTGATGGTGCCAGTCCTGTCCCCGGACTCGTGTGGGAAAGTGAGCAGACCCTGAAAAGAAATCTACAGCTTTACAGAGTGACTAGCAGAAGCGGGGGTCGGGGCGTGGGGGTCTGCCCCATGTGCATTTACTTGGTGGTGAGAAAGGTTCTGGGAAGATGGGGCGTGGGGAGAGGATGGGGAGAACATGTGCGGTAATTGTCTGAAGAACCTGAGGTGCCGCCTGCCTCAGTTAAGACTGGCTGAGGAACTGGGCTGAGACCAAGCCAGCAGATAAGGTAGGGGACCTACAGTCAAGAGCTAGGGAGGGCAGCAAGGAAAGAAACGAAGTGAGGCCTAACCGATCCTCACGTGCTGAGTTATAATGGCTATCAGACGAGTTATATCTCTGTTTATAGCTGGTCACAATTATTCAGATCTAAGCAGGTGAATCAGGAACGTCGCAGAGTCATTGAGAAAACAGATACTCTCTGCTTTTAAATTCTGCATTTGGAACTAAGTAAGGGAGAGCTAATAAATGACATACAGACACTACTATGCATAAAATAGGTAGCTAATGAGAACCTACTGCATAGCGCAGGGAACTCTACTCAGTGCTCTGTGGTGACCTAAATGGGAAGGAAATCCAGAAAAGGGGATATGTGTATACTTACAGCTGGTTCACTTTGCTGTGCAGCAGAAACTAACACAACTTTGTAAAGCAACTGTACTCCAATTTAAAAAAAAAAAAGGCAGATGGGGGACTTCCCTGGTGGTCCAGCGGCTAAGACTTCGCGCTCCCAATGCGGAGGGCCCGGGTTCCATCCCTGGTCAGGGAACTAGATCCCACATGCCACAATGAAGATCCCGCATGCCGCAGCTAAGACCCAGAGCAACTAAATAAATAAATAAATAAATATTTTTTAAAATAAAAATGAATTTTAAAAATTAAAAAAAGATTATTTTTAAAAAGACAGCTATGCTAGTAGTAAGTTACATCTGTAAACTCCTTTCTGGTTTTTAAAGTGTGTTTTACATATCATCCCATTTACTCTCGCCGTGATGCGAGAAAGCAGGTCCTAAGGCCTTAAAAAGTTGAAGTGACGTGCTCTGACTTGTACTAAGCGGCTGAGCTTAGACTTGAACTACACAGGCCTTCTTCCCTTTTCCGCTGATAAATATGCATGTGGACGTTTTCCATCAGGGAGCAGCAAGATTTGGAGGGCCTGTGTAATTCCTAAGTACTTTCTAGGTTCCCAGGTACAAATTAAACGTGACAGGTTTTCAAAATACTGTGTAAAATCTTCTGTTATGAAAAAAAAGGAAGCCGAGTCTACTAAGTTCATGAAAGCAAGTTGACTCTGAGTACTAAATTGATTTACACTTTTCTTTACTTGCATTTAATTACAATGATAACATGCAGTGTAAACAAGGGTATAATTTATTCAGGACAAATAGCTGACGCGTTGTTTTGTGTCGTTTCCTAGCAAGTTGTTGGGATGTATCTGTTGTGCTTTAAACTTTTCTTGGTGTTCTTGAAATAACCCGTTTGCATATATATATTGATGACTGTGCATCTGTTTCCTCCGTGAGACTTTTCCATGATGGAACGTCTTCCCAGGCCTCGTAGAGAGACGTTTTAGTCCACACCTCTGGACTAGATAAAAGGGCAGCCGTTGAAATCTCCGAGTGCTTGATAGGGCGCCGCTCTCTCTGCCTTACCTCGTCAAGCACCTTCCACCAGACAGGGGCCAGTCTTTCTGGTTACTTTAAGTGTGAAGGCGACAAGAGGTGGGACAGTACAAGAGCCAGGGGAGTGTCACGTGGGAGCAGCCGCAGTGGTCAGGACGCGTTTTTATTCCTTCTTCAAATGCATCTTTGATTTCTTTCCCAAAGCCTGAACAACAGGCCCCGGGTCATCCCAGCTCGGGGAATCTCTGCAGGCGGCACTAATTGTGCCGCGGTATAGAGCAGTTTTGCAATCTAGAGAAAAAATGCTTGTCAGGGACTGGCATGAAACCCCTAAACTCATTTTATCGGCATCATGAAAGGGGCTGAGCCACAGGTTCTGGAGGGGAAAAGTTAATGTTCCGGCTCCGGCTTCCAGCAGCTTCTCCTGTGCAGTGGTGGTGGGGATGTACTCTAACTTTTTTATAGCTGGTTCTGATCCCACTGGAGATTTTTGAAACCGTTACAATAAAAATGTTTCTGTGTCACTCTGTCCTTGAAATAGCACTGCCGTTGAATTCACACTTGTGTTTGTTGCAGAGAAAGCAGCAGCCGCCAACATAGATGAAGTGCAGAAGTCAGACGTGTCATCTACCGGGCAGGGTGTCATCGACAAGGATGCACTAGGGCCTATGATGCTTGAGGTAGTGCACCCTCATTTTGGTTCTGTATTTTACAATGTTGTTTATCCGTTATTCCATTTAATTTTCAAGTGAATGTAATTTAAGGAGAATCCACACTTAATTTTCACTCTTAAAGTTGAAGCACTGCTGACCTCTTGAGCTTACTATTAATAATATGTATCTAGATTGTACTCCGGACTCCAGCTTAAATACGTTTCAAATTGATAATACAGAATTAAATTAAGTGGATTGGAATACAAATTTGACCAACTTTAACTGTCAGTTGAGCATTCATTTTGGAACACTGTGTTCACAAGTCCTGTTAAATTCTGTGATATTGTTGTGGTTTGAAACGTCCCCAGAATTCTCAGATTTTCATATATGCGTGTACATATGCCTGTATATACAGGTTAAAATTTGAGGACCAAAAGGAGGTTTACTCGGGACTTCCCCGGCAGTCCACTGGTTAAGACTCTGCGCTTCCACCGCAGGGGGCACAGGTTCCATCCCTGGTCAGGGAACTAAGGTCCCGTGTGCCCCATGGTGCGGCCAAAAATTTTTTTAAAAAGGAGGTTTACGCTTTTTATTTATGTTACTTCAACTAGTTTATTGATTTCATAAAGACGAAAATTGAAGGAATAGGCAGAACTCGTAAGTGTAATGGTTTGTCGTAACCGCCTTTTCTTTATCAACTTTAGGAAGTTTTATGACCGGACTACTATCTAGAATTTGTAAAGTCCCGCTTCCTTACTTTATTAACCGGTACAGTATTAAACACCAAGTCCTTTGCTGTACCTATTCCAGAATTAAAATTTAAGATGTAGGCTATGGTAAGAGGAGGGAAAAACTGTCAGTGAATATATAACAAGAAGCAGAGGCACTCTGAGCCATGAATTATGTCAGTTCTCAGGATGATTTACTCTGCTGATGATACGATGAGATTGGAAATTACCGCATGGCCAGAAGCTCTGCAGCATTGCCACTGTAGAATCACTTAACTTGCAGCAGCTGCACGTATATAAGAAATTAGGATTTTTAAATCAGAGAGGACCAATAATTGCCCCTTTTTTTGTGGTTGGTGCGTAAGATGATTTTTATTTTTAGAAAATCTAATTCTGTGAAAATCTACCATATAATCGGAGGGTGGGGGGACACAGAAGAAATGTAAAGCTTGTCTGACCCGGTCTTTACATTTAGAAATGACAGAATTCATTCCTTGGGCCTGACCTTGCTGGCCAAAAGACTTTAAATGACCCCACATTGGCCCTTGCGTATATCTCTTTTATCACTGGCTTGAAAACATTTAACCACAATTTTTAGAGGAAAAAGCAAAAACACTTAACCTGATTTTCCAGAATTCACAAGGCAGTGGAAGGCCAGAGAGTGCCACTTCCCACTTGGTTCTTAGAAGCAGATGAGAAAACTCTTAACTAGGTGGACTGTTTATTTAGAATTAGATGAAAGAACTAGAAACAAAATTCATTTGGAAATGATGGTAATCTAAATTTTTATAATTAGGAAATGCCCATATATCTGTGCTTATTCCTTATATGGGGGAAAATTAAAGTAGGGTGGAAACTCTCGGGGAGATTTTTGAGGCTTCTAAAAAGAAATGCTTTCAGTAACCACAAGGCTATGACTCAAGCCTTTTGAGAGTAAGTTCGCTAATTGCAGAAATCAGATTGCTAGATATCAGTGGACCTTATCTCGTAAGATCAAATAAATCCACATTTTCACTGTTTCAAAATAGCCTTCTGAGAATTCAGTGCATTGAGCGAGCACCTGTTCAGCAGGACTTCAGTGCTAAATGTGTGAGAGGTAACGCTTTGAATCTAGAGACTTAAGGTTTGAATTTGCATCTTTATCCCTGTTTGCATGTAATAATCTAAACGGAGAAAACTTGTTCCCGTTGAGCCGTTCTAGGCATAGATGCACACTCATGCTTACATCATAGCATAGTGGTTGCTAGGCAACAAAACCAAATGTCAGCTTTTTTCATCAGAGCATATCATAGTGAGCTTTAAAAAAACAGTTTTATAAGATGAAAGAATTTCATCTTTCAGTTCTATTATGCCACAGTCAGTCTTTTTAGCATGGTACAAAGCAGCAGGAAACTACATGCACTTCCAAAAGTGAACAATAGGTAATATAATTATGACAATCCCTGTTGAATGTGTATTTAAGCAGTGCGTTTAAAAGGACATTCGGTATATAACTAACCAACTGACTTCCTGTCCTACACACACACACACACACACACACTCACACTCACACAGGGTTTCCAACAGTTGATACCAACCTATCGTGGAAGGCTGTTTACACATAGTCTTGCTTTGCCCTGCATATTGTTTACACCATTGGGAAAACCTGACTGAACATTTAAGAAAAACTTAAAACCAAATGGTGTTTTTTTTTTAATATATATTTTTAAGAGCTTTTCATTGGTGCCTTATGGTCAGTTCTAATTTGAGAGAGCGCTTAGTTTTGTCATGAAAATAGAATTAAAGATGGAATATATTCAAAGAAAGCTCACAAAATAGGAGCCTGCTAAATAATAACTTAAGGAAAAAACAAACTGGAGAAAAAGTAAACACTTTATGCCCCATTCATACACTTTGTTATACTGGTGTGTCCATGTAACATTCGTGTTAAAATAGTAGTAACTACACAGCATGAAGAAACTGGCATGAACTGGGTGGTCCTGGTCCAAGGACTGCCTGATCAGTATCAAGGCTCTTCTAGTCCTGTCACTCCCCTGATCCATGAAACAGCTCTGACAAGTGAGGATCCAAAAGAAAAAGGAGGAGGAACCAAGAGAAACTCACTGAGTTCCCGGCCTTTGCATCACCCAGGCGACCATGATAGGAAGATGGGCTGGGTAAATACTGGAGAACACTGTGCTGCTTGGTAGTTGAAAGCATGGGCTTTGGAGTCACATCCACCTGGATTTGCATCCCAGCTGACTCATTGCAAGAGCTTGGGCAAATCCCTTAACCTCTTTGAGTCTCAGTTTTTTTCCTCCTCTGTGAATTGGAAAAGGGAAAGCATGCCTTCCAGAATTGTAAATATTAAAGCGACACTATGTGTTTAAGGCTCAGTAAACGTGTCTATGTCTATTATTATCCTCTTTATTTCCTGAAATGATCCTAGGTCCTTCATCTCCTTCCCTAATCTGTTTTGGGATGACAGCAAAGTGAGCTATGCACCCATCCCAGGAAAAATGCTACTGCTCTCTGGGTGATTTAGGAGCCTGCATCTTGACAACTTGGAGAACAAGTAATAGAGCCAGGCGTGATCAGTTACCTTTCCAGTCCTCACTGTTACAGACCTAAACCTCAAGGCCCTGTGTAGTCTCAGGGCAGTGCCGGCTGTATCTCAGCCTGTGGTCCCCAGGAAGACTAGTTTGTCACATCAGAGTCACACCTCCCAGACCCTTTCCCCCTTTACACCAAACAGTAAAGGATTGGCGTTCCTTAAAAGGTCTGAGATCACCTTCGATTCTTTTCGCTTAAGCCTTGGAAGCTTTAAAGGTAGTAAAATTTTCTCATTTTTTTCCTTGGCATTTATCCTTAAACTGAGGGAAAATTATCAGTGACCTCTCCTTCCCATTGTATTCCATGAGGAACTGTACCAAAAAAATGACTCTGTATTGGATCACTGGCATAAAAGTTGTTCTCGGCCCTACGGAGTACATCAGTCTCATTTGGAAAATGCAGATAAATGCTCGTATACTTTTACGCGGCAGTAGTTATCTCCTGATGAATTAGCAGAGTGAGTGTCATTTAGTTTGTGACAAGAAACCCTGATGTAGGCTCTCTCCCACTTACTAAGATGGACTCATTTCAGCAAGAGAAAATGTGTTCCTTGTTTCTGAATGATAGGAGTGGTGCAAGAGAGCGCACCCTTCTCCCCACACGTGAATTGTGGCTCCCTTAAAGGGGCCACTCCCTTCTTAGCAGTCGGATGTGAGTTTATGCCGCCTCCTTTCTAACACAATTTGTGCCTCTTCCCTTAGGCCCTTGATGGGTTCTTCTTTGTAGTGAACCTGGAAGGCAACGTTGTGTTTGTTTCAGAGAATGTGACACAGTACCTAAGGTATAACCAGGAAGAGCTGATGAACAAAAGCGTATATAGCATCCTGCATGTTGGGGACCACACTGAATTCGTCAAAAACCTGCTGCCAAAGTCCATAGGTAAATGAGTGTCTTCTGGGTCTCTCCTCAGCCGCTGCCCACACGCACAGTGTCTTGGCTAGAGGGCAGAACGCAGAACTATATTCTGTCCGCTGGGGATAAGAGTAACTGGGTAATTTTCTAGAGATGCTTGTGTTAACTGTGGAAGCTTCGAGGTCAGGCAGAAGAGGACATCTGTAGATACTGGTCTTGAATGAATGATCGTTTTGACCCTATATTTCAAGAAAGTAAAAATAATGCGGATGGAGAGTAGGCACACGGCAACTGTTTTGTTGGGATGTATCTGGTTGTTTTTTAAGAAGCCGCCGATGGCCTCCCGCCCAATCCAGTGCCCGTTGGCTCTGCTTTTTCCGTGACAACCTAAGACGCAGAAGGTCACGCGGAGCTTGAGATTCAGTTTATTTTGAGTCCTGCTGGTGAAGGGTATGATGTGGGTGTATACGACAGGCTAAAAATAAAGTGCTGAGGAACAAGTGGCGTGTGGAGGTTCGAATGCTCCCAGCCTGGGAGCCCAAAATGGGCTCTGGGGCTTCACAGACTCCTCAGTGGCTCTGCGGGTGGCAAGGCCCCCCCGCCACCTCGCCCCTCCACGCCCGCTCCCTGCTTCCCCTTCCTGTCTTCCTCATCTCGACCTGGAGATGCTATCCGGTAGTGTCCGTGGTTCCGAAGGGCCATACTTTAAAGCGGGTGATGCACAGCGTGGGCCCACCTCAGTGGCTGCTCTGGAGCATTGCTGTTCCCACTTACTAGGTGGCTCTTTTTTTATATTCTCACTTAAGCTGATGATGCTGAGAACGTCTTCATGGGTAAAAAGAAGTGCATATTTTAGTAGAGAATAAGGTCAAGTCCTGAGTTAGCAAGTATTTCTGTTCCTTTTCTTAAAACTGTTTATGCTAGCTGGTCTCATTGTTACCACGGTAAATAGGAAAAGGTCCTTTCATATTCCATTGTGGCTAGCTTTTCTTTAATAGGATAGCCCTTTGTTCAAAGTGACTGCAACAGTAATACAAAGTATACGACTGTGAACTACTACTCTATTCCTGTGAGGTTCTTCTATTACATTCTCTAGTAAATGAACAAGAAAATGGGATGTCTTATTTCAAGTAACTAGTATTTTCAAATCTCTTCAGTAATTTTATGATTTCCTCAGCAGACCTATACTTATTAGTTCACTATTATTAATTCATTTGTCTAAAGAGCTCTTTGCCTTACTTTATATTGTACTTTTTTATACTTTCAAATTACGTATTAACCTGAGTTAATAAGAACTTTTTTCTTTGATTACCCTATGTAGTCTTCATTATGTAAGTAAGCTTTTAAGAATGCTGATGGTAAAATAAACTTCTCAAATGTCTGTATAAAGCTAGCTATGGTTCCTCCTTGTAAAACAGTCTCCTGTAGTTCACTTGATATTTCCTTTTTCTCTCTAGGGTTTGTTTCCTTCTTTCTTCCTCTACAGCCCAGTGCTTGTGGGGTTAGCATTGTGTTCACCTAGGTGTCCTTTTAAGCGTTTTCTAACTAGTGACTTTTTGAGAGTGCATTTGCTTGTCTTACGGCTGGCCCTTTTTTCTGAGTCCCCTCTTTCATCGTCCTGCTGGTCCTAATATCTTTTAGATAAAACACAAGCGACAGTAAAGAAAAGGGCACCGAAGTGAGAGGTAGGGTCGGTTCTGACTCCAGCTCTTTAGAAGCTGAATATTTCTTTGCACATCAGTTTTCTCGTCTGTAGATGAGGAGGCTGATCTGGTGATCTGTAAACACCCTTAAATTCTCAAAATTAGTCATTATTTTATTTCTCTCTTTGATTTCTCTAATGCATTTTCCCCCCAAAAAAGAGGGCTTTCTTCTCTTTCATCTTTTTCTTGAATTAATATATATGTTTCTAAGTATTGATACTAAAATAGAAGACATGTGAAGTAGTATTTCATTGAAAAGAAATGACATTAGCAGTGTATCCTCAAGATCATCCCAGTCTTATGAAGAAATATGCATGAAGCAAAAAAAAAACAAAAAACCTACAGCCAAGTTACAGAGTATACAGTAAAATTTCAGTTACGTTTTAGGAAAGAAAGGTCAGTAAGAAGAGGCAGTGTGGGATGCCTAGAGCAGTTGGTTAAGTATCTAAAGGATCTCAGCCTTAGAGCAAGAGTACATGTGGATGGGAGACATAGAGGCAGCCTGACCTCTTAGACAAGGTAGCAGGTGCAAGGATATCCACGTGGGACTGGGTATGGAAGGTGATGGCGGGGAGGCTTGTGCTGGGCAGCGTGAAAGATCTGGTTAGATGGGTAAGAGGGGGCTGGGCAGTAATCAGGGCCTGCACTTGAAGGGAAAGAGTCATGTGAAGAGTAAGAAGTGTGTAAAAGACATTTGGAATTCCCAAGAATTAACCCAATAATTTTTCCCCTTTAGATTTTGAAATTACTTAGAAAAGTATAAAAGTAAAAGCAAGATATATAAAAGTAAGATAACCATATGTTTCCTACATCGTTCTGATAATTAGGCAGAAGCCAGTCTGACGCTAGTTTCTTTACACTGTCGGGTTGCTTTTGCCTTTTGCTCAGTGAACGGGGGAGCTTGGTCTGGCGAACCTCCCAGGCGGAACAGCCATACTTTCAATTGTCGGATGCTGGTAAAACCTTTACCTGATTCAGAAGAGGAAGGTCATGAAAACCAGGAAGCACATCAGAAATATGAAACTATGCAGTGCTTTGCTGTCTCTCAACCAAAGTCCATCAAAGAAGAAGGAGAAGGTAGGGGCCACATCTCTGGGATATGTTACATCATGTATTCCTGTGCTACTTCTTTCACACTTAATAATCTGAAATTAGAGGCCACACAAAGAAAAATGTAGAGGCAGTTTCTTTGTTCTTTTCACCTACTTAATAATTGAATTTATCACAAAAATTGTTAAGTCTTTAAAACAGCACGATCCAGTAGAATTTGCTGTGATGATGACAGTGTTACATGTCTTCAGTGTCCAACACAGCCGCCACTAGTTACATGTGGCTACTGAGCATTTGAAATATCAATAATGCAGTTGGGGGACCAAACTGTTTTATTAAGTTTTCATTTAAATAGCCCCGTGTGGCCAGTAGCTACCCTGCTGGCGCACGTCCACTAGCGTTGAACCTCTCAGGGATCCTAGGCTCCTCTGAATGTCTACAGCAAGCTCCAAGCCACGCCTTAGAAAAACACACGTGGTACAAATAACATCTTTCGTATACTTCCAAGGGATTAATGGATTTCATATGGTTTGTCTGTGGATGCTGCGTCCAGGGTAGGAGAGGATGGAGACGGGAGTGGGGAGAAGGGCTCCAAACTGTAAGCGCACAGGCTCTCCCCTTTAAAGAGACGCTGGTGTAGTGTCCACCCACTACGCCCTCCGAGCAAGCCACTCCACACCGCTGAGTGTCACTGTCTGTGACATGGGACAGTGCTGAAGAGCGCCTTCTGCGTGTGTAGCAGACGGGGAAGAGCTGAGGCCCGTCAGTCCGTGGAAACATGGTGGGCTTTGTCATCAGGCAGGCCTGCCCCTAAATCAGCTCTGGCTTTGGGCAACCTTCTCGACTCTGAACATCCGTGTACTCTCTTAACCAGTGAAGTCAACCATTCCAGTATCACAGCGTAATAAGGATTAAATGAACATGCCTGAGCCATGATTGGCATTCAATACTAGATATTTAATCCTCTTTAAAAAAAATATGTAAGTAATTTTTAATTTAAATTTTATTGGAAAGGAAGTTAATAGAGCTGTCACAGATGATACATAGTTTTCAAAATTAAATTTTTACATAGATATGGAATGTCAAGCAATTTTATTCTCCTGTATGCCACAGAGTAAGTGTTGCTAATACATCCATCTGTGATAATATTCTAAAGGCGTATTCTACAGCTGAGCTGACTCATGATTTTGTGCTATATATTTATTTAAACATTTTTGTACATTTAATATCTGATTCCGCATGTTTCCACAGTGTAGCCTAAGAGTAGGGTTTCTGAGGCATGGTGCGCTCACGTTCAAATCCTGGCTTCCCCAAAGTTTTGTGTGATGTTGGGCAAGTTACTGAAACTCCGTGCTTTGGTTTCTCCTCTGTTAAATGGAGATAATGCTAGTATCTGCCTCATAGAGTTGTTAAGAGGATTAAATGAATCAGTAGCCTATAAAGCAGCTAGAAAGGTGTCTGTCTCATAGTAAGTGCTCAAAAATTTAGCTTTTATTAATGTTGAGGACAAGGATTACATTTATTTTTGTGATACTCACTATTACTGGATATATTTAAAGAACTTCTTTCCCGAATTTAAAGGTGAACAATCATAAATCAGCGACATAAGATATGAAGAGACTTTTTAAATCAACCTTTTCCCCAGCATGTTTGAAGTTGAAAGGGCTTGCAGTGTGCTCTGCATGTTACAAGATAAAACACATCCTCCCTGTTCTCCAGAAGTGAACACAGATACATAAAACAGTTGAAGTGGGGTAAGGAATAAATGCTTAGAGCTGTGTGAGAACCTAGCCATGGCCGAGACTCTAAACTTGGCACACACTGCATTTTCTAGGATTTGTTCTCCAAATCTGAGTCTAGACTCTGTTTATATACTTCATTTAAAATTGCATATTGCCACTGTAGGAGCATTGACATAGTTGGGTAGAAGGTATATCTAGTTTTCCTGTATCTTGGTGAACCTAAAACTCAAGGAGCAGACAGACCCTTGACAGAGTATCTATCAGCTTTTAGTTTTCATCATTTGTGTGCTTTCTTTATGAATTCAGCTGGCTGTTACTATCAGCCAGTTCATAAGAAAGGATTCCATTCTTTTCCACCACTGGGGAGATGGTTTCAGATGGTTGACTCTAGTATGGTGGATGTGCTTTTATCACGTGTGTCGTGTGGCCTCAGCGGTTTATCCTCAGCTCCCCGAGCTCATCCGCCCCCAGCTGCTTCCCACTTCAGGGAGGAGCGGAGGTACATAGTGTTTCGTCGCTCTCTCCCTTATTGATCTACAAGGTTGTGCTGTCAGAAATGCATTTGATCTTGTTTGAAACACTAAAAAAGCCTGATATGATAACCATCAATGTATGTGATTGAAGATTTGCAGTCCTGCTTGATTTGTGTGGCTAGAAGAGTCCCCATGAAGGAGAGACCAGTTCTTCCCTCATCAGAAAGTTTCACTACTCGCCAAGATCTCCAAGGTAAATTTTCTTGCCAAAGAAATCCTTCTAGAATACCTGCATGTTTGTAAATGCAAGGAATGGGTCTAGAAAACTATGAAGAAGCCGGCAGTAGTGGCTGCTGCTGGGGCAGAAGCCTGGAGGAGCTGGACCCGGGGGCGGGGGGGACACTTCTTTTCACTGTCTACCCTTTCGGTCCATGCACGTGTGCTCCCTATTCCAAATAAATAAATTTTTACCTTTTTAAGATGTACTTATTTCTATAAAGAATAGATCAGTGCGTAGGTATAATGCTTGCCGTTATTTACTAGGCAAGATCACGTCCCTGGACACGAGCACCATGCGGGCAGCCATGAAGCCGGGCTGGGAGGACCTGGTGAGGAGGTGCATCCAGAAGTTCCACGCGCAGCACGAAGGGGAGTCTGTGTCTTACGCCAAGAGGCATCACCACGAAGGTAACCATCGCTAAACGGTACTTTTCTTGAAGTTCATCCTGCTAAATTACTGCTTTTTATGAGAGCTTTCTCGGAAACAGTGATTCCTGAATCCACCTCCGGGGACCTGGATCCGGTGACTCTTTGGGTTCATATGTGCTCGCATCGTCTTGCCCAGAATTGTCGCCGTCTGAAGGGAAATTGAATAGGAGAACCTGTAAGGCTAAGAGTGTGATGAAGGAAATCGAATTGGGCATGATAATCTCACAAAGACAGATGAAAGGAAAGGGAAAGAGATCATTGTCTTTGATGCTACGGCTTCTAGATGTGTAAAACAACGTACTGAGGTCCCCTCTAATAGCAAAAGAAATACCATCTGAATCAGAAGGACACTGTGGAAATAATAATGAAAGGAAATTTGCAAGAGCAGGTGAATTCCTGTTAGAGGCACCAGTGGGATCCCAAGCCCTCCTTCCAGATGACGACCACTGAAGACTGCCCAGATGTTTCCAGAAAGAGATGAAGTGACTTGCCTGAGGTCGCACAGTTAGTTAATAGGACACCTGGAACTAAGCCCAAGACTCAGCCCTCCTTGAGCACCTGCCCTTTGCCTGGCATTGTCCGTCTTTCCGTGAGCCCCTTGATCGCCACAGCCCACCTAGGAAGTGGGCGTTTGACTCTTGTGCTGTCAGTGGGGAGCTGACACAGGTGACATGACCTCGGAAGCCTTCGATTAGAAAGTGTCAGCTCCTGGGGCTTCCCTGGTGGCACAGTGGTTAAGACTCTGCGCTCCCAATGCAGGGGGCCCGGGTTTGATCCCTGGTCACGGAACTAGATCCCACATGCACGCCGCAACTAAGAGTTTGCATGCCACAACTAAGGGGCCCATGTACTGCAACTCAGGAGCCCATGAGCCACCACTAAGCAGCCCACCTGCCGCAACTAAGACCCAGTGCAACCAAATAAATAAATAATTTTTTTTTTTTTTTTTTTTTTTAAGTGTCAGCTCCGGAGCTGGAGCTGAGGCCCGTCCTGGCCATCACTTCACCACCGCGCTGCTCCCATGGTTCTTTCTGCAGCATCACTTTTTCTCAAGTGCATTCTGGGTTTTTGTTAAATTGGTGAGAACAAAGAAAAAAATCCTTTCTTTAGCAGGACTCCATGGGGGAGGGAGACACTTTTTCCTTCTGGTCTTCTGACTCTCCTCTCGTGGACCCTGCATGTCCTGGCAGGGGCACTTGGTTATGGGCGTGGATTCTATGGGGGCCACGCTGCCTGTGAGGGACAGGGGCCCTGTGCCTTATAACTCAGTTTGGCAAATCGTCTGCATTTTTGCAGAAAAAATTTGTAACTCATTATTGAAAATCAAGTTTTAGTTGGTCATCTTCCGTTTAACGTGCATCCATGACCTTGGCATTTACCAAGAGTGTTTGTATGTTTAAACTTTATGCTTTTAAGACTGATTATGAAAAGGTACAAGTCATGGTAAATGACCTCTCTTTCCATTCCCTTATTTTTCCCTCATCTTATTCATCCTGTTTATCTTCTTCATCCTTATTTCGTAGAAATAAATAAGCACATAATCCAACAATTTGTGTCTTCCAGCATTTTTCTGTAAGTGGGAAAGAGTAAGAGGAAATAAAGATGCTACATTTGACACAATTCAATAATTAACCTGCCATTTCACTAGATCTGGTTTAAAATAAAAAGAATAGTAACAAAGAATAAGAAATCTCCATCAGCAGCCGTGTTCAGTGTCCTTGGGCCCTGAGTAGCAATGCCCCACATTTAATCCTGTGGCTTCGTGATTCCTTACAAAAGGGTTTACGCAGATGTACTAGGCACTATGTTAGGACCCAATGAAAGGAAGCTCCTCAGTGTATAAAATACATTTCATCCAAATGTGTGAAGTAAGTCAGATTGAAGGTAATCATCTGCATTGAATAAAAATCTGCTGGAAGGCTTTGTTTACATGGAGGAGCTTCCTGAATGCGTTCAGGGGCTTGCTGACACAAATCTACTCAACAGAGGTGTTTGATATAGACCAAATGGAAATGGAAAATCTTGAGGGATCACAGCCAAGGTCGGATAAAATTCTGAAATTATAAGCCATTGGAAATATTGGTCCTATTATAAAAATGGTATTTATGCCGCCTTTTAGTGGCATACTTGGTGTACAAAGCAAGATACATGTATGTACAGTAACTCATTTCCAGTACTGCCACTTCCGAGTAATCATGCAGCAGTTGGTGGCAGAAAGTAATACCTAAATACTGCATGTCCCTAAGTACCTGGAACTGCAGGGGTGTTCATCAGGGAAATTGCTCAAAGTGAAATTTTACCAAAAAAATCGGAATCCCCATTGTGTGTCAGCACCTACCTCTGTCTGTCTGTCTGTCTGTCTGTCTGTCTGTCTCTCTCTCTCTCTCTCTCTCTCTCTCTCTCTCTCTCTCGTGGTAATTTTGTGAAATGATGAATGTGCTTGGCCACTTTGGGACTAACTAGTCAGCCCGCAAAATTTGTGCTGAGGATTATGTGGTAGAAAATGGTAGCCTTCTTAAAATGGTTTAGAAGGTAACTAAACTGTATGGCTCCTTTTTTTCTGAATTGAAGTGTTCTTTTTTAATATGCAGTATTTGACAGTTTTAAAATACAGTTGTTTTAAAGATAAATCTGAAATTTTAAGAGAAATTATTTTAACCTAGTGTTATATTTTCTGCTCTAGTCTTGAAAATGAAAACAACTCTTTATCCAGACATTAAACCAATTCCATGTCACTAAGATTTGTACTTTTATTATTTCAGTTTTCTGTTTAGCCTTTTTTTCTCTGAAAAGATTCCTGTGATTGTTTATCTTTTACTTCCTGTTATCCTGACCACAGAAATAATACTTCTTACACACCAAGAAACAGAATTGGGGAATAGTAGTGTGAGATAATGGAGTAAACAGTACGTCACCTCAAGATGAATATTTGGAGAATATATTCAATGGCCTAAGTTTTACTGTAACATTTACTACTGTATTAGTTTGAAGAGAAATTAAAGGCAAATTGTACCCTGTAGAGGTATCATGTTTATGCATTGCATTGTTTCCTAACATTTTAGACAAATCATTGTAAAGCTTGTTTTGAGCTAATAAATTGTTTATACTCTGTTTTGCCATGATACTGAAGATTTTAAAAAGAACATAGTTTAAGGGTCCAAGCTTCATGTGCGGGGTGGGGGGGAAACAGTATATTGAATTTATCGGTACTTTGAATGAAAGATAAATGTGCTTCTAAAAATGTATAATGTTCTAATGTCATGAAATATTACTTACAACTCTGTTTAACCTGCTGGTAGGAAAATAATACACTTAACGAAGTTTATTACTGTTATTATGTCTTGTCCGGCCCTCACCTTCTGATTTTGTTTCTAAACATGTGTTCTGCTTCCTTGCTTGCCTGCAGTGCTGAGACAGGGATTGGCATTCAGTCAGATCTATCGTTTTTCCTTGTCTGACGGCACTCTCGTGGCTGCACAAACGAAGAGCAAGCTCATCCGTTCTCAGACTACTAACGAACCTCAGCTTGTGATATCTTTACATATGCTGCACAGGTAAGCCTTGTTCTGAGACACCACCTGCCCTTCCCAAGGAAAGGTTCCAAAAGCAGGAAATCATCCCAGAGCTTGTCAGGTGTGGTAGACATTTCTGTTGACCAACCCCAGGCATGTAAAATATAAATTAAGTTAAAATTAAATTGTTATTAACTGTTGGCTAAAAGACAACTCCCGATACTGAAATTCAAAGTAGGGCTACACTTTGAATTTTAGCCTTAATATTAGTGAATTTTATTTCATTTTATTTTGTTTTATTTTATTTTATTTAGGCCGTGCCACGTGGCTTGTGGGATCTTAGTTCCCCAACCAGGGATCGAACCTGGGCCCTCGGCAGTGAGACCGCAGAGTCCTAACCACTGGACTGCCAGGGAATTCCCAATACTAGTGAATCTTAAAACCCAGCTGGAAGGACATAGACTAGCACTAACTTTGCTCTGACATGACTGACTGCCTGTTACATCAGAGAAGAAAATCGATCAGTTCCCAGCGGTGATACATGCAGGGCAGGAATATAGAATGACTTCTGCTCCTGTGTGTTTAAATCTAAAACTTTCAAATATACATCTACTTAGAAGGAATACTTTAGATTGTTATTCTCGGGTTTAAATTAACTTTTTGACATTAGACTTTAAATTGAAGGGTAGTGAACATTTCCCTAAAAAATAAAAGTAAGGAAAATTGAATGTTGATTTTAAAGTGTCATAACCATATAGTTTTAGAGCACAAATTTAAGGAAATGATTGTATTTCAAGTTATGCAAATATTTACCTGTGTGCTACGTAAAACTTTATGAGGTGCTATCAGCAGATATCTAAAGTTGCTCTGGAGTTCTCTTTTATTACATTTCTCAATTATTTATTTTCTTATTACGAATAAAAAAACCAAGCAGCCCTGTTTGCCAACTGTTAATAAATCCGACCTCAAACTGAAACAATTTGAAAGTGATTACAGATGTGCCACATTTCACCCCCCTAACTGAAAGCTGGTGTTTGACAATTTGTGAAACCTGTTTTGTTTGGATTTGTGAACACGCTTGGTAACTCACAAGTGACTGCCAAGCTGTAAATTAAAGCTCATAGGGTTTGGAAAATCATCCAGCTCAGCAAACCTGCTTTGAGACCAGGAGCGGAGTAGGGTTGCCTGCGAGCTGGGGAATAAGATCACAGACTCGGGACGATCTGCAGTTCCTTCCATGTGGCTGAGAGGCTGTTGCTTTGCCTTCCAGGGGGACCCAGGCGGGGGATCTGTTAGACAGGTAATCTAATTCTAAACAGTTTGGGTGACTTCATTGGCTCTAAAACTTGCAGAGTTTCAAAGAGGTAGGGGCAAGTTTTTTTCCCTCTTAAGTTCACTCTTCATTTGAGCCAAGTAGCACACGTCAAGCTCCAGGCTCACAGATGGGTCTGTTGTTAGGAATTGTAATCGGGCAGATAATTGAAGGCGGCTATACTCGTTTGGGTCGTTTCTTTCAGAGGGTACAAGCTCTCAGTTTATTCGTGATAATGTACCGTTTAATGAGAAAGGTATGTTATGTAATTGGAAGCCCGCTAATGTCTTGTCTAGCAGCTATACTTTCAGTATAGTAGTAGTCAAATTTAAACACAACTTCCTCTGTAGAACCACAGACGTCTTAATGAGTGGGCTGAAAAACATCCCTCTTGGTCCAAAGCGCTGCATGTTCAGTCTTGCCCGTAATTGCAGATTGTTTCATCAGAGTATTATCCTTTCCTTCCGTGTCGTTCATTCTTTTAAAGAAATGAGGCGACCTCATTTTCGAAAATTAGTAACAACTTGCTCGGTATCTTCCCTTTTATCGTATATTTCTTTCCTCATCCTACAGAGAGCAGAATGTGTGTGTAATGAATCCGGATCTGACTGGACAAGCGATGGGGAAGCCATTGAATCCAATTAGCTCGAGCAGCCCTGCCCATCAGGCCATGTGCAGTGGGAACCCAGGTCAGGACATGACCCTAAGTAGCAATATAAATTTCCCCATGAACGGCCCAAAGGAACAAATGGGCATGCCCATGGGCAGGTTTGGTGGTTCCGGGGGAATGAACCACGTGTCGAGCATGCAGGCAACCGCTCCTCAGGGTAGTAACTATGCACTCAAAATGAACAGCCCCTCACAAAGCAGCCCGGGCCTGAATCCAGGACAGCCCAGCTCCATGCTGTCACCGAGGCATCGCATGAGCCCTGGGGTGGCCGGAAGCCCTCGAATCCCCCCCAGTCAGTTTTCCCCCGCAGGAAGCTTGCATTCCCCCGTGGGAGTTTGCAGCAGCACAGGAAATAGCCATAGCTACACCAACAGTTCCCTCAACGCGCTGCAGGCCCTCAGCGAGGGGCACGGGGTCTCACTGGGGTCGTCGCTGGCTTCACCGGACCTCAAAATGGGCAACTTGCAAAACTCCCCGGTGAATATGAATCCTCCCCCGCTCAGCAAGATGGGAAGCTTAGACTCCAAAGACTGTTTCGGACTTTACGGGGAGCCCTCGGAAGGTCCAGCCGGGCCAGCAGAGAGCAGCTGCCACCCGGGCGAGCAGAAGGATGCCAGCGAGGCCGGCCTGCCCCAGGCCGGGAGCGGCGGCGAGAGGCCTGACGGGCAGGGCAGACTGCACGACGGCAAGGGGCAGACCAAACTCCTGCAGCTGCTAACCACCAAATCCGACCAGATGGAGCCTTCGCCCTTGCCTGGCGCTCTGTCGGACAGCAACAAGGACTCCACAGGCAGCTTGCCTGGCTCTGGGTCGACGCACGGAACCTCGCTCAAGGAGAAGCATAAGATTTTGCACAGACTCCTGCAGGACAGCAGTTCCCCCGTGGACTTGGCGAAGCTGACAGCGGAAGCCACGGGCAAAGAGCTGAACCAGGAGGCCAGCAGCACAGCTCCTGGGTCCGAGGTGACTATTAAGCAGGAGCCAGTGAGCCCCAAGAAGAAAGAGAATGCACTGCTTCGCTACCTGCTCGATAAGGATGATACTAAAGATACCGGTTTACCAGAAATCACCCCCAAACTGGAGCGACTGGACAGTAAGACAGACCCTGCCAGTAACACGAAATTAATCACTATGAAAGCTGAGAAGGAGGGGATGAGCTTTGAGCCCAGCGACCAGGTAAGTTTTGTCACGTGTCCCCCAAGGTGTACCGATCCATAGCCATCGGGGGTTTCTCCACAGGGGCCTTCTGAGGCCTCAGGTGACTGGATAAAAATAAGTCTTCTCCTTTGTCCTTACCTTGAAACAGAGTTCATTCTCACCGAGGCCGCGTGTCCCAAACACTCTGTCTAGCAACGAGTGACGTCGCTATAGAGCTGACTTTTATCTTGTAAAGGGTCGAGTGGTGATATTTCAGGCTTTGCAGGCCACACACTGTCTGCCACAGCTATTTAGTTCCACCCCTGGCTTGCAAACACAGCCCTAGACACTACACAGGAACAAACGAGCGTGCTGGGTTTCAGTCAAACTGATATTTGAATTTTATACAATTTTCACGTGTCACAAGATACTCTTCTTTTGATTTTTTTTTTCAATTATTGGAAAATGTAAGTCCATTCTTAGTGCATGGGCCATACAAAAACAGGTGGTGGGCAGGATTTAGCCCGCAGGCCAGCTGGGGTTTACTGACCCCTGTTATTAGAAGATACCTAAATTGGAGATAATCACTTCCTCAAAAGTGGGCTTTGTCAGAACAGACTTAATTAAATTATTTTTTACTTACCTTTCCCTTTTTAAGAGCAGAGTCTGTCTGGTTTTCAGACTCAGTGAAGATCATTCTACCTCTCTTGATTCTCAATCACGACTTCTGCTTAACGCTAAGGAATTTCTTCGACCATCGGCATAAAAAGTATTTAAGGGGAAATGGAGAGTAGAGAGGAGGTAAAGTTGGCCTTGATGTTGGTAGAGCGGAACCATCAAATATAAGTGCAAAACTGAAATAATAGGTTGCGTTATCTGTTGTTCTTACGTGAAAAATTAATTTCCTGAGAAAATCAAGGATAGCTAAAGTGATATTCAGAGTCATTCTTGATGACACTCTGAGGTAGTGACATCACAGAGGGAAAAGGAAGACTGTTTAAAATTTTCCTATTTAAAAAAAAAAATGATTTACTGCTGACAATAATGACTTGGCATAAGGGGTTTTCTGGGGAATCAACGACCGGTGGGGTAAAGGTCCAAGGCTTCATCAACCCTGCCATCCCTGAGCGCCGCCTTAAGTTGTGATGGGTTAAGAAGTGAAGAAGCCGCACAGGCCTCTCTACCTAAAATGGTTCACTGATAGGGCCTTGAAACTTGTTTTACAAGTGGACATTTTAGGTGTCGCTGTCTTCAGGGACTAGGTGTGCATGGGGAGACGAGAATGGAGCACCCCTGGCCGTCACCTGTCACCCTGGACCTCCCCGGTGGAGGCTGACCCAGCAGCAGCTCTGGGGTGGAGAGCACAGATGGGGGGCGGGGGAGGGGGCGGGGCCGAGGCCAGGCGTGCTCGGACAGCCGGCCTCCTCCCAGGTCCTGAGCGCGCAGCTTCCTGTCTGTCTTTCACTTTGATGTCTGGACAGCTGCTACCATTCCCTGTGCCCTTCATGAGGGAAACAGCGTAATTGTGTAAACACCTTTGGTGAGGATGAATCCTTAAACTTAGATGTTAGTGCTGAGTTCTCTACACCAGCTACTCTGTGATGCTGAAAGATCATTGCATGGGGGACCCAGGGGCTCAGCGGAAAGTTAATAACAATATCTTGGATAAAGTGTAGCGTAAAAGCATATTGACAGCTGTAGATGTTTTAATCTTTTGAGGTTTACTAGATTAGAATACGCAGAGCTAGTGGCCGTTCAGAGTGGCAGGCAGAGACACTGTCACTCAGGTCTCTTGACACATGCTAGAGGGCAAGATGGTGACTCATGAGGTCCCCCTTGGGTTAGTGGCTAAGTGGCTGGTCCCCCGCTCCATAAACAGAATTTATTTCTATCCCAAGCCTGAGGCCCTAGGGACTTAGAGGGTCAGGGAAGGGGGGCGCTGTTCGGCATTTCTGTATTTACCTGTACGATTCCACTAACTTCATACGAGAAACTGACACAGAAGAAGTTCTATTTGTTTTTTTAAAGTCCTTGAGTCACTTGCAGGTTTCTAATTGGTATTTAAAAGAATGTTTTTTCTGATCAACATTATCTTACTTTGGGAACTTAAAGCACAGAGTGTGGTCAGCACAAACCTGTCATTTTGGGTGGACACACACACACACACTCACACTCACCCATACATGCAGTATTTTTTTCTTAATGAAACCCAGTTCCTGGTTTTACCCTCCATCTATTCCCATTTTAAAACTCCACCAAAAAAGTACTGCTTCAGAGCAATTTTAACATCAAAAACATTGCAGCTTGAAAAGAAAGGTTACCACAGGAAGTATGCATTACCTAAATTTAGATCAAAGTTAGAATGACTTACTTTAAGAAAAAAAAAAAAAAAACAGGGATTCTTTCACTTCCCGCCCTCCTTCACTTTTCCCAAATACAGGTTGATTGTATCTCCTATTGACTTCTGTACAAATTTATCAAAGGTTTTTCTTTCACTTCAGGGGAACACAACACATTTTTATTCAGTAAGTTAAACTGTTAGCGAGCCCGAATTGCACAGTTGACTGTCTTGTTATTTTGACTCAGAAAAGAGCCATTATCCCAGTGTGTGTTTAACCTATCACTACCTTATTAAGGGCAGGAAGTACTTCGATGGTGCCATTATACCTAAAATAGCATTCTTCACTAGGTAGAGTATTTAAACATTTGTTTCTACAGTGTTTCATAACCAGCAGGAAACAATGACAGAAAAATTTCCGATATGTTCACTGACTTTTAAGTTATATACTTATTTACACAATGGAGCATGTGTAAATGATACTAACTAAATGGTACTCTTATGGTCTTTCTTAATGCTACTGGGCCACTTATGATGAGGGTTTAGAAATAGTCTGTAAAGAATTTCTTCTTGTTATTTGGCTCCATTAGAAAAGCAAACCATATTTTAAACTGGTAGTGTCCTGAAAATTTCCCTCCAAATGTGGTAGAATTGTGTTGCCATTTTTTAAAGCAATTTTATGTTAGGCAAATGTGGTAAAATAACAGTTTTTAAAAATTTTTTTGAAACACTGTTTTGTAATTTATTAGAATACATGTATTAAAATACATATGTTCTTTATATTTCCTTCAGAAAACAAATTGATTTGACACATGAAAAATTCATAAAACCAGAAAAAATTGCAGAAATCAAGTCCAATTTTCATTTTGTAAAACTTTTACAAAAATCTTTCTGACTCATTTTCTGCCTGAAATAGTTTAAACCAACTCTTCAAATTGATGTGGCTAATTTGAGCATTCGAAGAGATGCCTAAGCAAAACTTCGAAGTATCTTGGCAAAGCGTTTTCAAGGAAGGCATTAATCTTTTTGTTTTGTGAAGAAATCATGCCTAAGAAAGGAACTAGATAGGAACTAGAAGAACTTTTGATGAGAAATAAAGCTTACTTAGGGGGCAGAAATGTTTGATCAGAAACTTCATGTGATCAATCGCACCCCTTCCAGGACTTACATGACTACCGAAGAAAATGCCCCTAGTTGTCAAATTTTATTCCTAGGCAACCAAAGGTGTAGAGGTATTCTCCTTGAAAAAGAACATTTCAAGTAAAGTTGAGACAGTTAGATTAATTTAAATGCACACTCCAGATATTGACAAGAAATAAACACAAGCAAAGCAATATTATCTCTAGTGGGGAAATTTTCATAATGCGTTTTTCTGATGGTAAGCTGAATGAATTCATATACTATAGTGTCCATAGTTAAGAACACTATAGTTAAGCCCTTTTTTTTTTTTTTTTTTTTTTTTTTTTGCGGTACGTGGGCCTCTCACTGCTGTGGCCTCTCCCGTCGCGGAGCACAGGCTCCGGACGCGCAGGCTCAGCGGCCATGGCTCACAGGCCCAGCCGCTCTGCGGCATGTGGGATCTTCCCGGACCAGGGCACGAACCCGTGTCCCCTGCATCGGCAGGTGGACTCTCAACCACTGCACCACCAGGGAAGCCCTTTTTTTTTTTCTCTCCAAAGAACCAGTTCCTTCTGAATATAATGCCAAGAAGTCCCTGTATGACTTTCTTAAGACAAATAAGAGTTTAGTTACTTGTCAAAGCTAGACTGAAACACAGTTGAATTTGATCAGCTCTTAGAAATGGCAAAGATTAAAGTTTGAAAATCAGTTTTAATATATGCTTTTTAAAAATAAAAATCAAGGAATATCATGGATTTTAAATTATCTAATTATTTGAAATAAAGAACTAATAAACAGGTTTAAACCATCCAAATATATTAATGTTTTATATAGCTATGTATATAGAGAGAGATTAACTAGACATATTTTAAACTCATCATATTCGACACAAGAGTAGATCACAAAGGAAGAATCATGAATCCTATCATTAGAACTCTTTGAAACTATGATAGTTATTTTTCTATTCAAGATGGTTTAAAGTATCATTTTATTTGTGTGAAAAGAATAAAGGTAAAAAGGAAAGGTGGGAGTCTGGACCCAGACTATTAATGTATATTGTAAAAGCTTGCTTTTACACACGTCTGGGATTGGGAGCAAATACAAGAGCATCCATTGAGGAAAGTAATATACTTTATTTTTATTATCGTTTATATGAACCTATTTATTTGGGCCGTTTCTCATTCAAGGCATCTGCAAAGCTTTCTCAAGAAGTAGCTTATTATTAGGGCCCACCCTCTCACCCCTCCACAAACAATGAATTTTAAAATACTCAAGGCAGCATTACTGTAGTAGGGAAACCTGGTTTCCTAGGACAGCAATAAACTTCACAGTTTATTGGAACCTCTTAATACCTCTGTAGCTATTTTCATGATACAACTATAAGGATATTTATCCATCTTTTTTTTAAAAATAAATTTATTTTCGGCTGCACTGGGTCTTTGTTGCTGCGCACGGGCTTTCTCTAGTTGCAGCGAGCGGGGGCTACTCTTCGTTGCAGTGCATGGGCTTCTCATTGTGGTGGCTTCTCTTGTTGCGGAGCACAGTCTCTAGGCGTGCGGGCTTCAGTAGTTGTGGCTCTCGGGCTCAGTAGCTGTGGCTCGTGGGCTCTAGAGCGCAAGCTCAGGAGTTGTGGCGCACGGGCTTAGTTGCTCCGCGGCATGTGGGATCTTCCTGGACCAGGGCTTGAACCCGTGTCCCCTGCATTGACAGGCGGATTCTTAACCACTGTGCCACCAGAGAAGTCCCTATCCATCTTTATGAAACTTTTTTTCTGAGAAATTATAGAAATGATAGGAATTTCTATGACAAATTGAGTTAATTCTGGGAAATGTTTTACATTACCGGTTAAAATAGTTGAAGGAACTCATCGGGTTGACTGAGTGTCCATTGCTATGTTCCAGGCACTGTCCTCAGAGGGCAGTAAGTGCTTATTACACTGATGTTTGTATCTTACATATTCAGCAAAACATGGTAACGATAGCTTTCCAGCGGAGTCACTTTACACATGTTTAACTTACCCAAAATTGTCCATACATATTCAGAAGAAGAAAAAAGAAAAGGAGAGAGAGCTATTAAATGGTTAAGTCACGTGAGCAGTTTTGCCCACCGTTCAAGAGACTTAACTGGGTTTTGGTTCCCTTGAAGCTCCAGCAGTGTGGAAATGTAGCTACAGGCTTTTTAAGTGCGGAATGGCCTCCACGTAAACTTCGTCATTTCGGACTCAGCCAAAGAAGCAGTGACGTGCTTTCACTCTGGAGGGAAAACTGGCTGTGTTGCCCTTGGTGGAGGGGACATACAATCAGGTTCCTTCCCGAGCCGTTCTAAGGATCATCTTGTCTGTGTCTGTCTATACTTTAGAATGCTAACTTTGGAACCTAACCCTTACCTAAGATGTAGCTCTCCCAAGTTTGATCCCTCCCTCTTTTGTTAGAAACGGGTGGATAAACTAAAAAACTCGAAAATGGTCTTGTAATTGCGCAAACAGTGCATTAGGAATTCCCTGGAAAATGGACCTGCAAGTTCTCGCTAAGCTAGTTGACTCTGAACAAAGAATCCAGTAAAATATCACTTCATTGTACCCTTCCTAACTTGAGAAATTATGTCCAGTGAAAAGACTTCCTATATAGATTTACATTTGCCATAAATTGCAAAAACCTTAGTGAATGCAGCTTCTAGTGTATAGAATAAAACTGTAAGCCATTCTGCTTTAAGTATACCTCATGTCAGATGTAAATGCTTTCATTTGAATTGCCAGTGTAGACAAAAGCGTTAGTCACATGGTCAAGGATGCAAAGTCCATCGAGTGACTTTGGGGAAGTTGCCTAACTTGTGTTTTTCCACCTACACATCAGGAGAATCATTCTTACCACGCTCTTCACTAGAAAGTAATCCTGGGAGTTAACTTAGCCATTTTCTTACGTGGTTGGCGCTGTCTGATTTTAAATACTTGGCACACAGATAGGTTCTACTTAAACGAATATAAATTCAGTTGAGCTCTCTGGAAGAAAAGCACTAGGTGTGAAATAGTGGTGATATGTACCTTATTATTTTAATGTTGGTAGTTGAAAGGAAATTATTTTAATAAAGGGAAAAGCTGTAAGAAATATTTTTGTGGCTTCTGTAAAGTCAAATTAATATCTGCTGTGTTTTCATCCTGCTTCCCTTTGTCACCAAAGCTGGTGAGTGACTGAGAAAGCCAGTGTCATTCGAAACTGAAAGTGTAAGCAGGAAAAAAACACCACTCAAATGGAAAAGGCAGGGCTGAGCTGTTCATGGTTACTTCAAGCTCCTCGTGCGTTTCACTCCTTGCTCTTAAAAAAAAAAGAAAGAAAGAAAAACAAAGTTCTAAAAGGAAATAACCATTTACTAAATACTGATTTCATGTAAATTTGGATCATATTTTCCACCAATTTTTTGTTGTTGTTACTTCGTCAGGAGAGGTAACCACAAAACCTAGGCCTGGACTGTAAGTCATAGTACACCCATGGTTAATTAGAAATACACATAATCATAATTAATTGAATTATTAGCATAAAACAAAGGGGAATTTATAAATCACCAGTGAATCACAGTGCTAGAAGAGAGCTTTCTTTCTAATTCAGTCATCTCTCTTTTCACAGATGAGGAAACTGAGGAGCAAGAGATTAAATTGTTTGTCCTTTGTTGATTTAATTTTTTTTAAAGATGATCAATTAACTTGTTAGGCCTGAGGTTCGCGTGTGTCTGCATCTCTTGTTTGGCTCTGGTGCCTTACACCGGTTAGGTCTGTAATTGCAAACCGGGCCTGTGGCGCCCACTCTTGGCGTGGGACTGGATAAACTCTTCTGTTTGTTAACCGCAGCCTGGCAGTGAGCTGGACAACTTGGAGGAGATTTTGGATGATTTGCAGAATAGTCAATTACCACAGCTTTTCCCAGACACGAGGCCAGGCGCCCCTGCTGGATCAGTTGACAAGCAAGCCATCATCAATGACCTCATGCAACTCACAGCCGAGAGCAGCCCTGTTACACCTGTTGGAGCCCAGAAAACAGCATTGCGAATTTCACAGAGCAGTGAGTATGAGATATTGATGGTTATGCCAAGAAATTCCCATGTTATCACCATCAGAAACAGGGGTTATTAAAATCTGACGCAAACAGCTTAGTCACTTCGAGGTTTTTATGGTCAGATAGCACCACCTACCGTCCCAGCCCTTCAAAACAGTATTCAGGGTGGATTCGAGTAAACATGGCCTTTCTGCAGGCGCTTGTGGTTAATATAATCAACACGGGGTGAGACCGACCTGCATTGATAAAGTTCTTCGGATGATTGTCATAGTTCCCTTCATTTCAGTTACTGCCTTCAGAAATGGAGTTTACAATAGATTTTCTGTGTCTTAATATATGGCTGAATACTTAAAAGACAGAAACTTAGAAAGTTATGCTGACTTTTCAGGAATAATATACTACTAAAATTTTTTTATCAAAATACTCATACATGAGAGGGCTACACACATTAAAAATATCTTGTCCTGTCTCTTAGGAATCCTCATATAAATATCCATTTTACATGGAAATTTATCATATAAATGTTTTCTAAGTGCATCTTAAGTTTAATTAGTAGGATATACAGCTGGAAGACCTTAGACTGTTTTATAAGTGACATTTTTTATCACTTACTTTTATTTTTTAAATTTTATTTATTTATTTATTTATTTATTTATTTGGCCACACTGTGCGGCTTGCAGGATCTCAGTTCCCTGCTTTTTTTGTTTTTTGGGGGTTTTTTTGGCCGCACTGTGCAGCATGCGGGATCTTAGTTCCCCGGCCAGGGATCGAACCTGTGCCCCCTGCAGTGGAAGTTCAGAGTCTTAACCACTGGACCACCAGGGAATTCCCTATTTTATATTTTTGTAAGTTTAAGATGAGGTCTTTCTCCACTTAGTTTACAAACTTGATAGTTAGCTAAAGTTGTCCAATAGTTTTGCGCAGAAGAAAATATCTTTCCTGCGCTAGGGACATGATCTGTAGAAAGACAGAGAACCTCTTCAGTGTTAAATTGGTGAACAGAATGATTTTTCCCTCTTCAAATACAGTTTGACCCAAAGCTTAGCATCTGTTCTCAAATCAGAAATGGCGGCAACCATCAACCAAATCACAAAATATCCTTGATTAATAGATCTTTTCTCAGAGTGATTCGTGATCATTCTGAAAAGGGTAAAACGACACAGAGTTTTTGCTTGTTATCTGTCAAACGTGCCTGCTTCTTAGGGAATGGAGGGTTGCTTATGGCCTATGAGAGATCACAAAGTCAGAGAGTTGAGAAGTGAGTAAGAAACACAGTAGCGGGTTTATGCTCATGACCCAGCGGAGTTAATGGAGGACTGCCTGAAAACTCATGGTTTCTCCTCTGTCTGTACCTCCTGATGGTATCCAGACTACTGAATGCTGACCAGATAACTAAACCTGAGGAAGGCAGCTTAAGCACGTACATCATTTTCATTTAAACCCTAATTCTTCCAAATATTTTATTTCTGCTATTGATTGTTAAGAACGTTAACGTGTTTTAAATGTTCTATTTCATACTGTGTTTATATAATTCAGAGAAAATAAAGTCCTTGATATTATTTAATATATTAGCTCTATGAATTGTAATTTATAATATCTTTGTTCTTGAAGAAACATTGTTACCAAATCAGTGGTTGTCTGTGTGATAGTATAGTGCACTGGTGTAGTACTTACTGCACAATAAACTTGTGAACTAACCATAAGAATCCTTTCAAATATAAAGGTATCTGGAATTTAAAGAAGCTGTATTTAGAAGACTTAACAGGGCCCTAAAGCTTCAATACTAACTTCAGGTACCAGAGTTCACACATTTAAAGATTTTAACTTCCAATGAGAGTAGACATTTTTCACCTAATTCTAGTCCTAGGAAAGTCCAATTAAAAAATGCTAGCCTCATGTCCAAACCACATGTATCTGGGTTTGGTGCTATATGCAGGAGATGTTTATGGCTTCACAGCTGTGACAAAGCGATATTGCTAAATTCAAATAATATATGAAAAAAAAATATCAGTAGTTTCCTTAACAAATACAGTTGAATATTAGAAGTTAATATTGGGGAGAAAAATATATGGTAAATAATAGACATGTTCTTTTTTTTCCTTTTACTTCTTTTTTGTTTTGCAAGGTTGTCAGGAATTTAAATTAGAGACTTGTTGATTAGATTGCAAGTCTGTGTTTTCGTGCCACATGTTTTTTTGTCTGTGAAGTTGTCTTTTATGTAGGCAGCTGGTCCCTGACGTGCGTATCTTTGTTATTTTACAAACGACCTTTTCCCTGAACACTACTTCTGTTGTTATTTTCCATTATCCTATATTAACCTTAAATTTTCATTTGTTTTCTCCTTAGCTTTTAATAACCCACGACCAGGGCAACTGGGCAGGTTATTGCCAAACCAGAATTTACCACTTGACATCACATTGCAAAGCCCAACTGGTGCTGGACCTTTCCCACCAATCAGAAACAGTAGTCCCTACTCAGTGATACCTCAGCCAGGAATGATGGGTAATCAAGGGATGATAGGAAACCAAGGAAATTTAGGGAACAGTAGCACAGGTAAGGGCTCAAATGTGCTGTTAACTTTATTGGTGGGTTATTTAACTTAATGATGTATTCATCCACATCAAACTAGTAGAATTTTTCAAGTGAAATTTTTTATGCTAGAAACTAACATTTGAATGTAACTAAATTCTGCAAATTTTCACTGCGACCGTGGTATATGAAACATCGGAAAGCATTTGAGTAAGCTGACCCTTTTATTCTGTGATCATTGTTTTTACAAGGGTTCTAATCATTAATCCTGTGGCATAGGCTTATTTCACTTCTGCTCCAGTTACTATTCCAGACATTGTAGTGATATGTGTAAAATAATTTGGTGGTTGCTAGCTTGTCGTGATAATCTGCTGATAACCCCAGAACTTCCTGTTAGTTGATGACTTGTGTTGGGCGAATTTCAGAATGAAGGCTTAAAATTCAGCCAACCTTTTATACTCGTAACGATAGCAATTCTCATTCCAAAAAAAAATTAATTAAAAATAACGAACTTAAAAAATAATAATAATGAAATTTACATAGTAGTATGCCTGGCCTAAGAGTAGCTGATCCAGGGGCTCCGTTTTTAAAGACCTGTGAAGTTGCCTGTGATCTGGTTTGGCCCTTGACCTGCTGTAACTTAAGGTGTCTGCCAAGTTGCCCGTGAATATTCCTAAGTGGTAGTCACCGTCATAGCAGCAACCGTACTCCCAAACCTCCACCCAGTTCAGGCTAGGAATCACTGCTGCAGCATTGATTGCTATTACCACCACGTCCTGTACCCTGTGGTATACTGTACCCAATGGTATCTGTACCCTGTGTTATTCTGTACCCTTAGGATGCTAGGTTTTCTAATGGAGAACTGCTCACAGTTTACCGCTGGAGACAAAGGCATTGAAAGAAACAGATATTATAAAAAGAACTTATATTCATGGGTTTTAATTCTTATCTGTAATCCCTGTATACACATTGCCATTTAGATAGTTAACAGAAAATAAGAGTTCAGTCTAAGGGTTGAAAAGATGGATTTCTTTTTTAACTTTCTGTTGTTGGTAAGCAATTCATGGGAAATGTGAAGAATGTTGTATTAAAATAGTTTATTCATTCAGCAGGTATTTATTAGGTGCCTACTATACGTGCCAGGCACTGACTACATCCCTTATTTATTTATTCGCAGAAACAATGCCATATTAGTTTTACATTATTTTTACAATAAAGTATTGATTTATATAAGTAAAATATTGACTTACGTAAAATTCTGTAAGAGAAAAGGAGCCAATGATTTATGAAAGGTGGCTTCTTCTTATTGGAATACAAGAAGATCTGGGTTCTTGGAGGAATCTTTAGGAATTTGGGGATATACCTATATTCAAATCTGGGCAGCCTGGAGATGACTGGCATCCAGGCTGTGAAGATCCTACAATGCCTGTGCTTTGTTTCAAAAAGAAAAATGAAAAAAACCTGAAAGAGACTACCCTGGCTACAATTGCATTAATATTTCGAAGTATGGATTATTTTCCCTCCTGCTTTCTATGCTTTCTATAATCTTGTTATATTAATTAGATCATAGATTTTTTTGAAAAAGAAAATGCCTTTTCTCCCACATCTTTGTATAATTCAAACCTAGCCTTAAAACGGTTTTTAAAATATGTATTAACATAATATTGTTCTAACTTGTTCAGTCTAATTACCCTTTACTCTAAATCATCCTAATGTAGCACATTCTCATTTCACCAGTGAAAAACCATCCACAGTACATGTTCTCTCCATTTCTGAAATAATAACCCTATTTTTAGTTGTTTATCATAATTAAAGTAAATGAAAGCAAGCCATGTCTCTGAAAGCAGAACTGTTACACATCCATTATTAAACGCTTCAGAATGAAGGGTCCTCAGTTGGGGCTGTTCCCCTTTAGGATATCAAGTCTTAGCCCATGTCTGGCCATTGCCAGCATCTCGGGGGGCAGGCCAGAGAGAGCAAACACACGATCTGCCCAGCAATGTTGTGCTCTTCTCACTGGTGTGTGTGGTCACACAGCTGTTAATGTCTCACGTATAGAAGGGTTTTTACAAATCTGTCCCAGCGCAGCCTAGACCTACGTCGCCAGGAATGTGGTGGTCCAGGTCCACCGAAGTGGGTGGCGCTCGCTTGCCTTGTCCAGAAAGAACTGGAGTGGAAAGATACTGTCATTCCCCCAGCTTCCGAGGCTGCTTTGGTCAGCTTGGAAGCTTAACAAATTATAATGCTCAGAAAGGGATTTGGGGATGGAAAGTCTGGCTGGGGCTTCATGGGATATTCTCTGTGATTTGGGTTTTTAATTAGAATATTGATTATCAGTTTTTACCTTGCTCCTCTTAGCCTCGCCTCTCTTTTGGAAAGTAAAGCATTGACGTGTATATCAGCTAATGTGATTCACTTCCTGAGGAAGGAAGTTGGGGTTATCCACATGCCACAGCACCTGTTTCTAAGTACATATGGGAACAATTTTAACAGCTTTTCCGAACTGTAAACAGTGGCAGGTCTGCGTTGTGAAAAACTTCGTAGGAATCGCCACCTCGTATTTCTTAGCCAGGGGCCCACGTCTGTCCCGGTGAGGGCCTGAGCTGTTGGGCTGACCGTGTACCGAGAATGAACGTCTCGTACCGGAGTAAGATCATCTGGTGTTCATACGTGCTGACTGTGTTTCCATTCACTGCACCTCCGTTTTCTCTGGCTTGCCTGCAGGCATGATTGGTAGTAATGCTGCCCGGCCCACCCTGCCATCTGGGGAATGGGCACCTCAGAGTTCTGCTGTGAGAGTCACCTGTGCTCCTACCACCAGTGCCATGAACCGGCCGATCCAAGGAGGTATGATTCGGAACCCGACAGCCAGCATCCCCATGAGACCCAACAGCCAGCCTGGCCAAAGACAGATGCTTCAGCCTCAGGTCATGAATATAGGTAAGGCAGTTCCTGTGCTCTCTGCTTTTCATTTTTATACTTTCTTAGAAGAAGAGGGGGAACAGCTCCATAAGTTCTGTCAGGACATGCTGCTAATTTGCGGTTTAGGTAATCCCCCCGTGTCAAGCTGTCATAAGTGGGAATTTGCTGGAACTCTGTATAGGATCATAGAATTGCAGCCTTTCCGGTTACTTAAGAGAACCCACTACCTTTATGATGTTTTATTTTCGTTAAATTATCTAATTTCAACCTTTGCAGGGAGTGAATTGCACTGTAACACTGTAAATGTTACACAGATGATATCTTGAAGAAGTATTTCAGTGATGCACCAGTGGTTCCTAACTCTGCATGGTCATCAGGACCTTAAAATGCAGATCCCTGGGCCACTACCCTAGACTATTAAACCAGACTCTCCCAGTTCCTCACTGAAAGTGCAGGCTCTTAGAGGGCATCTCACAAAATGTAGGGATCACTAGAATTCTATTTGGATACAGTTCACATGTTATTAAAATTAATGATCTGATACACTGTCTGATACCATTTATATGAAATGTCCAGAATGGGCAAATCTGTAGAGAAGGAAAGTAGATTAGTGGTTTCCTAGGGCTGGGGCTCTATGGGGGGAATGGGGGGTGACCCCTGATGGTCATGGTGTTTCTTTGGGGGGAATGACAACGTCCTAAAATTGATCATTGTGCTGGTTCTACAACTCTGCAGATACACTAACACCCACGGAATCGTACACTTTACACGGGCTAATTGTATGGTATGTGAATTATATCTCAATAAAACCATTATTTTTTTTAAAAAGTAATGCAACTCATCCTCAAGACTTTCTTAATCATTGACATACTAACCTTCCTCTTACCTTGTACATTAGCATAATTCAGATAAGTTGACGTTCATGTACTTTTTCATATACTTGGATATGGTGCACGATGAGTAAGCGCTAAATCGTTAATGGAAAGATGCCAGGATTGTTTTGACACGATGATGCAGAATGCTCATCCTACCCCAGCATCGGTTTTCTTTTCTAGTTGTTTAATTGCTCAGCACATTTTGGCTATTGTTTCTGAGATGACATTCACGTTGCCTTTCTACAGAGAATGTACTTCAAACTAATAACGTGTGATTCCCAAACATAAATTCACATAATTTGAGGCTTACATGAAAATGCTAAGAATGGCCAGATTTCCATGCAAAAATAAACTGGGAAATTTTTTAGATGCTAATTCATTCATTTAAAGATCATCATAGGGCTTCCCTGGTGGCGCAGTGGTTGAGAGTCTGTCTGCCGATGCGGGGGATGCGGGTTCGTGCCCCGGTCCGGGGGGAATCCCACGTGCCACGGAGCGGCTGGGCCCGTGAGCCATGGCCGCTGAGCCTGTGCGTCCGGAGCCTGTGCTCCGCGATGGGAGAGACCACAGCAGTGAGAGGCCCGTGTACCGCGCGCGCGCGCACGCACACACACACACACACACTCATCATAATAAATCCCTTATATCCAGAAATTTCATTTAGCCTCAGTCTTCTCTGAATGGCACCTGGCTTTTGAGCTTGAAATATGGCTCTGTGAGCTTCACTGTGTAGCTGAATTTCTCTGATTTTTAATAAGCTCGAAAAGCCCTGAACTCAACAGAAAAGTACCTGTTGTAATGGAAAACAGGTCTACAGATAGTGATAATAAAATCATTAAAGAGCTCATATCATGCATTAGCTTTAATCCTCTACAGAGAACTTCTAAGAAAGAGCACGTCTAAGTTGTCTGGGCCACCTGTCTGCTCCTCCTTTACTCAGACCAGCACTTCTCAAAAGTATGTCCAGGACCTCGATGCCCTTTTAGGGCGTCTGCCAGGCCAAAACGATTTTCATAATAATACTAAGAGATTATTATGTACCTTCTTCACTCTCATTCTGTCATGGATGCACAATAGAGTTGGCTAAAAAAATCTTGTTTATGTTGCAAACAAACAACGTCATAGAAAAAGAGATCAGATTTGTGGTTACCAGAGGGGAGGTGGGCGGAGGGGAAATTGGATGCAGGCGGTCCAAAGGCACAGACTCCCAGTTATAAGTTCTAGGGACATAACGTTACAACAAGGTCAATGTAACTAACACTGCTGTGTGTTATATATGAAAGCTGTTAAGAGAGCAGATCTTGAGAGTTCTCATCACAAGGGAAGAAAAGTTTGTATCTATTTGAAGTGATGGATGTTCACTAAACTTGCTGTGATAATTATTTCATGATGTATGTTAAGTCAAATCATCGTGCTGTACACCTTAAACTTCTGTAGTGCTGTATGTCAATTACATCTCAATACGACTGGAAGAAAAAAATCTTGTTTATGTTAACATAGTGGATTTATTATGATGACTTTTAAATGAATTAATAATCATTTTTTCTTTTTCCAGTTTTAATTTAATTTAATATAGTAAATATCAATGAGATATAACCCACATACACAAAAGCTGTACTTTAAGAATATAAAGACTCCTAAGTCCAAGGGGCTTGGAACTGCTGATCTAGAGAGTCTCTAAAGTGGGTGACTAGCCTTGGTATTTCTTGCCTTTTTTTCTATTTCAGAACAAAAATTCTCTTATTATTTTCACCTAATTATTATTGCTTCTGTCTTTTTCTGTAAATTGTATATTTCTCTTTCTATTCTATAACCAAAACAGATGACTTCCCTTATTACAAGTTGTAAGATTTTGGAATTGTTTCCTTCTCCCATTTCAGGGCCATCTGAATTAGAGATGAACATGGGGGGACCTCAGTATAGCCAACAACAAGCGCCTCCAAATCAGACCGCCCCCTGGCCTGAAAGCATCCTGCCGATAGAACAGGCACCGTTTGCCAGCCAGAACAGGTGAGTCTTGAGCACTCAGGAGGTCCCGGAGAGTAGAGTTCATGAGCGCCGTGAGTTATCTCAGACCTAGGCCACAAGTTAGTCTGGTCCTTTCAAACAGTTGGTGCCTGACCAGTTTTCATGTATTCAAACTATATCATTTACTGGACCGGGAGTACAGGGGTTCGGGGGGCCGGCGGGGGATCCAAAAGTCAGTTTGACCTAGCACATGCCTTTAAAGAAGTTATAATTTAGTTGGAAAATAAAATATGTAGACTAATGAATAACTGTAATATGAGCTAGTATGTACTATATGCCCTAAGAGAAATAAACCATATTTCAAGGGATCATCCAATTGGGGTGATTGGGGAAAAGCTTCAGAGTCTTGAGTAAAGGTATCATTTCAGGAGGCAGAGATGGCAGGAAGCCAGTCCATCTGGCAAAAGCAGAATAATCAGAGTCCTGGAGGTTACAGAAGCAACACAGTATGTTTAGGGTAACAGAGAATAGTCTAGTTTTATGTTACATATATTTTACCACATTAAAAAATAAATAAAAGTATCAGAAGATTTGGCCAGGGACTTCCCTGGTGGTCCAGTGGTTAAGACTCCCTGCTTCCGGAGGAAAACTAGCAAATGATGGAGCAAAACTGCACATTTCAGCTGTTGCATTCAAAGTGCTATAATTCAAAAATGTGTCAGTGAAATAAATGCCTGAATGTTTAAATTTTCATAAAAAGTAGCCTTTAAAATATATTCAGATAAGAAAATGTTTTGACCTGTGTATACTTTCCAAAATCATTCAAAAAATTATTGGGGTCTTAAATTTGCTGTATTTAAAAACACTGTTGCATACATTCATTTTGTATCAAGTAGAGTCACAAATCCTCTTTTTCCAGCTTAAGAAAATATACTGTATTTACCTTAAATTTTCATGATTTAATAAACATTTAATCTTACTAATTTTTAATGCTTAATAGGAAAACTAAACCAAAGATTTTTTTTCAAAGTGTTCCCATAGCTCGCAGCTGAGATGATGACAGTCATTTTTGCACGGATTCTTCTTCAATAATTCAATTCACAGCTGTTGACTTTTTTCCTCCTGTATTTTTCTTCCCTCTTATAAAAGAAATAAACTATACTGATATATTCAAAAAAAAAAAAAAAAAAAAGACTCCATGCTTCCAGTGCAAAGGGCTTGGGTTCGATCCCTGGTCAGGGAACTAAGATCCCGCATGTCACGGGGCGCAGCCAAAAAAAAAAGAAGATTTGGCTTGAAAAGTAGATTAGTAATGGAATAGATTTATAGAGGGTCTTAAATACCAAACTCTTCTTCAGCCTTTTTTCTTTCTTTTTTTTTTTTAATATTTATTTATTTACTTGGCTGTGCAGGGTCTTAGCTGAAGCATGCAGGATCTTCGTTGCCGCGTGCAAGATCTTCACTGAGGCACGCAGGATCTTTTTAGCTGCAGTATACGAACTCTTAGTTGCAGCATGTGGGATCTAGTTCCCTGACCGGGGATGGAACCCGGGCCCCCTGCATGGGGAGCGTGGAGTCTTAACCACTGGACCACCAGGGAAGTCCCTCAGCCTTTTTTTTTTTTTTTTTTTTTTTTTTTTTTTTTTGCGGTATGCGGGCCTCTCACTGTTGTGGCCTCTCCCGTTGCGGAGCACAGGCTCCGGATGCGCAGGCTCAGCGGCCATGGCTCACGGGCCCAGCCGCTCCGCGGCATATGGGATCCTCCCGGACCGGGGCACGAACCCGTATCCCCTGCATCGGCAGGCGGACTCTCAACCACTGCGCCACCAGGGAGGCCCTCAGCCTTTTTTCATTAAGCCGTTGAAGAAGTTTTTTGAAAAAGGAAGTGGTATATGATCAAGTTTGATTGAATTTTTTTGATTCTGATTATCAGTCTAATCATTTTCGTTTCTTTGTAGGTAATCTTTTCTAATTGCTTTTGAAATATTTTTAGAATTGCTATACAGTAGTCTTACTATAGTGTGTCTAGGTGTGGATTGATTTATTTATACTGCTTGGTATTTGGTGTATGTTGTGCTTATTTTATCGTGGATTCATCAGCTCTGGAATTGTAGTCATTATCTCTTTATGTACTGCCCCTCCACCATTTTCTCTATTCTTTCTTTCCGGGATTCTGGCAAGACATACGTTAACTGTCTCTTTCTACATCAGATTTTTTAAAACTTCTACCCTCCTTACTTCTTAACCCATGTATTTTCCATCTCCCTGTCTCTCTGTACTACATTTGGGATAATTTATCCATATCTGTATTTCATTTCATTAATTATCTCTTTGGCTATGTTTAAACCAATTACATTTTTCATTTCTAAAAGTTCTGTTTGCCTGGTTATTTTTCATAGTCTCTTACTGTTTGCTTATTTTTGTGATTCCATCTTTATATCATTAAACATCACATTCATCATTACTTTCTAAATTTCTTGATTCGATAATTCCAATATCTGGATTTCTTGCAGTTCTAAATCCAGTGATTGACTCTTGCTCGTGGTGGCCTGTTTCCCTGAGTATTTTGGTAATCTTTCATTGGGAGTTCCTAGTTGATCTTTGTCAATGATCCAGCCGGGGGTTAAAGTTGAAGACACTTTGCTTGCAAGGGAATTTTCACTGGTCTCTGCTGGAGGTGAGGGTCCCCGCTGACCACTCTCCTCAGTGCAGTCCAGCACTCTCCGCTCAGCTCTTTCGCTTGGCTGTGGCCCAGTGCCCCAGCTCTCAAGGATAAAACACACCTGTTGCTGGGGGCTTAGGTGTTGCTCAAGTTTTCGCTCAAAGATGGATCTTGTTGCATTATTCCCTGCAAAGACAGTATCACAGTCGCGTTATATGCATAATCCCATGGTTTTTAAGCAAAGCACTGGAAGCAGACGTTGCGCAGGCGACCTTGAGGCCTATGTGATGGTGCTGCTTGGCCAGTTGGGTGGGCGAAGAGCCCCGAGGCAGAGAGATAGTTGGGAGCCTAAGCAGGAGTCAGTGTGGGCACTTAAATGATGCAGGCGATGTTTTCTGGGCAGTCACCATGTTAGAAAACAAACTGGAGGAATTCGGCCTTGAGGCTCACATGTAGAAGGTTTGGGTTGGAGGCCCAGTGAGGACCTTCCAGACAGATCGTTTTGTCCTTTGGGGATTATTCTAGTCTAAAATTATGAAATACTTTTATCAAATTCACAAATGATGAAAGCAGGGTTTCTGAAATTTTATAAGGGTTGAATATTTCCAGAGCTTCTTGTTTAAAAACAAAAATACAGATTTCATAGTGACTCTTATTACCCTGGAATAAAATGCTTTTGCATAGCTCAGAACTGTGGTGTGGTGCCCATTTTCCTTTCTATATCTTCTTTTTATATATATATATAACAAGTAACTGTTTATTACTGGAGAAGAGACGAATGTATACAAGAAAATCTAGGTTCTTTCTCCTCATGCACTACTTTGGTAATAAAGTTCCAAATATCAACTGTGAAGATATTTAGAAGGATAAATCTTTCTTAACATGCGACCATTTACTGTGTGGTGGACATTTTTCATAGAAATCATATACTTAAACTAGATATAATCTTACAGTTTACAAGAAGCTTAGAACATTGTATTAACAGAAGACAAGATTATATTTTACTGCAAAATATTATAAAAGTGATACAATTTTGTGGCTCTTAAACATTTAATTACTTGAATTGAACAGGGGAATGAAGAAAAAAAAAAAACCCAACAGAAACATCATCAGGACACGCCTCACTTTACGATTTTTTGTATTCGATTCGTTCTACTTTCACGTTGTCTCCAATTAGCTGATACACGTAAGTGACAACTGTAGAAGCCTGGATATCCATCAACACACATGAAGGAATAATGTTCGTTTCCAAGGCATTATATGCTCCAGTGGCAGAACCTGGATTAATGTAGAATTTATTTTCATGCTCACATGCTTCCAATTTATGTGTGTGTCCTGAAATAAGGACATGCATATCAAACTGCCTCTGCAACAGGGCTAAGCTGGCCATATCTCCCCATGGAATAACTTGATGTCCATGGATCAAACCAGTTTTGAACTGCCCAACAGTTACAACTGTCTGTTCTGGATAACTCAGATTCTCATCGAAGTCTCCTCTCACAGTATGAACATCACCAGCCAGAGTCTTGAGACAGTCATAGCTCTCTTTGGTACGAAGGTTTCCAGTGCAGAGAATGTGCTGAATCTTTCCTGGTACCAGCAGTTTTTTAAAATTTAGCTGGCAGACTGTTGCACCGGTGTGGGATGTGCAGGTCTCCTAATAGCAACGCCAGCTGGAGGTAGGACAATCTTCATCTTTAGAGGGGGATCCCTTCAGAGATGGATTGAAGTACATAGTAAACGTGGGCAGCATCCTGTCCCTGGGCTCCGCTCAGTCACCCCTTTGTATGTCTTAAGAGAGTGGTAAAGGATTCAGAGGATTCAACGAAGTTTTAAAAAATCGAAATAGCAGAAGATGAATATGAGACCAGCAATACCGGATGTGTGCGAAAAAGTTGGGAACTAGTTACTTCACTGAAAAGATGATTAGGCCAATTGCTTAATAACTGTTTTAGGGAGATAAGGAGGAGAGGGTGCTCGCCAGCTGTATTCCATTTGCTTAGCGGGGGAAACTCGTGTCTTCCAACCCCGCTGTGCCTATGAACCATCTTTGGGATCTCACTGAAAGGCAGGTCTGGGTGGAGCCCAGGATTCTGCGTTCCTGACAGGCCCCAGGTGATGCCTGCACTGCTGCTCCCCCGACGCACTCTATGTGGAAGAACAGACAAGAACCACAGTCAGCCAGTGGGGCTCTTACTGGACTAGCTGCCAAGGGCGGTGTGTGGCCTCCGTCACTGAGTACTATTCTTGGGGATAGAGTGTCGCGTAAATAACCGCTGTGATCCTTCTTGGAGGTGGTACTTTCTCGGGGTCCCCCAGCTCTTTGAGTCTGATTTCGTGGTGTCAGTGAGTATTGCGCGTTTTCTAAATATGTTTATTGGATATGTTAAAAAACACACCCATTTCCATGGAAACCTGCACACAGTAAAAAGGTAGTCGAACAATTAACTCCAGCACCTGAGAGTTGGTTTTGGATGAAATGTCTAATATTAGTTTCTAGGGAAAACTGGGCCCAACGTTAGGATTTTCACTGTTGCCCAAGCAGAGGAAGGGTTCTGTTAAAGCAAACATGAGGACCTCCCCGGCTGTCCAGCAACTGGGGCTCCGCGCTTCCACTGCAGGGGCCGTGGGCTCCACCCCTGGTCGGGGACTGGGATCCCGCAAGCCACGCGGCGCAGCCAAAAATCAAATAATAATAAAATGGAAGAATTCCGAGTACACACTGAGGCCAGCTACAGAGTCAGCTGGTTCAGTTTGCTGGGGGCGTTTCTGTGACTCGCCCCGCCCTGTTCTCTTGTTGCTGTCAGTTTTCTTTGTAGAAGAGCGCTATGGACAAAGCAAAATATTTCCACCACTTTTAAAGTTATTTATTTCTGTTATTCCAGCCACTTACCCCTCTTCTTTTATTTGAAATAATTCTATTTGGAAGAAGTTTATAACCAACTTTATGGTAGTCTTATTGTCATAGAAATCCAGAAATGATGGATAACAAAAGTTCTAACCACGTCTCTCTTTTGAAATAAACAAAAAGCAGTGCCTTTTTAAAATCCCCTTTATAAGTATCACCATTAATATTTTGTATTTTTACTGCCTACCTATTTAGGAATAGGTTTTTAAATGTTCTATGCACCCAGCATTAGTTTATATACACATTTCAGAAAGACAGTAGTTTAGCCCTTTAATCTCTAATGTATTCACTTACTCATTTATTTATAGCTGAATTTCCATTTTCTGTAGTTTCATTGTGGTTTTTCTTCCTTTATTCATTTGGTATGTAAAAGAGTTGTTTAAAATATAGCCCCAAATTTATGGATGATTTTTTGATGATTTCTATTGGATTTATAAAAGTGAAAAGTATCTGCCTTTCATGAAAGACTTCCTTTCACATTAAGTTCAAAATCTCTGAGTAATTTGGTTTTCTCTTGTTTGTAATGTGTCTAAGAGTAAAGGTTCTTTGGTTGACTATTTCTCATCATGTAGTAGCTGCTACTTTTTTGCAGAATTTTGAAAACACGTGAAAAGTGATCGTATGGTATGATTTCTCAAACAAGAGCTCAGAATTGATCTTATTCCCCTTCTTATCACCATCTTTAATGTCCTGCTAGTCTATAAATAAATGAAAGTGTAGATTTCAAGAAATAAGGTTTTTATTGATGATGGATTAACTACCTTCTGCTAGTTCATTACCTACCATCTTGCCAACTTGGGGCCTCTGTGTGTTCTTCCCTTTATTCCTCTGAATTTTATCCTTGACTTAATATATTTGTCAGCCACCATCTAGATTGTAACTATATTTGTAATTGCCCAAAATGTAGGAAAATAATTTCTTCATCATGTTGGCAGCCATTTATAAAGTTGGGATTGGAAGTCTGGGTCAATATTTTTTTCTATAAGCCAAGTGTATTATGATGTTTCTAAGGGAAGTGATGTAACTCGTGGTATGCCCAAATTTGTAATACTAAGCCACAATGCAGTGTATGTTTGAGTATAAAAATGTATTTCTTTGAGTATAAGGTATGATAACCTGGCTAGATCAAGAACCTTTTATTTTCACCAGCTTGCTGAACCTATGCAGTTCAAGCACTGGTCCAACAAAGAGATTGAAGATGGCCTCACTGGGCACAGTCTAGGGTTGAGGTTTCTAAATGAATGCCAACACCAAGCCAGCATAGTGCAGTGAGTGGCACATAGAGTTGAGAGGAGAGTGGGAGTGGTCCAGAGTGGCTGTGGAGGAGACATGGCGAGCCCGGATGGGAAGGTAGAGTTGCAGTTGGAGAAGAGGGCGGGAGACGTGGAACGGGAAGCCTTGGCATTATGGTGGGTATGCGGCATCCTCTGGGAAAAGGCCAGTTGCCCAGGGTGGCTGGGACCCACAGGGAAGTCGTGGGCATTACGTTGGGAAAGGTTAGGCTTTAGCAAAGTGTGTGCGTCCTTGAATTCCACCACCACCAGCACCCTGTCCCAGGGCCTTAGACGTTGCGAGTCAGCTCGGTGACGGGAGAAGGAACCCAACAGCATCATATCGGGCGAATCGGAGAGAGACCGCAAGCCGGGAAGTGTCTTGAAGGTCCCAGCTCGAGTTGAGGAGGGCCTGGACCCAGGTGGGAACCTGGGTCAAGCACCGGCTTAACGGTTTTAAGTAAGAAAAGAAAAAGCACGTAACAAAAATGCGATCGTTCAGATGCACATGCGCATCGGTAGTCTTGTTCTTTAAGCCTGTGGATGTCTCTTCCCGGGGGTGGAGCTGTCGTCCAGAGTACCAGACGGAGTGGCCTCTTCCTTCTGACGCTCGGTTTCAGGCAGGTGCACGCTGGGCAGTCTGCCTTGCCCTGGAGCCCGTGCAGCCTTGCTCGGGTTAAAAGGGAGTCGACTTCGCCTTAGCCGGTCATCAGCAGAGAGATCTGGGATGGGGGTTGTGGTCGTGTGGGAATAAAAGCTTCGGAAGAAACAGAAGTCGAAAATTGTGAAATAAAGCTAGAGGAAGAGAATAGTAACTAGCATCTTTGGGGAATGAGGTCTCAGGCCTAAGAGAGTTTGGTAAACAGACAGCATCCACTCTTGGCTGACTTGAGCTCCTTCGTTCGTGAAATTGACCGCATCTAAACGTGGGTCCTCGCTCTTCGGGGAATCCCCTCCTCTCTTTGCTTCCGTGACACGCAGACCTGTGGCTGTCCTCCTCCCTGTTGCCGCTTTTCTGTGTCCGCTCCTTCCTCCTGCTCCCTGAGTGTGCAGTGATCTGGTCACAGCTGTGTTTAAAAAGTTGACTCTGGGAGAGTGTGGGAGCGCGGAGGGCATCGGGGGAACCATTCCAGCGCCTGGCGTCTTCCTGGGAACCGAGGCCATGGTGGGAGAGGAGGCAGGTGCAGAGAGAGCCCCGGCCGGGAGCACGGGCCTCTGCCAGCGCCGGCGAGCGCCCTAGCGACGGGAGCGCTCGGGTGGAGCCAGGTGGGCAGCGTAGCGCACACGCTGGGCTCAAGATGGTGCCCCTCACGGCGCCGCGCAGGCCGTGGGACGTGGGCTCGGAGCCGCGGACCGCCGGCGAGCAGGGTCGTCGAGGGCGCACTTAAGTGGGTGATTTTCTTCACAAGTGACATGGGCTAGATGGAGAGGATAGTGTTTCCAGCGCACTGGGTTAGAACTGTTTGCAGCTGACTCTTGGCTTTAATCCTCAGCATTTCAGCATTCTGGGCCAAAGTGGCACAAAGCATATGAAACCGGTTAGATAGGTCATTCATCCCTAGGTGAATCTATCATTGCTTAAGCATAAGGGAACTTACCTGTAAACTTTATTTTCTCCAAAACATATAGTAACTTTAAGAGTACAGATTAGAGTATCATTTCCCCTTTTGGTGTTATAGTAACTCAGAAGCTCTTTTTTAAAACTCCCCAAGTTTGTCAGTTAAGTTAAATTATAGGAGTTTTATATACCATAGAATTTGGAGTACAGTATTACGGTTTTATCACCCATCACCTTATATAATAACAAACATAATCTGCATGTTCCTGGTCTACTTTTCTTGACTAACTCAGGAGGTCTAACAACCGCGCTTCTTGAGGATTTTAGTAAATGTTTACAAGTCCCAATTATGCATGACAGAGAAATGTCCTCTTAGTCCAGCCACGTGCAGTCTAATGGCAGTTGAGTTCCAAAAAGTTAATGGAGCTTTTATGCTCCTAGTGTCCCTCAGACGGGTCTTCAGAACCTCATGTGAAATGAGACTGTGCAACTGGTCCTTCTTGCTAAAACTCAGGAAACTCCTTTGACTACTTCAGTACAGAGTAAATACATACATGCTTGAAGAGTCAGCGTGGACTTGTGGGAATGTAGTGGTCACCTAGGTCGGTGTTGAATCCCCGCTTTGCAGTGTCTGCCTGTATGATCTCCACCACAGGGTCTGTCTGACAAGCTCTCCAAGCCTCAGCGTTGCCAGCGTTAGAGCGGGGGCAATAAAAATAAAGCTCACAACATCTGATGCCTAGATGTGCGTCTGGCTTATCTCTGTTAGGCACTGGATAAAGTATATCTATTATTCAGGGTGGTTGTTTGTGTCTGGCTGGTATAGTATTTTACTACTTTTGTCTTTAAGGGGAAAAAAACGTTCTCTAGTCAAGTCGCTTTTCCGTGGGCCTGAGATGAAGTTTGTCTCTTTACAGGCAGCCGTTTGGCAACTCTCCAGATGACTTGCTATGTCCACACCCTGCGGCGGAGTCTCCAAGTGACGAAGGCGCTCTCCTGGACCAGCTGTACTTGGCCTTGCGGAACTTCGATGGCCTGGAGGAGATCGACAGAGCTCTGGGGATACCCGAGCTGGTCAGCCAGGTGGGCACAGGGTGAAGCTGGTGGGGACCGAGCACTGGCGTGGGCACGGAGATATCTGTTCTCTTTTGTCGGCAGATAGTCTGCAGTCTGCTTTTTAGAATATGCTTTCCTACCTCGTAACAAGCAAGCTCTGTTTTCTCTCTCCCCCACTCCTTGTTACTCTCACATCAAGAATGGAAAATACTGAGAACGAGTTTGACCTGTACTTTGGGTCAATTGAGCTGAAAGGCAGAAACTCAAGTCCAGCTCATCTACTGACAGGGAGGAACATGCAAGGGGCAGAGAAGCCAAGAACAGAACATCGCTGCCCCAGCGATCCAGAACCTTCCATCTAAAAAGTAGTATCCTTAAAATGGTTCTGACAAACCTAGGGGCAGGACAGGAATAAAGATGCAGACGTAGGGAATGGACTCGAGGACACAGTGGGGGGAAGGGGAAGCTGGGACGAAGTGAGAGAGTGGCGTGGACATATACACATGACCAAAGGTAAAATATGGGGAGGTCAGCTCGGTGCTTTGTGTCCACCTAGAGGGGTGGGATAGGGAGGGTGGGAGGGAGATGCAAGAGGGAGGGGATATGGGGATATATGTATGCATAGAGCTGATTCACTTTGTTGTGCAGCAGAAACTAACGACATTGTAAAGCAATTATACTCCAATAAAGATGAAAAATTAAAAATAATAAAAAATAATAAAAACTAGCATCCTGGGCTTCCCTGATGGCGCAGTGGTTGAGGGTCCGCCTGCCGATGCAGGGGACACGGGTTCGTGCCTCGGTCTGGGAAGATCCCACATGCCGCAGAGCGGCTGGGTCCATGAGCCATGGCCGCTGAGCCTGCGCGTCCGGAGCCTGTGCTCCGCAACGGGAGAGGCCACAACAGTGAGAGGCCCGCGTACCACACACAAAAAAAGAAACTAGTATCCTCAGTCACTCTCCATCTTAACATTTGTGGGCTAGTGATAGGAAGCTGCTTGTGCTAAAAGAATATGTTGCACGTAAGTTAGCAGAAGTCTTTTTTTTTTTTTGGCTGCGTTGGGTCTTCGTTGCTGCACGCGGGCTTTCTCTAGTTGCGGCGAGCGGGGGCTACTCTTCGTTGTGGCGGGCGGGCTTCTCATTGCAGTGACTTCTCTTGTTGCGGAGCATGGGCTCTAGGCGCACAGGCTTCAGTAGCTGTGGCTCACGGGCTCAGTAGTTGTGGCTCGTGGGCTCTAGAGTGCAGGCTCAGTAGCTGTGACACACGGGCTTAGTTGGTCCATGGCATATGGGATCTTCCTGGACCAGGGCTTGAACCCGTGTCCCCTGCATTGGCAGGAGGACTCTTAACCACTGCGCCACCAGGGAAGTCCCAGCAGAAGTCATTTTAAAGGTAGCTGCAGTTCATTCATCATTTTGCCCTCTGTGTGGATTTAGCCACAGTCAAATGGGGGCTATTTAATATCGATGGGAATGTAAAGACGTTAGCCGATCTTAGTGGGCTTCCCCTCCTGGTGATTAGTTGGTGACATAAAGTCATGAACTACATCAAGAGTACTTTATAGCAACAATATAATAAATAACCTAACATAGTCTCATGAAATAACTTAGGACTCTTCTGAATCAGGCTACGCAGCCCAGTTTGTGTGAAGCAGGCATCCTGGTTTCCTGTAGAGTCACCTGGAAAAAACGATGAGTCTCACTGCTGTCTTCCTCTTTTCTCAGCGTGAATCGTCTTTATTTCTTATCGCTAAGAAATACCTTCCAGGGTTCACTCTGCTTCATGGACGTAGGGTGTATCGTGAGGGTCTGTGGAAAGGGAGATACAGAGCCATTGGAGACCTCTCTGAAGTATTCAAAACAGCCCTGTCATAATCCCCACGTTCAGCAGACATAGGTGGGAGTTGAGACTTGATATAGTTCATACTGAGAACAGCAGAATGGAAAGAAGTGACTTGAGGTTACGTGATATAACCTGAAATGAGAAAGGAAAATGGAGCTGAAGTATTTCCTGTGTGGCTGGTTTGCTTTGCCTTTAGTGCTGGTGAGAATTTAGCATTCAGTATTGTTATCCCTGAGTTGTCTAAGTGACATTTAAAGATGTGATTCTTGGGGTTGCTGAGCGACTCGGAGCATTGTTTTTATCAAAAGTGGTATCATTTCATTAATATCTTCAGTCTCTTTTTTTCTTCTCATTTATTTGTGTTATTTCTGTTTTGTCTCATCAAATCCCTCATCCTTATATTAAACTGAATTATAGAAATAATGATTAGGTGGAGTCGGGAACTGTAGAATGCACGTGGACTTTATTTGTACTCATCAGAGTTGTGTGTTTTCTTTAAAAATGGATATTAAACTTTCTCTCTGTTGAAGATGGGCAAATATTTAAAGATCTGAGATAGTTTTGTGGATGTAGTTAGAGCAGTAATGCAACAGTGAATGGTTTCCCCCAAGCGGGCTCCATCCACATTTTTAAAACTACTACGGACAGGGCAGTGGACCCAGTTCTCACGGGTCCGTGTGACCTAAGCCCAGGATTCAGGGTGGCCCCAAGCCCTGCTCTCACATGGGTAGACTGGCTTGAGGAAAGCTTAGGCTGTTACTAGGCTAAAGCAAACCTGAGAGATGATTTTGCTGTTGCATCCTTCCCTCCTGTCTGTTGGGAGGTTTGTAGCAGAAGGAAGAGGAGAATGAACCAGGGGCACCTTCCTGCTCTACGCAGGGTCCTGTAGGGCCACCTACATCGGGGGTGCGCCCCTCGGAGAAGTTCTGGACTGTCTGCAGCCGTCTCCTTCTGACCCAGATAGGGTAGCCCTAAGAAGTCGAGGACAACAAACATGTTAAATACGGCTAGCAGGAAATAAGATGGTGGCAGAATGTGGGACGTGTAGGGGATCCTGACGACCACAGAAAACAGCCAGATACAGGTGGTGCTTCACACTGGTGAGCAGCTCAGGTCCTGCATCACAGACTCTACTGGAACCCACTCCTCACTAGCCAGACAGGCTTCTTGGAATTTGCTGCACGTCTGCAAGTCTCAGTTTTGTTATCTGCAAAATGCGAATAGTGGTGGGCACCCCAGCACTGCTGAACCCAGCCAGGTACCAAGGCAGCTGTCTAGTTAAAGTGATTAATACAAGTGTGACTAATCAAATCAGAACACTTAACACAAGGGAATTCCCTGGTGGCCCAGTGGTTAGGACTCTGCACTTTCCTGCCAGGACCCGGGTTTAACCCCTGTTCGGGGAACTAAGATCCCGCAAGCCGGCAAAAAAAAAAAAAACAAGCCCCTTGAGGCGTCTAGGGGACGTTCGCATTCTTCCAACTGGCAGCAGGAGTAGGAGGCATTCCGTAGTCACAGCCCCTGTCTCCCTTCCCTCGGAATGAGCGCTGCGGGGAGTCAAGCCTGACCCCTGCTTCTTACCTCAAGTAACTGGATCTCTGGAACAGAGGCATTTTCTAGGAAGACAAGTGGAGTCGAGGTAGAAGTCCCTTTGTGTAGTAAGTACAATAGCAGAAGCCTCAACTACAGGGCAGCGAGAGGAAACAGCCTTCTGTTCGCTCTGCAGTTTTCAGTGGTTTTATTGATTTGTTTGTTATCCGGGGGCTTTCTCTTCAGAGCCAAGCGGTGGATCCAGAGCAGTTCCCGAGTCAGGATTCCAACATCCTGCTGGAGCCGAAGGCCCCCGTGTTCCCACAGCCGTACGCATCTCAGGCACAAATGGCCCAAGGCAGCTACACTGCCATGCAGGATCCAAGCTTCCACACCATGGGGCAGCGGCCAAGCTACGCCACGCTCCGTGTGCAGCCCAGACCCGGCCTCAGGCCCACGGGCCTGGCACAGACCCAGCCCAACCAGCTGAGGCTTCAGCTGCAGCATCGCCTCCAAGCACAGCAGGTGCGTTCTTGGCCACGCCTGGAACATCGGGGCGGTGCGGGGGCGGGGCACAGGGAAGGTGGACGTGAGCCCGGGGGTCCTTTTAGAGGCCCTAAAAGCTCCTTCTGTCCTTTCCAAGAGGGTGAAAGCGTTGCCACGTTACCGTACGACGTCCAGACTCCCTTCTGCTGCACCTCCTTCCCTTCTGTCTCTCTCCTCCACTAACTCCACTCCAGCGTAGAGCAGCTCTTTGGTTTCCTAGCTCTATTATTTACTGAGGGGCTGACCTTGAGCTCTGTGAGCCTCAGTGTTTACATCTGTACAATGGGGTCGCTGTACAGTCTCGGGCAGTATGTGTGTGTCTGTGGGGCCCGGCACAGTTTCTGGCCCAAAGGGAGCTCCCAGGACAACCGTAGCTCCTGCCATTCGTCCTGTCTTGTGGCCAGAATCATCACTCTTAGTGGAGTGGTGGCAGAGGGTGCCGCCTTATGGAATACCTATTTTAGCTCCAGAAAGTGTGTTCTCACTGAAACAAGCCTGGACAGATTTCTCTCATGTAGTAAATAATCGTGTTGCGGGCTTTTAAATCGCCTCTCCTTTTTTTCCCTCTGCTTTTTTCCTAATCTTCCTCATGGCCTCCTTTTCTGATCATTCTACTCCCTTGCCCCTTTGCAAACACTGTGTTTTCCAAACTGTCCAGAATAACTTCTCAGCTATAAGCAATGGGAAACCTCAATGATAACTAGCTTTTACAAGGGGATCCAGGTACAGACCACGTGGTTTCAATGTCCAGCAGCAAGCAGATGTTGGGTTGGTGGGGAGAGGGGCAATTTCTTGAGGAAGTGATTTGAAATAGAATATATTCTGATGAAAAATACATTGATTGCCATGTGTATGCGTTTAGAATCGCCAGCCACTCATGAATCAAATCAGCAACGTTTCAAACGTGAACCTGACTCTGAGGCCTGGAGTACCCACACAGGTAAGAGGCAGACCAGCCGTCAGCTTTTACTAGATCCGCTTAACTTCTCTTGTCATTTCTTCCCCCTTGACATCCCACGTAAAGTAACTCAGAAGGCCACACATAGACCCAGACCCACACAGTGGATGTCGTGTCGTTCGCTTATCTTGTCTGGTCTGTGTCGCTTTTGTGGTTCCCTCCTCATCACTGCCATGTTTATTGCCAGGCACAGTCAATTATCGTTATTCACACTGGCTGTGTTCAGTAAAGTTACTGCAAACACTGAATTAGCGAATATTGAACCGTTGCACCTAGGAGAAATAAAGGGTTCGTTTCCTTTGAGCCTCTTGGTCACATTTTCATGAATCAATGTGTGTTTCTGTTTGAAGACACCTTGTTTAATATATACTGTTGATTCATTAACATTGAACTCACAGCCAACAGCACTGTAACTCATGCCTGCATGAAGCTCATCGAACTCCCAGATTTTCCCCACAAGGCACATCGCAGCCCCCCGTGCCTATTTAGGACACTAGGCAGCACTTCAGTACTTCTCAGGAGTCATTTTAAACAGCAGAGTCACCAACAAAAAGCACGACAATGTGAAAAACGTGGAACTAAATAGTCCACAAAAAGGACACTTGCGCGCAGTACGAGAGCTGAAACAAGAAGCAGTGCCGCCTGGTTTCAGCCTCAGGTGGGAATGGGCACGTCGGTCTTCTCACGTTTTTTGCTGCACGTTGGTCTTCTCACGTTTTTTGCTGCTCTGCACGTGTCCATAAATCATGACAGTGCCGTGAGTATTGGTTCTGGGGTGACCAATAAATGTCAGCAGGTAGACAAGCTCACCAGTGCAGAATCCACGAATAATCAGGTCGACTGTATACTGCCAGGACCCGTAACCAGCCTGGTACCACTTACTGACAGCAAGCACGGGTGCCCCTCCCGTCCTGTCCTGGCCTCCCTACGCGCCTGCCTGCCTCCGTTCAGCCTTTTCTGAAGTGCTTCAAAGCCACCTTTTGGCACAGTGACTTGGTTTTCCTTTAGACTTGAATGTCCCTTAATGAGACTCTGAACTGCTGTCCTCAAGGTTTCTGCACAGAGTCCTCTCACAGACAGGACCAGGGTTACCGTGGGCTCCCCTCGTCACCTGGGCCCTCTCACAGTGAGTCTCAAGTTTCTTGATACTGACATCAAACTTAACGCATGTCAGTCATTGCAAGGTTTCAGAATCATCATCTCTACAGAATTCAGAAGCTCACATTCTCAACCACCAGTTGGTCAGCTCTAAACTGTTCTCTTCTGTTTGCCAAATAATTCCGCACAAGACAGTACCCTTTGTTATCCTGTTTCTAACATACGGGTTGTTCTTCGATCTGTCTCCACCCCCAATGTCTTCCTCCGCGTTTTGCCCCCCCCCCGTTCCAGGCACCTATTAACGCACAGATGCTGGCCCAGAGACAGAGGGAAATCCTGAACCAGCATCTTCGACAGAGACAGATGCATCAGCAACAGCAAGTTCAGCAGCGAGCTCTGATGATGAGAGGACAGGGGCTGACCATGACGCCCAGCGTGGTGGCTCCTAGTGGTGTGCCGGCAACTCTGAGCAGCCCCCGGGTCCCCCAGGCAAATGCACAGCAGTTTCCCTTCCCTCCGAGCTACGGTATGGGACTTACGCCGCCGCCGCCTTTCACCGGTCCTTTCTCCCCGGTGTCCCCCAGTCCTGGGTCACAGCTCCTCTCTCGCAGCTCTTTGCATGGCTCCCAGAGGAACCTGGCTAACCGGGGGGTGCTAGGAAACCTGGGAGGACCACTGGGGCCCGTCAGGAGTCCCCAGGTCCAGCAGGGTACCTTCCAGTCTCTCAGCTCAGGTGCCACCTTTGCTCTGAGTGCAGGTCTTTCTTTAAGAATGACCGGAGTAGGTGTGCATGCGTAGCGTGCCTCTGCCAGTCATGCGTGTGAGTGTGTGTGAATGTCTGCACTTATGTCAGTGTCTGTAAACACAGGTGCATGTGCATATGCTTATACTTGAAAACCTCTGAGTCTAAAAACGATAGATAGAAAATGTTGAAAGACATATATCACTGTAAGTATTTTACAGACTTTCTACAGCTTTTGAAAAATAAAAGCTCTCAATATTATACCAGATCTTTAACGAATTGATCATTCTTGAGGGGCGCTGCACAGAAACCACAGCGGACGACCTCTTAATTTTCTTCGTATTGATTTGTTGTTTAATGTCAGTCTTAAGAGACAAGCGTGCAATGTCATAAACATTAATATTTGTGTGCATGTCATATTCGATTAATAGTTGAATTATTATTATTATTATTTTATTTATTTATTTTTGTGTGTGTGTGGTACGTGGGCCTCTCACTGTTGTGGCCTCTCCCGTTGCGGAGCACAGGCTCCAGACGCGCAGGCTCAGCGGCCATGGCTCACGGGCCCAGCCGCTCCACGGCATGTGGGATCTTCCCGGACCGGGGCACGAACCCGTGTCCCCTGCATCGGCAGGCGGACTCTCAACCACTGCGCCACCAGGGAAGCCCAATAGTTGAATTATTGATAAAAGTAAGGGCTTACATCAAGGTTAATATTCACAATGACTTTCCCCATCTTCTGCCAGAGTTCTCTAGAAACAACTACCAAGTCTTTGTGGTGCTTAGCCTCACGTCTCCTATTTCTTTAAAGAAACAGAAAGATAATGTGCAGCTTTTTCCTGTGTGATCTTAAGCTTTTCTTCTATAGCTCATTAAAGCATTAATTAAATATGCATGTTTAACACATCTTCTAGGCAAAAATGGGCTTACCTCAATGTCATCCCTGAAATTTTCTAAGAAGCCGCCTCCTTTGTTTCCCAACTCTTCCTCTCTTTCCTTTTTGATCATTTAGGAAAGACTGCTAAAAGTTCTTTCTCTCCTTTTAGTGTAAACACCATTTGCCTTTGCACTGAACAAGAAGCTTACATGGAATTTGTTTTTCTTATTCTTGCTAATCTTGTATCGCGCAAAAGCATGGTAGAGCCCTTTATAAATACACAACAAGCTAATCATGAATGCAGTTACTTTCTAAATTTTTTTTATTTTTTGGCCATGTCGCACAGCTTGTGAGATCCCAGTTCCCCAACCAGGGATCGAACCCAGGCCCTCGGCAGTGAAAGTGCGGAGTCCTAACCACTGGACCGCCACGGAATTCCCACAGTCACTTATTTTTAAAAACGCATCTATGGCATCATAGAATAACTTAATTTAATAAAAAATTATTCAAGTGTGTTGGCTTTTTATATATAAGTAAACCTTAATCCAGTTGTAGTGATACATAAACATCGAAAGACTGTTGCCAGTCAAAGAGAAATATACACATTTGGCTCATTCTTGATTTGCAAGGGATATGGGGAAAGAATAGTATCTCTCTCTACCTCTAGCCGTGATGGTTAATATCGTTCCTAGGCACCCCTCTAATTACTATAGAGAACCAAGGTATGGAGAGTTTTTCTTCATGCATTTTATTCCATCTTGGAATCTTTTTTAAATGTATATAATTTACCAGCACATGATCAGGTATTTGATAGTAATTTTCTTTGTGTATTTGATTTGAATGTTTTCTGTCCCCCGTCTCAATGATAAAACTAACAATCTCCTTTGGATTTCTGTTTTGTTTTTTAAGGAATAAGTCAGCAGCCTGATCCAGGCTTTGCTGGGGCCACCGCGCCCCAAAGCCCTCTGATGTCGCCCCGGCTGGCGCACACGCAGAGCCCCATGCTGCAGCAGTCCCAGGCGAACCCACCCTACCAGGCCTCCTCGGACATGAACGGGTGGGCGCAGGGGAGCATGGGCGCAAACAGGTATGCCGCGTGTCTGTGTCTTTCTGATAGAAATGATCACCAGGGAATCTTTCCATAGCCCACCTGTCTCTCTTCTGGATTTTTCTTCTTTGCTCAGGCAAGCAGTACCAAGTAAACTGCTAAGTAAGCCAGTCTACTTTTCCTAGGGCAGAAGTTACCAGAATTTACCAAACCTTAGCTTAATGTTTTTTTCCTTGGGAGTAAAAAGGAGCTCCCCTGGGAAGGTAGCACCGCCACCAATGGATGATAGAAACCGCTGTGGGAGGCAGTGGCCTAGAAGCCACCCTCTATCGGTACAGGTAATAAAAGCGAACAGAAGCCTTGTCTGGTACAGACATGACAGTGGGACGTGTCCTTCCAGACCTTCACGGTAATGTGGGGGAAAGGACAGAGAACCGTGGCCCCTGCAGCTTCGCCAAGGGCTTCTTCCCCCGCTGTTTCTGACCTCACCACCTCCTGGTGTCCCACCCGGATTCTCTCAGCCTAGATGTATTCATTCTGAAGGAAATGCCTGAGAAACCAGTGCTCAAAACTGCCTGCCTGTTTGCCCGAGGGCTCTAACATTTTCATCTTTCACTGTGTTTCTAGCATGTTTTCGCAGCAGTCCCCTCCACACTTCGGACAGCAAGCAAACACCAGCATGTACAATAACAATATGAACATCAATGTATCCATGGCGACCAACACAGGTGGGATGAGCAACATGAACCAGATGACCGGACAGATCAGCATGACCTCAGTGACCTCCGTGCCTACGTCAGGGCTGTCCTCCATGGGTCCCGAGCAGGTGAGCACCCCAAGGAGAAGCCCCCCACGGGCTTCTGATCGTAACTTCTTGTCTCTTTTTGCATCAAGTGTGTCTTTCCATGTGCTTAACATCTGCCATCAACTCCCACATTGATTTTGAGTGTTTTTTTCACCTTACCGTCACTTGTGTTGGTGTGATTAACAGAAATACTTGATAATGACGAAATAAACATGAAAGGATCCCTGACTGCTCAAAGATCTTTTAAAATATTTCTTATCTTTCTTGTCTTCTGAATTTTTCTCTTATTTGAGGGATTTGGCGCTATCTAAAATGAATCTCGAAAAATGGAGTGGTGAAAGGTGTTTTTTTAAATAGTTTTATTTTTGGATTTTTAAGAACCGATTTTTTTCCTAAACATAAAACCAGATGAAAAGCAAAGGCCAAACTACCTGCCATCCAGTTAGCTTTAAATGATAGTTCACGTGTGCAGGGAGACTGACACAGAGTATCCAAAAACTACTCTTCGTCATCTCTGAGATGTGGATACCATGATTTTTTTTTTTTTTTGGTCTGTATTTTTTTTAAATAATTCCGTTTTGCGTTGAATAATACTGAAATGATCCTGCCATCCCTAATTACTTGCCAGCTTCACTTGCTGGCAAAGAGACTCAAAGCACTTTATACGTAGGTAGCCAGCCTGGGATTCAGAAATCTATGATGGGTAAAGATATTGGTTAATAATTTTTAAACTGTATTAAAGACCTTATTTTTAAAGGGTACAAATTGCTGGGCATTCTACCACCTCAGTAGTTCAGGCAAAGTGTTAATGGGGCAAGGACCCTGAATCTTATTTCAAATTTGGAGAAATAGAGGCATGGAAAGTTTAAACAAATTAATCAAGTGTCATTGACAGCACCATAAATTTCCATTAGATCATGATTGTGAGACTGGTGAAAGATTGAAAGTTTAATTAGGTCTACTGAATCCTGATGTTGGTAAAGGACAATTTGTGGGGAAATTTACTAAATTTTACAATCCTCAGTGTTCTATTCTGTAAAAAGAAGATTAATAAAAATGCAAAGTGATGCATGAGAAAATATAAGCACTTTGCAACGTAAGAAGGCTTTATGCATGCGTGAAATAATAATTTGCACTTCTCTGGTTGAATTGATTGTACTTCTCTGGTGGCTAAATGCTTATGTGTATAAATTAAACACAAAATAAAGAAAAATAGACTTTCATCTTTTCAATGGAGAAAATATAGTGTGGATGCTGAATTTTCTACCAGAGTGGACCACCAGCAGTTCCTGCCTTGCTTTCTAGGGAAAGTGTAATTTGTAAAAGAAATGTACAGATGCCAAGAATAGCTCACTTAGAAAAGATTCACAAGATCCTGCCCCGTTTGGGGTATTCACACCTGCTCTTGCTCATCAATAACTTGCCTAAAGTAACAGACATCAGGAATCATTGATCTAATTTGCACTCAAAAAAGTGAACACGTTAAGGCATAAGAATGTTTCTAATATAACCATCTCTGTTGAATTTCTCTACAGAACACACACAAAAAAATTTAATTGTGAAGGCAGCGAGTGTATTATAAGGATTTATTTTCATGTTCCTTCACACTCCCCCCAGAACGTATGCATGGAAGAATAGATAAGGGAAGTGGCCGTTTTTATGTAGTCCTTTCTCCCCATAATTCTACTCCAAGAAACAAAGAAGCAGGTTAGTGGGTGGTTATTTCCCATACGCTTCTGGATGTCTCACTGAATAAAGCCCCTGTGCTGTCCTGCCGCCCTCAGGTTAATGATCCTGCTCTCAGAGGAGGCAGCCTTTTCCCAAGCCAGCTGCCTGGAATGGATATGATTAAGCAGGAGGGAGATGCACCACGGGTAAGAGACAGCAGAGAAGTAAGCCATGAATGCGGTAGTAAAGCGAATGTGATGTTCTGTAGACTAAAATGGGCATGGATGTGGTGTCCGCCAGCAGATTGAAGAGAGTTGTGTAATACTTGTGATTTTTTTTTTTAATGTCTTCTAATTTTATCGGACATACAGTGGTTTTTGTGTGAATAATTTTTTCTCTAAGCTCATTTCAGCTGAGCTGACGGTGGAGTGTGAATTAAGAACACTAATTCTGCCCCGGAGTGAAATTATTATAGCCAAGCAGAAAATCAAGTAGCAAGGAATTAGTCGTGTGAGGGCAAACTGATTCAGTTTTGCTTTTTCTGAATCATAATGTCTGCCTTTTCAGAAGGATGGAGAGGAACTAACTTATAGTTGCGCTCTCTCCCTTAATTAAGTCTAAGTTTACTCTAAGTGTTTTTCTATATTTCATTTTAGTTAGGCCACCATTTGCTTATTGCCTTAAACACTTATTCGAAGAAGAGTGATATTACCGTGTTCAGCCAAGTCTTGAAACAGTAGAACAATCAGTGCTTAGAAGCCACCTGACTTGGGAGCCTGGCAGCAGGTATGCCAGAGGGACCGGGAGGGCTCTGAGCCACCTGGCACAGGTGAACGGGGCCCTCTGAAGGGGGGCTAGATACGGTCCTGAGCAGCAGGTAATTCTCTTCTAAAGCGGAAGTCCTCTCTCAGTGGAGAAAAAGGTAGGGATGATGTGGAATTTCCTATACAACAGTGGATCTTGGATCATTTTGTTAGTATTATTAGCATTCAAGTTCAAAAAGTAAAAGCATAGGGGCTTCCCTGGTGGCGCAGTGGTTGGGAGTCCGCCTGCCGATGCAGGGGACACGGGTTCGTGCCCCGGTCCGGGAGGATCCCACATGCCACGGAGCGGCTGGACCCGTGAGCCATGGCCGCTGAGCCTGCGCGTCTGGAGCCTGTGCTCCGCAATGGGAGAGGCCACAACAGTGAGAGGCCCGTGTACCACAAAAAAAAAAAAAGAAGGAACGTTTTATAGGAAGTGGGTTTGTACTGGATGATTTGAGGAGAGATGAAGAAAATAGTGACCCCTTCTGGATTGGACACAAAGAGCAGGCAGTCCGGCAGCTGGGTATCTCACAGGTACCGCAATGATCTCTGTTGCGGAGGCGGGCGTCACTGGTAAGAGAGCAGCGGTCACTGAGAAGGAGGGATGGGAAATCCGTTGCAGTCTGTGCCCTTCGGAGTAGCGTGCAGGATCTGCCAGCTGTGGGAACCACTCTCTGTGTTCAGTTAGCATCAGTGCCATCTGCATCAAAATCAAGCGTAACTCATCCGGATGCAGCCTTTGTGACTGGCATTATTTAAACCGGCCAGGTGGTCTGATGTTTTTGTGATGGGCCTTATATGATGATCTTACCAAAAATCCCACGCTATTACACCACTCTCTGTTTTCCTACAGAAATACTGCTGACACTGAAGGGAGCTGGTTGCTTCTTTCTTCAGCTGACTGGGCTCACTTGCTCAAGATGCTTACCAGTCTGGAGAGCTGCGTCTATTTGTTTCTACCCAACCGACCTGCCATCCAGTCCCGCCAGAGCAAGATGGGCAGACGGGCCTGGGCCCCGCTCCCCCGGTGGAGTCCCCTCGGCTGCTGCAGGAGGAGCTGCCTCTTGTGTTGACAGACGGTCTGCAGCTCGCGTCCGGACAGTTGTCAGTCTGTTCACTGCATTCACCTTAGTGCAACTTAGATCTCTCCTGCAAAGTAAATGTTGACAGGCAGACTTCATACCCGTGTCAGATTGAATGTATCTAAATGTATGTATTTAAGGAAAACACCCATGCTCTTGTTCTGTTCCTGTCTGGTTCCAGACACTGGTTTCTTGCTTTGTTTTCCCTGGCTAACCAGTCCAGTCCAAAAGAGTAAGATTTCTTCTGGGGGGAAGAAAAGAATTAAAAAAAATCAAACTACAGATGTTTTAAGTTAAGCCTTCATTTGGGATAAAAGCAGGGGAGACCATGGACCGCACCCTATGTACAGAGACACCCAAGAAATCGTAGTTGTATCTTTGTAGAAAGCTCTCAAGACCATGTTGGAAAGCGTTTCCAGTTACTGAATGGATGAAAAGGAGCCTGTGGGAGGGCTGTTAACAGTAACAAGTACTTCTTTTTCCTCTTTTTTTTTCTGATTCAAACCAAACTAGTTCACCCAAATCATGACTCAAGAAGAAATAGTTTTCATTTCCAGATTCACTTAGAATCCGCACCTCCTCTTGAATCGGGCCCCGCCTCGTCCCTTCCCCTCCGCCTTCCCCAGTTCTCCCCACTCTCATGTTTGTTTGTTTGTTTTTAAATAAAAGCAACAGAAACCAGGTAAGCCCTTTACTATTTCCTTACGTGTTTTGCCAGCCACTTACCAACTGCTGACTCTAAACTTTCAGGAAAAAGCATTTACTGGCAAGGAGAGGAGCCAAGTTAGGACTTGACACCCGTCAGGCTTTGGACACGTGCTTTGAAAGCATATTCATTCTCTCCCCCGGCAACACCGGTCCACCAAACAGGAGAAAACAATAGTGTGCTTACAATTGACAGCAGACATCACGACAGATTTCACCTCCACCATGTGTTTTTTATTTTGTTTTTTAGCAGTGCTGACTAAGCCGACGTTTTGTAAGGTACATAAAATCCAATTTATATGTAAACAAGCAATAATTTAAGTTGAGAACTTAAGTGTTTTAATTGTATAATTTTTGTGAGGTATACATATTGTGGAATTGACTCCAAAATGAGGTACTTCAGTATTAAAATTAGATCTCTTCATAGCAGTGTCTCCTAAAGGTGTTTTGTAAAGGCTGTCACGGCCTCGATTAGACCTAATTTGTAGACTTAAAGACTTTTTATTTTCTAAACCTTGTGATTCTGCTCATAAGTCATTTATCTAATCTATAGGATACGCAGCCACTATAGAAACCGATTCTTGATTTTTATATGTTTATATTCTTTCTTAATGAACCTTAGGAAGACTACGTGTTACTAAGCAGGCCACTTTTCTGGTTGTTTTTCTTGCCCACTCTGGTAGGGGAACAATCTTTTCTTAATTGGCATCAGTTTCAGAAAACTGTAATACCAAGAAACTGGTGACCTTTTTTGAGCAATTTCTCCCCAACCCCTAATACACATACTTTCTTACCTAATTTCAGAATGATGTCTTTTTGATGTCTAAAAAGCAAAGCGTTTTATATCTCATTAGCCAGGCTTTTTAGGAACAGAGAGATTTTTCCTTGAAATTTGATTCCTTATTTGTGGCAGGGTGAAAAATATACAAACTACCCCTATTTATACGTATATCTCTCTCTATATGTACAGATTATGGAAGTATAGAAAGAGGTATAGCCCAAAGATGAATGGTAAGTAGACAGTCTGAAAGTGTGGCTCCATACTAAAGAAATTTTTGGAAAATTTTGCATTTCGCTACTTTTTTCCACTTGAGGGGGTCTCACTACAGGGAGGTGGCCGAGGAACAGCACTTCTTGGGGGCCACCAGTTCACATGTCCCTCTTGAAAGGCTCTGCTTTTCTCAACCGAACCATTGGGTCGCCCAACTGTGACCGAAAAACACGGGCAGATGTTGGCCCTGAACTCCGTGCCCTCACTGGCACCACAAGGCTTATGTCATACAAGGTGTCACGTGACCAGTTCCAAGTTGATCTTTAGAAACGCGTGAATTAGAATGACTTTAACTTCACACAGAAGGGAAATGGAGCTTAAACTGGATTTGTTCGTTTTGAGTTTTAAGTCCCTTTTCACTAGAACACTGTCCAAAAACACCTGTGTACCTTTTCTTGTTTATTCCTCCGCCCACTGTGTTCTACTGTCAGTCCCAGTTCAGACAAATCTGCAAACCTGTGATACTGGTAATTTGGAATAATTCATGATCATTACCGTTTTGAAGGAAAAGAGATGATCGGTTCTCTTATGGCTCAGATCAGGTCGTGGATTTCACATCTAATTAAGAGAAGAAAAGTCAGTGAAGGAACCCTCTGATCACATTGATCATGACAGAAGCAAAAGCCAAATCAGTCCCTCCACGATCAGTATTTCTCATGCTGTATACAATAAACTTGTTAGACTGAGTACCTGGTTTTCGTTTAATAGAACAAATAATCAGTGTTTTACTTATATTACTAAATGTGAAAAACACATAATGTGAAAAGTATACATACATTAACTTGGTTGTGAAACTCATCGACGTGTTCATGTGATGTGGTAAGTTGAAAAAGTGAAGTGAGCTGTTTTCCTGCAATGAATTCGTTGAACTCGAAGATGAAAATGCCCCCTCCCACGTGTATCTCTTACGGCCCGTAACAATTGAAAGCAATGTTTTTGCAGTTTATATAATGCAGTTTTTAATGTGTTTAAAAACGGAGTTCCTATGGGCTTAACACATGAAATGGGTGGCACAGATCCCCTTGCAGAACCCAAAGATACACAATCAATTTTGAAATGCAACTTAAGCCATTAATTGTTGGTGTGAATTTAAAATTTTCTAGTATTTGTATGGTAGTATGCTGCCTAAGAGCAAAGCATTCTCTGCACAAAAGAAAATTACTGTAGTGGCTTCGATTTTAATTAGAATTTTCTCCCTGGTGTTTCTTTATAGACTAAAACGAAATCTTTTAAGTTTCTTACTACAGGTAAAAGCTATGTGCAAGAACCTCAAAATGCTAAAATCTAGCATAATGCCTTAGATCTGTTTTTAAGTCTTGTATATTCCTACATAGCTGTCCGATGTATTATATTTGTATAGTGAACTGTGTACAATTTTTTGAATAGGTGGATCATCACTTAACCTTTATGTTGTCGAATGGTGATGATGATACATTTCTTCAAACATTTAACTGTCTTTTTTTTTTCTTATGCCATTTGTGGGTTTTATTTGTACAGTTCCTCATGAACTTGCATCTGAGATGTGTGTATATGAAAAGATTATACAATGGTAAAATTAAGCAATATATTAACTATGGTTCTTCAGGAGAAAGCTTACAGTGTTGCAGGTTGTGATTTATTTTCAAAATGGAGTTGACTCCAAACATCACTTTGTTCACCTGCATTGATGTTTGTATTTCTAGTGTGAGCAGTTTATGCAAAAGGTAGATATATTCAGAGAAATTTTAAATACATTTATGCAAGTTAATATTGCTTTGCTGATGCTATTTGCTTATTTGATGTTAAATAATGCTATTGTAAATAAAGAATTCTGTTGTTATTGCATCATTTAATAAATTTTAATGCCTTCGGGTTTTACATGGCTTTGGAGATTTTCATGTGTTTATATTGTATCTTCATTCATAATTGCAGTTAAATATAAAATTACCTGATGTGTAATTTAATAATTTCCAACGTTTATACAGTAGTTGACACTGTTCCCAGCCTGTTAACATTTATCATCTCAATGACCCATTTTCTAGATTTTCAGTTTGAAGCCAAGAGGGGTTTGTCCTGCTTAAGGTTATCTGACAAACTCCATGGCAAACACAGGCCAGATCTAAGTGAGCCCTAAATGATGCCACCACTGCTCATCCCCACTTCTCCAAAAACATGTACGAGACTAATGTGGACTCCTGACTGGCTTATTAAGGTTATACTTTTTGCATTAGAATAATCATGATGGTTTTAATAGATTGGTTTGTTAATAGTTGATGAGCAATGCAAGTATAATACTTAAAACCCAGGTCATAAACTACATGAAATATTACAGTAAATACAATACTATACAATTTTTAAAGTATACCAGAAACAAAATGAGTGATTAGAAAAACCTGTGCTACTAACTATATTAGCAAAGTAAAAGAATAAAAAAACATGATTAACTTAATAGATGCTGTTTGATAAATTTGCATAGGATAAATTTCAGCCCACATTCTTGAGAAAACCTCAAGGAAAAGTAAAACCTCTAGGCAGAGTAAACGTCCCAAAGTTATTTGAAGTTATTGGATACAATCCCACTGTGATACATCTTACTTCATGGTGAAATATTAAAAGAATTAAAATCAGAACAAACTAAGGAGGCCCACTACCCGTGCTAAGAATTTAGGCATCGCTAGTGGAATAGAAGGGGTAAAACATTTTTAGCCAATTTGACCACCTATGGGGAAAGCCCAGATGAATCTACCACCCAGCTCTTGGAATGAGTCAAGAAGCTCAGATGGCTGGAACATACAAAAAGCAGTAACTTCCATTCACACTAATACCCAATTTTTTTTAAATCCCCATTTACAATAACCAATAAACAATGATTATAAAGTAAGATTATACCTAACATGAAGTGTGAAAGACGTTTGTGAAGAAACTGCAGTTTTACGAAAAGATATAAAAGACCTGGAAAAGGGGAGGCATGCCATGAACCTAGAAAAGGAAAGCCCAGTATTATACATCAATTCCTGCCCCCGCATTATTACAATTCCAGTGCAAATCCAAAAAGTAGGATGCATTTGGAAGATAAGATGTACAATAATGGAAATGTTATAGAAGAAAAAAGACTTCTACAAACATTTTATAACATACTGGTGAGTACTATAGTGTACTTACATAGAAATGGCTAAATACATCAGAAGAACAGTATAGAGCCCAGAGACAGGTCGCTGTATGTAGGTAAATGTATGATAGAGATGCCATTTCTTATCAGTAGGAGTCTCTGTTCTAAAAAAAAAAACAAAAAAATGGTGTTGAGACAGTCAGCCACATTTGGAGAAAACAAGTTAACTCCCTCACAATATTAACAAATTTCACATAGATCAAGGGTGTAAACATAATGAAATATAAAATTAGAAGAATACATGTGTACATTGTTGGAAAAGTGAAGTCATTCTTTAAAAGACAAAAAAATTATTAAGAATAAACTTATAAAAATGTCATATTCTGGGCTTCCCTGGTGGCGCAGTGGTTGAGGGTCCGCCTGCCGATGCAGGGGACACGGGTTCGTGCCCCAGTCCGGGAGGATCCCGCATGCCGCGGAGCGGCTGGGCCCGTGAGCCAGGGCCGCTGAGCCTGTGCGTCCGGAGCCTGTGCTCCGTAACGGGAGAGGCCACAACAGTGAGAGGCCCGCATACCGAAAAAACAAAAAAAAGATTTGGGGGTGAGAGGATGCCTACAAAGACCGTGGAGAAGGCTGGTCACTGCCAAGTTGGATTGCTGTCCTGCACAGGGATAATGAGGCTGATGAGGGCCGTTTAGGGGCAATTAACACTAAATAAGACTACAGAGCCTCTGTGGCGGCACCCAGAGAACCTCTCCTGCAGTGGAAGAGCAGACACAGCTGAGGGGCAGGCTACAGAGCTTATTATTGGAGTTTTCAAATGCTCAATTAAGGCAGGTTTGTTATGCAAAAGGCAAGGCCCTGGTAGGGAAACCTGGGACCCTGAATTGTGGGTAGAGACATCTAGATGGTTGCTGCTGATTCTGAAGCCCCCAAATCTCTGGGCTTGCAAAGGGGACCCACTCTTCCCTACTAAGAGCTATCGACTTAACATCTATAATCAAGACAGGAAAGAATGGAGAGCAGTAGCCTGAATGCAGTCTCCGCCATAAGAAGTCATGGTCCCTCAGATGGCTTCACAGGCGAATTCTATCAAACATTCAGAGAAGAGCTAACACCTATCCTTCTCAAACTCTTCCAAAATATAGCAGAGGGAGGAACACTCCCAAACTCATTCTACAAGGCCACCATCACCTTGATACCAAAACCAGACAAGGATGTCACAAAGAAAGAAAACTACAGGCCAATATCACTGATGAACATAGATGCAAAAATCCTCAACAAAATACTAGCAAACAGAATCCAACAGCACATTAAAAGGATCATACACCATGATCAAGTGGGGTTTATTCCAGGAATGCAAGGATTCTTCAATATACACAAATCAATCAACGTGATACACCATATTAACAAATTGAAGGAGAAAAACCATATGATCATCTCAATAGATGCAGAGAAAGCTTTTGACAAAATTCAACACCCATTTATGATAAAACCCTGCAGAAAGTAGGCATAGAGGGAACTTTCCTCAACATAATAAAGGCCATATATGACAAACCCACAGCCAACATTGTCCTCAATGGTGAAAAACTGAAACCATTTCCACTAAGATCAGGAACAAGACAAGGCTGCCCACTCTCACCACTCTTATTCAACATAGTTTTGGAAGTTTTAGCCACAGCAATCAGAGAAGAAAAGGAAATAAAAGGAATCTAAATCGGAAAAGAAGAAGTAAATCTGTCTCTGTTTGCAGATGACATGATACTATACATAAAGAATCCTAAACATGCTACCAGAAAACTACTAGAGCTAATCAATGAATTTGGTAAAGTAGCAGGATACAAAATTAATGCACAGATATCTCTGGCATTCCTGTATACTAATGATGAAAAATCTGAAAGTGAAATCAAGAAAACACTCCCATTTACCATTGCAACAAAAAGAATAAAATATCTAGGAATAAACCTACCTAAGGAGACAAAAGACCTGTATGCAGAAAATTATAAGACACTGATGAAAGAAATTAAAGATGATACAAATAGATGGAGAGATATACCATGTTCCTAGACTGAAAGAATCAATATTGTGAAAATGACTCTACTACCCAAAGCAATCTACAGATTCAATGCAATCCCTATCAAACTACCACTGGCATTTTTCACAGAACTACAACAAAAAATTTCACAATTTGTATGGAAACACAAAAGACCCCAAATAGCCAAAGCAATCTTGAGAATAAAAAACAGAGCTGGAGGAATCAGGCTCCCTGATTTCGGACTATACTACAAAGCTACAGTAATCAAGACAGTATGGTACTGGCACAAAAACAGAAAGATAGATCAATGGAACAGGATAGAAAGCCCAGAGATAAACCCACGCACATATGGTCACCTTATCTTTGATAAAGGAGGCAGGAACGTACAGTGGACAAAGGACAGCCTCTTCAATAAGTGGTGCTGGGAAAACTGGACAGGTACATGTAAAAGTATGAGATTAGATCACTCCCTAACACCATACACAAAAATAAGCTCAAAATGGATTAAAGACCTAAATGTAAGGCCAGAAACTGTCAAACTCTTAGAGGAAAATGCAGAACACTGTATGACATAAATCCCAGCAAGATCCTTTTGGACCCACCTCCTAGAGAAATGGAAATAAAAACAAAAATAAACAGATGGGACCTAATGAAACTTCAAAGCTTTTGCACAGCAAAGGAAACCATAAACAAGACCAAAAGACATCCCTCAGAATGGGAGAAAATATTTACAAATGAAGCAACTGACAAAGGATTAATCTCCAAAATTTATAAGCAGCTCATGCAGCTCAATAAAAAAAAAAAATAAACAACCCAATCCAAAAATGGGCAGAAGACCTAAATAAACATTTCTCCAAAGAAGATATACAGATTGCCAACAAACACATGAAAGGATGCTCAACATCACTAATCATTAGAGAAATGCAAATCAAAACTACAATGAGATATCATCTCACACCGGTCAGAATGGCCATCATCAAGAAATCTAGAAACAATCAATGCTGGAGAGGGTGTGGAGAAAAGGGAACACTCTTGCACTGCTGGTGGGAATGTGAATTGGTACAGCCACTATGGAGAACGGTATGGAGGTTCCTTAAAAAACTACAAATAGAACTACCATATGACCCAGCAATCCCACTCCTGGGCATATACCCTAAGAAAACCATAATTCAAAAAGACTCATGTACAAAAATGTTCATTGCAGCTCTATTTACAATAGCCCAGAGGTGGAAACAAACTAAGTGTCCATCATCGGATGAACGGATAAAGAAGATGTGGCACATATATACAATGGAATATTACTCAGCCATAAAAAGAAACGAAATTGAGCTATTTGTAATGAGGTGGATAGACCTAGAGTCTGTCATACAGAGTGAAGTAAGTCAGAAAGAGAAAGACAAATACCGTATGCTAACACATATATATGGAATTTAAGGGGAAAAAAATGTCATGAAGAACCTAGGGGTAAAACAGGAATAAAGACACAGACCTACTTGAGAATGGACTTGAGGATATGGGGAGGGGGAAGGGTAAGCTGTGACAAAGTGAGAGAAAGGCATGGACATATACACACTACCAAATATAAGGTAGATAGCTACTGGGAAGCAGCCGCATAGCACAGGGAGTTCAGCTCGGTGCTTTGTGACCGCCTGGAGGGGTGGGATAGGGAGGGTGGGAGGGAGGGAGACGCAAGAGGGAAGGGATATGGGAACAGATGTATATGTATAACTGATTCACTTTGTTATAAAGCAGAAACTAATAAAAAAAAAAAAGAAGAAGAAGTCATGGTCCCTTGTTCAGTTCTCAGACCTGAGGCAATTTTCAAATCTAAAACCCACTGACTGAACAGATGGCCAGGTTGTTAGGAATAAGAACCCCGCCACACCACGGCCAGGATCTTTAACAGGATGATTCCCCAGGCTTCCCCCAAGGGAGCTACAGTCATTAACTCGGGTGACTCTACACTGGGGAAAGGGGAAGAAGCAGACACTTGGAGGACTATGGGCACAGGATGAGGTGACACTGACGTGCGAGAACAAGCATCATCCTGAACCTCTGTCCACGGGAGGGTCCAAGAGACCAGGTGGTCAATGGAGTCCTGGCTGAAGTCTCACTCACAGTGGACCCACTGGTTCCATAGACCTCCCAGGGGGCATTTCCCCCCAGTTCCCCAAGTGTACAAGACAAATTTACATACTTGGCAGTTGGAATAACCCCCGTATTGGGCTTCTAGACTATAGAAAAAGCACAATGGAAACTTCAAAACCGACGTCCAGTCAAGGCAGTAAATCAAAAACTATATTGATTTGGGGTGAGGAGGGATGGTACCGATGAGCACCACCATCAAAGACCTAAAGGATGTTGGGCTTCCCTGGTGGCGCAGTGGTTGAGAGTCCGCCTGCCGATGCAGGGGACGCGGGTTCGTGCCCCGGTCCGGGAGGATCCCACATGCCGCGGGGCGGCTGGGCCCGTGAGCCATGGCCGCTGGGGCTGCGCGTCCGGAGCCTGTGCTCCACGACGGGAGAGGCCACAACAGTGAGGGGCCCGCATACAGCAAAAAAAAAAAAAAAAGGTAAAGGATGTGGGATTATAGTCCCTGTAATTCACCAGCGTGGCCCCTGGTGATGCAGCCTGGAGAACAACCATACACTACCCTAGATTTAACCGACTTAACTTCCTGCTCACAGTTCCTGTGCTGGATGTGGTACTGTTGCTGCAGATGAATAGGGCACCAGGTACACGGCCAATGAATGTGGCAAGCGCATTCTCTTTTATAGTTTGTAAGGCTTTTTTGTGTGTCTCAGAATTACTTTTTCTTACATTGTGGCTGCATCACGTGGTTTGTGGGATCTCAGTTCCCTGACCAGGAATCAAACCCAGGCCACGGCAGTGAAAGCACCAAGTCCTAACCACTGGACCACCGGGGAGCTCCCTCAGAAGGTTTGACTGAACGGCAGACAATGTGTGTAAGTCTGGGTAAACAGCCCAGGCTTCTCCAGCTATCAGAAAGAGCATTCCTATGCAACTTTGGTAATCTGAAATGGCACAGTGAAGAAGCAATTACCGGGCTTCCCTGGTGGCACAGTGGTTGAGAGTCCGCCTGCCGACGCAGGGGACACAGGTTCATGCCCCAGTCCGGGAAGATTCCACATGCCGTGGAGCGGCTGGGCCCATGAGCCATGGCAACTGAGCCTGCGCGTCCGGAGCCTGTGCTCCGCAACGGGAGAGGCCACAACAGTGAGAAACCCACGTACCGCAAAAAAAAAAAAAAAAAAAAAGAAGCAATTACCTTAGGACATGTTGGGGTACACTCCGCAGGCCTCCAAGGCCTGCACTTGCCCAGCTTCAAGACCAAAGAAAGCCTGGAGTCAGCAGCAGAGACATCAGTACTTTAATGGGTGGGGGAGCTTACACGTCTGAAGCAAGGTCCTGGAGCAACACCCACCGTGTGCAGCTGCCAGCGGATAGGACATGGCGGCAGTCTTTGCTCTGGGGGTGTGGCGGAGGGGGGAGATTACCAGTTACAGGGGAATCGACGACAGGTGGGCTAATTATTACAAGGGAAACCAGTAGAGGGGCACACCCCCCATTTTTTTAATAAATTTTCTTTACTTATTAGTATTTATATTTGGCTGCATTGGGTCTTCACTGCTGCGCGCAGGCTTTCTCTACTTGCCGAGAGCGGGGGCTACTCTTCGTTGCGGTGCGCGACCTTCTCGTTGCAGTGGCTTCTCTTGTTGTGGAGCAAGGATTCTAGGCGCACGGGCTTCAGTACTTGGGCTCGCGGGTTCAGTAGTTCTGGCACACGGGCTTCAGTAGTTGTGGATCGCGGGACCTAGAGTGCAGGCTCAGTAGTTGCGGCCCACAGGCTTAGTTGCTCTGCAGCATGTGGGATCTTCCCGGACCAGGGCTCAAACCCATGTCTCCTGCATTGGCAGGCAGATTCTTAAACACTGTGCCACCAGGGAAGCCCCTCACCGCCCCTTTGATAAGAACAATCACCAGCTGGGGCCTGGGACAAGTAGTAGGAAGGTCACTCCTATGAGCAGGTGCAGGTGAAGCAGGCACTGGTCAGGCAGGGGATGGACAGAGAGCAGGAGAACAGCCATCCTGAGTGGCCTGGCCACACACTCCACCCCTACGTGCCCTGCACGGCCCTTACGATCTTGGTCCACCCCTCTTCTGCGATATCCCTGGAGTCAGGTACGTAGGGCACTGCAACCAGATACCACAAACACAATACAGACAGCAGCAGCCAAGGAGTGTCAAGGGTATGATACCCAGTATGCTCAGAACAGTCATTTGCCAGGATGTGGGCTAATTTTGGAGCCAAGCGCTTACTGGGTCAAAGCAAAGGGAGTCAACAGCAGCAGTGCCCTGTCTGGTCATAAGGAAGGCAAGGCCATCCCTGGTTTTCATAAAACCAGAGCCACCTCCTTGGGGAGGAGAAGGCCCAGCTTTAAAAGAAACATTCTGGTGGCCTAGCCAGGAGTCAGCAGCCACAGTACAGATCTATCACCCCATGTTATGTTGAGTGCCATTAGGGGTGGACACGTTAGGTCGTTGCAAACAAAAACAGTTAATCCCACTGGTCAGACTTGTGTGTCCAGAAGCCAGGCGATTCCATTCCACACAGCATAGCCCATGTGGGCTCATGGGCAGCCAGTCGTATAGTTAACATTTACCAATGGGGGTCCTTCTAACGTACTGGCATGTGGGACAGGAAGGTGGTGAGTCTTTCTCCCCCATGGTCCGTAGTCCCTGCATAGTCACAGTAGCTGGGTCCATTTTTCATGCAAGTCCAGAGGAGGATGACAGGAGCATCTCAATGCAGACCCAGCAATTAGACTAATCTTGCAGTGAGGCCAGCGTTGCTGCTCAGTCCTCAAATGGATTTCTTCCCTCAGACTAGGAACAAGATGTAAGACATCTAACAGGCCCGGCACAGGGGAGATCATGACAATTAAGCAAAATACAAGCAGTGAGCACATTCTGACATGACACCACACCCTCCTGTGGATTTTATCCTGGTCTGCAATACAGTTCAGAAAACTCAACTTTTCAATGATGTAAGAAAGTGTCTAAAATTTATTTATTTATTTATTTTTGGCTGTCTTGGGTCTTCGTTGCTGCACGCGGGCTTTCTCTAGTTGCGGTGAGCCGGGGCTACACTTCCTTGCGGTGTGCGGGCTTCTCATTGCGGTGGCTTCTCTTGTTGCAGAGCACGGGCTCTAGGCGGGGCTTCAGTAGATGCAGCATGTGGGCTCAGTAGTTCTGGCGCACAAGCTTAGCTGCTCCGCGGCATGTGGGATCTTCCCGGACCGGGGCACGAACCCGTGTCCCCTGCATCCGCAGGCAGACTCTCAACCACTATGCCACCAGGGAAGCCCACGGAGAGACTACTTTATATAGACATTCCCAAAACCATTATTTCCATAGAGTACCTAAAAGCTCTTTTTTCTCCTTTACTCTTAAAGACCGCATAAAATTAAAGTTCCAGAGAAGTCTGGTAGATCATTTACATCTCAAAGGCACAAGGGAAATACCAATTCCTCCTAGAGAGCTAGCTTAACCAATGACAAAAGGCTCACTTTGATACAACAGTACAGCAAATAGAAGCCATTGTTCTCCAGATCTCTGGGCAGCCCCCATTCAGCAAGGACAGCCCCCCTGGGATTTCCCATTGACTTTCAGGATCACCCCAGCGACTCTGGGACCCTACCTGTTGGTGGACAGCCCTGCAAGTCTCCATTCCTGGCCTGTATTTCCCAACATCTCGGCACCGACGGGAGTTTCCTTGGTCTCCTTGTCAATTGCTGGGCTGCACCCCGCAGGCCTGCAAGGCCTGTGCTTGCCCAGCTTCAAGACCAAAGAAAGAGCCCGGAGTCAGCAACACAGACATCCATGGTTTAATGGATGGTGGGGAGCTTACATGTCTGAAGCAAGGTCCCTGAGAGACACCGCACCGCGTGAGGCCGACCGGGCAGGACATGGCGGCCGTCTTCAGTCTCCGCTCCTGGCAGGGAAGGGGAGGTTACCAGTTATAGGGGAATCGATGTCAGGTCATTAGTTACCAGGGAAACCAGTAGAGGGGCCCGCCCCTCACCACCCCTTTGATAAGAATGATCACCAGCTGGGGCCTGGGGCAAGTAGTAGGAAGGTCAGTCCTGTGAGCAGGTGCAGGTGAGGCAGGCACTGGTCGGGGAGGGGATGGACAGAGAGCAGGAGAACAGCCATCCTGAGTGGCCTGGCCACACACTCCACCCCTACGTGCCCTGCACGGCCCTTACGATCTTGGTCCACCCCTCTTCTGCGATATCCCTGGAGTCAGGTACATATAGGGCAGTGCAACCAGATACCACAAACACAATACAGACAGCAGCAGCCAAGGAGTGTCAAGGGTACAATACCCAGCATGCTCACAACACTCATTTGCCAGGATGTGGGCTAATTTTGGAGCCAAGCGCTTACTGGGTCAAAGCAAAGGGAGTCAACAGCAGCAGTGCCCTGTCTGGTCATAAGGAAGGCAAGGCCATCCCTGGTTTTCATAAAACCAGAGCCACCTCCTTGGGGAGGAGAAGGCCCAGCTTGAAAAGAAACATTCTGGTGGCCTAGCCCGGAGTCAGCAGCCACAGTACAGATCTATCACCCCATGTTATGTTGAGTGCCATTAGGGGTGGACACGTTAGGTCGTTGCAAACAAAAACAGTTAATCCCACTGGTCAGACTTGTGTGTCCAGAAGCCAGGCGATTCCATTCCACACAGCATAGCCCATGTGGGCTCATGGGCAGCCAGTCGTATAGTTAACATTTACCAATGGGGGTCCTTCTAACGTACTGGCATGTGGGACAGGAAGGTGGTGAGTCTTTCTCCCCCATGGTCCGTAGTCCCTGCATAGTCACAGTAGCTGGGTCCATTTTTCATGCAAGTCCAGAGGAGGATGACAGGAGCATCTCAATGCAGACCCAGCAATTAGACTAATCTTGCAGTGAGGCCAGCGTTGCTGCTCAGTCCTCAAATGAATTTCTTCCCTCAGACTAGGAACAAGATGTAAGACATCTAACAGGCCCGGCACAGGGGAGATCATGACAATTAAGCAAAATACAAGCAGTGAGCACATTCTGACATGACACCACACCCTCCTGTGGTTTTCATCCTGGTCTGCAATACAGTTCAGAAAATTCAACTTTTCAATGATGTAAGAAAGTGTCTAAAATTTATTTATTTATTTATTTATTTATTTTTGGCTGTCTTCGGTCTTCGTTGCTGCACGCAGGCTTTCTCTAGTTGCGGTGAGCCGGGGCTACACTTCCTTGCAGTGTTTGGGCTTCTCATTGCGGTGGCTTCTCGTTGCAGAGCACGGGCTCTAGGCGGGGCTTCAGTAGATGCAGCATGTGGGCTCAGTAGTTCTGGCGCACAGGCTTAGCTGCTCTGCGGCATGTGGGATCTTCCTGGACCAGAGCTCGAACCCGTGTCCCCTGCATTGGCAGGTGGATTCTTAACCACTGCACCACCAGGGAAGTCCCTGGAGAGACTTTTTTTTTTTTTTTTTTTGCGGTACGCGGGCCTCTCACTGTTGTGGCCTCTCCCGTTGCGGAGCACAGGCTCCGGACGCGCAGGCTCAGCGGCCATGGCTCACGGGCCCAGCCGCTCCGCGGCATGTGGGATCTTCCCGGACCGGGGCACGAACCCGTGTCCACTGCATCGGCAGGTGGACTCTCAACCACTGCGCCACCAGGGAAGCCCAAGGAGAGACTATTTTATATGGACATTCCCAAAACGATTATTTCTATAGCGTTTACCTAAAAGCTCTTTTTTCTCCTTTACTCTTAAAGATCACACAAAATTAAAGTTCCAGAGAGGTCAGGCAGATCATTTACATCTCAAAGGCACAAAAGAAATACCAGTTCCTTCTGGAGAGGTGGCTGAACCAATGACAAAAGGCTCACTTTGATACAACAGTACAGCCAATAGAGGCCATTGTTCTCCAGATCTCTGGGCAGCCCCCATTCAGCAAGGACAGCCCCCCTGGGATTTCCCCTTAACTTACTGGATTGCCCCTGCAACTCTGGGTCCCTACGTGCCGGGGGACAGCCCCCCAAGTCTCCATCCCCGGCCTGTATTTCCCGACATCTCGGCGCTGACGGGAGTCTCCTTGGTCTCCTTGCCAATTGCTGGGCTGCACCCCGCAGGCCTGCAAGGCCTGTGCTTGCCCAGCTTCAAGACCAAAGAAAGAGCCCGGAGTCAGCAACACAGACATCCATGGTTTAATGGATGGCGGGGAGCTTACATGTCTGAAGCAAGGTCCCTGAGAGACACCGCACCGCGTGAGGCCGACCGGGCAGGACATGGCGGCCGTCTTCAGTCTCCGCTCCTGGCAGGGAAGGGGAGGTTACCAGTTATAGGGGAATCGATGTCAGGTCATTAGTTACCAGGGAAACCAGTAGAGGGGCCCGCCCCTCACCACCCCTTTGATAAGAATGATCATCAGCTGGGCCTGGGGCAAGTAGTAGGAAGGTCAGTCCTGCGAGCAGGTGCAGGTGAAGCAGGCACTGGTCGGGCAAAATGGTTTTCTTTGACCCTTCCACCAGCCCCAGTGGGTCTCCGCCTGAGCCACGGGGGCTAAAGTGTTCGCTGGCCTCTCCCTTTCTGCGTTTGTCTGCCGGGGAGAAGATGCGGGCCAGGTGTCACGTCTTTCCTACAGCACCAGCCGCTTCCCTCCCCCAGGCCTGCAGCCTGAGAAAGGCTTTCTCAGAGAGCCCAGTGGAGATCCACGGAGAAGAGCCTGCACGTGGGGTGAACCTGAACCCCGCCTCTTGCCGTGGCTCCCAAAGGCCTTATTCTTTGATGCTAGCCTACACCAGCCTACGGCAATTAGTTCAAAAGTTCAGCTCAGGTCTTGGTATTTCTTCCTCCTGTGCTCCTCCGGATGGGGACCTGTATTCCTTAGATTTCAGGCTACTTGGTTACCCTGCAAACTCAACCCTCTGAGGGGTTCAAGGCACGTTATGAGTGTGTAGTTAACCCGCCTTTCCTTGTTGTTAGGCTGAGGGCAATGCTCTTTCCAGCTTTCTTTACGTTACAAGGAACTGGAACTTCGCCCTGAACTCTTCATGTAAGCTAAGAGTTCGACCATTGATGACAATTGTGCACAGGTGTACAGGGATTTGCTAGAATTTAGAGGAGGATGGGGATGCGGCAGGATGGAGAGAACAGAGAGAACTTTGAAAGGAAACGCAGACCCTTGTTGAGTTTGGAGTTCACAAACACATGCTTCCAAGGAGCATAGCGTGAACCAACAGGACAGGGAACTAACTGTATCTTGTAATAACCTATAATGGAAAAGAATCTGAAAAAGATGAATATGAATCACTTTGCTGTACACCTGGAACTACACAACATTGTAAATCAGCTATAGTTCAATAAAAATTAAAAAAAAAAAAAAAACAGGAGCATAGCGTGAAAGGCCACAGAATTCACAGAAGTGTGGGTACGTTGAACGGTGGCAGCCCTACATGTGTCACCTGTGGATAAAGCTTGTAGACCCCTTGCCTGAGTCAAATGGACATTTAAAAGGTCAAGGGCCACAGGGGGAAATCTACACTGCCCTGCCCTGGGGCTCTGGGACACACCGGAGCTTGGGGAAGGCAGAACCATCTGGGTGGGTGGGGCTTGGATTGAATGTAGGGTCAGGGCTTCACTGTGAAGAGAACGGGATGCGGAGCCTGTGACTGTGTAAGGTTTGGGTGATGGAGCTGGAACAGTGCCTCGGACTGCTTGGCTCAGAGGAAAAGGAATATTTAAACTGAGACGTGTTACGTTGCATGAAAACCCACGTTTCAGGTGACGTTAGCATCAGAGCTCCTTTTGGTGGCAACTACTTGGAACTGATTCCGGCTTAACACACAGACACACACACACAAAGAGAGAAAAGAAAGAGCAAAGAGCTTTCGTAGAAGGATATGGAAGTTGAGGAGAAAACAGATAACTAATAAGGACCTACTGTATAGCACAGGGAACTCTACTCAGTCCTCCGTAATGACCTATATGAGAAAAGAATCTACAAAAGAGTGGATCTATGTATATGTATAACTGATTCACGTTGCTGTACAGCAGAAACTAACACAACATTGCAAATCAACTCGACTCCAATGAAAAAAAATTTTTTTTTAAAAAGCAACTTTCCTCTCTACCAACAAAACAAAACAAACAAAAAGAAGTTGAGGAGAAGAAACCAGTGCGACTGGGGCTACCTCAGCAAGAGGCCAGTGACTTTCTCTCTAGAGCTGCAACTACAGTGCTTCAGCTGCTGTGTCCCAGGTTTTGAATTCCATGTCCCGGAGAGAAAAATACAATTGAACTACCTTAGATCAGGCCTCTAAAGAGCTATAGTTAAGGAACAGGGCCACTTAGCACAAACCTGGGGGTATTGCTAGAATCATCAGGGCATGAGGAGTCACCCCAAAATCTCTGATGCAGTTTTACAAAGTGACAGATCACGGGTGAGGACCATGGGAGCTGCATAACTAGTGAAAACGAGAGGACGATGTTACCATCACACAGTTCATTTAATTGTTTATCTAGAAAATCCCACAGAATCAACAGAAACAGATGAGAATTCATAAGACAGCTCAGAATGATCATCACAATCATTAATACCTCTAATAAGTGAGATGAATATATTGGATACAACATTCCCACTCACAATACCAGTTTTGTTAAATTATAAAGTTCCTAAGGTTAAGCTTATTAAAAATGTTTAAGAGAGGAACAAAAAAGATTTAAGTAGGTGAACTTGAGGATGTTGGATTTTCACAGCCAACTTATAGGCTTAGTTTCAACTCATATTTCAATGGGATTTTTTAATTTGCCAAAATTGTCTAAATTTTATCCACAAGAAGAAACAGATGCAAAAAGAAAAGAATAAAAAAGCTTTCAAACTGCTAGAAACCAGTGAACTTTACTGTAAATACGTAAATATTGGACACAAATTCTGGAAATAGCCCAGAATATGAACAGTAGTTTCTCCATGGAGAGAGATAAGGAATGATTTTTCTCCCTTATAGGTATCCTGTTCTCTCCAGATGTCTACAGAAAACTGTGTTCATAAAAGAAGAGAAATGAAAAGTGGTAGGTGTTACTTCTAATAGACTTTTGAGTCACTACTTTTTTGGATATATTTTCCTCTAGTCCTCATACGCAATTTAAAAACAAAACTGACTTTATAGTTCATTAAACTTTTTTTTTTTTTAACAAAGACAGAAATTCAATGTAGAAAAAAAGACCTTGCTGGGAAACACGGGAAACATTTCACAGACGCACACAAAGCTCACGTTGGTAACAGGATTCAGCTGCTGTAGGTTCCTCATCACATCAGGGTTTCATTTTGCTCTGCCTGAGATCTCGCTCGATTTCAAGCTGCCTATGACCCACTCAGTCTAGAAAAGCCTTCCCTTCAATGAACCCCTCCTTCCCTCGATTGTGAATGGCTAGTTCTTCGCCAATGCCCTCTTCCTCCGTGAAGCCCTCCTAGTCCAGCTTGCACTTCTCTAGGGGCTCACCTTCTGCTTCTTAGCTCCTATTTTCACCAAAAGGCTGCTCATGACACTTGATCTTTTTAACTTTTTTCAGGTGTGACATGGTATTATGATTCTGCTAGTGCTGGAGGGTCTCCTGCAGAGGTGGGCGTTGGCTGTGGCTCACCATGGGGACCTATAGTTCATTAAACGTCTGAATTCGGCTTTTCTTATTTTAATTAAGCATGTTCTCCTATTAGTGAAAAATGAGTTTACCAATGTTAACATCCTACTTACTATCCCATTGACTTTAGTCATTTGCAAATTTTCAGTAGCAAAAGTAGTACTAAAATAATTTTGTGCTTACAGATTTCTGTATTTGAGATTATTTCCCTTAACAAAGGTTCTCCAAATGGAATAAAAATGCTCCTGATACATATTGCCAAATTTCTTTTTGGAAAACATATAATTTATTCTACTATGAACAGAATAAGGATAATTTTATCAGTATAGGGTAGTATTATTTTTCTTAATCTTTTCTAATGTGATAGACAATTAAAAAGAGCAGATAAGATTACAAGTAACTTTTTTTTCTTCAACTCTTTACTATCCTTTGTAAAACCTTATAATGGTGATGAAGTACTTTTATAATCAGAAATGCACACAAACAAGCCTTGGGCAGAAAAAGCATAAAGCTTCTCCCACTGGGGGGCCCCAAACCCTAAGCCAACTGTCTGACTCGGCCAACCAGAAGAGGAACTACTGCAGATGTTTAGAGCCTGCCAGGAGCATCTTTCCAGATCATAGATCACAGGTCTTTGTGAACGTTCACTCTTCAGTATTCAATCCCCCCTCAGCGGTGAAAGCGTGGAGTCCTAACCACTAGACCGCCAGGGAATTCCCCTCAATCCCTTATTTTTGTTCCCAGAAGCTGGCCATGTTTTCCTCTCCTGGTGTCAACCATCTACTTGCTTTTTCCAAAGAGACACGCCTGCCACCACCCCTGGGCTGACACCCTCGTGTCACTGGTTTCTCTGGTAGAGGGAAGCTCTCTCGGTTTCTGTTTGGTCTGAACAACCCAAGAGGAATTTAAAAACAAAACACAGGGGCTTCCCTGGTGGTGCTGTGGTGAAGAATCCGCCTGCCAACGCAGGGGACACGGGTTCGAGCCCCGGTCCAGGAAGATCCCACATGCCGCGGAGCAGCTAAGCCCGTGTGCCACAACTACTGAGCCTGTGCTCTAGAGCCCGCGTGCCACAACTAGTGAGCCCGTGAACCACAACTACTGAAGCCGGTGCACCTAGAGCCCGCACACCGCAACATAGAGTAACCCCCACTCGCGCAACTAGAGGAAGCCCACGCGCAGCAATGAAGACCCAGCGAAGCCAAAAATAAAATAAATAAATAAATTTATTAAAGAAAAAAAGGAATTTCAAATTTACAATAACACAACCACGACCAATTTAAAAAGAAGGAAACTAAGGTTAGATTTGCAAGAATAAAAGGCCTGGATTTATTTACCTGTTGGACTTTATGCCGGTCATTGACTTATTTTCTCTCAGCCCCAAATTCACCCTATCTGAGTGCTGTAATGAAAATTAATCTGAGCCCTTTAAATAAGTTGCCAGCGGGCTCTGAAGCTTTGCCAGCAGAGGGCGCGGGAAAGGCACCGCAGGAGGAAAGTCTCTTCCGGTTCTGAGGCCACCTCTCCTGGGTCCTGCCAGATGCCTGGCTTCCCCAGTGCCCTCCTGCTGCCGTGCACAGCAGTCAGCCACACTCAGTGGCCAGCAGCTGCTCCCAGAAGCTCCCTCAGGTGGTTTTGTAGCAGAGTGCCTGCAGTGAGACACCTCCTGTGAACAAGTTTCCCCAGCATGCTAGAGGGCTGATTTCCAATAAGCTCCAGAGGGCAGGTGTGCAGCAAGTTCCTCAGGGGGCACCACAGCAACCTGTCTGCCTTTCAGTAGCTATGGCTAAGCCTTTTCCAACAAGGTCTGCTTCTCAGGTCATGGGGTGAGGGGTGCCTATTAGATATACTGTCATGTAATACTGTATCTGCTGTTATGTATCTGCTCTTCCTACATTCTTTAGAGTTCTCTTTACTTCTTACTAGCAAATCCCTAGTCACTCCACTCCCCTGTAGATAATAATTCCTTATATTAAGCTTTCCCTGTTCAAACTACTGCACAGTTTTTCTCTCCTGATTGGTCCCAAACTGATATAGAGTTTTAAACAAAGCTGGCTTCCTACTGTGGCTGTAATGGAGCAGGTAAAGTCCTGCTCTCTGAAGGTAAACATTTTGTACATAAGAGAAATCTACTGCATATGTAATGAATTGTTACATATTATGATAAACTCCAAAAACTAATGAACACTAGAGAAATGGTTTCCAATTTCTAGTTTCTTATATACTTTCTCTAAGAAAAATTAACACACACACACACACACACACACACACACACACACACACATACATATATATATATATATATATATATTTTTTGGCCACACCATGAGGCTTTGGGATTTTAGCTCCCTGACCAGGGATCAAACCCGTGCCCCCCTGCAATGGAAGCATGGAGTCTTAATCACTGGACCGCCAGGGAAATCCCCAAATTAACATATCTTGAGTTCTCCAAACAAAGGAGAAACTAAGGGCAAATTAAGAGACTGTATCCAGTAGTAGAGTATATCCAGAAATGCAGTGTTAGAGAGAGACTAAAAGAAGGCAGAAGGGAACTAACCATATTCAGAGTGGCAGACATTGTGTACACGCTCTCATTAAAAACAAAAAGATATTAAAAAAAAAAGAAAGAAGATGCAAGAACTGAGGAAAGAGAACAGGTGATTAATAGGAAGTAAGAAGAAAATTGATGAAATTCATAAATTATGAAAACACACATTTACTTTATTTTATAGAAAAGGCTGCACATTTTTTTAATGACTTCTTTAATCAGCCAAGAAAATTCTGGGAAGCAGGTGCCTAAGTATTTGGACTTCCTCTTTCTTTCAATCAGCTTATTCCCTCTCTGGAAACCAGGACACACCTCACAGGTGCACCTGAAGCTGCAGACTCCTGAAAAGTGGGTGTCATTGTACTCTGTGAACATCTTATGAGCCAAACAGACTGCCCTCTTCTCTAGCTTATGTTTTCAAGTATGTTTGGATGGCAAACCATCTTGGAAGACAGAGATAATATCTCTACTGAACAGAGAACAGGCTTGCTTACCATTCTTGGAAGATAGAGCAATGGGCAGGGATGATCACTGCCCATTTTAAAAGAGTGCCATTCAGGGACTTCCCTGGTGGTGCAGTGGTTAAGAATCCGCCTGCCAATGCAGGGGACATGGGTTCGAGCCCTGGTCGGGAAAGATCCCACATGCCACGGAGCAACTAAGCCCATGCGCCACAACTACTGAGCCTGTGCTCTAGAGCCTGCAAGCCACAACTACTGAGCCCACATGCCACAACTACTGAAGCCCACGTGCCTAGAGCCCATGCTCCACGCAAGAGAAGCCACCGCAATGAGAAGCCTGTGCAACGTGATGAAGAGTAGCTCCCGCTCGCCGTAACTAGAGGAAGCCCACGAGCAGCAACAAAGACCCAAGGCAGCCAAAAATAAAATAAATAAATAAATTTATTAAAAAATAAATAAATAGGGCTTCCCTGGTGGCGCAATGGTTGAGAGTCAGCCTGCCGATGCTGGGGACACGGGTGCGTGCTCCGGTCCAGGAGGATCCCACATGCCGCAGAGCGGCTGGGCCCGTGAGCCGTGGCCGCTGAGCCTGCGCGTCCGGAGTCTGTGCTCCGCAAGGGGAGAGGCCACAACAGTGAGAGGCCCACGAACCGCATGCATGCATGCATGCATGCATGCATGCATAAATAGATAAATAAGTAAGTAAGTAAGAGTGCCATCCACTATACGTCTGTAATGCAGCCCACTGTGTGCACTGGAGTCATCTGACCCCCTTTGCTTTGCCCTGTGGAATTGCGACTTGGGGACCTGGTGCAAAATTGCTGGTAGTCTGGCTGTTTCTATTGTTCTGAGTAATAAACTGCCCTCGTCAATAAACTGACCCAGGATTCTGATGTCTTCAACCAGCAACCAAGCAACTGTGGCAGGCTACCTTGGTAACCTGCAAGTGAGGTGAATTCTCAGACCTTTCACAGAACTTAACAGTGGGTTTCTTATAGAAAACTTATGGTTGGATCTTATTTTGTTGTTACTTTTAATCCAACCTCTGCTTCTTAATTGGAGTCTTAACTATGTACATTTGATGTAATTACTGATATACTTGGATTTAAATCTACCATCATTTTCCTTTTGCCTCAAAAGCTTCCTTTAACATTTCTTGGACTGCAGGTCTTTTCTATTATAAACTATTTCTGCTTCTGTTGGTCCGAAAAGGTATTTCACTTTTATTTTTGAAAGATATTTTTGCTGGGGGCATTCATGTTGACTGTTTCTTCTTCCAGTATTTTAAAGACGTCCCTATGTTGTTTTTCAAGTTTGCACAGATTCTGATGGAACGTCTGCTGTCATTCTTATCTTTGTTCACCTGAAAGTAACCCCTTTTTTCCTATGGTAGATTTGCATTTTTTAGCACTAGTTTAATTAAAACAGTTTAATTATGATGTACCTGTCTATTAACCTTTTACTGCATGCCAACATTGTAAATTTTGTGTTCTCGGGTGCTAGATTTTATTGTATTTCTATTAAAGATGTTTAACTTTGTTCTGGAAAGCAGTTAGGTCATGTAGGATAAATCTGATACTTACTTTTGAGGCTTGCTTTTATGCTTTGTTAGGGTAGGTCCAGAGCAGCCTTTAATTTAGGGTTAATTTTTCACTACTATTCAGGTGACAGTCTTCTGAGGACTCAATTAACGAACGCCCTGTGTACTCAGCTAATGCCCTGTGTATGGTCTCTCCACTCTGGCTGGTTGGAATGTGATGTATTCTCAGCTCTGTGTAATCCTGGAATCATCTGTTCTACCATTTTCTAGGGTTCTTTCCCTGGCCTCATAGTTTCCTCTCATACCTGCACAGGCCACTACTCAGTCACAGAGGCAAGGAGATCTCTCTGCAGGTCTCCAGAACTTTCCTTCTGTGCAGTCCCCTCTTCGTTGGTACCCGGCCTCACAAATTCTAACCATCTTGCAGATCTCTGTATCTTCAGCTCAGCAAGACTGTCGGGCGTGGCTTGGGGTTCCCCGTCCTGATGTGGGGTTCCGCTTCCCCATCTGCGCCATGGAAGCTCCCTCAGGAAGGTAGTTAACTCAGGCATCGGAACACTCAGCTCCTTGATTTCCCTTCTCTTAGGAATCACAGTCCTGTGCTGCCTGCTGCCCAACACCTCAAAACAGTTGATTTAAATACTTTGTCCCATTTTCTATTGTTCACAGTAGAAAGGCAATTTTTATGGCAGTTACTCCTTCAAGGGCAAAAGGACAGCCCTGTATGATAGATTTTTAATAACTTGCTAGACTCCTGGGCTTCCCTGTGGGGTTTTCTCACAAGATGCTTTATTTGAGGAGGAAGATTTCCACAATTTGGAAGGCCCATGAAAACTCAGCTGTGACCCCCTGCCATGCACCCTTAATATGGGCACCTCATGAGTCATCTTGCATCTCTCCACTTGAGGTTCCTGGCCCAAAGAGAGAGATACGTCACACACTAGGTCTGAGCTCCAGTTTCATTGATGTTCTTATTTTTCTCAGGAAAATTAGATGTCACCCCTGAAATCTCTGTTTTCTGATTAGATCTTTCTTTCTTTCTTCTTTCTTTTTCTTTTCTTTTCTTTTTTTTCGTTCTTTCTTTCTTTCCTTTCTTTCTTTCCTCCTTCCTTCCTTCCTTCCTTCCTTTCTTTCCTTCTTTCTTTCTTTCTTTCTCTTTTCTGGCAGTGCCACGCAGCATGTGGGATCTTAGTTCCATGACCAGGGATCAAACCTGAGCCCCCTGCATTGGAAGCACAGAGTCTTAACCACTGGACCACCAGGGGAGCCCCTGGACCTATATTTCTAGAAATTCTTGGTGAAACTATATTCTTCATCTAAACTTATCTTAGCTTTTCCTGTCTTACAATGTGTCATTGACCAAAGGGGGGAAAGAGCAAAGAATAGTCAATGAGCAGAAGCCCACCAGGTCCAAAGGACTGGCCAGCTTATGGTCTTGCCCAGCTGATGTCCCTCAGTAGATGAAATTTGCCATGGATAATCATTCTAAAAGCCTTATGAAGTCTGTTATTCTTCCAATCTATCTTTATTCCCTAAGAATTGGTTTAGGAGAAAAAAAATCTCCCAAACTTTGATCATCACGGGCTGCAGTTGTTAGGTCTGTGGTCAGAGACAGCCAACCTCTGGATGGGGGCTGAGGTCAGAGATGCACAAAGGAAACATCTGACAGATCATTATCAATTCTCCTGGGGGTGTCTCGGTCCAAGCCCACGCCTCCAGCAGGCTAAACACCTGTTTCTTCTGTATATTCTCATTACAATTCAAATTCTTGTGCATATCTTATAAAATGATACAATTTACCAAGTGACCACTTTGAGAAGTTTTCAGTATCACCAAAACTGTCCATCATAGGGGCACCTTAAAACAAAGGGACAAAGTGGGAGGAGGCAGCAAATTTAATTATTTAATTTAATATTCAATGGTCAGCCTTTTATGACTAATATGAAGAACCTTAGAATTTAAGCTGGTATACAGGGAAGCCATAACCCCAGCCTCCCTGACCTACATTAACTAGCATACGTATTGATATTTATAGGTCCTTCAGATGCTCAACCCTGGCTTGAAAGAGTTGATTGAAAGGACCTTGGAAACAATCTGTGTATTCCTGAGCTCCGTCAAACAGAACGGTGACTAACGAAAGCACAAAACGCGGTACCTGGATAATCCTTACTGAAGACAACGCCTATTTTATTTTGAGTCAAGACTGACTGGGCATCAATCCAATTTTTTTTAAGCAAATTCACTGAGAATTTTAGAAACTGTCTTCAGACAACAATCTGGGGTAGATCAATAGACAGATGCTTTAATCACATTATCCACATTTTTAATTTATTTATTATTATTATTTTTTTTGTGGTATGCGGGCCTCTCACTGTTGTGGCCTCTCCCGTTGCGGAGCACAGGCTCCAGATGCTCAGGCTCAGCGGCCATGGCTCACGGGCCCAGCCACTCCGCAGCATGTGGGATCTTCCCGGACCGGGGCACGAACCCGTGTCCCCTGCATCGGCAGGCGGACTCTCAACCACTGCGCCACCAGGGAAGCCCTATCCTTATTTCTTTTAAATAAATTTATTTATTTAATTTTTGGCTGCGTTGGGTCATTGTTGCTGCGTGCGGGCTTTCTCTAGTTGCGGCGAGCAGGGGCTACTCTTCGTTGCGGTGCGTGGGCTTCTCATTGCGGTGGCTTCTCTTGTTGTGGAGCACGGGCTCTAGGCGTGCAGGCCTCAGTAGTTGTGGTGCTTGGGCTTAGCTGCTCCGCGGCATGTGGGATCTTCCACGGACCAGGGCTTGAACCCGTGTCCCCTGCATTGGCAGGCGGATACTTAACTACTGGGCCACCAGGGAAGTCCCTATCCTCATTTTTTAGATAACAGCTTTAAGACAGAAATTAGGGAATTGGTACTTCATGGCTAGAATGGGATAGATGTATAGCATTTGTCCAAATATTTGGAGAAGGTTAGAGAACGAAAACAGAGTTAGACTCTAATCAAGGTAATGTTTTTTCAAATTAAACACCTGGATGACCGCAGATACTCCTTATGCCTCCCCCTCAAAAGGCTCCCCCCAGAAAGGATACTTGCTGCTACTATGAACAAAAGGGATGCTGGAAGACCAACTGTCCCGCTTTGGGCAAGGAAAAATCTAACAGATAATGAGAGGGGTTCCAAAGGAGAAGGGAGCTCCCAACTTGCAATTCTCCCCTTAAAACTCACAAGAAGGGATAAACAAGGTCCTACTGTATAGCACAGGGAATTATATTCAGTGCCTGGGATAAGTGATAATGGAAAAGAATATATATGCATAACTGAGTCACTTTGCTATACAGCAGAAATTAACGCAACATTGTAAATCAACTACACTTCAATAAAAAATTAAAAATTAAAAACAAAAACACAAGAAGGATTACCATGAACTATTGTGAGCCAAACTCACTGTTTTCTTAGAGTTACAGATGTTACACTTTCAACAATAACCCTGCTAGTAATCCCATCCCTCCCCCTTGAAGTCACTTAAACCCAGGAGGTGGATGTCTCTAACAGCCCTCAAGCATCCTCTATGTCCCAGCTGCTGTTATTCTTGGTCTTTTCACTAAAAACATGCTCTTGCCCAGCCTAAACTTAAAGAGGAGACGGATTTATGGAAATGGAATTGCCAGATGAAGATTTCCTAAAAAGGTTCTCTTTCTTGAAATTCTGAAGGTGTCCATATTCATAACCACACCATCGCGAATTCAGATACAAATACATAAATTAGACGCCACTTGAAGATCTCTATGAGGTACCGGAGTTCTACTGGACCAAAAATTTACCACCATTTTCAGGATTACATCAAGGTTCACTGCCCCATCCCAACTTTTACCCAGGCTTGTATGGTACCCTTGAAGCCAGAAGGAAAGGAAGAATTAAAACCCATAGTAAGAGGACTAATAGACAGAAGACTCATTTCACTTTGCACTAGTACTTAGAATACTTGTATCCTGACTATTAAGTAACCAATAAATGAGTGTACAGCTTTACTCACCATCTCAGAGCTATCATTAAGATAATGATACCCCACATTCCAGTGGTGTCAATTCCCAATACTATTCTTTCCCCCACTTCCACCCAAGGCCATCTGTTTTACAGTTGTGCATCTACATTCTGCCTTCTTTAGAACCTGTTCTCTCAAATTCAAATAAGCAATACCTAGTCACCTGTCCTTGGGAGAACCCACAGTATATACATGCCTCATCATGCCTCACAGATTCACTGTGGTTTCTTACTTTTCACAAGTTCTTAATCAGGACCTCAAAGTTTCTTTTATAATGAGCTTCTGCTAACCTAAAGATCAGAAAAGCACTAAAATGAATTCTACCTACCTTCTGACTTTAGGCACAAAAAGATACTGTCCCAAAAAATTACAGTTTTCAACAAAAGGCTCATTATCCTAGAGCATGATTTATCTCAGGCAAGCTCTTCCCTCTGATTGGCTGACTACAGGCCACCCAGAACTTCCCCAGACCCACTATGGAAAAAGGTATTATAAACAGGGTGTTCTCAACTTCTCTGAAATTACTTCATCTTTAGGACCTTTAGGTGACGAGGCCCCTTTCCTGGGAACACACGTCATGGACACGAATGTTGCATACCAGCTAGCTCTTCAACAGCCCTCTCTCCTTGGTCAGTCGAACTGACCAAAAGTTTTAGAATCTTCTTTGAACCTAACGGTCCCCCAAGCTGTACAACCTTTGTTTATTTAATGAAATGCACAGGGCTTCCCTGGTGGCGCAGTGGCTAAGAATCCGCCTGCCAATGCAGGGAACAGGGGTTTGAGCCCTGGTCCGGGAAGATCCCACATGCCGCGGAGCAACTAAGCCCGTGCGCTACAACTACTGAGCCTGCATTCTAGAGCCCGCGAGCCACAACTGCTGAGCCCACGTGCCACAACTACTGAAGCCCGCACGCCTAGAGCCCGTGCTCCGCAACAGGAGAAGCCACCGCAATGAGAAGCCCGCGCACCGCAGTGAAAAGTAGCCCCCGCTCACCGCAACTAGAGAAAGCCCACGTGCAGCAATGAAGACCCAACACAGCCATAAATAAATAAATAAATAAATAAATAAATAAAAATTTAAAAAAGAAAGAAAGAAAGAAATGCACAACATTCCTGGCTAAGCCAGCTTACATCCCATGAAATATCATTACTTTCTCCTACACATATTTCTCTCCACTGTAATTCTTTGAACCCTGCTATGCTCCTCCCGTCCCCAAAGAAGGCAAAACGTATTTTCCCTGGCATTCGTGCAAGAATCATCCACGCCCCATGAAGACTTACCAGAAATGCCTTTGGACAGTCCATGCTTGACCGTGATTCCTGATGGATCAGATCTACAGACGGAAACAGGAAATGATCAGGCTGACTATGTCATAGCAGATCTCAAATCACTCTTAGAATGATTCCTTACAGCCCAGGTGGCAGAATTGATTTCCCTTATTAGAGCCTGCTAACCAGAGAGAGAAAAGAGAGTTAGTATACACAGGCAGCAAATATGCCTTGAGGTCATCTGTGATGTCTGGGTGCTTTAGAAACAGTGAGGCTAATTTCAGTGGGGATCCCTGCCAAGGTCAAGGAACTCTGAAATACCCTAATGTTACCAAAGAAATAAGTAATGTCCAGGGTGATCCATTGGCCAAGACAAATGCTCTATCCGATCATTTACCCCAAGCAGGGGCCCCTTAGAAGAGTGCTGGCCAATCAAGATAACCCAAAACCCCATGACCATGGAGCGGTTCAAAGAAACCATTATAGAATGCTAAAAGTACACTCCAATATCAAAGAAGAACTGAGAGAGACCTAGATATAAATTATGTAAAGACACTCCCTGAAGTTCTGGAAGCACCAGAGCCTTTCATAGAGAGAATCTTGATGAGGTACCAGGTGAGAACCCACCACTGCAAGGATACAGTGCTGCCATTTTGATGCTGTTGCCGAAGGTGTCTTACCTGCCATCGACATACTCCTGGCAAAAGCAAACCATTAAAGGTGGAGTGTGGACAGGAGCCAAAACCTCAAGGTCCATTTGAAGTCTTCCAAATAGGCTTCAGATAATTACCCCCTACCCACTACCCCCTCACAGTGGGGTATGACTGCTGGCCGGATGTTTTTTTCAGGGTGCATCAAAACTTTTCACTGTCACGCCAATATTCATAGCAGCACTATTTATAACAGCCAAGACATGGAAGCAACCTAAGTGTCCATTGACAGATGAATGGATAAAGAAGATGTGTTAAAATATGTACAAAGGAATATGACTCAGCCATAAAAAAGAATAAAATAATGCCATTTGCAGCAACATGGATGGATCTAGAGATTATCATACTAAGTGAAGTAAATCAGACAAAGACAAATATCATATGATATCACTTATATGTGGAATCTAAAAAAATGATATAAATGACCTTATTTACAAATCAGAAACAGACAGACTTAGAAAACAAACTTATGGTTACCAAAGGGGAAAGTGGGAGGGGGGTGGATAAATTAGGAGGTTGTGATTAACATACACACTACTATATAGAAAATAGATAATCAACATGGACCTACTGTATAGCACAAGGAACTCTACTCAATACTCTGTAATAACCTATATGGGAAAAGAATCTGAAAAAGAATAGATATATGTATAACTGAATCACTTTGCTGTATAGCTGAAACTAACACAACATTGTAAATCAACTATACTCCTATATAAAATAAAAATTAAATTTAAAAAATGTTTAAAAAAAAACCCCACAAACATACAAACTCTTCAGCTGAGGTTCAAATAAATTAACCTGTCCAAAAACAAACAAACAAAAAATACACAAAAAACCTTTTCACTGTCAAAGAGCTAAGGCTCTAACAGTACACTAAATAGTACATTCTGGGGGCTTCCCTGGTGGTCCAGTGGTTAGGACTCTGTGCTTCCATTGCAGGGGGTGTGGGTTCCACCCCTGGTTGGGGAACTAAGATCCCCACATGCCATGCAGTGTGGCAAAAAAAAAAAGGGTACATCCTGTATGATTATGACGGTTTAGAACAAGCAAAACTCATCTGTGGGGCAAGAAAACACAGAACAGCTGTCTCTGGGGTTGGTGGATACAGGGCTCACCTGGGAAGGGGACTGGAGGACTTTCTGGAATGACACTCTCTATGTTTTGATAGGAGGTGGAGATACACTGATTTATGCAACTGTCAAAACTCATGGTACACTTAAGATGTGTGCTTGTCTTCATATATAAATTTTACCTTAAAAAAAAGAACCATAAACAAATATTGCACTTTAGTTAGTGATATGCATGTTGAAATAATTTAGGATTGAAGTATACTGATGGCCGCAGTAGCTTCCTATTCCCTTCAAAGACTTCCTAGTACTCCTTCAATAAAGTCTTGCAAGTAGTGATGTAAGGAAACTTACATCTTCACAGGTGTTTTTGCAAGACCTGGCCTCTGCTGATTCTCCAGCTTCCCTAGCTATCTCTTCCACAGGAAGCATCCTTCAGTTCTGTGAATCAGACACACTCCTTCCAGGCCTCAGAGCCTTGGCACCAAGGGTTCCTCTAACCTGGAATACCACTTGCTCTCATCACCTAGTTAACCTCCAGAGATCTTTCACACCTTCCGTCCTCTCAGCCTAGGTCAGGACATGCTCCTCTTCCCTTTCATTCCTTCTTTATGGTTTCTTCTTTGCTTCCATCACATAGTTACACTTTTGTCAAATATTTACACAAATATTTATCTTCCTCATAAGACTGCTGTGGGGACCAGGGCTGCACGGAGCTGCTTCGCTCACAGTTGTATTCCCAGTGACCAGCACATCATGAGCAAGGTGTTCAGGAGTTTTGTTGGGTAAATAACTAAAAAGGAAATTAGAAAAAGATAACCACTTTTCACGTGAGAGATGGCAGCTTTAAAGGACTGGCAATATTCCGTATGCGGTGAGGGTGTGGAGACACACGGCACTCACACTCAGTGTTGATGGAGGTATAAACCAGGAGCAGATTGAAGTACCTATCAAAATGTTCAAGGTTGATACCGTTGATCCACAGATTTCACACCTTGGTATTTATTCTGCAGGCAGAGTAGCACAAATAAGTATTTGTGTAACAGTGTTCCCAGAAGTAGCTTGAAGTGTTGAAAAACTGACAACAACTTAAATACCTTTCTAAGAGCAGGCTGAAAAACTAAGGTACACTCATAAAATGAATTTCTGCACCATGCAGCCATTGTAAGGAATGAAGTTAATACTAATGTACTGTTAGTAACAATAACTAGTGGATAGTGAGAAAAGTTGCATAAAAGTCTAAAGTATAATCACATTTTGCTTTTTAAAAAATCACACATATATAAATACAGTTTAAAAGGCTCGTAGAGACTTACTTGCCTGGTGGTCCAGTGGTTAAGACTCCGCGCTCCTCGTGCAGGGACCCCATGTTCGATCCCTGGTCAGAGAACTAGAGCCCACATGCCACAAGTAAAAAGATCCCGCATGCCGCAGACCCGGCGCAGCTAGAAGAAAAAAAAAAAATGGTATTTTTCAAAAAAGTAATGGAACTAGGGAATAAGCCAAACTGTTAGTCAGCGTTACCTCTGGAGGGTTAGGGATGAGGGGTGGGCAGGGATTTCCACTCTTTATCGATTTCTCTAAAGGTTAAACAAGGAAGCCTATAATTTAAAATAAATTTTAAGAACTATTTTAAACTCTAGAATCTTTGCAGAACAAGGCTTGACGGTAAAGCTCACGTTGCCTGTTCAAAATTAAATCTACAACCAGTGAGCGACTTCACTAAAAAATGGCCTCCTGAGGACCTGACATCCACGGACCACCCAAGCGCCGGGCGCATCAGTCTTTAAATCCTACGGGTGAGGTCTGGGAGGAAGGAAGGAAGATACAGTAAATGGAGGTGGGTCGTAGGGGTCCTGGGGTGGGTATGCCTCCGGAAGGAAGACGGCAGCAGAATTTCTTCTGCTTTTCCAAGTACCTGATCCTCCCCAGAGGCTCTCGGGACGAGAGTCGACGGACACTTTTTACCTATTAGTGAAGATTCTAAGAACTCGGGTAGAGGCATAGAATCTAGAACAAAGAGTGAAGGAACCCTGGGCTCCGTGTCACCCCATCCCGGTGGGGAAAATCACACGCCGCCCCTCCGCTCAGATCCTCCTTGCGACTGGGAAACGGGTCTGCACGCGGGCGGCGCGGTTGGCCCCCGACGGCGTCGGGCGGCCGCGGTGACTTGACCCCGCACGTGGGCGCGGCCGGCGGCAGGGAGAAGCAGCCGGGCGTCCCCAGCCCGCGCCCTCGAAGAATCCCCGAGGCCCCGCGCCCGCCTACCGTTCTCCCCGCGGCCGCGCGGGCGCTGAAGGCTATAAGGTCAGGTCCCCGGGGCCCAGAGAGGAGGCGTCCGCCGCGCCGCGGCTGCTCTGGAAACCGAGGTGGGTCACGGAGGAGGTCCCGTTCCGCCACAGGCTTTGGGACTTTCGGCGGCGTCCCTCGGCCGGATGGATGCTGCCTTCTTTCCTTCCTTCCACGTTTGAAACGACCCAGCCAAGGCCAGGCCGGGCGTGAGGGTTTCCGTCTCTCCTTTCAACCCGCACAGCGGCGCCCAGACGCAGGGAGTGCTCGCCCCATTTTGCAAAGAGGAAGCGAGGAAACTGGCCAAGGTCACCCGACAAGACCAAGGTTTCCCCCACCCTAGATGCTTCCCTGTGTGAATGTGAATGGGCCTAAGTGCTCCTTTCTTTCCCTCAATGGCCGGAGGGAATGAAAATGCGGTCTTGGAGCGCCAGGTATGGGCCTGAAAAGCCCCGCGCGTCCGAGGTGGCGAGCCTTCCCGGGAGAAAGGGACCTCGGTGGCGGCGCAGGGGCCGGTCCTCCGACAGCGACAGCTGCTTGAGAAGTAGAAACCCCCGAGAGGCCTCAACACCCACCCGAAACCTTGGGAGCGGCACCGCAGTATCTAGGCGTCCCCACCTGGGACCTGAGGGGCGACGCCCGGCTTCCCACGAGGTGTCAGGGACGAACGTCCATCTGGTCCTCGGGGTTGGACGGGGTCTTCGGCCAGGCTCGGCTCTTGGGAACTGGAAGCTGAGAGGCAGGGGCGCGACCCCGGCCCGCGAGTCCCGGCCTCAAGGGCGCGGAGGAGCCTGTCTGGGGACCCCGGCCACCTTTGCCCGGGCTTAACCGCCATCCTGGAGCCTCAACTGTGCCGGATGCAGAGAGCGGGGGGCGCGCGCTCGCGGCCGGCGTTCTGGGCAGGGTTTGCAGAAGTGAGGAGTTCAGTGCACGACCCCCTGGGGAGCGGGGCGAGTCGCGCGTCGGCCAATGGCCGCGGTGGGCGGGGAGGAGACTGGCCTGGGGACCCGCGTGGGCCGCGCGTCGCTTCCCCACCCTCGTGCGCTCTCGGTCTCGCGGCCCCGCCCGCCCGGCCGCCCGCCGCCCTCTTAAACCCGGCTCAGCCCTGCGGGCCCGCCCGACGCCTACCGGTCCCGAGCCCGCGCCGCCCGTCTGCGGCCCGGAGGCGAGCACTCCGCTGCTGCGCTCTCGAAGGTGGGTTCAGAGCCCGGCGCGCTGCTGTGGCCTGGGGCTGTCGTTCGCCGGGGTGGTCGGGAAGCGCCGGCACCAGTCTCTGGCGCAGTTCGTTTTGGAGGTTGTTTTGCCCTCTTGGAGCTTTTACTCCTTAAGCGGCTTTCAACCCCAAGTCGCAGATCCTCGAGGTGAGAGGAGGCCAGGAGCGGAGCGCCTTTGGGGGCTTAGGAGACGGGCAGATGCCTTCGTCGTGGCTGACCTCTTCTCCTGACTTCGTGTTCTTTAATTTCTGAGTCGCGACCCTGCTTGCTTTCCTTATTGGGCTCATTGATCTTGCCCTCAGGACCCGCCGGCTCTGAAGGGGCTCCATCCCCCAGCCTTGGTGAACTTATGTCCATCAAAACGCCATCCTTTTGGGGTACGGGCGGCGGCGGCGCAGGGGCGGGAGCCTGCTCTCTCCCACCTGGCCTGGGGCTCGTCCTCGCCCGCTCCCGAGAGGCGACCCCAGCTTCCCTAAGCCCCCAGGTGGGGTGACGAGTTTCCCGAGGGACTTGCGGGAGGTAGCGGGACTCGGCCCACGCGGGGAACCCGCGCGGGCTGCGGCGCTGGGAGGGAAGCCGAAGGCGGCGGCCTACTCCTCCCGGCAGCCCGGACCGCCCGGGTCCTCGGGGTCAGACCCGGGCCTCGCAGCGGGGCAGCCTCCCCGGACCTGCCCCCGGGCTGGGGGAGCGCGTCTCCTACGCGATCCAACCCGGGCCCTGGGCTCTGCCCTCCCTGCTAGGGACCCAGGAGCGCCTGAAGCTGCTTGCTGCCTGCCCCCAAGCTCGGTCTTGCGCTCGGCTCCTGGCTCCGGGAGTGGGAAGGCCCTGCGGCTCCGACCCTCCCTGGAAAAGAGGATGTCGGGGACCGAGGAGAGGACGGAAGAGGGAGCTTGAAACGGATTTGGCAGGAGCGGGGTTGGGGACGGATGTAGAGAGTGGGTGTTGGAAACGAGCCCTGCTAGGTCAAGGCGTGTTTGGAGAGGGAAAGCAAAGGCGGCACGTACCTGGAATTTGGAGTCGGGCAGAATCCCGACAGATTTTCGTTTTAGTTTGTTTGTCTTTTCTGGGGTGTGGGGGGGAGGCGGGAGCGGGGTTGTTTGTTGCCGTTTTTGTTTCGTTTGCGGGTAGGTCTTGAGGGATCGAAGTGGGAAGTTTATCCGATTCTCTCCGGGGCTGCCTCGGGCGGTGGAGGCTGGGCAGGCAGGAGCCGGGCCGCAGCGCCCCGCGCCCCTCACTCGTCCGCGCTTGTTCTTCCGCAGACCCGCCACGCCCCGTGGCCCGGGATGGCTCTGCGGCCGCCAAGTGAGGCCGGACCCCAGGACAAGGGGTGCTACCCGCCCGACAGGCTCCAGAGCAGCCCCCAACGCGTGGACGCCTACTACCCGCCTTTCCAGCCCTACGGCCACTACGGGAACACCCTAACCGCCGCGGAGGAGGGTTTCCAAACTTTCCGGCAGCTGGAGGCCCTGTCCGCGTCCCCGGCTCTGCCCCCCTTCGCCTTCCGAATGGCGCCTCCCTTGCCTAGCCCCGGCCTGGCGCTGCAGAGGGAGCCGCCCTACGAGCTGCCCTGGTACAGCAAGGTGCCGCCGTGGTACCCAATTCCCTGCCGCCCCAGGGAGGTACGACACTTCCCGAACTGCAGTCACGAGTTTACAGGCGTCTCCAGTGAAGACGCGGGCCCCGCTGGCGGCCGTAGCGACGGTGGCCAGTGCTGGGGACCTGAAATTTTCGTGCCGCCGCCCCCTGTGGATGCTTCGCTGCGCCCTGAGAGTCCGAAGCCCTCCCAGCAGTTACCGTGCTCCCCGAGAGAGCGCTCTGAGGATGGCCCCAAACTCGCGAACCAAGAGGGGAAGGCATCTCACCGTTACCAGTTCACCCAGGAAGACCTGCACTTAGTTCTCTACGGGGTCATCCCCAGCCCTCAGAACTCAGCCCGCCTGCGCCACGCGATTTCGGGCCTCCTGGTCCCCACAGACAGCTCTGGTAAAGGCAGTCCCCGTGATCCGGGACTTGGGGGTGCGGGTGGGAGGCGGGAAGAGAGGTGAGGACGGGAGGGGGCAGGGGCGCTTTCAGGTGGGTCCGAGGCTGTGCGAGTCCTGCAGCGGAGCGTAGGTGCTTCCATTAGAAGACGGAGCTGAGGATGGCAGGCTCACCTCCGAGACCCTATGTGCTTAACCGCATGACACCCAAGATTGTTTTAGTGAGAAGAGAAACGGTTCATGCGGGGCGGGCTGATCAGGCCGGCTCAGATTCTACCGGGATGTGCAAGGTACCTGGGAGTCTCAAAATCAGCATTATCTCTGATCCTCAAGTTCCTTAAATTTGCAAACGGGGTTAATTACAACATAACCCACTAGAGTCGTTTTGAGTCTCACGTGAGAAATGGCCTATGTAAAAGGAGCAGGAAACCTAGAAAGGACAAGTAAACATCCAATTCAGGATAATGGTGAGCTCTAGGGGGTGGGGAGGATAGCGCCGTGTGAAAGCATTTCATAATACATTTTATCGAAAAAATAAAAATTTAACCCTGTCTTTTTCTAGGGTCTGGTTCTCTTCCTCGGACTCCGGATAACAACTCCCTTCAGTTACCAGAAGGTAGGCAGGGCTTCTTGGCTTGGATTTCTTTTCCAGCACAAATGCAGTCAGTTTCCTCACTGGCTTTCTTTCCCGCCCTGGGTCTCTCCTAGGTCTCTGCCTTGGGCAGACGAAATTCGGTGGAGTGGCACATTTTGGTGTGTTCTGCAGCAGCCCTGTCGCCAAAGGAGTCAGATTTGGGCCCTTTCAGGGTAAAGTGGTCAACACCAGCGAAGTCAGGACATACGGGGACAATTCCCTGATGTGGGAGGTAAATTTGTTTCTGGCGGGTTGGTGGAGGGAGGTGGGTGGAGGAAACCTTGGTCTCTGCCCCTCTGGGAGACCCCTGGCCTGGGAGAGGGGGCCCCCTCCGGGCAGTAATCTGCTGACTTGTGCTGCCTGTTTTGCAACATAAAGAAAGGCAAGCTGTTCAGTCCCTGAGGATAACACCTCTGCATGGATTCTGTGTAATTTTTGGTGGCTTAAGGCATTTTCCTCTGAAGATTAGCCATGGAATATACATTTAAAGAGTTAATACATTGGGTTATATTTATAGACAAAACCAAACACTTTAAATATTACAGAGTGATGCTAAGAATATGCCAAAAAGGACTAAGACTAGATTGAAAATTTTCGATGTCATTCATCTAAAGAGGATTTTTAGAAAACTGATACTCTTAACTCTGTTTGAGGCAGGATGGTAGGACTGCAGTTCGTCAGAATGTATCAGATTATCGCCCCTCGCTGTGGATTTCTACATCAAGGAATATAGTTGAGGAAAATAATCCGAAATCCAGACTTCACAGGGCTGTTTGTAATAACAAAACATTGAAGACTGTAGAATTGCCCACAGCAGAGAAGGAATTAAATTATGGCTCCATCAATACACATGAAAACTAAATTGAGATAAAATACTAAACTAATTGGTTGTCTTGAAGTGGTGGAATTAAATGTAACCTCCTGTTTCCCTTGCCTCTGTTCATGAAACTAATATATGCTCACTCTAGAAATCTGGAAATCGAGGAAGTGATAAAAGTAAGAATCTCTTTAAAATGTCACACTACCTATAGAGGTATCTTTAAGCTAATAAATCCATTTAGGCTCAATCATATTGATCATAAATATATTCAGTAGGTCAAGTGTGAGTTTTGAATTATAAATTTTTAATAAGTAAATTTATTTTCTAGATCAGACCAAAAAAATGTGCATTTCCAAACTTTGTTTGATTTCATTTAGATCTTTGAAGATGGTCGTCTGAGCCACTTTATTGATGGAAAAGGAGGTGCAGGGAACTGGATGTCCTATGTCAACTGTGCTCGCTTCCCCATGGAGCAGAACCTGGTTGCAGTCCAATGTCAAGGGCAGATCTTTTATGAAACCTGCAAGGAGATCTGCCAGGACCAAGAACTCCTTGTGTGGTATGGAGATTGCTATGAGAAGTTTTTGGACATTCCCGTGAGCCTGCAGGTCATAAAGCACGGGAAGCAGACGCCTGAGCCCTTGGAAGGTGAGTGCACCCTTTCCCCTCACCCAGTGAGGCCGTCTTAGTGGAAGGACTGGGCTCTTTCTCCGACTCAACACCTTCCTGCAGCTTTTCCACCTGCTTGTGGAACTTCTCCCTCCCAACACAACACTCAGAGCACAAAACTGAGGGCGTCTCTAACCAGCTGGGCATTACCCAGCTGGAGGAAGATGCCCTCATCTTTCCAAAGCTGCTGGAGCTACTCCTATTCACCAGTATACCTTTTCTTCTACCGCTCCCAGAGAATAAAATAAAAGTGAAATAAATGGATGCAACCTCTGCCTTAGGTGAGCCAGCTTCTGATTCATCTCTGCTGAGGTTCACACAGCTCTGGAAGTCTAAGCTTTAGAGCACTGGTTTTCAAGTAGTGGGTTGCAATATCTTAGCGGGGTGGGGGATTTGGTGGTAGAGACCAGTATTAAAGAAGAAGGAAAAACAGAGAGAATGAGAATAAAATAGAATAGAAAATATTGATGTGAATCTCATTTAAGTTAAGCCTTGTTTGGTGAGGTTTTTGTTTCAAATGGATGTGTGCGAACTGGGTCTCAAGTATAAAATCTGTTTCTTACTGTGGGTCTTAGTCAACTTTGGGAAGCATGGAGCTAGACTCTCGCTCTCCAGTTTTAATGCGGGTGTGAATACCTGGGGACCTTGGAAAGATGCAGATTCTCATTCAGGGCTGGGACCTGAGATTCTGCATTTCTGTCACACTTTAGAGGACTACCAACCCACTCTCTGGGAACGAGCCTCTGGAATTTGCATTTTAAAAAAGCTCTTTGAGCGGTTGATTTTTATATCTGCAAAGGCCTGGGAACCACTGATCTCATGAGTGGGACCGGACAAGTGCAAATTACTGTAATATAGGTAATCAGATAGAAGACCGTCTTATTATGTTAGAACAAATGTCGTAAGTAGCAGGTAAAAGAGAATGTGAATTGCATTCATCATACTGCAGTGATGGTCTGCATGCGTGTCTCTCTGCTAGACTGAGACCCTTCAGGGCAGGAGACAATCCTAAACACTTGAATAGCGCCTGCTCTGGATCCCCATGTGCCTTGAAGGAAGGAGGAAGGCTGGGCTAAACTGGGGAGAGCTGCTTAGGGATGTGGTGAGATGGATGAGGTAGGCAGGGAGAGGCGAGGCAGTTCAGGCTTGGGGGATAGTGAAGCCAAGGGCAAGGACGTGTTCGCCAGGGATTCGGAGGTGACTAATGAGCAGTCTCTTTCTAGAAGCCAAATACTGAGGGGCTGGTGAACCGTTTCGGTGAACTGTCTTCTCACTACCGCAATAAATGCATGGCGTGGGGTGCAGGATTCTCTTGAGTCTGGACCTCACAGATGCCCCATGCTTGGCGCCAAGCCAAGACTTTTTTGGTCACTTCCAAAAATGTACCAAGTGCTTTTTTGAAATAAAAGTGAAAAGTGGATTTGAGAACGATACATGCTTGATAACGCAAAATAGAATCACTATCCTTTTGAAAAATTATTCAGCACTATGCATCAGAGCTGTTAAAATGTTCATAACCTTGGCTATATCAGTAATGTATCAGTAATACTCTTCTGGAAATTTATCTTCAGGAAATAGTCCAAAAGGAAAAGCTTTGTCCATAAAGATTTTTAATACAGCGTCACCCCTGTTTGTGAAAAGTCACGAACAACCTAAATGCCCAATACTAGACTAATTAAGTAAATGATGATATATTAACGTGGAATAATGTACAGGCATCAGAGATCCTAATCATATAAGCAACAGGGCCTGCAGTTAGCTGTGCTCCACTCCTGAACCAAATTATATCCGAGGCTTATTGGCACTGTTAGGATGATGTGTAAATATTTAGGATAACTTGTGGCAGAGAACTTGTAAACAGCTCAGTTGGTTGGGAAGACTAATGGATAAATTCATTTGTTTTCTGTTAATAGGAATGTTTGGGGATAGGCTGAAAAGGAAAGAAAAATCAAAATTCCTCCGTCCTCTCAAAAGAAAGGTCTTTTTTTGCAAAGGCTTTTGGGGAGGCTTGGTGGGAACCTTCCCCTTGAAGGTCTTGAGTTGGGGGGGAAGGGCCTGGGCCCTATGTGGGCGGGTTATTTGAGTTTGCAAACCTGCCAAGTGTGTGTTTCGGGGGCTGAGGGTGTGGCATGTGTAGACAGCTCTTAATCGTTACCAAGCTCTGTCCGAACGGTGTGTCTGTAGTGGGTCAGAGGCATAGTTTTGGGTATTGAGAAACCCCTCGGCTGAAAAGACTGAGATGGGAAGGAGGAAGAGGGAAAGGAAACGGGACAAAATTAGGTTAAGAGAAATTTCCAAGGAGCTGAGCCGAAAACGTGGGCAGCTGCAGCCTGATTAGTGAGGGTGAGAGAGCTCTGTCATTTCTGCCTAAGTGGTGGTTCTTATGCAGATTCATTACTGAACCCTTATTCTGAATTCTGGTGTGCCCTCGTGCTTTGATTTGTAAAGATCGCTGACCCTGTCTTGTAGACCTCCTCTTCCTACCCCAGGAAGCAGGAAGGCCAGGTATTTCTAACCAATGAAAATTCTAGCTCCGAGCAAAAACCATCCCAGTAGGGAGATTCTGAGAATATTAGCACCTCAATGAAAGCGATAGACAAGACTGGGCAATGGATCATCCTGACGTTGGTGGTTGCCTTCCTGGTTATTTACTTAATAAACTGATTTCTTTCCTTAGCCACCTGTTAAACATGCCTGGGACGCAGTTATCAACGAACAGAACCCCCGATGGATAGCTTCCCTGCTGTCCCGATGCTAACTAAGAAGATTTCCACCTTCACACTCTTGCATATACTCACTCCTGGCTGCTCTCCGCCTCCCTGGGGCCAGACAATGAGGTTTCAGGGATGCATTCACAGTCAAAACCACTTTATGCTCTGGAATCCAGAGCGTCCTCGGCAGGGATGCTTTTGTAGGTGGCCCTAGTCCTCTCCCCTTCCCCCAATACATAGACACCCCTGAGCCTGGCACCTCTTTTGCTAGAGTCGGCTGAACCCTCTCTAACCTCACCCCCACCTCTCTTATAAAAATGGATTTACCTTTCTCAGTCTGTTTGTCACTCAGTGATAGTATCACTTATTGATAAGAAGTCAGTGAGTGTTAAGGTTAAATGAATCATCACAATAACCCTATGTATTAGTTCTAGAATCTTCCTTAAAAGTTCAGAGAAGTAGGCTATAAGCTAAAAGGGCACCTAAGGCTTCGTAAATGGGGTCAAATGGAACAGAACTCGGGAAGCTTGGGGAGAAGCTGTGGGTGTCCATCAAGGTCCTGGGTGAACGCCTTGGAACTTGTAGCTCTCAGGCTGATCTGAAAGGGACAAATACGGTAGGTATTTGGTATGTGAACCTTGTAAAGAATGCCAGTCCGGAACTGTAGGACTGGCCTGCTCAGAAACAGGGCCAGAGGAAGGGCTTCTTCAACAAATATATTTCGGGAACAAAAGGTAAGGAGAACCTATAGATTAAGAGAGTGAAGAGACATAGCCTCTGTGGACAGCACAATAGGCTTTGAATCCTACATTGAATCAACTGACTATAAAATAATGAAACATGTATGCATGTGTGTATGTACATAAATATATGTTTCTAGTAAGGAATAAGGCTTGACTGTTTAGGTATGACAATGGCATTATGGTTATGCTTTTTAAAAAGTCGTTATCTATTAAAGATTATGGTCTGAGATGTTTATGAACCAAGTGAGAAACTAGTGTTAAAAAGAATCCATTATGGAAAAAAAATAATAATCCCTTATGGAGGGAAGTCACATAAGTGAGCTGGTCATTGTCAAAGCTTGGTGTTTGGGCACTTGAAGGTTTATTCCATTATTTTGACTTTGGTACATGTTTCAAATTTTTGGTAATAAAAAGTTGTCAAAAATCACCTTGAAGAAAATAAGAATGAGGGAGGGTAGCTGACCGAGCGATTTATCCCCCTGTGTTTGACAGACTCCGCAGAAGGGTACAGGTGTGAAAGATGTGGAAAAGTATTCACCTACAAATATTACAGAGACAAGCATCTCAAGTACACCCCCTGCGTGGACAAGGGTGACAGGAAATTCCCCTGTTCTTTATGCAAACGGTCCTTCGAGAAGAGAGACCGGCTCCGGATCCATATCCTTCACGTTCATGAGAAGCATCGGCCTCACAAGGTAAGAGTCAGGGCGGCTGCCCTTTGCTCCAGCACTCTGCGTTCATGCTGCTTCCCCAGAGCCCTGGGTGACCACCGAGGGCCTCCTGCGCTGCGTGCGTGTTGCTGGGACACAGCGCCAGGTGGGAGGACGGGACAGGGTGTCTGAAGGAGACGACAGTGCTGTGGAAGAGCACACGTGAGCCAACGAGTGTGAGGCTGGAGGTACACGGTAGACGGGGACAGAGGAAGGGTGTCCTACCTGGACACGTGGGTTACGCAAGGCCTCGTAGACAGCTGGCCGTGAGAAGAAGCTAGGACAGTGGAGCGTCTGGCTTATATCTTAGGTGGGGTGGATTGGCTGGGGCGGGGGGCGTTCGAGACATTCCAGGTGGGAAAGGCCCTGGCCTGTGGTTTTAGGTAACTACACCTTCTTCCACGATGTGTGCAATGTTGTGTTAATTTCTGCTCTACAGCAAAGTGACCCGGTTACATACAGTCTTTTTCATATTCTTTCCCATTGTGGTTTGTCAACAGGATATTGAATATAGTTCCCCGTGCTGTAGAGTAGGACCTTGTCATTTATCCGTCCTATATATACTAGTTTGCATCTGCTCATCCCAAACTCCCAGTCCTTTCCTCCCCCACCCCCTCCCCCTTGGCGACCACAAGTCTGTTCTCTGTGTCTGTGAGTCTGTTTCTATTTCGTAGATAGGTTCATTTGTGTCGTATTTTAGATTCCATATATAAGTGATATCATATGGTATTGGTCTTTCTCTTTCTGACTTACTTCACTTAGTATGATAATCTCTAGGTTCAACGTGCAGGCATGTTGATAGTTACAGGCGAGGATGAAACATGGACACAGTCCAAAGGATGGATGGCCTCTGTGCCATGCCAAGGATTTTGTAAGGCAGAAAAGCAATGGTGGCATTAGGGAGTCATTTTCCACCATTCTGGAGACCTGGTGGCTCTGCCAGGCTTGGTGCAAGAAAGTGCTGGCTACCACTGGTCTTAATTAGGAGAAAGAGACTGAAGCTCAGGTACAGATAGATTCGGGTTGGACTCCTGCCCTGTCAGGACTCCTCCAAGCCCCCAGTTTTCTCCATTTGAAAACAGAGTGGTCATCATAAAACTGCTCTTGTCTCTCCCCTCCCGGTCACAGTGAAGCTTCTGGAAAAATCACAATCACTGGACTATATACTCCTATAAAATCTGAGTATTTTTACAATTATCATGTATTATTTTTGTAAGATTTTTTTTTTTTTTTAATTTTTGGTTGTGTTGGGTCTTTGTTGCTGCACGTGGGCTTTTTTGGAGCCGTGGTGAGCAGGGGCTACTCTTCGTTGCGGCGCGCGGTCTTCTCACTGCAGTGGCTTCTCTTGTTGCGGAGCACGGTCTCTAGGCACTCGGGCTCAGCAGTCGTGGCTCGCGGGCTCTAGAGCGCAGGCTCAGTAGTTGTGGCGTACGGGCTTAGTTGCTCCGCAGTATGCAACTAGAGAAAGCCCACGTGCAGCAACAAAGACTCAACACAGCCAAAAATAAATGATAAAGTAGTGGTGGATCTTACAGTTGACGAGATGGAGCATTTAAGATATTTGCTGGGATTGCTGCAGCCAGATCAAAAGATGTTGTTTAAAAAGCAGAAGCTACAGGATTAGTTTTTGTTGGTTTGGTTTGGTTTGGTTTGGTTTGGTTTGGTTTTTTGACCAAAGTAGAATGCAGGAAAAGGTTATCTGAGTCAGGTCAAGAAATATACACTAGAACGTTACGTGGGTCATTTGCCTAAACACTGAGGACAATGGTGGGTCTTGGATTGGGGTTCGAGGAGAGGAGCCGTAGGAAGTACTGCTGGCTTTGAAATCGGGGGACCGTAGACCAGGAGGCCCAGAGATGACAGGAATGAGAAGAGGAGGTGTAAGCTGGTAATAGTAAAGTGAATGTCTTGGGCTTCCAGAGAGGAGAGGTCTTGATGGTAGAGTGGAGGGATAGTAGTTTTATTTTATTTTTTAAACTATTTATTAATCTATTTTGTCCACGAGGCATGCGGGATCTTAGTTCCCTGACCAGGAACAGAGCCCGTGCCCCCTGCAGTGGAAGCTTGGAGTCTTAACCACTGGACCGCCAGGGAAATCCAGGATAGTGATTTTTAAAGGCTAGAGAAGGGGGTGCATCCTCTTATACTGAGTGTTCCTGAGAGTTCTTTAGGACAGTATTTCTCTTTGCAAACCCTCCTGGAATGGTGTAATCCTTTATCATGACTATAAGTACCATTTAAATGGTTTCAAATCTCAAGCCAGAATTCTGTCCTGAGCCTGAGTCCGACATCTCAACCTGAATTTCCCCGGGGCACTTCCCCTTCCTTTGTTATGTTCAGAAGACTGAGGTTTTCTTCTTTTCTTTTCTTTACTGCTAAACATTTTTTATTCTCTTTTAGTTTTCTTTATTTCATATACTTTAATTTGAGTACTTAACTTTCAAGATGATAAAGTATATTTAATTTCTGCAGGAGCCCCAAAGAAAGCGTTTGATTTAATTTGAACAGAAAAAAAAAAAAGCTCAAGTGAAACAGACAGGCAGAACTTCAGATAAATGATTTTTTAACAAGATCAGCTGCTGAAAGAGAAAAAAAATTACTGATTTAAAATATCAGAAGATGTTGGGTGTATAACCAACAGTGAAGGACCTTGTATTACCCTCCTTCCAGCATTTAAAGCCTAAACAACCTCCTTTTCAGCTGATTTGTCAGGCAAAATTAATGAATAACACAAAAATATTGGAGGAAAGCCTTGTAGTCCATCATGATGACTACAAAGAGCTCATACATAGATTCGGAATGTCAGTTCTCTCCAACTTTTTGAAACACCTGACCAATGGCGAGAGGACTTTGTTTTTTTTCAGAAGGCGTTTCTTTTCTCCATGACTTGTTCAAATTGCTGCCAGACTTTAACTTTCTTTGTATTTTGTCTTTGACTTCGTTGCAAGCTTTTGTTTTTGCTAGGATTTTTAATTGCAAGTGATAAGTTTAGCTTCTTAATTATATAACTTGTATAATACTTACATTCTTGAAATTATACTCATTTCTTTTTTAAATCCGATTCTGATTTGAATTTGTTCTGATTTGAACCAGTTGCTCCTTAGGCCTGTAAACGGTCATATTTGGATATCTTTAATTACTTTCCTTAGCTCCACTGATTCTTCTATGCCACTCTCTCTCTTTCTTGATTTCTCTTTTTATATTACTGGGGCACATCTTCAAGTAATCGTTTTTAGCAGTGCACAGTGAAACGTTTTCTGAGTCCTTCTTTGAGGATATTTTACTCACATACGTCTTTGATAGTTTGGCTGGATATGGAATTTTAGATAGGAATAATTTTCCTGTAGAACTTTTAAAGAATCATTTCTTCTACCATTTGATGCCAATCTGGTTCTTGTTTCTTTGTAAATAACCAGTTTCCTGCTTTGTGAAAATTGTTCTTTAACTTTTGAGTTCTGAAATTTTAACAGAATGTGTTACATTATATGGTTTTTTCTTTCTTTCCTTTTTTTTTTTTTTTTCCTTTCTTCCTGCTTTGTAGTCAGTAGAAGACAAAGTATTCTTTCCACCTGAAGGCACAAGTCATAAGCTCAAAGGAATTCTCTTGTCCTTTCCTTGGCTATTATCTGTCTTCGATTTTTGTTCTCTCCTGGGATTCCTTTTAGCCAAATGTTAGGTTGAATCTACCTCCCTGTACTTGACTTTTAATTTTTCTTCATCTGCATTCTCTGAGAGTTCCCCAACCTTAATTTTTATGTCATGTATTCAGTCTTTAGCAGTCAGCTGAGTCTATTACATATAGCATTTCTATTCTATACTTTTTTGTTGTTTAATTTCCAAGAACAGTTTTATGTTCTAATTGCTCCCCTTTTATAATTGATCTGTTCTTTTTGCAATGTGAACTTCAACATCTGTTTTTGCTTCAGTAACGACAATACATGCTCATTATTAAAACGTCAAGTAGTAAAGAAAAATTAAAGAAGACTTTTAAAATCCACCCCAGAGGGCTTCCCTGGTGGCGCAGTGGTTGGGGGTCTGCCTGCCGATGCGGGGGACACAGGTTCGTGCCCCGGTCCGGGAAGATCCCACATGCCGTGGAGCGGCTGGGCCCGTGAGCCATGGCCGCTGAGCCTGCGCGTCCGGAGCCTGTGCTCCGCAACGGGAGAGGCCAAAACAGTGAGAGGCCCGTGTACCGCAAAAAAAAAAAAAAAAAATCCACCCCAGAATCCCACCATCTAAAAATAGCCAGGCTCTCATTTGTGCCCATAGGCACACCTGGGGAACAGGGTCCAGAAACACACAATAGTTTCCTTTATTTGGTTCAGAATTCCTGAGAAGATTGCACAGAAGTCATCAGGGTCAAGAACACAGAGAAATGACAGGAACTGTTCACAGCAAGTGGCTGTACCACATGCTCTCACTGGCCCCCCAAAATATTAGCCTCTTTTTGTAGGTACATGTGTTGAGTTATCTGTCACCTGTATTGCCGCTTTGGTCTACATATTCGTCCCTACCCCCACTAGATTGTCCTCCTTGTCTCTAGCAGAGTGTTGAGAGGTTCTCCATAAACACTTGTTGAATTAATTGCTGGGGGCTTGCGATTTACTCACAGCCTTGTGAGGAAGGCAAGACAGGTATTTTTTACCCATGAGGAAAATTGGGGAAACAAAGATTCCGAGTTTAACTGATTTGTTCTGGTCACACAGCTGCTTGTTGACAGAGCAGGACACATTCAGGCCTCTATATACACTGCCATTTCACATCTGAAGCAGCTAACTTAACCCAAAGACTTCAGATGAACTGCCTTAGTCACAGCATTAGCAGCCTCTGGACCAGAACCCATGCTGCCAGATTCTTCCCTGTAGTCCCGGGATGCCTTTCTCCTGTCTCAGCTAGACCCTCAGCCTGGGTCTGCTTGATCCTCTGCCTACAGATGTGCACAGAGTAAATACAATAGTTCTTCCCCCCAGATAAACATAATGGTGAAATAAACTTGTTAAGGGGAAGACGTGGTTTCAACCGTATTTTTCTTTTTCGTTTTAGTGTTCTACGTGTGGGAAATGTTTCTCTCAATCTTCCAGCCTAAACAAGCACATGAGAGTCCACTCTGGAGACAGACCCTACCACTGTGTATATTGTACAAAGGTAAATGGAACCTTCTTTTAAGGGATCTGCCTTGAGCCCTGATTGGGTGTCCATGGATAAGAACTTGTGGCATAAACCCTAGCTTATAAGAGTTCCTGGTAAATTAGTTCATTGTCAGCCCATCCCCAATTTCCACCCCCAGATTGTACTCCTGTTCACTTACAATGATCAGATGCAACCTACTACTGCCAAATTGGCATCTAGGGCATTTGTCATGAAATAGACCCTAAATTTACAGGAGCCTGATGATAGCCGACATGATGATGCAGTCTTTCAAAGTACAGACTCTTACATGCTGCTGATCTAAATTTTTAGAGCAATTTCGCTGAAGTGGCATCTAATCTTCATTATACAGAGTAATAAGTTATAAAAATGAAGAGATAAAGACGTGGTTAGGGGTGGCTGGGCTAGAAACAAAAGTCTGACCATTCCTTAAAAATATTATACTAAAGCACCTCATGTTCTATTTTGATGAGATACATTTGGACTGTCCAGTGTGTACAGTGTAGCAAAATGGGGCTAAGACATAACTAGACCGTATGGAGCCAGCACAGACCTAAGGAAGGTGGCCCTGGATTTGTATGGATGAGGAATCCATCCTGAGGGATGAATACTCTCCCGCAGGATTTCCAGAGCAGGCTCAAAATATCCCACCGCCCCTCCTCTTTCTGGCATTCTAATTCTGATCCTCACCTTGGTCTTCTGGCTAACCTGGGAATGAGAGGTGCCCAAAGAGGGAACTCGGTGCACTTGGGGCATAACTGAGCTGTTTGGCGTTCTGACTTACCGTCACCTAAGCTGATGGAGACTGTCCTTGTCTGGGTGTCCTAGACACCTACACCTTGTGCTCCTTACTGAGCAGTGGGCCAACCCCATGCGTGCCCAGCCCCCCAAATCCAAGGTCACTGGTTGAACCCGGTGTTTTGTATCTCTGTCAATGGACTCCCAATAAATGGAGTCATTACATCGCTAATAAATACTTGAAAGTGACAAAGGTCAGAGCAGAGTATTGAAATGAATTAAGGGAAAGGTTTTAAATAAGGGAAAGAAAAGACAGGTAAAACCAGCAAAGTACTTGGGAATCTGAAATGGTACTATTTGGCCGTTTCTGGAAAGCTATTTGGCAGTTTCTTTAAGAACTAAACTTGTAACCACCACACAACCCAGCAGTTGCTCTCCTGGGCACTTATCCCGGAGAAGTGAAGGTTTATATGTTTATACGAAAACCTGTACACACATTTTTTTTTTTTTTTTTTTTTTTTTTGCGGTACACGGGCCTCTCACTGTTGTGGCCTCTCCCGTTGCGGAGCGCAGGCTCAGCGGCCATGGCTCACGGGCCCAGCCGCTCTGCGGCATGTGGGATCCTCCCGGACCGGGGCACGAACCCGTGTCCCCTGCATCGGCAGGCGGACTCTCAACCACTGCGCCACCAGGGAAGCCCCATCGTGTCCTTTTTTATTAAGGCTGCACCTGTTGACCAAGCATGCCCTATAGCATTAAAGCCCAAGGTTCGCTGAATGGAGAGCTAAGGGGTGACATAAGGATCGGTAACAGTGAAATTAACCCCTTTCTTTCACTGGTTGTCCAGCTGATGGAAGTTTACTTTTTCTCCTGCTTTCTGTCCTCTGCAGAGGTTCACTGCCTCTAGTATACTGCGCACACATATCAGACAGCACTCCGGGGAGAAGCCCTTCAAATGCAAGTACTGTGGTAAATCTTTCGCATCCCACGCTGCCCACGACAGCCATGTCCGACGCTCGCACAAGGAGGATGAAGGCTGTTCCTGTAACATCTGTGGAAAGACCTTCCCAGGTCAAGAAGCCCTCCACTCCCACATGAAGTTTCATGAAGACTGCTAGCCCTCAGAGAGTCTGAGGACAGTGCCTCTGTATTTCTGTCTTGATATTTCTTGTTTATAGGTGTATCTTACAAACAAAAGCCAGTTAGATTGAGACGAGGAACAGAATAATGGAACTGACCAAGTAGCAGACTTTACCAGATTTATTGACTGTGGTTTTAACAGCTTTCACAGAAATGTCTTTCATAATTTCTAACAAGAATGGAGTTTTGTTGAATTCACCTAGAAATAATGAAAGCTGGCTGTTAATAGTGCTTAAAGGTCTGGAAACTCAACATCAACCCTGAAAGGGACTATATTTCATTTCAGGGACTAGGAACAAAGTCTTTGATTTCGCGATTTAAAAAAAGGAGGCTTTTTCTCTACTGTTTCCCTCAGGCCCGCAATTGTAATATGTCTGTGCCCATCCCCTGTTATGTTTCTTAACAGAATAAATTCTTTAAAAATCCATTCAAGCCAGAGCTTCATTAGTATTATAACTAAGTGTTCAGACATGAATTAAGCTCTCATTTTATTTGGATTCATTTTAAAACCCTTAGTTTCTACCCCTCCCCCATCACATGAAAAACGCCTGATGTTAACAGTTTGTTTAGCACCAAACCGAATTTCTTGGAGGACACAGAAGTTACTTATTCACCCTACCATCTGTGACCTCTAACAATTGGGGAAGAAAAATTATTACCAAATGAAGAAAGGCTAAAAATTGCAATAGGCTACGAAATAAATAAATGTATTTATAGTGCTCTAGTTTTAAACCTGATGAAGAGACAAGTGGAATTTTTCTGTAGGTCTTCTAATTAGCTGGTCCATACTAATACATAGAGTGAAAAGAAAAATGTGCCACATACATTGTCACAAGGCTTTCTAATGTGCAGGGAGACGGCAGACTCATCTCATGTGGGTCAAAATAGCCAACATCTATGTAGAGCATGAACCCTCTGAGAGAGTGCCACTGAGTTACCACTTTACTGAAGGAAAGAAAGAAGTGGTCCAGCCTTTGCCTCTAAGGGTCAAGGCCAGGTCGTCCTGACTCCAAAGCCCCACCTCTTTTTTTTTTTTTTTTTTTTTTGGTGGTACATGGGCCTCTCACTGTTGTGGCCTCTCCCATTGCGGAGCACAGGCTCCGGAAGCGCAGGTCCAGCGGCCATGGCTCACGGGCCCAGCCGCTCCGCGGCATGTGGGATCTTCACGGACCGGGGCACGAACCCGTGTCCCCTGCATCGGCAGGCGGACTCAACCACTGCGCCACCAGGGAAGCCCCAAAGCCCAGGCTCTAATGAACCAGTTATACTCAACTTATGAATCCTGCTAAGGAAAGAGCATTATTCTATTGACTATGCCATTCTTCCCTACTTTGGGGCAAGCAACAACAAACTTTTAAATATTCACATGGAAAACCGGGGACCAGAATAAAACTGCATCGTAGGCAAACAGCTATGTAGCTACTAGGTCACATCCCTAGCCGTGGTTCTATTGTCTGCCTAGGATTTTTCTTCACCCTTTATTCGTGGTCCATGTGTCTCCAAATGGAGAGATTTCAATATGGAACAGATGCCCCTTCAGAGGGAGGCTCCTAGCTGTGGCTGAGTCCTTTGAGAAAGAGATGCAGTGCAGGTGGAAAAAGCAGTGACAAGAGTTTTCTCTGGGGAATGCCTGACTGCGGTGACTAGGCCTGAGTAATTTATCCTAATGGGAGTGTGCCCTGTTGTTTCAGGACTGTTTTAGTTCGTGTTAATTAAGTCAGAACAATGGTCTTTTGAAAAGATCAGGGCTCAGCCTGTAGTTAGGCAGCCTTTATTTGCCTGCTAGTTCAAAATATATTTCTTACTATGTATGGATTTGAACGTTACTTTAAAACCAAATAGTAAAGCAAGACCTCAGGAACTGGTGTGATGCCATTTTTTTCACTAGTTGAATAATTGCAAATTAACTACTTTGTTCTTTGAACCAGAACGGTAATAGAGGAAGGTAAAAAAAATTTCTTTTCCTCTTTTCTAGCACTAATTCCAAAATGCTTGCATGCCAAATAATACCTTAGTATATGGATCACGCATGCCCACACTAGCTGGAACACTTTGGACATTTTTATTTAATCTGAGCTGTCTCTACAAAGTTTTGGTCATATTGACTGGGTTACATATATCACTTTTTGTTTGGGAAACTAGTCAATTCATAACATCTTCCTTTAGTAATTACCTTTAGCTCTCTTGTGTTTATTTAAAACGTGCATCTCGGGCCTCCCTGGTGGCGCAGTGGTTGAGAGTCCGCCTGCCGATGCAGGGGATACGGGTTCGTGCCCCGGTCTGGGAGGATCCCATATGCCGCGGAGCGGCTGGGCCCGTGAGCCATGGCCGCTGGGCCTGCGCATCCGGAGCCTGTGCTCCGCAACGGGAGAGGCCACAACAGTGAGAGGCCCGCATACCGCAAAAAGAAAAAAAAGAAAAAAAAAAAAAAACGTGCATCTCACCGATTTCTAAAGATGATTTAGATCCGCTTAGAACAATAAGAATTAAAAAAAAGGAATAACACAGTTAAAGTAAAAGACAAACCACCACATTAAAAGGATTAAAACTTTCAGCTAATGTAATTGTGTTAGCCGAACGTGGTTGGAAAACGGACTGTAGATTTTGGAGTTGGACAGACTGGCATTTGTGCACCATGTCCTCATTGTATAACGTTGGGCAAGTTGTTTAATTTCTAAGGTTTACCATGCTCATCCGTATAACCATGTAATAATTATGCTGTAGGGTGTTGTGAGAATTAAGTAAAATGAGACAACTTGCCTTCTGGATGATACTTCACAAGTCTATTTCTTTTCTCTTAACCTGTCAATGAAGGCAAAGAGGAGACAGAATTATTCAAATTTTATTATTGATATATATGCTTTCTTTCAGTGGTTTGTGGACTAACAGCATTAGCATCACCTGGGAATTTGTTAGAAAGACAAACTCTCTAGCCCTACCGAATATCTACTAAATCTGAAATTCTGGGGGTGGGACCCAGCAATTGTATTAAGGCTTGAGAACCATTGCTTTACGTGATTTATCCTCGCAGTCCCTGCAACATAACAATGGGTAAAACTGCTCGGTGACTTGGCAGAATCACAGAGTGGTTCATTAGGAAGAACCATTAGAATGCAGATGGCAGGCAGAACTGTGCTCTTTCCGGGAATAATGGATACCCACAGAGCACAGTTGTCATTTTCCTGTTGGAAACACGGGAACTCTTTCTACAGCTACGAACCTGATGGATGGAATTTAGAGACCTTCTCAAGAGGTAATCTCTCTGCTTATATTCCTTTTCCCTACCTGAGTCTATATTTGATGATAAATAGCAGTTCATTTATTATAGAAAAAAATGTACACAAAGGGACCTCTGAACCCTGGAAAAATAACGAGGCTCAAAGTAAAGTGGCATCTGTGATATTGATGGAGGTCTTCATGGGCCCTTGGGGTGTCCTTCTGGAACTCGGGAAGTTGGTGGTTGCAATGAACAAAGCTATCAAAGTAGACAGATGTTTGGGACCTCTATGGGGCCTGCAGTAGGTAGGCTTGCAGGGTTATGGCAGTTAAGTCATAGCGTGGTTTGTACCCACAGAGTACAAGGCAGACTGGGGTTTTGAGAAATTGCCATTCACTATATATAGAGATAAAACCACAAACACTGTCCTACGCCATCTATTGACATGAAAGTTTATACAGTATTTCTTTTTTTTTTAATTAATTAATTTAATTTTTGGCGGCAGTGGGTCTTCATTGCTGTGCACAGAGGCTTTCTCTCCACGGCATATGGGATCTTCCCAGACCAGGGCTCAAACCCATGTCCTCTGCGTTGGCAGGCAGATTCTTAACCACTGTGCCACCAGGGAAGCCCTATACAGTGTTTCATTCATGGTAGTTTTATGCATTTTCAGAATGCTTTATGACTCCTTAGGGACAGTAATTGCACTGAGCTGTTATAAGGACCTTATCCAAAATTCAGGAGAACAAATTTATATATTGAATTATTTCCGTAGAAACATTTAACTCAAATATATCACAGCACTTTTTTGTTGGTTGACATATATCAAAGTAGAATAACCAAAATTATTTTGAAAGAAAAAGTGTTAAAAATACTATAAAATAGAAATAAACTTCTCTCTCATTGACAATCTCTACATAAAGTATGGGAATCTCATAGAAAACGACAGTTTTCTCCATTATTTTGAGAAGTTGTATATCCAGGAAATATAAAGTACATGATGCTTCCTTTTATTGCTGCAAAGAACTTGAACTTTATTGCTTTGTGAGCTTAAAGTAATGTTAACAAAAATGAGTTATAATATTTTGAACTGATATTTAGCCCTAATTACAACTAGGGTAAAGAATGTTTAGGGAGAAGTTTATCTCAGGATAAAATATTCTTTCACTGTCATTCTTTTTCATCTTACATTATCTCAGGGTTTTTGTGACCTCGTATATTAAAAAGTGGGATAAATTGTTTTAGCATTATGTAAGTTCTATCTATAAATTTGTGTGATTTGTTTTGGATTTATTTGTAGCATAGTACTTTGTTGAAAGCTGTTTGCTATCACAATATACCAAAGGGATTAGAATTCGATTCTTGATTTTTATTTATTTATTTTTTTTTTGCGGTACGCGGGCCTCTCACTGTTGTGGCCTCTCCCGTTGTGGAGCACAGGCTCCAGACGCGCAGGCCCAGCGGCCATGGCTCACAGGCGCAGCCGCTCCGCGGCATGTGGGATCCTCCCGGACTAGGGCACGAACCCGCGTCCCCTGCATCGGCAGGCGGACTCTCAACCACTGCACCACCAGGGAAGCCCTCGATTATTGATTTTACAAACTGTTTTAAAACGCTAAGTGTTTTTACATTTGCTCCCATAGTGTGTTTTATTTGACATCTGTCAATTATTTATTAAATGCTAGTAAAAGTACTAGGTAAGATTTTAGGGCCAAATATGTGATTTTTCCCCCCATTCTTAACCAATTAGGTGTAGCAAGACGACTGAGAGGGAAGACAGCTTGTTTTCAAGGCCAGAAGGATTTTTCTTCTCTTTTCCTTTGGAAATGTTTTCTCAACCTCTGATTGCCACAGGACTGTGAAGGCCTGAACCAGGGAGGGAAGCTGAGTCATTGTCTTGGTGAATTTCACACTCCAGGGTTATCTGATTTAAAGGTGCCAGAGCCAAATTCTCTTAAATTTGATTTTGAAACTGCCTTCCACTAAAAATGGACAGGGTGTCTTCCAAGGTCGTTCTTCCAGGTTCTTCCTTAGAAGGCAGCTGCTATCTCTGTTTCCTCTAAACATTAAATCCCTTCAGCCCCAAAGCCCCCCGGGGCAGGTCTATTCCTATAACTGGAGGGCCTGAAATCAGAGCAGCCGAGGGCTGGGTAGTTTCAAGATCAGACATGACTTAGGATCCAGTCTTTTCCATTGGCCAAAGGGGAGGACTGAAGGGGCTGGAAAGGCTAGTGCTGGGATGGATACAGGCCCCTTTAGGCTATCCACAGCTCTGGGTGCCTGGGGGTCCTGAGTCTGAAGACTCACAGATGCCCAGGGGCGTTTTCAGGGAGAAGGGCCTTGAGCAGGGCCAGCCAGGAACTGTTGCCAGTGTTCAACTGACAAATCTCAAAGGCCTCCACTAGTTACCTGGGGCCGTGTATGCCATTGTTTTTTCTCAAGGAGTGGCAGGATTTGAGGGAGAGGAAATACAAAGGAAGAACTGGATGTTAATCTATATTACTGAAATAATAAATGCAAAATGTCAAGAGACACTAAAAAATGGAAATCTATATGTGAATTACCTTTTTTTTTTTCTGCCGCACCGCGCGGCTTGCAGTATCTTACTTCCCTGACCAGGGATTGAACCCAGGCCCTCATCAGTGAGAATGCAGAGTCCTAACCACTGGACCACCAGGGAATTCCTTATATGTGAATTATCCTAATTACAGAAATACTTATATGCAGAATGAGAAATTCTCTCTGAGGAATCTAATCCCACAACCCATAGGTCAGTCATCAGTTGGTCTATCATTCCGGATTTGAAAACTGATTTCGGATGGAAAATGAGAAGGGTAGGTTTGTGGTTACAGCTGTTGACTTATTCAACCTCTGAGATAGTGCCTGGCCCTTAACTTTCTAATAATAGATGACAAACTGCAAGACTGAGAATCCATATTTTGAAAGAAATACAATCAGCCATGCATTTATCAAGCTTGTGATGTTTTAACTCCCAAGTAAAAGGGGCTGATCTGTAGTAAAGCGGTCCCTATAAAGCTGAAGCCCAAGTTTCTCAAACTTGCCTAGAAATAAGCATCACCTGAAATGGCCTATGAACCCTCAGTGTGGGTGGGGAGGAGAGGACAGGAGGCTTGGGGTGCTCCAAACTAAGTATTGTTTTTCTAAGAATCCCAGGAAGGTTTTCTGGGTTTTGGAGGTTTTTTAAACTGCTGTCTAGGAAAGAAGATGAGTATGTGAATTTAGGGTCAAAAATGAGGCCACACAATAATAGCCAAAAGGTGGAAGCAACCCGTGTCCATGAACCCATGGATGGATAAACAAAATGTGGTCTGTACCTGCAATGGAATAAGATTCCACCTTAAAAAGGAAGAAATTCCAACCTACTACAACATGGGTGAACTGTGAGGACATGATGCTGAGTGAAACAAGCCAATCACAAAGGACAAATATTGTACGATTCCATTTATACGAAGCACATAGAGTAGTGAAATTCATAGAAAGTCGAGTCATGGTAGCCTGGGGCGGGGGAGGGAGGAATGGGGAATTAGTGTTTCATGGGTACAGAGTTTCAGTTTTGCAAGATGAGTTTTAGAGCTGGGTGGTGGTAATGGCTGCACAGCAATGTGAATGTACTTAATGCCACTGAACTGTACACTTAAAAATGGTGAAGATGGGGTACTTCACTGTCAGTCCAGTGGTTAGGATTCCGTGATTTCACTGCAGGGGGCACGGGTTCATTCCCTGGTCAGGGAACTAAGATCCTGCAAGTTGCACAGCCAAAAAAACAAACAAACAAAAAATGGTTAAGATGGTAAATTTTGTTCTGTGTATTTTACCACATTTATTTATTTATTTATTTATTTATTTATAATGAGACCGATGATAGCTACTACAGATGGACAAACCACGTGAATTCTGGGGCTCTAAAATACCACCATGATGGAAGGCCTTTCCTAAGCTCTGAGTGGCTTTTCCCCTGCTAGCTAGCCTTTGTTCCTAATCTCTTCCTGTCTGATCCCAGCACTGGCTGTAATGGGAGGGCTGCACACTCCCAAGAGGATCTTCACTCTCAGAGTGTTTACCTCAGACCCTCTCTCTAAGTGGCTACCTGTCAGTTTCCATTTCAGTTCTACCTTTCTATTTACAGGACGACTGACCACCAACTGACATATTACCTGTATTGATTCTCTAAGAGCCCTCAAGGTGGAGGGAAAGACTATTCTAAGGCAGCCCTGAGCTCTTAGCTGAGCTGGATCGTAAACTCCCCCATTAAAGGTTTCATTCAATACCAATCTTTGCAAAAGTAAATGGACATGGTCTGCACTCCCACTACTGATCCAGAGGCCATTACCAATGGGCAGAGGGTGCTGAGCTGCGGCAGTATCAGTTTCCACATTTTCAAATGATTCCTTTAATGAAAAGCTGCATTCTTTTCAGGCCATAAAACAACCAAGGAGAAGTCTATTCATTTAGCTATTGTACATATTAGCTTATTTATTTTATGGCTAATGCTGCCATCAGCATTCCCTGGGTGTAGAGCTAACTCACTTAATGATTGGTTGATAAACCTGCTAAAAAGAAGATAATGCTGAAATCGGCTCGTGTGCTACCATGCAGCGCACACAGCATTGTGCTAGTGTGCAGGGCAATGGAAGTGTTTTTTTTTTTCATTTCAAACACAAACCCATTGCTTATATACTCTATTTAAAGGTATTCATCTCATATAAAGCATTTCAGAGTCACACGCCTATGTGATCTAGTGCTCTAAAGATTCATCTTCAACCATGTTCTTAGGAAGTAAGCATATCGCCATCATTTACCCAAATATCCTCCAGTCATTTAAAGATCTTCACCACCAAACTGTGAGCTCTTTTATGGCAAGAATCATCTTCCCCCTTCTCTTCCTCTCTTCCCTGCCTCTCTCCTGTCCTTCTTTCATGAAATAATTACTGAGCACCTAATCTGGATGTCTCAGCACCTGTGTGTCTTGCCCAGCAGGGACTCAATGGTTGGTGACAGTTTCGTTGGGGAAAAAGTAGTGCCCAAATGAGACTGGACTTTGAGGCATCTAGGAAAAGAATTGGGATTTGCACGTTGCTGTTTTGGGAAGATGAGGACTCAGAGAACTTGATTCACTGTTTCTATAGTGCAGTTCTAGAGATTTTTGTTCGTTTGGGGGTTTTTTTTGGCCACGCTGCCCAGCGTGTGGGATCTTAGTTCCCCGACCAGGGATCGAACACTCGCCCTCGTCAGTGAACACGCAGATTCTTAACCACTGGACCGCTGGGGAAGTCCCTAGGGATATTTTTTTTAATTTATTTTATTTATTTTTTTTTTTTGCGGTACGCGGGCCTCTCACTGCTGTGGCCTCTCCCGTTGCGGAGCACAGGCTCCGGACGCGCAGGCTCAGCGGCCATGGCTCACGGGCCCAGCTGCTCCGCGGCATGTGGGATCCTCCCAGACCGGGGCACGAACCCATGTCCCCTGCATCGGCAGGCGGACTCTCAACCACTGCGCCACCAGGGAAGCCCCCTAGGGATGTTTTTAAATGTTCAGTTGCATTCACTTATTAATGGCTAGTCTGTGCACAGACAGAAATATGAATAATGAAAGCGGATACAGTGACGTGTAAGTGTTTTGTCCTTTAATTATACCCCCCCTTTTTGGGGGTTAGGTGAGACATAAATGTAAATATCTGATAGAAATTACAAAGAAAGCCCTAATAGTCACTTCAGAATTATGTTCTGCTGAAACTAAATAGGAGCAGGGGGTGGACAGCTGGTCAGCCCACAAATTCTGGGGAGCCGAGAGAGGTGAGGTTACTTCTGGTCCCAGCTTACAAGCCTGACCCCCGTGGATATTCCAGCCTCCACTGGGTGTGAGTCTGCATCTGAAGCACGGATCCCTCTCCTGATCCTTCCTCGACTCTCCGATTTCCTCTGGAAATAGGCCCCCTTTACAGGCCCCCTTCCTATACTTCATCTGTCCTTGCTGGGAACCTGCATTCTCCTCCCACCACACACTCCGTCCCCACAGTGTCCTGCACTTCCAGAGCTGGCTTCAACGGCCACCTCCACCCCAGACCTTTCCTACAAGCCTGACCACCCACCAGATCCCTATCATAGGAAGGGTCCCACCACCTCCCGTCCTAGGAACCTGGTGGTCACACCTCACCTCCAGCTCATACACTTAATCTCGGAAGCCTCAGGCCCACCATCTCCACCGGATGACACACATCTATTCCTGCCCCTCCAGGTCCTTTCCTTCCTAGCCAGAGGCATCTTTTCAAGCACAAATCACTCCTTTGCTCAAGGCCCTTTAATGGCTTTGCATTTATAGTCCAAAATCTTTAACCTTTACCTACAAGGTTTCCAGCCTCTTCCTGAAACACACTCCCCTTAGAACTCTGCTCTGGCCACCGTAGCTTTCTGACAGTCTCTTTAACAAGTCAAATTACTTTCTGCCTCAGGGACTTCACTGATTATATATCTTCTGCCTGGAGCCCTCCCCACTCTTCTGCATCTAGCTTTGAGTGCTGGCCACCTAGATTTGGATCTAAACTCCACCATTTAACCAGTTGTGTTGTGACCTTTAGCTTCTGTTGACATCTGTTCCTTCTTTGTCTGTAAAATGCGGGAAATGATAGTACTTACCTGATTGGGCTATATAAAGATTAAGTAAAATCTAACCTTATCCTTAATGTAGTGTATGGCATTTAGTGTGTGTTCAATAAATGTTAGATATTAATATCAATATTGTTTCCTTCGCTGTTTCCAATACAGTACCCTGTATTTATAGCAGGTGGCTCAATAAATATTTCTTGAATGAATAAATGAATGAATGAGCTTATGAAAAGGTGAGCTCTGGCCTTCCCTTTAGTGGGTTTTTGTTTGTTTGTTTGTTTTTTGCGGTCCGCGGGCCTCTCACTGTTGTGGCCTCTCCCATTGCAGAGCACAGGCTCCGGACACGCAGGCTCAGCGGCCATGGCTCACGGGCCCAGCTGCTCCGCAGCATGTGGGATCTTCCCGGACCGGGGCACGAACCCACGTCCCCTGCATCGGCAGGCGGACTCTCAACCACTGCACCACCAGGGAAGCCCTGGCGTCCCCTTTATTGTCATTGCTATGGAACCAAAGTGTAAGAGTGATAGCAGCCACCCAGGGTATGTGACAGCCTGGAGAGGGGAGAACAAAGACACCAAACTAAAGAGCAAGTGGGGGGACTGCCCTGGTGGCGCAGTGGTTAAGAATCTGCCTGCCAGTGCAGGGGACACAGGTTCGAGCTCTGGCCCGGGAAGATCCCACATGCCATGGAGCAACTAAGCCCGTGCGCCACAACTACTGAAGCCTGTGCTCCTAGAACCCGTGTTCAGAAACAAGAGAAGCCACTGCAATGAGAAGCCCGTGCACCGCGAGGAAGAGTAGCCCCTGCTCGTGGCAACTAGAGAAAGCCAGCGCACAACGAAGACCCAACATAGCCAAAAATAAATATATTAATTAATTTTTTAATTAAAAATAAAAGAGCAAGTGGGAAAGCACAGCACTTTGTGTGAAGACAAGGAGGGAAAAGGCAGCGTCATGATAAGCTTACACCTTGTGCTGGCAGGCAGGAAGATGACAGCCCAGATCTATGGGGCTGGGGGTGAGGAACGAGAAGCGTGGCAGGAATGTGGAACGCATTCATTTAGTCAACAACATGCATGGTCCCGGGTACTAGAGAAGCCAGGCACAGTGGGTTCAAGGTACGCTTAAAGAAGGTTCACTACCCTGGGATGCTTCTGCAGGATCCCATATGGCCACCATCAGGCTGCTACACCTTGTCACTTTCATGCACTCACAACAAATTCTCAACCTTGCCAACCTCTCAACCTTGGCTTGGTAATCAAAGCCAATGGGCGCACCCATTCTGCTACCTACAGTGTATAGACCAGCACGACTCTTTTAGAAGGCAACTAGGCACTGGGCACCAAAAGCCTTTTTTAAAAGGTCTGTAGTCTTTAACTTAATTAATTCTAGATCTAGGAATCCATTCTACAGAGAGTAAGAAATGCAAAGATTTATGAACCCAGCGTGCTCTAAGCAGCACCGTGTTTTTTGTTGTGGTTGTTCTTGTTTTTGTTTTTTGCCACACAGCTCGGCACGCAGAACAGGGATCGAACCTGTGCGCCCAACAATGGAAGCACAGAGCCTTAACCACTGGACCGCCAGGGAAGTCCCTTAGCAGCACTGTTTTTGACAATGAAAAACATGATAACATAAATGTCCAGCAACAGGACTGGTGGCCCATGGATACAATGGAGTGTTGGGTGGCTAATTAAAATTGAAGTTTTTCGAAGGATGTTTGACATTCTTTCTATAAACCTACTGTGTGACATTGGGAAAAGCTCACACTGTAATGTGAAGCCAGAAAGAATCCTAACTCTCTGTATAGCAGGTATGTATATACACAGCTTATGTGTAGTTCCTCATGATGGGTAGAAACTACAATTTTCCAGGCACTAGTAACTAGGCAGGGGGAAATTAGATAGGAAACCCTCCTAGCTGGCCTTATGTAAATTCTTTAAGGGCTGTCTTTATGTACTGAAACTATCATGCCCTCCAGGACTGGCTTGTCACTCCACTGGGCTTCAGCTTCCTTATCTGTAAAATGAAGAGGTTGAACTAATTTATCCTCTATAAGGCCTCCATGAACAAACATGCAAGGAAGGCACATTCTCCCCTAACATTTGCTATGGTCAGGCCTTCCTTTTTTGGCCCTGTATGGAGACGCCGAATTGGGGTGCAAAGCTAGTAAGCATTTGAATTGGAAAACTCTAGAAACGGCTAGCAGCCTCCGATGGGGCAATGGAGGTGGAAAGACAGAAGTGCCTAATGTTTGGTGGGGGACACACAGCAGATTCTGAAGAATAGATCCCTGCTCCCAGGGACCTGAGAACAGATGGCCAGGACCCCGTCTCCCGGCTGGGTCTCCAGGGAGCCAGTGGCCGCCCTGGGTTCCACCTCCCCCTGGTTTTCTGGTCTTGAGTGGGAGTCGATCTGGTCTCTGCTGAGTCACTGAGACACTCCTTCCCGGCCAGCAGAGGCCGTGACACAGCTCCCCTCCCGCCGGCAGTGATCACCTCCGGGCGATTTCTGGGTGGGGGGAACGCCAAAGATTACCGCGGTGGAGATCTCTGACCGACTGGGGGGCAATCAGCTCTCGGGCTTAACCAGAGTTCTAAAGCGGAGGACGTTTTACTGGCCTTGTAATTTCCGGTCAGTTCCCGAAATCAACACACTTTGAAGAAAGGCGCCGGCGGCGAGAGGGGAGTGGAGATGCCAGGACCCCTGGCCAGCCGCCCACACCCTTCCGGGTCCCGCCACAGGCGGACCTTGGATGCCTGCGTTCGTTGCCTGCGGCGGCGCTGGAGTGGGTCCGCCAAGAGGGGGCGCGGAACAGGTTCGGTTCCTGCGGCCGCCCCCCCTCCGCTGCTCCGAACTTGACGACCTCGAGCGAGGGGGAAGGGAGAGAGGGTTTGAAGGACGGAATCAAATTGCCTTTTTTTAAAATTTATTTATTTATTTATTTATGGCTGCATTGTGTCTTTCTTGCTCTGCAAGGGGATTTCTCTAGTTGCCGCGAGCAGGGCCTTCTCATTGACGGGGCTTCTCTTGTTGCGGAGCACGGACTCTAGGCGCGCGGGCTTCAGTAGTTGTGGCTCGCGGGCTTAGTTGCTCCGTGGCATGTGCGATCTTCCCGGACCAGGTCTCGAACCCGTTTCCCCTGCATTGGCAGGCGGATTCTTAACCACTGCGCCACTGGGGAAGCCCTCAAATTGCTTTTTGAAATAACTTTTTTTTCTCTTATCCTTGGGGAAAATTGGTGCTTTGCATTCAGCCACCTGGAGGTAACCATTTTCCAATCTCTGTGCATCCAGGTGATGTCTATACCTCTTCCTCATTAAACAGAAACTGTTTTGTAACTCGCCCCTCCCCCACTTACTACGCAATGAACGTTTTCCTGTAGCTGCCCCCCTTCCCCCTCCAATAATTATCGACATTATTCAGAGCTTTCCCGGCTTAAAGCGGGGCACTGATTTCACCTTGACTGCCAGCGATTTCCCCTGTAGGGAGTCCTGACCCGGCCAAGAGACCAGGCATCCAGTGTGGGATGGGAAGGGAAGAGGCACAGGAGGGGTCCAGACCCAATGTATGGATGGATGTCCCTCGCAGGGGACCTCCAGGGCCCGGTCCCGCCCCATCCCCTGCGTGGGTGTGACAGTGGCCCTGACGACAGGTGGCCCTCTTCAGGGCCGCTGGCCATGGGGAGTCGCAGTCTCCCCCTTCCTCTCTCCTCTCCCTCCCTAACCCCACACCGGACCTCCTCCCCCGCCCCTCCACCCGAGGCTGCCGGAGCCTCCACTCCCGGGTGAGTGGGAAGCCTAGCCGCCGTCTGGGGCCAGAGGGGGCGGGCGAGCGAGCGTGGCCGCGGTCGGCGCGCATCCTACCTGCAGAGAGGAACTGAGGCACGGATTCGCTCCATGCTCCCCACGCGGCCCCGGGCCTCCCGGAGCTCCTAGACCCGCTCCAGGCTGCACCCCGGCCCTCCCGGCTCACCGCCCTAACCCTGGAGGCCGGGCTGGCTCTCACCTAACTTTGGGGAGCCACCTAGGAGGCAGCTAGAGACCCGCCCTCTGACGAAAGGTCTAACTCGGGGCTCTCTACCTGCACACTGAGATGGGGCGCTGGTTTTCTTTTTTCTTTTGAATCATAGTGTACGATTCGAATAAGATAAGAAGCAGGACAATTCCAGGCAGATCTAAAAGAAAAGTTCCTTAAGCTATGATTGATCGCATGACGTAGTTCAGGAAAGGAAAGAACAGTGGGGACTATCTGCACCCCAGTGACCCCAGGCTCATCCCGGTGCAGGGCCGGCCCGGGGAGGAGTCCTCCCAGGCTGAATGAGGGCACCACTGGGGTGTCTCGGGCTCCAGGCCAGGGCATCGTCGAAGGGGCGCTCTCGGCCGGGCGTTAGGCTGGGGTTCCTTCCCGGACTCCACCCTGTTTTAAGCCTGAGTTTTCAGCAGCTTCGGGGGCTGGCCGTGCCTCTGTCCACCTCCGCGGGTGCTGGCATCTCCGGGCTGTGCGGTCTGTAGCATCCGCTAGCATCCGCCTGTTCCCGGGGTGACTGTCGTTCCGTCTCGGTTTCAGCCATTGGCTCCTGGACACGTGGGTCTCCACAGCGTTTCTGACCCTTCTCAACTCGGGAACCGTCTCTGTGCCCGCTGCGAGCAAGACGCAGCATCCCGCCTGCACTGTAGTTCCGTCCCTGCAGAACTGGCATGAGTGGCCGCCCAACGCAGGGAAGTCATCCAGCGCCCAGGCCGAGGTTTGCTCTCGGTTCAGGCCTGGTGGCATGTGAGTCTCGGGCCAAGGTCGATGCGTGGGGTTCCACTGCTTCAACCTTCGGAAAAGGCCAGAACATGTAGCCGGGCTAGGAAAAGGGCGAATGATCCTGGTTTCTATTGGTGATGTTTTTCTTTTTGCCGGAATGGGTCCAGACCTCAGAGAGAGGTTCTTGGTGGGGCAGGGCTGAAGGAAGGCTTCAGAGCGAGCAGGCAGCCTTCCCTCGCACCCCCCTCTGCAATCTTTGTCCTGCTGTTTTGCAAGCTGCTTAGGGAGTGTAGAGCGGAAGCCTCAAGTCCAAGATTGATGCAGCCTGGCACTTTATGAAGCTTCTCGGTTATTCATTCTCCCTAAATCTGATTGCCCTGTACATGTCCTTAACTACTGTTAAACTTCTTGAATGCAAGGAACTACCTCTTATACTTCCTATATTGGTTCCTTAATAGATGAATATGCATATAATATGTATTTTTGTATACTGAATATATATATACAGTTATGTACTGAATATATATATATAGTTATGTACTGAATATATATATATATATATATATATATATAGAAACTGCCTACTTGGGTACTACTGTTTGGACAAGAGAGAACCAGGAATAAAACAGCAACAATTCTGTACATGGCAATAAGCTGCCTCGAGCTCACTGCTGTTTGGGCCATCATTAATGACAGTGTCCTCTGAGTGCTGTGAGGGATGAGGAGACGTATGGGCAGATAATTTCCTCTACCTGGATCACTGTGTTTCACCTAGCTAAATTCCACATCTTTTAAGTTTCAGCTTAGTTTTCAACTCCTCTTGGAAACTGGTTCCCACCTTTCCCCACAAAATTAGAAGACATAAATCCTCAGGAAACCTACAGTTGAATGGATTAATTAAAATGGATACTCGCTCTCTGATGGTCTGCAGTCCACCGGAAGTGAAGGAGTGGGAGTCATGGGAAGTATGTATCAGATGAGCTCATATATACTTGAGTGACATGAACATGAAATATGCATCCAATATACAGCTAGTGAGCCAGAGTGACCAGAAGCATTGAAATAAGATGCAGTCAAATGAAGGAAAGCTTTGTGGAAAGCAAATATCTTGAACAGAATTTTGGAGAAGTGGAAAGACTATATTTAAGAAAAGAGAAGAAGTCTCATTGGGCCATCATTCTAGAAAGACTGACTCACTCTGAAGGAAACCATAAAAGAAAAAGCAAAACAAAAACAAAAAGCCAAGCAGTGTGCAAAATCTAAAAGCTTCTTTTGCTTTTATTGTCAAATATCTGGAAGTAAAAAAAAAAAAAAAAAAAAAGTAAGTACTCTATATGCTAGTACAAAAATGTACATTGAGAAAGAGTGTCTATTTTAATTGCTTGGTTTAAAGATGATACTAAAAGGGAAAAAAAGGCAGAAAACTATAAGGACAAAGGGAAAAGAAATCATGGCGGACAAGGTACTGTGACAAAATTTTGGAAGCTGGAAAGCAGATGGTCAAGTATTGACTGTTTCAGCCGACCTGAGAGAGCTGACTCTCTAGAGGCAGAGAAGAAACTGGCAAGAATCAAGATGATTCCCACCACAGGCCCCAAGATGGCTCAGAGAGACATCAAGTTCTTCCGCAAATGGGAGTACGGGATGGGGATGAAGTTAGGAGAATTGGTTGCAGGTTTATAAGAAACAGATCCTCAGATCTCACCCCCCAACCTATGCATCCAGGCCCACCCTCAGGTGGACAGAAAATGCCACACTGAACATCCACATTCTGAACAAGGATCATTGACATGGCAAAAGCCTTCAATGTGCCAAACAGAGATCAAAATAAGAAAATAGGGAAAAACAAAACAAAACTGGGAGGAAACAGAGACAATGTGTGGAGAAGGAGAAAACTGAAAAAATTCTCAGACCTCCAGAGACATACTGGAAGAGATCTTTAGAACGGGTGCTCCTTTTGGCTAACTTCTAATTTCAGTACATTATAGCCAATGAATGTGGCCTGTGTAAACTTCTAATTTGAGGAATTCATTGAACTTTTTTACTGGCCTAATTAATATATGGCTAATGTTTGCAAAAATTCCATGAGTGTCTGAAAAGGATGTGTATTTTTTTGTTGGGTAAGAAAATCTGTGTCTATGAATTCAAGTTTGTTAACTAAATTGTGTTATTTAATCATCTGCATCTATATTTTTTGTATATATTTGATCTGTTGATTTTTGAGTGATAGGTTAAAATCTCCCACTATATTGTGGGTTTGTCAATAACTTGCTTGTCTTGTTATCAGGTTTTCATATATTTTGAATCTGTGTTATTAGGTACATAAAGTTTCCTAACTGTTACATATTCTTGGTGGATCATGCCTTTCATGACTATAAAATATTCCTCTTGTCCCTTTTAGTACTTTTAGCCTTGATTCCAAATTTGTCTAATAGTATTATTACTATGTCTACTTTCTTTTTATTAGCATCTACCTGATAGATCTATTTTTTCCATTCTTCCTTTCCTTTTTTTGTCTTTTATTACACTTTTAATGAGACAGAAAACATGAGTCTGATAATGATTTCTGCCATTTCTGTATTTTTCAAATTGTTTATGTGTGTGTGTGTGTGTGTGTGTGTGTGTGTATATATATATATACACTTTCCCCCCCCTTCTGTTCAGATAGCTCTGTTCCAGGGGAATGCCCTGGCTGTCCAGTGGTTAGGACTCTGCACTTCCACTGCAGGGGGCCCGGGTTTGATCCCTGTTTGGGACACTAAGATCCTGCAAACCCAAGGTGCAGGAAAAAAAAAAAAAAAGATAGCTCTGGGGCTTCCCTTGTGGCGCAGTGGTTGAGAGTCCGCCTGCCGATGCAGGGGACACGGGTTCGTGCCCCGGTCCGGGAAGATCCCACATGCCGCGGAGCGGCTGGGCCTGTGAGCCATGGCCGCTGAGCCTGTGCGTCCGGAGCCTGTGCTCCACAATGGGAGAGGCCGCAACAGTGAGAGGCCCGCGTACCACAAAAAAAAAACAAAAACAAAAACAAAACACCAGTAGGGACTTTGTGTCTTGCAATAAAATTGCCTCCTTAGTTTGCCCTTGCATAGTTTAGCATCAGTGCCTTATTGATCAGAATTAGGAAGTTAGTAAGTTTTGGGCTAATTAATCAGATGGGTAGGGACTGGAACTACACTGCAAGGCTTAATCAAGTCATCAAAGCTCTCAAGCCATGAAGAAGGTAATTACAGGGAAAAGGATGCATGTTATATAGTAACAGGAGACAAGGAGAGAGCAAGAGTGAGATAGAGAACCTCCATTTTCTTTTGTACACTTTTCTGATATAAATCAGACCCCATGACCAGAGCACCATTGCTCAGTTTCCTAACAGAGTTAAGTTAAATGAATTTATAAATCACCTCATTGGGTAATCTAGTTGCCCTAGACCAAATGTCAATGAAACTACTTATTTATAACAAACTCTGTCTTTGCCAAGTTCTGCAGAAATGAATTCCTTCGGGTAACCTACAGTTGTCATTAACGGCTACAGCAATTTTGATTTAGGAGCAACAAACCAGTCAGTAGCTGATTATTCAACAGACACTGAGTACCTCTGCTTCTAAACATTGTACTCAACACTGTACCATGGACTTTACCAACAGCTGAGAGCTATTTATTCAGGGAAATTATGCTGTATGGCAAATGTTGGCGATTGGGGGGAATTCTAACCCCTGGGTCTCCCCCAGTCTGTCCCCACACACCTCCCTCCCCCCAATACTTCACTGTACCATTCTGAAACTCAAGTGGGAAAGGAATAGGGATAACGAGGGGTGGAGGCTGAGAGGAGGGAGAAGATGTGATTGAGAGGAGGATACTTGAAGCTGGGGAGATGGACTAAACTCAAAAGGAGCTGAGGTTTGCAGCCATTCAAACTGAGTCTGATCTTACAGCTTAATGAGGGTATCAGCAAAGTACTGCTACATGTTGGGGGCTAGCCCAGGACCCTAAGAGAAGAGCCCATTGTATTTAGGAACCAGAAATCCAGTGTCTTTGTCAAGAGCATGGTGGGGAGTGGGGAGCACAGAAGCCAGATCTCAGGGGCAAGGAGTGAAAGCCTCCTCTTTCCTGTCATCCCCTTTCTCTCTGGAAACCCTCTCCTCTTTCTTTCAGGACCTCTAGTGTCTGTGTGGGCTCACTGAGCAAATTAACATCTGAATGTTCCCTTCCTTGAGTCCCTCTACTACTTTCTGTCTCATTAAAGTGTGAATGAGATGTATTTCTAAAATAGTTCATCTATTCAATGTAATGGAATTTCCTCAGATTCATTCTGGAAATACTGAATATACATAAATAAAAGGAACAAGGGAATCCTATCCTTAACAGATATCAAAATGTTTTATAAAACTACAGTAAGTGTAGCAGTTTATTTAGTATTGACACGTGAATATATGAATCAAGAATATATAGATCAGTGGAACAGAACAGGGCATGCAGAAATAGAGCAAAAATTCATTTGAGAATTTAGACCAGTATAGGAGGAAAGGTGACATTTCAAATCACTGAGGTAGAATACAATTTAGTCATTCAATAATGTTGAGGTAACTAGCATTCTCACCCCCAAATTCAATTCCAGATGGAGACAAGCATATATAAGAGGATAATCATTTCTAGTTTACTTGTAATTGAAAAAGATGGGAAATAACATAAAATGTGTTGTAGGGTTAAATAATTTATGGTATCTCAGGAATATTAGGCTTGTCTGAAAGGGAAAAGTATGCTATATCAAATATTTCCAAGAAATATTGCTACATTTGAAAAGGAAGATGCAGAACCGTATCTGGTACACCTTATGTAAATATACGAATAGACGTACACACATATGCCTAGGTGTGCAGGGAAATATTCTAAGAGTGGTGGAGAGAGATTTACTTTTCTTTACACAAACCCACTTTTATGGCTTGAATTTTTTAATAACTGAAAAAAAAACTAGTTTAAAAAATAAGTGAGGAACTTCCCTGGTGGTGCAGTGGTTAAGAATCTGCCTGCCAATGCAGGGGACACGAGTTCAATCCCTGGTCCGGGAAGATCCCACATGCCGTGGAGCAACTAAGCCCATGCGCCACAACTACTGAGCCTGAGCGCCTAGACCCCGTGCTGCACAACAAGAGAAGCCACCGCAATGAGAAGCCCGCGCACTGCAACCAAGAGTAGCCCCGCTCGCCACAACTAGAGAAAGACCCCGCACAGCAACAAAGACCCAACGCAGCCAAAAATAAATAACTTAATAAAAAAAAAAGGAAAAACTAAGATTGGAGGGAACATAAGCTGCCATAATTTTATCACCTTGGACGCTTTTCCTTTCCCACCTCCTCCCCTTTCTCCCATCTGCTATTTTAATCATGGAATGACAATCATTAACATCATATCAGCTACTGTGCTGAGTTTTTATTAACTCTGTTCTAAGTACTTTACAGGTTTTCTCTTAATTCTTCTAACAATCTTATGTGGTGGATACTTTTATTCTCATTTTACACATGTGGAAACTGAGGGCTTTGAAGATTTTGTAACTTGCTAAGGATCAAACAGCTTATCACCTAACCAATCTGCTATACTGATAATACAATATATTTATGCGGATCACCCTAAAGACAAGGGCTCAATAATGCTCAATATATTTTCTTAAAAGAATAGGGAAGTGGGTGGTAGATTTTAAAAATGAGGTCTAATTTACATACCATAAAATTTACCTGTGGTAAGTGCATAAATGGTTTCTAATAAATTTACATTTGTACAACCAATCCCACAATTCGGTTTTAGAATATTCCCATAACCCCGAAAGTTCCCACTTACACATTTTCAATCAATCCCCACTCTTACCCCCAGACACAGATGACCACTGATCCACTTTCTTTCTCTATAGATTTTCCTTTTTTAGAAATTTCATAAAAATAGGTAGATACATATATCATGTAATATGTATCTGGCTTCTTTTCCTAAATGTAACATTTTTGAGGTTCATCTATGTTGTTGCAAGTATCAGTAGTTTGTTTCTTTTTCTGCTGGAGAATATTCTATTGTGTGGAATACCACCAGTTAAGTTTCTGGTTATTATGAACAATGCTGGTAGGAACATTTACATGGAAGCCTTTGCGCTAAGAAAGTGCTTTTGCAACCCTGAAATCTTAGGGAATTCAATGATCATCATGTTGGGACTTCCCTGGAGGTCCAGTGGTTAGGACTCTGTGCTTCCACTGCAGGGGACCGGGTTCGATCCTGTTTGGGGAACTAAGATCCTGCATGCCGAGTGGTTCAGCCAAAAAATTAAAAAAAAAAAAAAAAAAAAGATCACCATGTTTTTGGATCAAAACTAATAAGATTTAAACTGGTTGCTTCCGGGAGCTGAGGGGTCTGGGAGAAAAAGTATATAAGTGAACACGGGGTGAGGCAGAGAGGGCTCAGAGGAGGGGGACCTCTAATCTCCCTCCCACTTTCCGTCGTAATCCTCCCAGATCTCTATTTTCTTCTGGCTTCACTCTTAAAAAAAAAAAAACAGTTTATAGCCCTTATACTGTCAGATTTATCAACTTTCTGACATCTTCAGACTACACTGAGGCATAAGTTAATTTACCAACACTGCTGCTCCAGGCCTGCGTGCTGGTTACAGAGCATGTCTATGGCGCTGCCTGGAAGGCCTGCCTGCCTTTACCTGGCTGGCCAAGTGGTCCAATTCATCCAGATTCAGCTTCCCTTGACCACCTTTCTCCCGCAGGAGAGTTAGAGACCCTTCGGATCTCTTATATGTATCTGTATGTAGCAGTTATCCTCAGCTGTCAATCATCTATCCATCCATCAGATACAGTATCTATATCTATAATCATGTCCATTCTTTCATCTCCATTTCTTTTGTTGACATATCTAACTTCCTTCATTAGATATGAGCTCATTAGCAGCAGAGGATTTTTGGTCTTGATCATCATGTTTCCTCAGCATGTAGCACAATAAACATTCATTAAGTGTTCGTGGAAAGAATAAAAGAACAGCAAATGAATAAACAAATAATGAATGACTATTCTGGGAAGAAAGGGAAAGGTGGCCTCACTGCAGATCCATCAAAGCAAGGGGAGTCTGAGGACGCACACTGCTGTGTCTTAATTAAGTTGTAATTCACAAATATTTGTTTTCTCAGTAACACATCCAAGTTTGCAAACATACCCAAGGTGGTTCGCTTAAAAAGAAAATCAGAGCAGATCTGAGATTATCCATACAATAATATCTCTCTTACTTGCTTTCCAATATGCTTTCTTTCTTTTTTTAAATATTTATTTATATATTTATTTGGCTGCACCAGGTCTTAGTTGCAGCACATGGGATCTTCAGTTGCAGCCTACGGGATCTAGTTCCCTGACCAGGGATCGAACCTGGACCCCCTGAACTGGGAACGCAGAGTCTTAACCACTGGATCACCAGGGAAGTCCCCCAATATGCTTTCTTGAGTGCTAGGAAAAAGGGTGAAATTATAAGTGGCCAGCCAACATTGCTGCCTCACCCTGGGGATGCTTGGACACATGCTGCGAAGGTGGCTAGCGTCTGTTAGGAGTCACAGCAGAAAAAAGGACAAAACTTCCAAGCTAGAAAATCATAATGAAGGAACCTGTGGAGAAGTTGATTCCAGAAGCTCCTTCCCTGACTGTAAATGAACAGAGGCAGCCATGTCAAGGATGCATGAGGAGGTGACTCTGCAAGACTCTCATCTTTGGCGTGTAGAGTAAGTAGAGCATTCATGTTCTTTCTTCCCTGAAAGTGCAAAGCACTGGGCTGACTAGTAGCCATGTATTTTGTAGTCATGAAATGAGATTTCCTAAAAGAGGGACCCAGGCTCTCTTGGAAACCATTGTTATGAGGCTCACACATTTTGGAAGATTTCTACCTAAAATGACTGGAAGTGCTGATAATGGAAGCTCCCATGACCTGGGAAATTCATTTGTTTCCATCGCTTCCTTACAGCTCGAGTACAAAGATCCATTGTCTACCCATTCCTCTTAAAGTTCAATGATTAGAAAATAGATCCCATGTCAAAAAGTGACAGATTAGTTGCCCCAGAAATCCAAATGTGTAAGAGCCTGGCATCTGCAGACCAACTAGTTTGCACGTTTGGCTCAGGAAGATCTGACCAGTCTCATACACATATATTCTCTGGCTGTTTAACAGTTATGTATTGTGGCTGACGTGGATTTGATTGGGGGTATAGTGTGATTCGAAAGTGGAGACAATTTATTTTTTTATAAGTACCTTAATTCTAATGGAAAACCTTGAAAAGTCTATGTGCAGTTTCTTTCCAAGATTTAATTATAAATTAATATTAAGAACAGCCATTTGTTTGTATTATCATTTTAATTATGCAAAGTAGACAGATGCTATATAATCATAATAGCTAATACAATCGCACGCCCCCTTTCACTCTCAAAGTGTCCTGGTTTCTAGATGATATGATCACTCTACTCATGAATACTTAACTTTGTGCTCAGTGCTCTTCTAAGTGCCTTATGTGGACCCGTTTATATATAGTCTGGGTCCCCTATAACATAAGACCTTGCTTTCAAATTTTGAAGACAATTAACCATTCGGCATTAGCTAGAATGGTTCGGCATCGTGCATGCTCTTAAAAGACTCTTCTTAGCATTTTCATTAGTCAGGGGTGTAATGTTGCCAGGAAAATCTAATAATAAAGGTAAGCAATGGTAATTGGTTGCTATGGATTAATCAAAGAGTATATAAAGCAGAGCATATAAATTTTGGATCTAATCATCACTGTTTGGAAGTGTTCTGTGTCCTTTCAGGAAAGATGAATGAGCATTAAAAGAAAACCGACATTTTTTTCTCCTAATGACACTTCTTTTCATTAAAGATGAGTTTACGACTGGTGATTACCTTCTTTACTTTAAGCAGGTTTAATAGAATAACACGGCTGGTGAGAGAAAAAAAATGATAAAAAGCTTGCCCTGATCAAGTGGAAATTTTTGGGTCTTTCACATTTGCTCTCCTGTATAACAAAGGTTAAATTTTAGGTCCTTGAAACTCTGTGAATATACTAAAAACCATTGACTTGTACAACTTACATGGATGAATTGCATTTTATATGAATTATATCACATTAAAGCTGTAATAAAAAAATTCAGCTCCCTGACCCATTGTAGTTTACAATCTCAAATCTATTTATGCACATATTGAATGAACAAAAGTATCTATAAAGACCTCAATTTCATTTGGTGCAATTATACATTACTGCATTTCTTGTACCATGCAATAATGTACACATTGCACCAAATGGGAGTTGTACTTGAGAGGGGATTATGTGATACAGGCATTTTATGTCTTATGAAAAGACAATTATGCTTCAATAGGACCGATTATAATGTCAGAGGAGCGATGGTTTTGATGAATATCACAAATGCACCAAATATAAAAAGTGGAATCCAGCCTAGTCACACCCAGACCTATTATATCAGAATCCCTGGCAGTGGGCAGTGGAGCATTCATAGTTTTAAAAGATTCCCAGGTGACTTCAGTGGACCGCCAAGGTTGTGGGACGCCAGTTGAGCTGAAAATGACTGGGTGACAATCACTTTCTTTCAACTTGATATGCTAGAAAATAGGCTTCTTCCCACAGTAAAAACTGCTTTTCTTCTGTAAATGTACTCCTGGATATTTGTAAGTACTAACTTTAAATGTGCTCAAGATATACTGAGTGGATCAAAAAATAAGAGGAAAACACAGCTAGGGAGGGTTGGAAGCATGAATTTAAAAAAAAAAAATTAAGGAAGAGCTAAGGAGGTAAAAGACCCTAGAGGCCCTTCAATTGTTCTTACATCTTAACACTAGAAAGGACATTAAGAATCTATTCAGTATCACATTTTCCCCAGGAAGTTAAGGGATTAGTTAAACAGTGTGTCCAAGGACATGCAACTATTCACAACAAAGCCTCGAGGAGAAGCCAAGACTTGTCAGTGCCTGTGCATTCTGATTCTAATACCGGCTGGGAGGCGCTCCTTCCCTTCCAAATCATCTGCTTCTGAAAATACTTTTATACTTCCAGAAGAGCTGCAAAAATAGTACTGTACAGATAATTTCCATCAGCTATTCAGGCAGCTTTCCCCAGTGTTAATCTCCTACCTAGCCGAGGCACGATGAGGACAGCCAAGAAATTAACATTGGTACAATGCTATATTCTTTTACAAATGACGGAGAGAGGTCGAACCGCTCGCCCAAGGGCACACAGCTCATCGGTGGCAGAATCCCCATCACTTTTAAGGACACAAGTACCCAGTTCCTTTGGTTTCATCTGAAATCCACCTTACATGAAAACATGTTTCTAGAGTGAAGGCTGGGTGCAAGCATCATACTGTCCTGCTGACACCACGGATGCAAGGTCCTTTATGGGCATGCGAGACCTCCTCCCCCCTCCCCCACCCCGCCCCCGGAAGGGCCCTCGCGCTTCGTTTAATGCCCTGAGGCTGTTGCCGTCTTGAAATTCTTAATAATTTTATCTTGGAACTTGTGTTTTGTAAGTAACGGCCGATGGTACAATGGGCCGATAAACCGGGCAGCACGGCGGGGACTCCGGCCAGCGGGCAACAGAGTATGACCCCTGCGGGATTGACCTGGCGCCTAGTGCGCACGCGCCAACCTCGCGCCAGTCCCGGGCGGGGGGCGGGGACTCCCAGATTCGCTCGGATTAGCGTTGGTGATCGTGGTGGCAGCGGCAGAAGCTGTAGAGAGGGGGTCCTCGGCGCTACTGTCCCCGGAGCCCATCCCTGCAGTACCTCTCTGGCCTGCAAACTTTGTCGGTAAATTATTACAGAGCAAAAATGTACGCAAGAACCATGCAATAACGCGTAACTAGAATTCTTCAATGAATTTAGGATCCCTGGTTTTGAAAACTGCAACGTAGCAAAACCAATATCCGCAGCCTTAGAAATAGAAATTAAATTTAAAGATTGTCACATTTGATGGAAAAGAACATTCTTTTTATGTGCTGCTTCAGCTAAGCCAATTATTAACGAAGAAGACAATTTCAAACTTGATTTTTCTCTTATAATTGAAGATTCAGCGACAGAATGCAGAAACAGGCGACTGGAATTATGTACAAATCATGAAGCCACTTTCAGTTTCTTGTAAACCTCCATGAGTTACAGGAAATTTCAGGGGAAGCATTAAAATGCCATTGTATACATTTGCATTTAAAATTAAATTTAGATTTACACCGAATGATTTGTATGAAGAGCTAAATATTTTTAGAAAAAATTTTCCATGAGAATCATCAGTTATCCATGTGCTAAAATTTATATTCGGAAATAATTTACAAGAAGGTTATCCCAATGTTTCCACAGCCTAAAAAAATACTTTTAACAATGCCGGTAACCGTTACATCAGTAGAAAAGTCCTTCTAAAAAGAAAAATTATCAAAAATTATTTGTGATCTTGCATATGCCAAGTGTGACTTTCAATTATACCAACTGAAAATGAAGTTGAAAGAGTACAAATTTTGAAATCAGCCTTTACTTACTTTCAGAAAAGTGAGCCAGAAAAATCTTATGATCGATCAAAATATCACATTAATAAGGTATTATTATTTACTGTGCCTATAAAATTATAACCAAAAATACTTTTTTTTGCAATTTTAAATTTGCTTTTACTCATGTATCACTATTACCCTTATTACATTTTATATGTAATAGGTATTTTTAAAGGAAAAAGCTTTATATTTTAGTATTTTTTTTTTTGGCTGTGTTGGGTCTTCGTTGCTGTGCGGCAGCTTTCTCTAGTTGCGGAGAGCGGGGGTTACTCTTCGTTGCGATGCTCAGGCTTCTCATTGTGGTGGCCTCTCTTGTTGCGGAGCACGGGCTCTAAGCGCGTGGGCTTCAGTAGCTGTGGCTCGCAGGCTCTAGAGCGCAGGCTCAGTAGTTGTGGTGCACAGGCATAGTTGCTCTGCGGCATGTGGGATCTTCCCGGACCAGGGCTCGAACCCGTGTCCTCTGCATTGCGCAGGCAGATTCTTAACCACTGAGCCATCAGGGAAGCCCTATTTTAGTATTTTTAATGGCACTTTTTTCCTGCCCTTTTAACAAGAAACCCCACACTTTGATTTTGTACTGGACCCTCCAAAGTATGTAGTAGGGCCTGCTGAGGCCACCACCCTTTTCATAAGGGTCTTGTTCCTGCTTCCCCATTTAAATCCTGACATTTAAAATCGCTGGCAGCTGGGTCTGTTGGTAGAAGCTAGGTCTGACCCAGGCCCTTGCTCCAAGGGACTGGGAAAGGGGAGTGTTTGTGTATATATATAGGAGGGGGATTACTTAATATGTAGAGAGGATGTTCGAGTCCTCTGGGCAGCCAAAAAGAAACTGGTGACTATCTACTAAAAAGGGATAGCCTAAGACTAAAGCAGGAATAGCTACTACGCAGGACCCCGTGTGTTAGAAACACTCTGAGTTAAAAACAAGTTCATTTAATATGATGATATTACTGACTCAAGCTTGAACTTTGAATACAGATGTCGTCTAAGAAGCTCTGTGACTTTGGCTACCTAATGAACACATGGCTATAAGTGAATGAAAGCACTGTCGAATAGAGACCCAATCAGAAGGTTTGAAAGATGGAAAGTAGCATGTCCAGCGGCTGAGTGGTAGTTATGGGTTGGATGTAGGAAGTGAAACTGGTCAAATACTATGTCTGTTGAGCATGATGAACCTGATTATCGGTTGAAATGCAAATCAGTGCTCAGGGAGTGGTGGGCATTTAGGTGCTTTGGGCAGAGGCTCACAAAGGGACCGGAGCCTAAAAAGATGCTACAAAAGATGAGCCAAGGAAAGAGATTTTACCAAAGATTCTTCATTTAAATTAACTTTTGGGAGACTTCCCTGGTGGTCCAGTGGTTAAGAATCCACCTTCCAATGCAGGGGATGCGAGTTCGATCTCTGGTGGGGGAAATAAGATCCCACATGCCACAGGTCAACTAAGCCCCCATGCTGCAACTACTGAGCCCACGCACCACAAGTAGAGAGATGCCCGTGCACTGCAATGAAGATCCCCCATGCTGCCACTAAGACCCGATGCAGCCAAATTAATTAATTAATTAATTATTTAAAATAAGATAAATTAACTTTTGGTTATCATGGCTTGCTCCAGTTATCATTAACCTACAGGATTTGGGTTTCTAACAAATACCCATGAAAGACCTACCCAGAAGATCCAAGTCAACGTGTAAGCAAGGCGTTTGCCCTAGTGTCTCCATGGTGCCTCCTATAATAAATTAGCCTTTGGTTTTTGCTGTGATTTGTCATCACTTTATTTTGAGGATGAGATATTTAACATCCAAAGGAGTAAATATTCAGACTCACTAGTTGTGGTGGGGTGAATGGGGAACCCCCCCCAAAAGCTATGCCCTGTCCTAACTTCCCAAACCTGTGATTGTGACCTTATTTGAAAAAGGGGTCTTTGCAGATGTAAATAAGTTAAGGATCTCATGATGAGACCATCCTGGATTATCCAGGTGGGGCTTAAATCCAATGACAAGTGTCTTCTACGAGACAGGAGAAGCCACAGAAGGTCACGTGAAGAGGAGGCAGAGATTGGAGTGTTGCCTGGAACCACCAGATGCTGGAAGAGGCTGGGATTCTTCCCCGGACACTTAGGAAGGAATGCAGCCCTGCCGACACCTGGATGTGGGACTTCTAGCCCCCAGATCTGTGAAAGAGTACATTTCTGTTGCTTTAGGCCTCCCAGTATGTGGGACTTTGTTACAGCAGCCCTGGGAAACTAACTCAATAGTCTCCCAGAGCCTAGGGAAGCTGAACTTCAATGTTCAGATGTTCTTGTTAAGAAGATTTATTTCCCTTGTTATTTATGAAGATGGCATTTCAAGTGCATCTTCCAGAACTGCCCCGTGGCTCTTGATCTTGCCACCAACATTATCAAACACCCACAAGCACTGCCCCCATTTCCCATTTTTTCTGAACCACTGGTCTGAGTAGGGCAGGCACAGGTAATACCCAAGGTGGCTTATTAGTAAGACAGTTGCCTAATTTAGTTTTCCAACATCTGAAAACATAAATCTAATGAAGGATTATTTTTGCCCAAATGAACTGCGAGCCAGTTTTCTTTATATTTTCCTTTTGACTTTTTTTTTTTAAGTTTACTACTTAAGCAATCAAGTTCTCTGTTCTTTTTTAGAAAGAATCTTTGAGAGCTGAGCATCTTTAGAACAACGCATTCATCTTCCTTACTATCATTTTTACTTCAGACAATGCTTTGACTTAACTGGGGTAGCGTTTCCATGATCAGAATCCTGCAGGTGACCCCTCAAGTCTCTCACAGGACATTTCTCTTTCTGATCACATCTCATTCTCCGCATGGTACCTTTATCTAATAAGACGATTTCTCCTTGGATTGAAAAGAAACCATTTCTGAGAAGTTCCAAGGAACAGCCAGGTGATTTTTTCTGATTGAGTTATTAAGACAGTTTCCTCTCAAATAAGTTACAGATGTTAACTTTAGCTTGTATTCCTCATTTACTTCTCAGAGAGAAGGGGAAGCAATTTGAAATCAAAAGCAATTTACCCTATTGATACTTTTTAGAAGATTTTTGAAGTCCTCTCATTGCAATTTTTCCCCATTTGATTTATAAATTACTGTGGATTATTAAGAAACTTTACATAATCCCACTAGTAATGGATTTAAAGTTTAGAGCCTGGAATCACCTCACCAAAGTGGGTAGTGAAGTGTTTTCAGCTAAACAACATTTCATGACAGCCGCAGAAGAAAAAGAACTTATATGGATTTTTTTTTTTTATGTAACTTTCAGTTACATTCTAAAACAACACAGGTAGGAGCATGAATACCAGCTTTTAAAATACCTTGCATTTCATGTGACAGAAATTCTAAAATCTACATTTATATTAAAGAACTTATCCTTTAAATTGTTAACTAGTAGGATTATCGAAATTTATTTTCTTTTCAAGATATAGTCATTGTCGTTTCTATTTAATTCTTAAAAAGCAAGATGCCTTTACCGGTATCATAATATAATATAATGAAACTCTATAACTTAAAAATATGACCATATATATTAAAAAGGTAAAAAATAAAATAAATTTTTAAAAAATTTAAAAATATGACCATATATATATTTAAAAAATAAATTTAAAAATATGACCACATACATGACTCTGCACACACACCTTAACATGTGATTGTGTTATCAAAGGCATCATTCAAGCATTTAGTTTGACTATGGATAAGTGCTCTTATCAGTTAAAAAGTAAGTATTTTAGTCTTTTTATCTATCTATTTATTTATTTTTGGCTGTGTTGGGTCTTTGTTGTGGTGCATGGGCTTCTCATTGCCGTGGCTTCTCTTGTTGCGGAGCACGGGCTCTAGGCACGTGGGCTCAATAGTTGTGGCACACGGGCTTAGCTGCTCCGCGGCATGTGGCATCTTCCCGGACTGGGGCACGAACCCGTGTCTTCTGCATTGGCAGGCGGACTCTCAACCACAGCGCCACCAGGGAAGCCCATTGTGCTGTCTTTTTGACTCCTGAAGGTTCTGTTTCCAATCTCTATGCATTAATTGTGTAGAATGAGAATATGACATTTGTTGATTTAAGAAAACTTACATTCTGTATCTTTCTCTTTAGAAAAGAGTAGCAAATGATTATTTCTCATCGATGTCCTTTTTGCCTGTGATCGCTGGGAGACATGGAGAAAGAGCAGAAAAGTCTTCTGTAGCCAACTTGGTGAAGAGCCCCTGATGATATGTACGTAAAGCAAAGCATTTGCTTTCAAATAGTCTTCCTCACTGCCTTTCAGCTATAGAGGCTTACGGATAAGGACAGAGGAGGGACGCTCAGGGTGAATGTGTCAACATAATACTTTTGTGGCGAAGTCAGGTTAAAAAATTCACACACATTCTGGCACACGAACTTATGTTACACTGGCTTATTGTGTGGAATAAAAATTAGAAATAAATTTAACTGTAAAAGAACTGCCAATCCAACACGATACTCTGTCACAGAAGGGACGAAAAGCTCACCTCCTGCTCCCAAGATTATACTCTTCTGATTTTATTTTGATTTAGAAATTTTTAAATTGATTATTTTATTTTATTTTTATTGAAGTATATTTGGGGACTTCCCTGGCGGTCCAGTGGTTAAGACTCCACGCTTCCACTGCAGGGGGTGCAGGTCTGATCCCTGGTTGGGGAACTAAGATCCCACACGCCAAGGGTGTGGCCAAAAAAAAAAAAGTAGGATTGTTGAAGTATATTTGATCTACAATATTGTGTTAGTTTCAGATATACAGCACAGTGATTCAGTATTTTTGCAGATTATACTCTATTATAGGCTATTACAAGATAATGGGTATAATTCCCTGTGCTATACAGTGTATTCTTGTGGCTTATCTATTTTATATACAGTAGTTTTTATCTGTTAATCCAACACCCCTAATTTGTCCCTCCCCCCTAGAAAAACAATTTTTTAAATAAAAGAAATACCAACAAGTACATCAGTGCTATACATTTATGTAGGGACTCCTTCCAAAGAGAGATTCTTTACCCGCTGGGATTGAGGCTTATTAACCTTGGCCTAATTGTGGTCTTGAGCTGTCACTCATTTATTATTTATCTTCATACCCTCTCACCTGGTTCCCTACCCAATTGAAACAAACAAGACAGCCCTAAGGGCTCCCTTAAACCACCGAAAATATAGGCATTCTGCTACTTGGGCATCAGCCCTAGGTCCTGTCCTTGCCCTAAGCTGATATATGGAGTAGAATTCTTGAGATAAATAAGACTTAATTCTTGCATATTTAAGGGATTCAAGTCTAAAAAGCTATGAAAGAAATTTGAGGGGTGTAACTGTCAGCAGAGGGCTGGGGTCCTTCAGGGCTAGATTTATTATTTATTTTTTTTGGTCACGAGGCTTGTGAAATCTCAGTTCTGTGACCAGGGATGGAACCCGTGCCCCCTGCAGTGGAAGCTCTGAGTCCTAACCATTGGACCACCAGGGAATTCCCAGGGCTGGCTTTTTTGCCTGTGCTCATTGGCACCGTTCCCAGTGTCCACATGGCAAACAGTCTAATGTAGACACGCAGAGAAATAGTACAACTGAAATGTCAACGCTGCGTGCCCCCCATCCCCTAAATTATGGACCCTGATTTAAGAATATCCTACTGAGGCGAGTGGTCAGTTACACACTACTTTCCTTGTCTCCTTCTTGCCTGGAAGACATTTAACTTCATAGCTAAAGTCTAACCAAAGTCTTATTTCCATGTTTCCTTTAGTTCCTCACACAGGGACCTTCACCCAGCTGGACATTCTTTCCCTGGCAAAGGTTTCCTCACTGATGGAAACACAATCTCTTTACCTCCCTCAGACTTCATCCTCCAGTTCAGATTCTGATCCTCACCCTTTCACCTCAACCTCTCTTTTGTTCTCTGTCCCTATTTCAAAATACTGCTCTATTCAAAAGCAACAAAGGAAAAGCCAGACCTGGAAGGTAGTCTTAGAGACAGAGCTCAGTCCAGGGCTTCCCTTGGATTGAGCCCTAAGAGGAGGAGAAGAGGCACCCTGGCTGCTGGTTAAAATAAATTCTCTGACCCAGAGCAGCTCCACGGAAAGAATCTTCAGGGAAGGGTTCCAGAAATCCTTAGTGGTTTTTTTTTTTTTTTTTTTTTTTTTTTGCTGTACGCGGGCCTCTCACTGTTGTGGCCTCTCCCGCTGCAGAGTACAGACTCCGGACGCCCAGGCTCAGCGGCCATGGCTCACGGGCCTAGCTGCTCCGCGGCATGTGGGATCTTCCCGGACCGGGGCACGAACCCGTTTCCCCTGCATCGGCAGGCGGACTCTCAACCACTGCGACACCAGGGAAGCCCCAGCAATCCTTAGTTTTAATCAAGGCCCCAGATGGTTTTTTTTTTTTAATTATCAGGATAGTTTGGGAAACACAAAGCGAATCCAGTGCTTCTTAAACTTGAGCCTGCCTCAGAATCGCTTGGAGGGTTTGCTAAAACACAGATGGCTGGGCACCGCCCGCCAGAGTTCCAGTTTCGGAAAATCTGCAGTGTGGCCTGATCATCTGCATTTCTAACCAGATCCGAGAAGCTGCAGGTCTAGGGACCCCACCCTGACAAACTCTGATTCTAGTCTAGTGGCTTCTTTTGAAAGTGTGTTCACTACAGGTGAAGGGATTACTTGTCACGATTGATATGCTAAGGATAGGGCACATCTGTGCCAAAGATGGAGGTCACTCACTAGGGAGCAAACAGGGCCCACACCCACACCTGCAGACCTGAGGCCACGGGAAGTCTCTAATTCTGCTTCTCTCAAGCCTCGGAGTTACCGAAAAATAAACCAGTTTCTTAGTCTAGGTTTGCAAAGCTTTGTTTAATTTCACTTTTGCTTTCAATTCTTTTTTTCATCACAAAGTATCAGAATGACTTAGGGAGTTTTCGTGTCCCAGCCAAAGAACCTCACAACGATTGTAACATGGAAAAAAAGTATCCCAGTTCCAGACAAATGAGCTGGGCGCACACTTGGGGAACGGGTCTCGTTGATTCCTGTACAGCGCAGTGCGTGTCTCGGTAAGTTCGTTACAGGCGGTGGAGATGGTACAGGAACAGCGAGTTCGTTACAGGCGGTGGAGATGGTACAGGAACAGCGAGTTCGTTACAGGCGGTGGAGATGGTACAGGAGCAGCGAGGAAGCAGATGCCTCAGCCGGCATTTTGCTGATCAATTAGGCACCGATGCGCTTGCTCCTGTAAGTAGGTCTTTGGGGAGTGACTAAAAAGGGATCCGATCCTTTGATGCTGGGCTACTTTGCAGACATTCTGAGAGTTAATAAAACTCATTACCTCTTAGCGTCTTAGCTTCCTTCGGGCAAGGGACAAAAAGCTAATTTACTCTAGTATAGTAGTGTGTGTGTGTGTGTGTGTGTGTGTGTGCGCGCGCGTGCGAGCAACTAAAAAAAAATCAGAGAAATGCAGAGTGAAAAAAACTGGTTACTAACATTTATCAGCAATTTATTTATGGAATCCTATAGTTTCAGTGTATTATGACGATGACGCTTCTTTCTATGACGGAATATAACCGTCAGCATGAGAATGGGTGGGAACCTAGTACGAGTTTATAGATAAACATTTCCATTCGTTCCCACAAACTCACGAGCAGGGTTAGAAAGCACAACTCAGGTTGGCGGGTCAGAGAAAGGAAGGAGCGTTCGTGAAAATGTTAATTATTTTTTCGCCGTGTACAGTGTGCAGATGTAACATGAAGAGAAAAGTTTAACCGAAAGGAAAAGACAACTGCTCTTTTCAGGGTCTTATCTTCAGGCAGAAAATTTCAAATTCATTGCAGAGCCGGGAAAATAAGCATTGTAGTTTCATCTTAATCTACGGCACACATTGAACGATGTTTTCCATACTTTCTAAAGCCTTTGTGTAAATGTGGTGTAAATATAGTGAATAGTCAAACAGGAAATTAGATGTAAATTAAACTCACAAGTAACTAGACAAAGGCAATCAGAATTAAAGAAAGAAGAATAGAATCAAACTTCTGTTTTCAAAACTGCTTGTCCTTTATGCCTTCTCTCAAGTTTTACAGACTTGGTTTTTATCCATTGAGGAGGGATGAGAGTGTAAGATTCAGCTTTGTATGTTGTGCAGGAAAAAAAAATCAGGATGCTTCTGTCTGGCATTGCATTTGGAGTAACATGGAGGGAAGCTGTTGAATAATCGGATACCCGGGAAGGTGTACTTCAGAGACATTTTGAAAGGGGTAAATAGTAACTACAAATTTCGTAGACTAGATGCTTTGAAAGAGAAGCTGCGTCCTGCATGCATTCCATTTTCTTTCTTGAAAAAAATGGTGGAGGTCAACATTTTGTCCAAAATTTTTTTAATTTAAAAAATTCTTGTTTTGTATAATTACAAAAGTACTGTGCGCTCATCATATAAAACTCAAATATTACAGAAGTATGTGTGAAATATTCCCCCCCCCCAATATTTTTTTAATCCACTAAGCACTAGCATTCCCATTTAACTTTATTTATTTTAATTTTTTTTACCTTTTGGCTGCACCTTGTGGCATGTGGGATCTTAGTTCCCTGACCAGGGACGGAACCCACGCCCCCTGCATTGGGAGCGAGGAGTCCCAACAACTGGACCACCAGGGAGGTCCCTAGCATTCCCATTTTAACCAGAAAACTAGGGTAGATTATGAATAAAAGACTAAGTTCACTAAATTTCCTGGAGAATTAATTGGGAATCATAACCACTGACTCGAGTTCCTGGCATGCTTTCCCAGGCTTTCTCTCTCTGGACTTATAAAAATATTTATTTTATAATTACTTTCCTAAGCTGCATCAGTTGAAGAATAAAATTTGATGTTAGGTTTTGGCATTCAGTAGAATCTGTCAGTTAATCATTCGTTTAGAGGATGAATTATGGCACACAAATGCTTCACTTTTCCTTTGTGGTCCTATTAATCCATTCATTGATGAATGTCTCATGAAAAAATAAAAAGGTCAGAATGGACTTTATGGCATATAGACCCTCTTCGTTAATAATCTACAGATTGGACTGCGTGCTCCTTTTAGCAAAGACCCAGCCCAAACACCATGACCTAATAAATCTAATTAGTGTGTGTTAAAATAATTGCAGTGGTTGCAATGAGGTTAGTAGCAATGAGTGACACAGATGATTTTTTCCCTTTTTTTGGCAAGTTTTAAAAACCTTTTAGGAGTTTTCAGAGGTTTTCATTTAATTGTGTAAAGGTGTTGCAGGGACCCATAACTGACTTTGGTTCTTTGTGTTCGTGGGGTCTCTATTTAGGTTAAAAAGAAGCACTTAGCCCATCTTTTAAACAATCAAAGGTAGTCACACTCTAATACCTTAACCCTGCAGAGCTGTTGTCTGCTTGCAAGTATATTCTATAGGCTTTGCATTCAAGATTGATCTATGCAAATAAGAAAACCTTTTGTTAAGTAAATTTAGGAATGCAAATAAATATGCAAGAAAAAGAAGCAATTAAAAAATCTTTAAGCCACATTACTAGTCATTCAAGTAGTAAAGCAATTGAGGAAAAAAATAGAAATTATGTGAGGTTGTAAATGTTTATTTATTACGAGTTGCAATACATTCTTTCGTTAAAAAAGCACTGTGAAACAAGCTAGTGAATATAACAAAAAAAGAAAGACTCACAGACGTAGAGAACTAGTGATTACCAGCGGGGAGAGGGAAAGGGGAGGGGCAAGACAGGGGTAGGGAATTAAAAGGTACAAACTTCTTTGTATAAAATAAAAAAGCTATAAGGCTATATTGTACAACACAGGGAATATAACCAATATTTTATAATAACTATAAATGGAGTATAACCTTTAAAAACTGTGGATCACTATGTGGGACACCTGAAACATGATATTGTACATCAACTAAAAAATACCTCAATTTAAAAAAGTGAGAGTAAATCCAGATTAAAAAAATAGCACCGTGAAACACAGAATTGTACCATTTGTAGATTTGACTGGGAGCAAATAAACTAAGTGAAACATTTAGATAATTTATTCTTCTAATAATGTTAATACATACTCATCATTTTTGTCTCCTGAATATAATTACAGTATGCCAGATATAGTCTAATGAGTCAAAATTTATCTTTTTTGTTACTTTATATAAAGAGGCAAGGTAAACATCAAATAATATCCTAAATTTACAAGAGAAAATTTCAAGAAGTCTTCTTTCTACTTACGTCATTTTTTTTTTTTTTTTGGCCACGCCATGTGGCTCACAGGATCTTAGTTCCCCAACCAAGGATTGAACCTAGGGTCCATGGTAGTGAAAGCTCTGAGTCCAAACCACTGGACCACCAGGGAATTCCCTCTACTTATGTCATTTTTGACAATCATTTGTTAGGACTATGGGGCGGTGATTTTACCTACTACTTCTATATGGGGAAATCTCAATGACATTTTACTTGTATAGAAATTTTCTAATGGGCAAGTGGGGGAGGTGGGGGACACAGAAAGCAGGCTTTCTCATTCCTTTCATAGCTTTGTGCTGGGCCATGGCCTTCCTCCTTCATTCCATCCCCTCTCATGCTTACACTGAATGTATGACCTTGAGCAAGTCAGTTAACCTCTTAATGCTTCAGTTTTTTCATCTGTAAAATGGGAATAATAAACATAATACTGTATGAGAGAAATGCTCTGTGAATTAAAGAGACTAATGCAAACTGCCTAGCATTGTCTTTGAAATCTAACAAGTGCTCAATGGAAATAAGCGGCTGATTATTATTATTTAGTCTGTATGTTATTAGATATGAAAGTTACACATTCTTGAACTTGTGAAAACTTTGAGGTGTTTTGCAGTAGAGGTAATAACAACCCGCGTTTACTAAGTATTTGCTTGGGGACAGGCACATGGTTACTCGCATGATTCTCCCGGGTGTGTTCTGTGGCAGAGCAGAGCTGGGATGCAGTGCCCAGTGTCTCAGGCTCCAGTGCCTGGCACATTCTCACTGTGTGAGGTCACTATTGGATTGACCCCTAGCCTTTTTTTTCTATTTGTATGCCATGTTTTTTAAAATTTATTTATTTATTTATTTATTTTATTTTTGGCTGCGTTGGGTCTTTGTTGCTGCACGGGCTTTCTCTAGTTGCAGTGAGCAGGGCTACTCTTCATTGCGGTGCGCGGGCTTCTCACCGTGGTGCCTTCTCTTGTTGCGGAGCACGGGCTCTAGGCACGAGGGCTCAGTAGTTGTGGCTCATGGGCTTAGTTGCTCTGTGGCATGTGGGATCTTCCCAGACCAGGGCTCGAACCCGTGTCCCCTGCATTGGCAGGCGGATTCTTAACCACTGTGCCACCAGGGAAGTCCCTGTATGCCATTTTTGAGTGAATTTCTCCTTCTGTGCCTTCTACTACCACTGGTGATTCTGTAGTTCTGGCCAGGTCTTTTTCCTAAAACCCAAACCTGTTACTTCCAAATACATACTTTTTATATCTCAAATTGAACTCCTTTCCTAACTAACTGTCTCTCCTGGATTTTCTGTTATCACTTAGTGGCATCACCAGAAACTTGGGAGTCACCCAGGACCCTGGACTCCTTTTTCCTTTGTCCTCCACATCCAATTGGTCTCCGGGTCCTACTCCACTCCAACTACAAGCTATCTCTCAAACTTTCCCTCTTCCATCTAATGGTCATTCCCTTAATTCAGAGTCTCATGAATGACTTTCCAAGAAACACTCTGATCAAGTCTCTCCTTTGTTTTCAGTTTTCCTTCCGGATCCCCTGCTGCTTTCAGAATACATTGCACATGCTTTCCTGAGGCTTACAGGACTGTTTATGGTCTGGTCTCTACCCACTGTCCACCTTAAATGCAGAGTATCCATCACCCCAGGTGAACTCACTGATTTGAGGTTTATGGAATGATCTGGGCTACTGCGGGCTTCTGTGTATATGCTCATGTCATTTTCACGGGTTGTAATCTTATACACTCCATGATCTGGTCCCACTGACTGGAAGAATTCATTTCCCTGAAGACTAATTTTGTATGTCCTGCTGGCTTCTCTCCACTCTCCATGGTCAGTGTAAAAATCTGACCCTTCTGTGTGATACCTAAAGCACTGTGCAACTCCCTTGCTATGTACTTACTTATCCCATTGTATTTTTATCCACAGTTTCCTTAGTTTTCTATTAGTATGAACTTCTTAAAACCAAGAAGGCATTGGAGCAAAATGGAAAAAACATGGTTTTGGGCAGAGACACAGTAGGTTTATTAACTCTGTGACTTTAGGCAAAAGTTGGCTCAATTTTCTCTTCTGTAAAATGGAGATAACATCTGCTTCATAAGATTGCTATGAAGATTAAAATGAGATAATGGTATTGTTATTATTGTTATATATCCTTAACCAATATATTAGCATGTAGAAAGTCCTCAACTAATGTCATACATTAATAAATTTATTAATACTTATATTCTGTCCTTTCTCCTGGTGACCAGTAAGATGCAATCATAAGACAAAGATGTCTAACCATGGCTATGGGCATCCTTATGACTTGTTGATTCTAGAACAAACAGTGCATTGTTCTCTGAGAAGGTACATTTGAACTTAGGCTGATTTATTTAATAGACCATACATAAAACAATTCTAAACTGTGTTTTTCAAAAATACTATTGTAAAACTTGGAGAAACATGAATTGAGAATTAGAAAACTGGCCAAGATTTGGAGAAAAGTTCTTACATGGAACTAACTTAATTCATAAACACTGTCTGATACTGCTTTATTTTACCCCAGGTGATGGGATAGAGAACGAGAGCTTTGGGAGTTAACTTCCCATCAGGGGCAGAGAGGAGGTAATAACTGTTACTCTGTGCTTGCCAAACAGTCTGGGAAAGTCTGGTGCATATGAATGACATTGATTAGATTCTTTCTACCATGAAGCTGTTACCAGAAACAGCTCCAGACTGGAACACTGGATTTTCCATACGCATGTTATTTTTTCCCCACAAATCATCAGTTTACTAGAAAGTTCCTTTCCCTAATTTTACAGCATATATACCTCTATCATATGTGGTAAAGTTAAATACAATCTGTTACGCTTGTAAGTAAGGATAGACTATCTTGTTTTTCCTTTTTTTTTTTTTTTTTTAAATCATTGTTCTTGAGGTTAAAGAACTGCCCCCAGGAAGGTAGAGAGGCAGCCAGAGTACGGCTCACTCTACAAGCTAATGAGAAGCAGCACAAAATGTTAATACTGTATTATTTAAATATTTACATGGGCTGAAAGCAAAGAAAAATGAGTCCTTTCACTTCAAACAGTGTTATTTTTCTAAAAAAGGTAATTGAAGAAGATTTTATATCTATCTAATATTTATCTACACACACAACATATAACATATATAATAGTAAGTAATATATAATGCATATTTTATAATTTTTTTAAACCTTTGAAATGATTTTTTTCAAGCGAATGAGAATGTTTTCTTGAAATTCTCACATTTTATCGCCAAATATCAATGATGTCATTAGTTTTTGCTTTTTTTTTTTTTTTTTGCGGTACGCGGGCCTCTCACTGCTGTGGCCTCTCCCGTTGCGGAGCACAGGCTCCGGACACGCAGGCTCAGCGGCCATGGCTCACGGGCCCAGCCGCTCCGCAGCATGTGAGATCTTCCCGGACCGGGGCACGAACCCGTGTCCTCTGCATCGGCAGGCGGACTCTCAACCACTGCGCCACCAGGGAAGCCCTCCCTGGCTCTTGATGTACCTGATTATTGTCCCTTCTCTGCCACTTCATCTGTAAGCACAGCCTCTCATTCTACCAGAACTTTCAGACAATCGTATTATCTCTAGTCATCCCCCTCTGTGTGCTTGACTCTTTGGAACAATATGAAACCTCTTGTTCACACCACATGGTCTGAATGAGGGGGATGCCACTTTGCTTGTCATGACATGTCACCATTTCTCCTTCTCTCTGGGATTTTTTTTTTTCCAGGACAGATGTTCCTTTGATCTCTTTCCTAGCAATCTGTCACCCTTTCTCTTAAGATGCTTTCTGGGTCTTGCTAGTGACAAACCAAGGCTAGGATGACACCCCATGAGCACCCACAACAACCACTAAACAGAGGACATGCTTTTCCATGGTAGTCCTTTTTAAAGAGTTTTACTTTTTTAAAAGAAATTATTTTTTTTTTTGTGTGTGTGTGTGTGGTACGCGGGCCTCTGACTGCTGCGGCCTCTCCCCCTGCGGAGCACAGGCTCCGGACGCACAGGCCCAGCGGCCATGGGTCACGGGCCCAGCCGCTCCGCGGCACGTGGGATCTTCCTGGACCAGGGCACGAACCCGCGTCCCCTGCATCGGCAGGCGGACTCTCAACCACTGCGCCACCAGGGAAGCCCAGAAATTATTTTAAAAATATGTTAATATATATGAACTTCATTTAAAAAAAATAGAAGAGGATCTATAAAAAGGTATAGTTTGAGAAGTCTTGTTTTTTTCCCTATTCCCATCTCTCCTGTTCCCCGTTCCACACACCTTTTATACAGGTGACCACTTTTGTTAATCCTTGGGTACACTTCCAGTGTTTCTTCATTGTAAAATAAGAAAATATAATTGTATATTTTCTCCTCTATTACACACAAAATAGCCTGTTTTAAACACTGTTGCATTAGTCAGCTACTGCTTTATAACAAATTAACACCCCACCCCACCCCAAACACAGCATTTTTTTTTTTTTTTGGCCACACCACAAGGCTTGCAGGATCTCAGTTCCCCAACCAGGAATTGAACCTGGGCCATGGCAGTGAAAGCCTGGAATTCTAACCACTAGGCCACCAGGGAACTCCCCTCAAACACAGCATCTTTATTTTTTTTATTTTATTTTATTATTTTTTTTATTTTTTATTTTTTATTAATTTATTTTTGCTGTGTTGCGTCTTCATTTCTGTGTGAGGGCTTTCTCTAGTTGTGGCAAGCGGGGGCCACTCTTCATCGCGGTGCGCGGGCCTCTCACTATCGCGGCCTCTTGTTGCGGAGCACAGGCTCCAGACGCGCAGGCTCAGTAGTCGTGGCTCACGGGCCTAGTTGCTCCGCGGCATGTGGGATCCTCCCAGACCAGGGCTCGAACCCGTGTCCCCTGCATTAGCAGGCAGATTCTCAACCACTGCGCCACCAGGGAAGCCCAAACACAGCATCTTTAAAAACAAACAAACAAACGTATTATCACACAGTTTCTGAGAGTCCTCAATCTAGGATTGACTTGGCTGGGTAGTTCTGGCTCAAGGTCTCACAGGAGGTTTCTGTCAAACTCTTGGCTGGGGTGCAGTCATCTGAAGGCTTGACGGTGGATACAAGGTCTTCTTCCAGGCAGATGGCTCACCCACATGGCTACGGGCAGAAGGCTTCAGTTCCTTGCCACATGGAATCATCAGAGCATCCTCATGGCATAGCAGCTGGGTCCCCCGAGCGTGTGATTCAAGAGAAAGAGTGAGGAAGCCACAGTACCTTTTATGACCTAGTCTCTGCAGCCTCATGTCATGTCTGCTCTTATTCTCTTTAGGAGGAACAGGTGACCAGCCCAGCCCACACTCAAGGGAAGGGGCTTTGGCTCCACCTTTTAAAGGGAAAAGTATCAAAGAATTTGTGCACATATTTTAATACCACCATATTTTCATTGTTTTGCACCTTTTAAAAAAAAGTAATGATAGGGAATTCCCTTGTGATCCAGTGGTTAGGACTCAGTGCTTTCACTGCCGAGGGCCTGGGTTCAATCCCTGGTTGGGGAAACTAAGACCCTGCAAGCTGTGTGGCGTGGCCAAAAAAAAAAAAAAAAAAAAAAGAATAAAAAAAGTAATGATATGTATCATAGAGATTTTCCTACACATGTACGTATAATGGTTTCCCATTCTTTTCTTCATTGTGTGAATTTTAAAGTTTCCTATAGCTGAACACTTGGATTGTTCTCACCTTTTGCTATTATACAAATAATGCAGATATAAATAATCTTGTATATTTAGAACATATGTAGGCATCTTTTAGGGTAAATGCTCAAAAGTGGGATTGCCAGGTCAAGGGGTAAATGCATTTGTCATCTGAGCATATATGGCCAAGCTGACTGCCATAGGGGGTGTACTCTCCCTATATTCTCACCACAGAGTATGTTGTCATTATGTTGAACCTTTGCCCATCTGATAAATGAGAAGTTGTATGTCCATGGAGGTTTTTAATTTTTTTTCAAATTTTATTTATTTATTTATTTATTTGGCTGTGCCGTGTCTTAGTTTTGGCATGTGGGATCTTTAGTTGTGGCACGCGGGATCTAGTTCCCTGACCAGGGATTGAACCCGGGCCCCCTGCATTGGGAGTGTGGAGTCTTAACCACTGGACCACCAGGGAAGTCCCTCTATGTAGGTTTAACATCATACACTTTCTCATGTTATAAGTGTAGCTGAGCTTCTTTTCACACGTTTCAGGCCTTCTATGCTTCCTTTTCTGTGAACTGTCTACTCATGGCCATTCTTTGTTAATGTTACAGTTAAGTGTGGCACTTTTTTCTCTTCATGTTGTGTGTGCGTGTTGAGCAAGTGTGTAAAGAATAATGAATTTTTCTGCTGCTGTATTTCTCCACCTTCTCCACTCCGATCTTGTTTGATTTTATATTCCTATCCTATTTTTCTTCTCACCAACTACATGGAATCCAAAGACTATTAGTCAATTAATTTCAGTTACCCCTAGCAGTGAACTCATCAGATATCTCATTAGGTAGATGCTTCTTGCCTTTGGCACTCACACTTTTTAATTTCTTCTCTGCACTGAAGAAGCAGATGACACAGAAGAGATAGTTAGGCAGTAACACCTGTGATGCTGGTTTCACATGTGGGAGCTGCAGGGCCCTACCCTGTTTCCCTTTAAGGAGCTGATAAGGCAATAGGCGGGTTCTCAGACCCTCCCTGACTACTGGAGATTAGGGGGGTGGGAATTTTAGAAAGCCGAATGAGCCTCTGAAACCTGTGTGTAATGTCCTGCAGCAAAGCTGTCTCTTCCAAGGGAAAAAAAGTGGGTGTAGAATCTATTCACTTTTTATCATGATAAATCACTCCTGACTTTAATTTGTACGAATCTGACTCGGGAACATCCGAACAAAATGGGGCTTATAATTTTCATTGAAAGTGAATCAAGGGAATTCCCTAGTTGTCCAGTGGTTAGGACTCAGCACTCTCACTGCCCAGGTTTGGTCCCTGGTCAGGGAACTAAGATCCCACAAGCTGCACAGCACAGCCAAAAAAAAAAAAAGTGAATCAAATGTAGGGATTAAAAATGTCTAGGTACCTGAAAAAGAATGAATATATGTATATGTATAACTAAATCACTATGCTGTATACCTGAAACTAACACAACATTGAAAATCAACAATACTCCAATAGGGCTTCCCTCGTGGCGCGGTGGTTAAGAATCCGCCTGCCAATTCAGGGGACACGGGTTCGAGCCCTGGTCCGGGAAGATCCCACATGCCATGGAGCAACTAAGCCCATGCGCCCCAACTACTGAAGCCTGCGCTCTAGAGCCCGCTAGCCACAACTACTGAAGCCCGTGCGCCCTAGAGCCCGTGCTCCGCCACAAGAGAAGCCACTGCAACGAGAAGCCCGTGCACTGCAACGAAGAGTAGCCCCCGCTCGCCACAACCCACACGCAGCAATGAAGACCCAACACAGCCAAAAAATAAAATAAAATAATAAAATAAATTTATAAAAAAAATACTCCGATAAAATTTTTAAAAAAATAATAATAAAAATAAACTAAAATGTGAACAATAAAAAGAAAAGAAAAGCAATGTCTACGTACCAACAAGAAAACCTTCCAGCAGGAGACAATTTCATCAACTCAGGTTATGATTTTAAAGTCCATAAACACTTAGGGAAATCTGAAATTATGACAGGAGATCATTTCCTCAAAAAACCTGCGTAACCCAACAGCTCTCATAATAAATACGGAAACAATAGTGATGTGAACATGTGTGTAGGGTGTGGTTTCTAGGTATTGGGCTCTGTGTTAGTTGCCTAGGGCTGCTAGAACGAAGTCCCACAATCTAGGTGGCTTAAAACAGCAGAAATTTATTCTCTCAGGGTTCTGGAGCCCACGAGTCTGAAATCGAGGTGTCGGCAGAGATATGCTCCCTCTGAAACCTCTAGGGAGAGGCTTTCCTTAGTGTAATTTCCTTCTTTGCGTCTATCTTCACATGACCAGCTCACCTCCAATGGATTAGGCACTGCTCTAATGACCTTATCTTATCTTGATTACATCTGCAAAGACTATTTCCAAATAAGGTTCACAGGTAAGGGAAGGTTAGTACTTTGAGATATCTTTTTAGATGACACAACTCAACCCTTATCAGGCTTCAAGACTCTCCCTTCTCTAATGGGTTTTTTTTTTAGATTTTTTGTTTTTACTTCTAAGACTGTGCAAGAAACTAATAGTAATACAACAGACATGATAGTAATATACATTTCTTTTTTTTTCATGTTAAGGCTTTTTATTGTATTTTTTTTTCAATTTTGAAAAGTTCTCCTTTTTAATTTATTTTATATACAGCAGGTTCTTATTAGTTTTCTATTTTATACATATTAGTGTATACATGTCAATTCCAATCTCCCAGTTCATCCCACCACATCCCCCCAACTTTCCCACATTTGGTGTCCATACGTTTGTTCTCGACATCTGTGTTTCTATTTCTGCCTTGCAAACCGATTCTTCTGTGACATTTTTCTAGATTCCACATATATGCATTAATATATGATAATGCATATTAATATACATCACTAATTATTAGAGAAATGCAAATCAAAATTACAATGAGGTATCACCTCACGGTGGTTAGAATGGGCATCATCAGAAAATCTACAAACAGCAAATGCTGGAGAGGGTGTGGGGAAAAGTGAACCCTCTTGCACTGTTGGTGGGAATGTAAATTGATACAGCCACTATGGAGAACAGTATGGAGGGTCCTTAAAAAACTAAAAATAGAACCACCATACGACCCAGAAATCCCACTACTGGGCATATACCCAGAGAAAACCATAATTCAAAAAGAGTCAGGTACCACAATGTTCATTGCAGCTCTATTTACAATAGCCAGGACATGGAAGCAACCTAAGTGTCCATCGACAGATGAATGGATAAAGAAGATGTGGTACCTCTCTTTATCCACTGTATAAATAATGTATTCCATTGTATACAATGGAATATTACTCAGCCATAAAAAGGAACAAAATTGGGTCATTTGTAGAGACATGGATGGACCTAGAGACCGTCATACAGAGTGAAGTAAGTCAGAAAAAGAAAAACAAATATCATATATTAACGCATATATGCAGAATCTGATGGGTTTTTATCCTCAGTCTCTACCACTGGGTTTAAAATTCCTAAGAGAAAACACAGATCAGCTGAAGCAAGTGTCAATTCTTAAAATCTGGCTGGGGCTTTTGCCCTGGATATCAAACCTTAAAGAACCACCTTTAATCCTCATTCTTTAAGCACTGATAGGGACTTTCCCCAAGACCCCGCCCCAGGCTCTGATGAGAAGTGCTCACTTCCCTGGTGGGAAGGGAAATGTCTCAGGCTAGTTCAGGTCCTGCATCATCTCATTCCCTCTTCCAGTAAAGCTCTCCACCCCCTACTTTATTCTGGGGAGCTCCGTTCATGACTCTGTATCAGCGCCCTTGCCAGCATCTTGAAGGAGATGAAGTTGGGTGGAGAGAACGGGTGTCCCACAGGCTTTATGCTGCAACCTGAAGGATTCCTCTTCCTTCTTCTGAGCTTGTGTAACAGGAGACTAAAATCTTCTCCTCACCTGAGCCAACAATGTGCTGATTGCTGGGCATACCCTCCTGTGGGGAAAATGTCACAAGTCCATTTACACGGCCATTTCCTATCTCTGTGTCCTTGAACTCTAACATGACAGTTAACAAGGTGGAATTGACAAATGGTGATATTTGCAGCCAAAGACGTTGGTGATACATTGACGAATCAGCAACAAGAGCATGTTATTGCTGATGGGAATGTAAAATTGTGCAGCTGCTCTGCAAAACAGTCTGGGGGTTCCCCAAAAAATTAAACAGAATTACTGTAATTCCATGTCTGGGTATACACCCAAAAGAAGTGAAAATAGGACTCAGATATTTGTACACCCATGCTCACAGCAGCCTTATTCACAATAGACAAAGGCAGAAATAACCCAAATGTCCATTGATGAATGAATGAACAAAATGTGGTCTATGCATTCAATGGAGTATTAGTCACCTTCAAAAGGAAGGCAGTTCTGGGGCTTCCCTGGTGGCGCAGTGGTTGAGAGTCCGTCTGCCGACGCAGGGCACACGGGTTCGTGCCCCGGTTCAGGAAGATCCCACGTGCCGCGGAGCGGCTGGGCCCGTGAGCCATGGCTGCTGAGCCTGCGCGTCCGGAGCCTGTGCTCCGCAACGGGAGAGGCCACAACAGTGAGAAGCCCGCGTACCGCAAAAACAAAAACAAAAAAAAAGGAAGGCAATTCTGACATGTGCTACAACATGGATGAACCTTGGAGACATCATGCTAAGTGAAATAAGCCAGTCACACAAGGAAAAATATTGTGTATGATAAGAGGTCCCTAGGACAGATTCTTAGAGACACGAGTGGAATGTTGGCCGCCAGGGGCGGGGGACGGGAGAATGGGGAGGTAGTGTTTAATGGGTACAGAGTTTGAATTTGGGAAGATGGAAAAGTTCTGGCGATGGATGGTGGGGATAGTTGCACAGCAACGGGAATGTACTTAGTGTCCCTGAAATGTACACTTAAAAATGGTTAAAATGGGACTTCCCTGGTGGTCCAGTGGTTAGGACTCTGTGCTTCCACTGCAGGGGGCACGAGTTTGATCCCCGATCAGGGAACTAAGATCCCGCGTGCTGTGTGGTGCAGCCAAAAAAAAAAAAATGGTTAGCTTGATAAGTTTTAAGTTATGTATATTTCATCACAATTAAACAAAAAAAAGGCTATGCTGGTTCTCCCGTGATGGAAGAAACTGACCTTGCCAGTGGTGGTTGAAGCCCTCTGCCCTTAGTGACTCGTTTGATGCAACGAAGCATGGTCTTGTCAGACTGTCAGAGGTTATGGGGGCTGGGGGGAAGCGGTGCTGCAGGGTGATTTGATATGGAGCTGTATTTCATTCCAAGAACTCAGCATTTTGACGGAAACTCCTTTTTTTCTGTTTGTTTGACATCTTTCCAAAGGAAAGTCATAGATAAACAAGGACCTACTGTATAGCACAGGGAACTATATTCAGTACCTTGTAATAACCATAATGAAAAAGAATCTGAAAAAGTATATCTGTCTATCTACGTACCTACCTAACTGAATCACTGTGCTGTATACCTGAAACTAACACAACATTGTAAACTAACTATACTTCAATTAAAAAAAAAAAAAAAGGAAAGGCACTATTACTCCTCTGATTCTAGTTATCTAATCACTGCAGAGCTGTTTTCCGAGAGACTTAAGCTCTGTTCTGACCCTGGCTAGCAAAGCAGTTCAATGCCCCCACCCCCGTGCCTCTAACAAAAAGATGGCGACAGTCAAGGGTGTTTGGGATGAGATCTCTGGCCTTGCATCCAGCCATTTCTTGAATCATAAAGAACAAAACATACCCTCTGGTTTTCTGAAACCGAAGCATCATATTGGCAGACTTTTCGATATTCAGAATTTGCAATTAAAACAGAGATTCATTACAGTGAAGAAATTGGTAGTCATCTCATTTATCTCCTGTGTAAGTGCAGAAAAAGAGACTAAAACGTGCAGCTTTCCGATTCCAGCCAGGTCTGTGCTCTTCATAAAAGCTCCGTGTCACCTCTCTCTGTATTGCTCTCTTGTGATCACGGGTAGTTGTCAAGTTGAAAGTAGTAAATTACCCTTGAGCCTTTGCTGAGAAACATTATCTATTCAATTAATGGCCCATAAAATGATTTAGGTAAACGGACAAGACGGCAATGTCTTCTTCCAAAGGAGAAAGACCATACTGTCTCATTTACCAAACTTCAAGCTTTTAAAAGGTTTTAGGAAATGTAAAATATCACTTGAATAGGATTATAGAAGCCACAAGAGGAAACCAAAATCGAGGAGGAAAAGAAAGACTCTAGGTGGATTTCAAAGAGGGAAAACTTTACCAGCTCTTTCCTGTATAAGTGAACATGGATGCCTCGTCTTTCTGCAGATGGATTGCTCATCTGATTAGAGCAAATGTTGATATGGGACGAGGTGAACAGTCATTCTGTGCACTTGAAAATTAACTGTGGAAAAAAGTGAATCTGTCCTCATATGGGATATACACAGAGTCTTTGCTTTATCACACACCCTGTAAGTCAGTAAAGTTGTCCAGTAAAAATAATCTGACATAGAAAGGAACGTGTGTGGGACAAGGTGGCACCCCCAGATGGTCTTGAGGGGCCATCCTGTAGGGGGCGCTGTACCCTGGACATCAGACGACAGAAATTTTCAGTACTCTTCACCCCATGGTATTGTTAACTTTATCAACACCTGAAGAAATTCTTTAATTCAGGACCTTACACCGTCACATCAAAGAGGTTATGAGAATGACTGGACCACACGGTTGAGACCTGTGATTTCTGAAACCATGGGCTTAAACATGAGTTTCTCTACTACAAATACCTTACAGCACGGCTCTGGCATTAACCTCCAACTCCTCAAGAGGAAGCTGGCAGTACCCTCAGCGGGGCGTGTCTCAGAAAACAAACGTCTCTGTCGGTTGAGCCCGGCTCCCTTTGGCTACCCTGGTCCTTTTCCGGCTCCCCCACTGCGGCTTCCCGAGATTTGCGCCAACACCAGCCATAGATACGGTCTCTCTGTGCTTGCTCAGGGTTCTGAAGGGTTGAGGTTCGCTCGCTTTTGGAAGCCCCCTGCCCCTCCCTGGGAGGGTCTCCCCGCTGCACTGCACTGCAGTTCTCTGCTCTGTTCTCTCCCCGAGTCCCTCAGAGCCACAGGGAAGTGGCAGGATGTGGTGAGGATAATGGTCAACTCCAACGTTAGCGGAGCAGCGTCCCGCTTGAACTGCATCTGAAAAATCCTCCCCTGCAAAAGCAGGAGCTACGGATCCTGGGATTCATTCAATGATCTACCCAACCATTCAACCATCCATTCAATATTGGTCTTTTTTCTCACAGTAGCTAAAGCAATCAAAACGTAAATTTGATCATGTCGTTTTCCTGCTCAAAATCTCCCCAAAGTCCCATTGTCCTTAGAACAAACTCCATCTTCATCTTGGCCAGCAGGTCATTCCTTCATTCACCAGGTAATTGTGTGTTCTATGCTCTGTGCAGGGCCAGTTTTAGATGCTTGGGATGGAACAATGAAACGGACTGTGCTGCGGGAGCTTGCATTCTGGCAAGGGGAGGTAGCACAAAATAAACGCGCTACATCACTAACCTATAGCTTGTTAGAAGGGGATGAACACTATGAAAAAAGAAAAAGGAGCACCCAGTGGAGGTGTGTGGGGGTGAGTTGCCTTTTTACTCAAGCCCCCAACTGCCTGTCTCCAGCCAACAGGCCTGCCCAAGCACTGACTACCAAGGCTCTGCCTCAGGACCTTTGCACATGCTCTTCTGGGTCATGCTCCTTTCGCATATGCCCAGTTTGCTCCTCCCTTCAGTCAGTTCTCTGCTCAGATGCCATCTCCTCTGAGAGGACCTTCTCGCCCTCTACATCCAAAGTCCCACCCCCAGCACCCTCTATTCCCTTCCCTTGCTCTGTTTTTCTTCATGATACTTTACACCATTGTATCTGATTTGTATTGGTTTATTTATTTGTTGTCTCTCTCCCTGCACCAGAACAGAAGCACCACGAGGTCAGGGATTTTGTACAAATTTTCCAGTTCTCTATCGTCACCACTTAGTATTTACTTGTTTCCAGGTTCTGAGCTGCTCCTGCTCCTGCTGCTGGGGGTAGGGGTAGAAATTGATGTGACTAATAATGAAACTTACACAGAAGCGGCCTCCATTATGAGGTATTCTCTCTGGGGGCTGCCTGAGGGAGTTGGTCTTCTATTGCTCACCTTTCTGAGGCTCCATGTGGGTGTTTATAATATGAATTAAGGCTCTGATTATGCTGCCGCCAAATCAGTGTGTTCTAACCTTAGCTTGACAAGCTTTGTTATCATCACAATGGCTAATATTTATGGAGCTCTTATTTTGCACTCACTCCCGATAATCTCTCTCTTTTTTTAAAACACATTTATTTATCTTATTTATTTATTTTTGGCTGCGTTGGGTCTTCATGGCTGCACGTGGGCTTTCTCTAGTTGTGGGTAGCGAGGGCTACTCTTTGTTGTGGTGCGCGGGCTTCTCATTGCGGTGGCTTCTCTCATTGCGTAGCACGGCCTATAGGTGCGCAGGCTTCAGTAGTTGTGGCATGCTGGCTTCAGTAGTTGTGGCATGCAGGCTTCAGTATTTGTGGCACACGGGCTCAGTAGCTGTGGTGCACGGGCTTAGTTGCTCTGCAGCATGTGGGATCTTCCCAGATCAGGACTTGAACCCGTGTCCCCTGCATTGGCAGGCAGGTTCTTAACCACTGCGCCACCAGGGAAGCCCCCGATAATCTCTTTATGTGCTTCAGACCTTTCCAGTCTTGCCCCTCTGAGGTGGGTTCTATTCTTAGCCCCATTTAACAGAGGTGGGAGCTGAGGCTCAAGGTCACACAGGTGGTCCAAGGCTGAGCCAATATGGAAACCCAGCTCACCTGACTCCAGGCTTCTGCTCTTCACTCTCTCACAGTGCCGCCTGCTTCCAGAATGCCCGTCATTTTGGAAGACATGTTTCCATAAGTCCCTTCCCACCCGCTACTGAGTTGCTTATTTCCTGGGGTAGAGGGCCATGCAGGCCAATATATATATATTTTTATTCCTCCTACAAGGTTGCCCCAAATCCCTATCACGTCTCTCCTGTTGATAAGCTGAGGAGGATATTACGGGAATCTCAGAATTTCTTTCTTCCTCCCGTCCTAAGGCGCAGGAAAGAGCCAGCTAGAATCTACCTGCTCTGGGTTTGCTTCCTTTAACCTGGACCCCAGGGGTGTCCTGACAGGCCCCACAAGCCAGAGGGGCCCCAGAGTCCCTCTTGCCTATGCTTGTTGGTGGATGCAAGGGCTTTGGAGCTCTGTTTTTCCTCCCACAGAAAGATCTAGTAATGTTTCTAAATTATGCATCTTGGAGACACTATTTTGTCCTTTCTCAGAGCTCCTTTATAGGGGTGGGAAGAAGGCCTTGACCTCTCCCCCTAAAGGTTAGAGGGTCTGACCCAACACAAAGCAACATGCGTTTGGATTTAGTTTTCATTTCAGCAAAGAGGTGATGATTTTCCAAAGTGACATATAATCATTAACCTCCTAGTTGGATTGGAAAATGGATCTCTCTTTGCAGCTTCTGTGCTCAAACCACTTCATCACACTGTTGTCTTCAGGTAATTTCAATTAGAGTAGAGATTGTCTAGCAGAGTATCAAGTCCCCAGTAATACGGTGGCTGGCTAAAGGACAGGGAGAGGAAAAGGAATTACGTGAATCATATTCTGTTTCCTAGAATATCTGGTTTGCTTGTCTATGGGTAAGCGAGGCTGGGCAACAACTCAACACCTACTTAATGTATTCTGACCTTCTGTGATACAGAGTTCCGTAATATGTGGTTACCGTTGGTGTGTAAAATCTACATTCTTAGCCATGAGGACATCATCTGATGGCGATACTACTTCAGGGACCCAAGACTTGTGATCTGAAATACAGCCCACCCCCTCCCCCGGGAAGATCTGGTTTGTTCCTAAGAAACTTCTATTACTTAACATTGAACCTCTATAGTCTATTTTGTGGGAAGGGGATGATTGTGGTTATGAGTCTTTGTCTATCTCTGCTGTGTGTGTTGCATATCATACAAAAGTTCAAAACCAGAACATTCCATTTCCATGCTCTTCCAGCTGCAGGGTTCTGGGGGAGACCGAGCAGAGGAAAAGTAAACCTTGGCACCAGTTTCTGCTCTTAAAGGATTCAGGTCTTCTGCCCTGATGGCTTCTGTGACAACGAGAATGAGACAGGAAAATATTAGTTGATGATCACGGAGCCTATTGATCCTGGGAAGAAATTACTGTGATGAATTAAGGATCAGGCTTGTTAAAGAGTTGTGAGCACTGCACGTGGTCTGGATCACATTGATGGCTACTGCTTGCACCCCACGGATTCCCAATAAAAGCTTACAATCGAAATGGATGTAAAAATCAGTGCCACATGAATTTTACAAAGCAGCTAATTTAATATGAAATGGAAATACTTTGAAACTAAAGAGACAACATAAAAGTGCATTCAATAAATACCTCAGGGGCTTCCCTGGTGGCGCAGTGGTTGAGAGTCCGCCTGCCGATGCAGAGGACGTGGGTTCGTGCCCCGGTCCGGGAAGATCCCACATGCTGCGGAGCGGCTGGGCCCGTGAGCCATGGCCGCTGAGCCTGCGCGTCCGGAGCCTGTGCTCCGCAACGGGAGAGGCCACAGCAGTGAGAGGCCCACGTATGACACACACACAAAAATAAATAAATAAATACATACATACATACATACATACCTCGGATAATAAAATAGATAATTTCCAGTAACCATTAGGGAGCAATACTAAAATAAAAATAGGACGAAGGAGGAAATTTTCGGATGGAGTTGTAGATATTCTGGTAAGCACTGTGTTATACAGATGATGAAAATGGACTTGATCAGCCAAATCTAATATCAATAAATTCAATGAAGGATAAATGTAAAGGCCTTTGATTTGTCAGATAAAAATCAGCCACAGAGGTACAGGGTGGGGGAGATTTAACTTGGCATTTGGGCACCGAATAGGCTGCACCTGTGTCAGCTCTCAGTGGCTGACCGGAGACTGTGTCAAGAAGGAATCTGAGGATACTCTGGATCCCAGGGACCAGCGTGCCACACTGATCAGCCTTGTCTGGCATAGATGCAGGGGGTACACACGCAGTGAAGAGCATTGCATGAGATCATCTATGCATTTGCATGCATTACAGGTTCTGAATGTGTCAACAGTCTACTGTGAATGCCTCAAATCATTCCTCTATGTTACAGGAAGTATAGGTCAGGAGGGAGGGAGGTGATACACTGCAGGGGTACTGTGCTCAGTACTGGGTACTGCACGTTATGAGGGGTGTCGATGGGCTCACTAGAGTGTGTCAGACCAGGGCACCTGGGATGGTGAAGTGTTCGAAACCATGTCAAAGAAGAATGACTAAAATACAGTACTAGGGATCGTCTGGGTATGAAAAGAATTCAGAGGGTCACTTACTGCCCTGATATATATATACGGGCATGTTGAAGAAGAACTGGATTTATTCAGATGGCAGAAATAAGACCAGTGAGTTGAAGTTAGAAGGACTCAGGGACTTACCTGGTGGGGCAATGGTTAAGAATCTGCCTGCCAATGCAGGGGACACAGTTTCGATCCCTGGTCCGGGAAGATCCCACATGCTGCAAAGCAACTAAGCCTGTGCTCCACAACTACTGAGCCTGCGTGCCACAACTACTGAAGCCAGCGTGCCTAGAGCCCGTGTTCCTCAACAAGAGAAGCCACCGCGATGAGAAGCCCGTGCACGGCAATGAAGAGTAGCCCCTGCTCGATGCAACTAGAGAAAGACCGTGCGTAGGCCAACGCAGCCAAAAATAAATAAAAATTTAAAAAAAAAAGGACTCAGATTTCCACTTAAGGAAGGATTATTTAACAATTCATTTTTTGCAAATGGAATGTTTCCCAATGAAATAGTGGGGGCCCTCCTGCTGGGGGTGTTTTAGCAGCGACCAGATGGCTTAAATTGCCAATTTTGCAAGGATGTTGTAGAACAGACCAGGAGTTTGAATGAAAGGATGTCGAAGTCCTCGACTAAGGTCCTCTGACCCTAAGACAAGGGAGACAATGGGGAATGAGAGCTAGAGGGAAAGGCTGATTGGCTCTGAAATTCCATCCGGGAAGCAAACTTACTTAAAGGTCATAATTCCATCACCCTGGCGTCAGAGATCCTGCATTTCTTACCTGATCATCAGAAAGCCCAGCCCCGTTTGGTACAGTCTGCTCTCTTAAGCTGCAGTCTGGCTTATCCCAGCCACAGCCAATGTTAGTCTCCTTAGATGCCTTGTCCCCAGCCCCAGGCCTACCCTGACCCTGACCCAGACCTCGCTGATTGCCCTGAGCTTTCTGTTCATCAACTCTTTGGCAGGAGATGGGCCAATCAGGGCAATACAATAGAAGATGGAAAAGTACTGACCGTACCCTATTACAACTAGTGAGTTACTATTTAGCTAAAAAAAAAAAAAGCATATCCACGGTAATGCTTAACTAATGTGTTGTTTCTAAGATGAAAAGTGATTTCTAATAATGTTTTAGCCTTGACTTTGTCAATATTTTAATTGAAGACTTGGATGAATATAAAGTTTACTTATCAAATTTGTGGATAACATGAAGTTGAAGGGGATTATAAATATATGGGATCGAAATTCCAAAAGCCCAGATTGCCTGGCTAGAATAGTAAGTCAGATCGAAGAAATAGAAATGTAAAGGGGGTTAATATAAAGATTAACACTGGAATTTAAAAACCCAACTGGACAAATTGGCATGGGAAAGACTCACAGATAGCTGCTTTGAGTAATTTGGAGCAGTATGGTCTAATAGAAAAGTACAAGCTATATATGTAATTTTACATTTTCTAATAGGTCCAATAATAAAAGTAAAAAGAAGTAGATAAAATTACTTTTAATAATATATTTTATTGAACCCAATTTATCCAAAATATTATCATTTCAACAACTAATCAATTTAAAAGTTATTGATGTATTTACACTTTTTATATGAAATCTTTGAAATCCAGTGTGCATTTTACACTTAGAGCATATCGCAAATCCAGAAGTTAAATTTTCACTGGAAATACTTAATCTGTACTTAGCTTTCCTAAAATTTACAGTTAAAAAAGTAGATTCATATATCCAACTTGTTTCAAACATACTTAAAAATTTTTTTCCAATAACTGAATTGAATTTGTCTTCCAGTTTAAACTAAATTATGTAAATTAAAATAATTTAGTTTCTCAGTGGTACTGGCCACATAGCAAGAGCTCAGTGGCCACATGTGGCTGGTGGCTACCTTACTGGACCACGCAGCTTTAGACTCTTCAGTTGGCTGGAGTTATTTAAGAGTCTATAGTGTAATGTGGCTGTTAGTAATGTGAAATAATAAAGGTACACTATTTGCAACAAGGAAGTTGACAGTTTTGTTCTACTCCACTTCATTTAGACTTACCGAGAGCATTTCACTGAGGAAAAAAGGGATATAGACAGGCTGGGGGAATGCATGTGTATGAGTATAAGAAGTAGCAGGGAGACTTCCCTGGTGGCGCAGTGGTTAAGAATCTGCCTGCCAAGGCAGGGCACTCGGGTTCGATCCCTGGTCCGGGAAGATGCCACGTGCCACGGAGCAACTAAGCCTGTGCGCCACAACTACTGAGCCTACGCTCTAGAGCCTGCGAGCCACAACTACTAAGCCCACGCGCCACAACTACTGAAACCTGCGCACCTAAAGCCTGAGCTCTGCAACAAGAGAAGCCACCGCAATGAGAAGCCCACGCACCGCAACGAAGAGTAGCCCCGCTTACCGCAACTAGAGAAAGCCGTGCGCAGCAATGAAGACCCAACGCAGCCAAAAATAAATGAATAATTTAAAAAAAAGAAGTAGGGGGCATGGTTGCTGCTTCTGGGTAAATGGAGATCTGGCCGGGGGTGTGAGACTTACCAGGGAATGGAGGGTTAGGGCCAGCTTGGAAACTGTGTTAAGAACTTTCCAGTGGTCATACAGGCTGTCCTGTGAAGTACTGGACTGATGATTCCTGGACGGCGACAACCTCTGGAGGGAGATATGGCAGAGGATTTCCAAGAACGAATGGCTGGATCACCCTCCCAGTCCCTTTCAAGTCTGATTTTACAAATACCTCTTTTTTCCCTTTAGGGACTCTTCACGATTCTTTTTGGTGGGGCGGGGATGGGTCAACAAAATATTTATGAGTTACAAGGGACTTTAGAGACTGCCTAGATCAGACCGCCAACCCAAGACACCCAACCCTTCTTGTGGGTTGGGCGTCTGCTCAAGGTCATATGTTCGGTCAGGCTCAGGCATCTGGAAGCTGGCACTTCTCCGTTGTATCCTCTCCAGGCGAACATAAGCCTTGTTAAAAGGGAGACTTTTTAGGTGAAGTTACAGGGAGCAAGGCTATACTTATTTCTTTCTCACTTTGAACGAAACGAGTTACTCTGTTTGGTGAATGCTGTGTGCCTATCAGGGTTCCTGAAAGGTAGCGCTGGTTTCCCTCAATGGAAACCAGTGCATGGGCGCCACCTACAGGATTTGTGGAAAAGAGACGCAACATTTTCCTATTAGGACCCCTGGCTTTCACGGCAAAGGTTTTCATTTCAGGTCACCTGAAAATTATTATTAATATTCAAAAAAGGTTGCTAAGCAGTGGTTTTTCAGAGGGAAAAGGTATACTTAGGAGTAATGGAGAGGCTGTGTGCCTCTGGGATATGTCGTCAGGACCATCTTAAAAATCCCTCCAGTCTTCCTCAAAGGCCCACTGGTTGCCAAGGCTTTTCTCCTTTGGCTCTTAAATACTTTTTCCTTCAAAACATTGTCTTTTAGTAAAATACAATTACTAAGAGAGTTAGTTACACCAGAGAGGCAGGATGGAGAAATGAGAATAACAACACAGCCTTTTGACTTGGACAGACTCAGGTTCAGATCCTGACCGTGAGGACATTTAACGGGTGACCACGTGCTCAATTTCTTCATCTGAGAATAATAATGTATAATAATAATAATAATATCTTATATGATTGTCATAGGATTAAAGACACACGAGGTCTATTATCAGGTTCTCCAAGGCTAACTGTGATGATTTTTATCAGTCCTTGCCTCAGAGGGCATTTTGATGTCTAGACAACAGGACCTTTGTAAGTCCCTGGAGATTGCCCTAGAATAACAGCTGCGCAAGCAAGGATGATGTGTGAGCTGCCGTCCTCAAATGGTTTTCTGATTATTCTCCCCAGCTCCCCATGAACTTTCCTTTCCTACCGTCACCTACTGTGTCTTTCTGATGGTGTTGGCCTTATTCTGACTTGCAGAATACAATGACTTGTGTTTTTGCTTAATCTCCACTTTTAGACTATAAAAGTCTAATTGTGGACAGAGACTGGATTTACATGTTTGAAGTCTCCACAGCATGTGACAGACAGCACGTGACAGCTTGCTCGCCCATCGAAGGCACCATTAATGAGTGCCTGAATGAGTTCACTTAATGAACTCATTAAGTGAAAGGCCAAAGTACAGAAAGCTACTATGATAAGACATACCAGGGAAAATTATTAGTAATACAGTAGGTCTTAATTCCTGGAACTATTTTACCTATTTTTCGGTGACTGTTCTAAGGGCTGCTGAAGCCCCAAGGACTCCTAGGGGCAATTCCACTCCACCTCCCCCTTCTATGTAAACACACCTTTGAAGCCCTCCCGGCTTCCACCCAGATTGTTACCCCCAAGTGCCTTCTACATAGAAACTCCGGAGCTGGGTGGGCAACCTGTCTGGGCTTCTCGGGATTTCCCCAAGAGGTAGCGCGCCTTGCTGTCCTTTCTTCCTATACCCGAGCGCCCTCTGCTGGAAATACCCAGAAGTGATTCTCAAAGCTGCCGGAAATGGCACTTTCTCTCTCATTTGCTGGGAGAGAGGACCTTTTTCCCCCTTCATCGGGGGGAAAGATGAGCATCTCCCCTTCTGTTTTGTTTTCCCTCATCCCTTTCTTCTGCCGGGACGGAACTCCTTCCTGGAAGCGAGCACTTCCGGTCGTGGCGTGGTCCTGCGCCCCCTCCTGCTCTATTCTGTCCTGTCGCAGAACCCAGCTCAGGGTCCCGCAGAGCGGAGCTCTGACTCCGTTCAGGGTGAAGTGACACAGTGCAGACCCCTCGGCCCTTCGGCAGGGCACCTGGAAACTCTGAAGTCATTGAACCCAGAACTGATGCTGTGAATTCTAATTCCCTTTAGAAGGCTCCGAGTTTTCTGGCAGCCCCCAGGGGGAGGAAAAGTAGGGAGGGACAGGACAGTGTGGTAGAGAAGGATGCGAGTCAGCCCACAGCTGAGCTGTGCTAACACCTGCACATCGGGGGGGTCAGACCCACTTGTTAGCAAGACTTTCGTACCACCCCCCAGCTCTGCAGTGGCTGTGAGTTAAACTTGAGGCCCATAGGACTTGAGTCTTTTGAACAGTTGAAAATACAAAGATCAAATCTGCAAATGTCAAGGGTCTCCTGTTCATGGTTTGTATCTAAAAATAAACTGGTAACTGAAGGAGAGTACAGCCATTCCTGGGGCTCAAACCAAAGAATAATGTCTACTGTCTTGTAGAGAACATCGGCTTCTGTAGGGAACAGTATTCTCACCAACATTCTGACAGTAAATATGAGCGCCTCATGGTTATTTCTGCCAGACTGAGGGCTCACTACCAAAGCACAGTTTGTTAGAGGCAGTTTGAGGATGGGATAGGGCTGTGTTTGGTATGTAAGAAGAAGTTGGTCCAAAACACACACCAGGAAGAAGAATATTCTGGCAAAGTGACAAGTCGCTGGCATTTGCCTGAGTACATTTTCTTCCACAGAACACTTTCCAAGCTGGTTGTGGATGCTATTTTCAGCAGTGGATTATCCTGTCTCCTAGCTGTTAAATGATCATGATTATTGCCTAATACTCAGCAAAAATCCCACCTCACCACAGTCAATGAACCCAGAATCTTTCTGACCTTGAGCAGAACATTAGATTATTTAAATCAAAAAATAGAAGGCGGAGAGAATTTGCCATCTGCAGTGCATTGCAGAAGACTCGTTAGCCGGTGATTTAATAACTCCCAGCTATTGGGTGGCATCACTTCTCTGTCAGTTTTCATCTTTTGATTAATTATACATCATAGAAAGGTGGGTAAAACACATGGACGGTCATACCGACTTAGTTCAGGCAGGATCATTCGTCCAGGCTCATCTTTGCAAAAATTATCAGTGACAATTCTTTCCTCTTTATAAGTGGTAGAAAAAAATAGGTGATCAATATTTTCGCCTTTATTTATATATTTGTTTTTACAAAGCTTCTAAATGTCAGAACTTGGGCTGGGTTTTAAGTGGACTGTCCTGCATCTGCTGAGGTTTGCACAGCAGCGTTATTCAGATGAACCATGTCAGGATATGGGTGTCGAAGGATAGGCAGGATGCCCATCGGAGGCTTTTCTGGTTAACACAGACCAAGCATTCTCAAAGAGGGAGGCTTGGAAGAATGGCAAGGATAATATCACTCCAAGGGGCTGATAACGGGGAGCTCCCTGGTCCAGTGGTTAGGACTCTGTGCTTTCACTGCCGGGGCCCGGGTTCAATCCCTGGTCTGGGAACTAATATCCCGCAAGCTGCGCGACAAGGCCAAAAAAGAAAAAAAACAAAAACAAAACCCCAAACCCAAGGGGCTGATAATAATGGATTCTTGAGGACAAAAATATCTGTGCTATTTCAACAGATAGTACCTTGGTTTGTAGTATTAAAGTTTCATGATGGGGCATGATTAGGAAAAAATGTCTATTGGTGTAGAAAGTTGTATTTATATGCTGGTGCAGCTCTCCTGGTCTCCCGAGTCTTCTGGAGAAAAAAAAAAAAAAGAGATTCAGTTATACATATACATGTATCTATTCTTTTTCAAATTCTTTTCCCATTTAGGTTATTACAGAATATTGAGCAGCATTCCCTGTGCTATACAGTAGGTCCTTGTTGATTATCTATTTTAATTATAGCAGTGTGTACATGCCAATCCCAAACTCCCAATCTATCCCTGCAACTTGCCCCCGGTAACCGTAAGTTTGTTCTCTAAGTCTGTGAGTCTGTTTCTGTTTTATAAATAAGTTCATTTGTATCATTTTTTTTAGATTCTGCATATAAGCGATATCATATGATATTTGTCTTTCTCTGACTTACTTCACTTAGTGTGATAATCTCCAGGTCCATCCATGTTGCTGCAAATGGCATTATTTTGTTCTTTTTAATGGCTGAGTAATATTCCATTGTATATATGTACCACACCTTCTGTATCCATTCATCTGTCGATGGACATTTAAGTTGTTTCCTTGTCTTGGCTACTGTAAACAGTGCTGCAATGAACATTGGTTATAGCACAGTGTCTTTATTCATTCGTCCATCATTGGATGTTTAGGTTGTTTCCATGTGTTGGCCATTGCGAAAAGTGTCGCTGTGAACCTGGGAGGGCTAATATCTCTTCGAGATTCTGATTTCATTTCTTTTATATAAATACCCAGAGGTGGGATTGCTGGATCATATGGTAATTCTATTTTAATTTTTTGAGGATCCTCCATACTGGTTTCCATAATGCCTGCACCACTTTGCTTTCCCTCCAACAGTGCAAAAGGGTTCCAATTTCTCTACATCATCGCCAACACTTGTCTTTTATGACAGACCTTTTATTGAGGTATGACACACCTTTTATTGTGTGCCAGACACTATGCTAAGCGCCATATATATGTGATGTCATTTAATCTTCAAAAGACCAAGTATGGAAGTTGAGGTTTGGAGAGGTTAGGCAAGTAGATGAGGGGAAATGGTAATATTTAGTTGGTGTTTGATATTCAGGCTGAGGCAGAGGTCAGGCCTCAGAGTATAGCATTTACCAGTCATTTGACCCTTGCTAAGCCTCATTTCCTCAATTATAAGTTAGAAATATTAATAGTACCTCTCTAAATGGTAATTGTGATAATTATATGAGGAAAAGTATACAAAGTACTAAGTAAAGTGAGTACATGTTGGATATTGCTATACTACTAATGATTTTTATTATTAAGGCCTGTGCTCTTAGCCATTTCCCTTTTTATTTTTTTATTATTATTATTGGTTTTTTAAAAAAATATTTATTTAGTTAGTTAATTTATTTGGCTGTGCCGGGTCTTCCTTGCGGCATGCATGTGGGATCTAGTTCCTTGACCAGGAATCAAACCCAGGCCCCCTGCATCAGAGCTCAAAGTCTTCACTACTGTGCCACTGGGAAAATCCCCAAATTTTAAATGATCAGAGTATCTGTTGCTGGTGAGAATGTGAAAAATGAGCAATCATAAATTACTGTTGGCGGCAGAAAATGATATAACCCATTAATGAAAAGAATAGCTGTTTCTGGAGGAAAGTTTGTATGTATCAAAACCTTTAAAAAATACATAAACCTTTTGACCTAAGAATTATAAATACTACGAGGAATATCTTAAGGCAAAAATTAGAAGAATGGAAAGCTTTGTACGTACAGCTGTATTTATACTAATAAAAAATTAGAAACAACCTAAATGTGCAGTAATAACTATTACAGTTATTATTATCAAAGACAGGATTGTTCAGTGAGATGGAGTTTTTTCAAGTAATACTGTTGAAGCCAAAAAATCAGACCCATGTTATGTTTACCTAAGAAGAAAAGTGTGCATATGGCCATAGAAAAATACTGGAAGCACATAGCTCAAAATTTGGAAGCAGTTGACTTTGCATGGAGAATTACAGGATTTTTTGATTTTTCTGCAATGAGCATGTCTTGTGTTTTAGCTGCTACTGCGGTATTACAGACCACGGTAAACTTCTGGCATAAAGCAACAGTCATTTTACTATGTTTACAGGTTTTATGGGTCAAGAATTTGGACAGGTCAGAGCAGGAACAGCTTGGCTTTTCCTCATCACATCTCACACCTCAGCTGGGAAGACTTGAAGTCTGGGGATGACTCAACAGCTGGGGGCTGGAACAACCTGAAGGCTCCTTCGCTCACATGTCTGACCCCTGGGATGCTTTGAAGACTGACCTATCTGCTGGAGCACCTACATGTGGTCTCTCTGTGTGTCTGGGCTCTCACCCAGCATGGCGGCCTCAGTGTAGCTGAGGGCTTCAGTGTGACCAGTACAGTGAGCAAGGCAGACGCTGCACTGCCTTTTCTGATTTGGCCTTGGAAGTTGTGTGGTCTCACTCTGCTGGCTCTACTGAGTATGAGTTACAAGCTCATCCATATTTAAGGGGGAAGGGACATAGATAGACACCATCTCTTGGTCACACTGGAGAAAAGTGAGATGGGAGATATTGCAACCATCTTTGGAAAATGCACGCATCTTACTTTTGCAATTAGGGAAAAAACTCCATAAATATTACTGCATTGTTTAAAAATTTAAATTTATTTTTATTTTCTTTGGCCGCACTGTGCAGCATGCCAGACCCTAGTTCCCCGACCAAGGATCGAACCCATGCCCCCTGCAACGCAAGTGCGGTGTCTTAACCACTGGACTGCCAGGGAAGTCGCTGCATTTTTTTTTTTAAAGCTTATTATAAAATACCTATGAGCCTGATTATCTGAGGTTTGGATTAGAGAACAATTTTGCATAATTGAGTTGAAGACAACCTTCCCAAACATCTGTGTGTTGGTCCCCATGTCCTGGGTGAGTTTCCTGTCCTTGATGTGTTCCTGTGTGTGGGCACAAGCGTAGAAGTGCGGACAAGTGGGTATAGGGTTGCCAGGACGTCCAGTTAAATTTGAATTTCAGATAAATAACAAATACATGTTTAGTATAAATCTGTCCCAAATTTTGCATAGGCCATACTTGTACTAAACAATCATTCATTGTTTGAAATTCAAATCTAACTGGGTGTCTTACATTACTGTTTTGCTAAACCCAGCAGCCTAACTGGGGGGACCTCGGGAGATAAGCCTGATGGGTCATTGTCATGTTCTGACTCCCCCTCTGGTGGGCAGGGAAGGGAGAATCTTTAGGCAGTGGTGTGGGACTCTATTTTCAGCGTGGGCATCAACACTGTCTTAGAATAGAAGAGGGTGAGAGATGGGGTGAGGGAAAGAAATGTTTTCCAACGTGGAAGGGGGATCAGCCAGCAGAGACTGGAAACCTGGACCTGATTCCTGGGCTTGTTGGAAACTCACTATAACCTTGGGAATCCTTCTAGGGCCAGATCTCTGGTGTGGATCATACTAGCCTTGACATAGGGTTGTTGGCAAGATGAATGTGAGATGAGTAAAACTATCAATACTTCAAAAACCCTAGAAAAGAAGATCGAAAGCGTTGGTGTTGGTTTTCTCTTGCTCTGAGCCTGGGCAGCACAGGACGGCAGGAGACACACCTGGGGGCCGTCTCGGCAAGCTTTTCCATGAGCGTGCGTCATTGTTTTTAAACATAACACTGCACCAAAAGTGTCGTTGCTTTTTCATATCTATTATCCCCAGTCCCACCATGAGCTACATGAACTAGGACAATAGCAGATGGTCTTGTTAATTAAAGAGTTCAATGTGTCATTAAGTTCTTTTTCTTCCTCTTCATTTACAGACTGTGACGCTCTCTTCTGGGGCATTCACACACGTTAGAGGCTAAAGTGCACTGAAAAGTTACATTCCTGGGATAAACTATAATGGAAAAGAATATGAAAAAGAAAGTATATATATATATATATATATATATATGTATAACTAAATCACTTTGCTGTACAGCAGAAATTAACAACAGTGTAAATCAACTATACTTCAATAAAATAAATTGAAAAAATAAATACAACAAACATTAAAAAAAAGTTACCATCTACCAGTTATAAAATAAATAAGTCACAGGGGTGTCATGGACAGCACAGAGAACATAGTCAATAACATTATAATAACTTTGTATGGTGTGTAATCTGTAAGAATATCGAGTCACTGTGTTATGATGAAACTAATATAATATTGTAAGTCAACTATACTTCAATGAAAAAATAGAGCTTAAAAAAAGCTACATTCTTTTCTTCTCCCTCTGCTAAGATGCATTCCAGTAGCTAAAATTAGGACTAGTGAATTTATGCCTGTTTCCAAAAAGAGATCTGGCCAATGACAAAGGGTTTTTTTTTTTTTTTCTGTTTTTTTTTTGTTGTTGTTGTTTATCAGTTGCTAGGTAGGGAAGGATCCTGCATAGCTGCAACCTGGGAGAGTTTTACAAAGCAAGAAAATAGCAGGCAGGCTGCCCTACTAATAAGAGGAAATAATTTTTACATCATTGGCGTAAAGATAGAAGAGACAGTCAATTTTTTATTGTTTGTATTGTTGGTGATTTAATTAGGGCAAACTTTTATTAATTAGGAACCAGTTGTCTGAAATCTTCAAGTTCGTCCCATCTCCTGTTCTGCCTTTTAGCACTTAGAACATTGTTTAATGAATACTCAAATATTTGCTGAGTGTTTACTTAGTAAAACAAGTCACTCTTTAAAAAAGTCAGATTAAGTTTATTAAAAATAAATTCAAACAATCTTAAGGATACCCTGAGGTGGGTACACATTCAGCTCAGTTTCTTATTTCTGTATTTCTTATTTCAGGTGCAGCCTTTTAGATGTAGCATATATGTGTTATAGAACTATGGCTGAGGTCTGGCAATATCCTTAGCTACAGAAGAAAGTTGAATATATATATATGTTATTAATATAAAAGCATTATATGATGCTTAGGGGGAAATGTTTATGTTAAAAATAAATTGTTTGCCACATTTAAAGAAATAAAAATTAAAAAAATAAACTAGGCATCTAGGATGTGTGCTCATGTCACTAGAAATTTGAACAATTGCATTCACAAACTATTCTTCATAATCATAGCTTTATCATGTGCTAGATAACATCATTAAAAAGTGTTCTGGAAAATCACTGAAGTCATTTCCCATTGGAATTGTTTATTGGTTATTTGTGGGCTATTTTATGATGAGTGAGACTCCACTTAGACTGTATCTAGATTTCACTGATCGTGTTTGTACACTAGATTCTTATGGAGGTGAGATCTTGTTCATCTTGTTCTCCAGGACGTGGCACATAATTGACTTTTAGCAAATACTTGATTAACACAGTGATGAAAAGTAGTTCTTTTTTTTTTTTTTTGACTGTGCCTCGCAGTTTGTGGGATTTTAATTCCCCGACCAGCTATTGAACCCTGGCCCTTGGCAGCGAGAGTACGGAGTCTTAACCACTGGACAGCCAGGGAATTCCCCTGATGAGTAGTAGTTCTTAAACTTGGGTCTTACCACCGTGGCTTGGAGAGGTTAAGTGAATTCTTCAGGGTCACACAGGAAAGATGGCATGGGAATCCCAACCCCAGGACCTCAGGCCATCTTAACCGTTATGTTCAGTTGCCTGTTATGGCTGTTATATTTAATTGCCTTTTGAAATGATATATACATACATATGTGTATATATATGTGTGTGTGTATGTATATATTTAATATAAAATATTAAGTGTCTTAAAATTCAGAGCTATCATATGAGACTTGAGGAGGTTTGGGGAAGGGACTGGGATTTGGTATGGGCCTTGAAGGATGGGAAGCGTTTCAATAAAATGCTTCAGTAGAATGGCAAGGGAGCATCTCATGAAGGATGAACAGGATAAGCAAGGTGAAGAGGTGGGAAAACACAGAGTTTCTGTAGGAGAAGAGTGAGCGGGAAGACCGGAAGGGTAGGTGGGGTGATGGTCCTGTAACCAAAGGTCTTGTGTTGTTTTCTTTCCACTGTGTATCCCAGTATGCCGTGTCTGTCCATAAAAAGGAATCTAAATAGACTTAACAGCAGTGAATTATGGCTCATTATAGCATGCTAATCTCCTGAAAGTGTTCGGGAGAATTAAAATTCTTCTCTCCAAGAGTTTTTATCTTTGGACCTGAACCATGTCAAGTGCTTTCCGTTGCTCTTTCAAGGATGAACTTCCTTCCCATCTCCTTGATGCCTCTTCCACTCTCCCGTGGCCCACAGATGACGTGGAGGGGATGCAGCCGGCCCCAGCAGCACTTGGCTGTGCAGCAGCCCCTCCCGGGGGGACCTGCCTGGGTCTCCCTTTCCTAGGACACAGCACAGAGATCTGGGCTCCAGCTTTCTGTTACTTTGGTCAGGGGTGGCAGGCTGGCCATCGGAGAAAACACTTCCTGGAAACGATAAAGCAAAACTAATATCCTAATGGCCAAATTGGAAGGGTTGTTAGCTATTTGCCCCACTGCCTGCCTAACCAGATACATTCTGATTATTGATAATGGTGCATGCATGGGATTAGAATGATGCTTGTACATATATATTTTGGGGTGACAGCTCAGGGGTTGGCGGGGAAGACAACCTGAGAGCTGTCTTTTAAATCTAGTTATGTACCACTTCTATCTGAAAATTCTTTGAAAGGTTTTCATTTCCTAAATGTGGATTATTACCATTTTGCCCTCCTGCTCCAAGGGCTTTGTAAAATCTTGGAGTATTTGAGACGCTTGACAAAAGAAGAGTTTAATTATACTTATTGTCTTTGCTCTTAAGAAAAGTTTTTTTCACGACTCCTCTTAATGAAACTGAGTTTTCTCGATTTTATCCTATATTGTCAGGGGTAGGAGTTGTGTTTCAGTTTCTTTTCTGAAAATATCAATTCAACCACTAAATCTGGAGCTAATTAATCGGTGTCGGTAGGTTAGACATTTATATTGGTTGGCTTTTCCTTTAAAATAATTTTTAGGGAAGTGTGTAATGTTGATGGTACAAAATTCAAGAGTCTGAGGGTTTATGGTTAAAAAGGAAGCTTTCCTCTTATTCCCTCAGCTGTTCATTTCCTGTTCACAGAAGCACTGGAAATGATACGCCGTTCCCTGTGTACCTTTTCAGAGAATTCTACAGCACATTTAAGGGTATGTGTGTGTGTGTGTGTGTGTGTGTGTGTGTATTTTGCATCCCTTTAAAAGTTACACACACTCTCAAAGGATGGCTTGTACATGCACCTTGCTTTCTGAGTTACACGTATGGGATATATTACAGACAGAACTACCTAATAGTATTCTATTTACCTAAGCAGTTCTTTAGCCAGACATTTTGTTGTTTCCAGTGAAAATTCTTGTACAAACAGCATTTGTTATAAGTGTGAGCATAACTGTTGGATCAATTTCTAAATCTGGAATTGCCAGGCCAAAGAGAATATGCATTAAACATTTTGATAAATATTTCCAGATAGCTCCTCCAAAGAAGTATAAATTTACATTTCTACCAACAAGATAAGAAAGTGCTAGTTTGCTCATTTTCTCCCCAACACAGTGTGTCATGTGTCATCAAATTTTTGCTGTTTGCTAATTTGAAAGTCATAATGGTATCTCACTGTAGTTGTAATTATCATTTTTCTTATAAGTCAAATTGAACATGTTTTTATATGTATAAAAGACCTTTGTATTTCTTTTGTATAAACTGTTTATTTACCCTTTTACCTATTTTTGGTGATTGGTCTTTTTCTTACTGATTTTAGGCACTCTTTGTATATTAATAAATTACTTGTTTATTGTCTGTGGTATTTGTTGCAAATGTTTTTCTCATATTTTTCCTTTCTTTTGATTTCATTGATATATTCTTTCACAGCTTTTGGATGCTGTATCTTACTAAATCTTCCCCAATTCTGAGATTATTTTACAAAATCTTCCATGTTTTCTTCTCATTCTTTTTTTTTTTTTTTTTTTTTTTTTGCGGTACGCGGGCCTCCCACTGCCGTGGTCCCTCCCGTTGCGGAGCACAGGCTCCGGACGCGCAGGCTCAGCGGCCATGGCTCATGGGCCCAGCTGCTCCGCGGCATATGGGATCTTCCCGGACTGAGGCACGAACCCGTGTCCCCTGCATCAGCAGGCGGACTCTCAACCACTGCGCCACCGGGGAAACCCCCTCTTCTCGTTCTTTTGTGAGTGTGAGTGTGTGTGTGTTTACATTGAAATATTTGATTAATTTAGAATTCAGTTTGGTATATAAGTAAGGTAGGGATGACTTTACTCATTTATCACAGTATTATTTGTTGGTTAATCTTTCTTTTCCTTGCTTATTTGGAAGTCAATCTTTATAGTATACTAAATTCCTGAATGAATTTGGGTTTATTTCTAGACTGTGTTCTGTTCCATTGATGATGTCAAGTAAATCTGACAGCTTTTAAGGAATTTCTGTAAGATGATTCAGAATTTAATTGATACACAGTGTTTCTTGTCATTTTTGAGAACTAAAATAATCAGAATTTTAAGAGATTTGGTTTTTGATTTGTTAAAATTCCTCAAAGACTTTTAGATCTAGTCAGTGTTTTGAGCTCAACCTGCAGTCCAAAAATGCCTCCACTTTGTGCTAATGAAAAATTGTGGTTTCCCATGTGGACATTATACCTGAAAACAAGACATTTCAAATTTGTTTTATTAACTCTTTTCCTTGTTTTCTCTTTTGTCATTTAAAATGGAAATATATAAAGCAATTATACTCTAATAAAGATGTTAAAAAATAAATAAAATAAAAAATAAAATGGAAATATATTGATGTAAAATTACCATTGTCAGTATTATTGTCTCCTTACCTTATCATTAAAGATGAAACTTTCAAATATGTCTCCATTTACTTTTTCTTTCATGTAAAATTTTTAAAAACTTGTGGTAAAATATACATAACATAAAACTGACCAGGTTAACCATTTCTAAGTGTATCTAGTTCAGTGGCACTAAGTACATTCACATAGTTATGCAGCCATCACCACTGACCATTTACTTTTAAAAAATATTTGTTTATTTATTATTTTATTTTTGGCTGTGTTGGGTCTTAGTTGCAGCATGTGGCATCTTCGTTGCGGCATGCGGGATCTTTTGTTGCGGTGCACGGGCTCTCTAGTTATGGCTCCTGTGCTCAGTAGTTGTGGCCTGTGGACTTAGTTACCCCGAGGCATGTGGGATCCTTGTTCCCTGACCAGGGATCGAACCTGCATCTCCTGCATTGGAAGACAGATTCTTTTTTTTTTTTTTTTTTGACATCTTTATTGGAGTATAATTGCTTTACAATGTTGTGTTAGTTTCTGCTGTATAACAAAGTGAATCAGCTATACATATATATATATATATATATATATATATATATATATATCCCCATATCTCCTCCCTCTTGTGTCTCCCTCCCACCCTCCTTATGCCAGCCCTCTAGGTGGTCACAAAGCACTGAGCTGATCTCCCTGTGCTGTGCAGCTGCTTCCCACTAGCTATCTATTTTACATTTGGTAGTGTATATATGTCCATGCCACTCTCTCACTTCATCCCAGCTTACCCTTCCCCCTCCCCTTGTCCTCAAGTCCATTCTCTATGTCTGTGTCTTTATTCCTGTCCCACCCCTAGGTTCATCAGAACCATTTTTTTTTTAGATGCCATATATATGTGTTAGCATACGGTATTTGATTTTCTTTTTCTGACTTACTTCACTCTGTATGACAGTCTCTAGGTCCATCCACCTCACTGCAAATAACTCAATTTCGTTCCTTTTTATGGCTGAGTAATATTCCATTGTATATATGTGCCACATCTTCTTTATCCATTCATCTGTCCATGGACATTTAGGTTGCTTCCATGTCCTGGCTATTCTAAATAGTGCTGCAATGAACATTGTGGTACACGACTCTTTTTGAGTTATGGTTTTCTCAGGGTATATACCCAGTGGTGGGATTGCTGGGTCGTATGGTAGTTCTATTTTTAGTTTTTTAAGGAACCTCATACTGTTCTCCATAGTGACTGTATCAATTTACATTCCCACCAACAGTGCAAGAGGGTTTCTGGAAGACAGATTCTTAACCACTGGGCCACCAGGGAAGTCCTTGACCATTTACTTTTTAAAATAAAGGTACAGCTTGTCTTTTAAAAGACAGAAATCAGCTAAAAGTGGTATGTTGAATCCTTGAGAAACAAAAGCCGGTCTGTAATTTGAAGCTGATGTGCATAGTGTCTTTCTGGAACACAAACGAGTTCTATAAAAGGAATGTATTTCTTGGCTCTAAATGCCAATACGTTATATCTGACCATTTAGAAATTGATCTGAAACTTGGTTCTTAAACTCTCAGATTCAGCCTGAGCTCAGAGTTAAGCTGTGGCCTTGTGACTGTTAGGACCATAGCACACGTCAGCTCGGTAGCTGTGGCCTTCTTTGTGGAATTGTCCAAGGCTCAGTGCTTTTCATTTTTTGGATGAGATTCTGCTACTGTTGTTTAGATAAATGGAGAATACGTCTTTCACACGTCCTGAATATGTGTCTCCTGCCCCCTTCTCATCTTGCTTCAGGTGTTCCCCGATGAGCCAGTTAATCTGGGGATATCTTTTTTTTGATTGCATGGAGACATATGTCAGCAGCACTGTGAATGGAGGTGCCAGCCTGCCATATTGCTGCTCACTACCACCTACTAAGTATCAGACAGGACTCTCAGGGCTTTCCTTCTGAGTGGAGAGGCACTGTTCCAAACTGCCCTGTTTGAGGGCCATATGTTAATGAACGGGGGCAGGAGAGAGTCAATTACAGGAAGATCTTGGCCTCTGGCCGGGGAGTGGGCACTTGGAGCCGGACCAGGAGCAGCTGTGCAGTTCTTGCTGACAAAACCCTGACCCTCTGCCCATCCAAGAGGCTGCCTTCCAGCACATTGCTGCAGTAAGAGAAAATAGAAGGGCCACCCTCGTTCCATTTTCCCGTTGCTCTCACCCTACTTTGTGCATTCTCTTTGGCTGTGCTTATTTGTATAATTTGTCTCACAAAAGTTACAAATTGTTACCCCATTATGGAAAATGATAGGACACGACAGATTATACCTGTTACTGGAATTTATCTTTGCATGAGAAAGGAATAAAGATTTCTCCAGTCTCCACTTTTGAAATCATGCTGAGAGATGCTGGAGAGAGGAAGAAAAATCGGAATGAGCATTAAATCAACCAGTGAAAGTTAATGAGTGCAAGAAACATGTTAGCGTCTTGGCTGTTTTTTTTTTTCTGTAGATGACTTGAAGCTAAATTGGTCAGTTTTTCCCATCTATAAAGTGAGAATAATGACATTATGTTCCTTGTAGGGTTGTGGTGAGGATTAAGCAAGTTAACAGACAGACGGCCTGGAACTGAATAAGCTAAGTGCTAGCTAGTGGTATAAGTATTACCGTTATTACCATCAGGTCTCAGTCCATCTCTGAGTATATTCCGAGACATCAGGATTTTGTGTTTTCCTTCTGTTGGACCATTGCTTTCACTTCTCAAGAGGCAAAAGCTACCACTATCCCTCTCTCACTGTGAAACAAAACACCACAAAACAGAAACAACATTACTACAAATTATATTTTGATTTGGATCAGAGCTAGAGATTACAATTGCTTTTTTGTTCTTTAATAAACACACTTAAAGCTTTCTTTAAGTGTGTTTGTTCATTGAAAGGTATTTTGGGAGAGGAAACGGGTCCTGGAATCTTAGAGCTGAAAGGTTTTCATTCATTCATTCAACTGCCAGTTGCTGTTCCCTTAGCTGGGAGCACAGAAGTGAGCAGGCAGATGTGGCTGCCCTTGGGGAGTTTTCCTTCTAGAAGGCCAGACAGACAATAAACATGTGAACAAACAGACAACTTTAACTATAAATATGTGTCAAAGAAAACAAAACCTGCATGTTGATAAAGAGGCCCTGGGGTGGGGGAGGGGTGGCCTTGGAAGACTTTAAAAAAATTAATTTATTTAATTAATTTATTTTTGGCTGCGTTGGGTCTTCGTTGCTGCGCGCAGGCTTTTCTCTAGTTGCGGCGAGCGGGGGCTACTCTTTGTTGCGGTGTGCAGGCTTCTCATTGCGGTGGTTTCTCTTGGTGCGGAGCTCGGACTCTAGGCGCGTGGGCTTCAATAGTTGCAGCTCGCAGGCTTAGTTGCTCCACGGCATGTGGGATCTTCCCGGACCAGGGCTCGAACCTGTGTCCCCTGTATTGGCAGGCAGATTCTTTTTTTTTTTGCGATACACGGGCCTCTCACTGTTGTGGCCTCTCCCGTTGCGGAGCACAGGCTCCGGACACACAGGCCCAGTGGCCACGGCTCACGGGCCCAGCCACTCCGTGGCATGTGGGATCCTCCCGGACCGGGGCACGAACCCGTGTCCCCTGCATCGGCAGGCGGACTCTCAACAACTGCGCCACCAGGGAAGCCCGGAATCATATATTTTTAACCACTTTCAATTGTGCATGCAGACTGCATCTTTCTCTTCTTTTTTTTTTTTGGCCATGCTATGTGGCTTGCCAGATCTTAGTTCCCTGACCAGGGATAGAACCCCCAGAAGTGAAAGTGCCAAGTCCTAACTACTGGACCGCCAGGGAATTTCCCCATTTCTTTTTTTTTTTTAACCTTAAGAGTTCTAATGAATGGGGTCGGAGCAAAGTGCTTGGAGTTCTTTTTCCTCCTGCTATCATCATTAGGATGTTTGAATTACTCGGTAGGAATCTATCATTCTGGAAGTAGCACTGACATATCCATAGCAGTACTCTACTAAGAAGCAAAATAAAAAGTCCTGAGTAGGATTAAATGGGGTCCTCTATTTTTAACTACATACAGATTTACATTAGATCAGTATTCATTAAATGAATAAAAACCCATCATACTCAGTGGCGGCTGGATGCATTTATAAATGGGTTAGTCTCTGGGTCAGCTGAACAGTTTTCTGGGTATCTTTTGCCAAAAGTCCTCAGGCTCAAATGTATGGTGAGTGGGCTGGGGCCTTTATCCTTTTCTAAGTTGATTCATTTAATTCTAAACTGATAACAATTAAGAGGTATTCAAGAGGAGGAGGCTCTTTCAAGTGAAGAAGAATTTTTGTCTAATTTGTGGTTTATTCATAGGTTTAATCATCCTAGAGAAAACTAGGATGTTTTCTTTCATTAAAAATCCCTTAAGCCAGTGAAATATTTTGGGATATCATTTATTGTTTATGAGGTTTACTTTGATTAAATGCATATAATACTTTTAGGCACTTTGTATTCCCACGTCACTTTATGGCTGCTGCTCTAGTTTTATCAGTAATGCAGGTTTTTAGTGATGTTTCCATTGCTTTTTTTTTCTCTTGCTTTTGTTTTACATTGCCTTCTGACATGTTTCTGCCATAAATCAGGTCAGCTCCCAGATTAGAGACGTGGGAGTTGGGAAGAGAAAGTGTAATCAACTCCTATAAACCCATAATGAGTCAGCGTCATTTTTACAGCTGATAAATTTAATCCTGAGGCATCATGTGTTCTTCAAAATCGCTAATGCTTTTTGAAAGTCCAGCATATTAGGACATTAAAAAAATTTTAAACATGATTAGTCTGGACCTGTAATTTTAAACATTAGAGGTGATATGAAGAACCTCAATTATTTATTAAACAGAGCTCTTTAGAAATGCTTTTTATTTTCTTAACAAACAGGAATAAAAGTAATATGAAATCAGGGACTTTCCTGGAGGTGCAGTGGTTAGTCGTGGCGCATGGGCTTAGCTGCTCCACGGCATGTGGGATCTTCCTGGACCAGGGCTTGAACCCGTGTCCCTGCATTGGCAGGCGGATTCTTAACCACTGTGCCACCAGGGAAGTCCTCAATCTTTCTTTATATATTTTTCTTTGGCAAGTATGAGGTGATCAGATTCATAATTCCAAATAAATACGCAATTTAATCATTTTTTTCAAAGCTTAAATCTCTTTTTAATGTAACAAACATCTTGGGCATCTAAATAATCTGTAGAAGATACGAGCTTATTTTTATTTCTTATTTTTAGACAGATAGTTACATAATGAGTCTATTTACATCTTAGTTTGAGTGCATTTCTCTTGTCCTATTTTTCTTCCTTGTTAAATGGGAAAATATATTTTTGGGAAGAGGCTAGTTATTGAAACATGACAATACAGGATACACCTACTTTCCTGGGGTCTCTATTTCATCTTTAATTCCAGTATTCCAGAAGAATTTTTATTTATTTTATTTTATTAAAAAATTTATTTATTTATTTGGTTGCATTGGGTCTTAGTTGCAGCAAGACCCTATGCAACATGGACCCAATCCTTAGTGGGATCTTTGTTGTGGTGTGCGGGATCTTCAGTTGCATCATGTGGTATCTAGTTCCCCAACCAGGGATCGAACCTGGGTCCCCTGCATTGGGAGCGTGGAGTCTTAACCACTGGACCACCAAGGAAGTCCCCAGAGGAATTTTGAAAGCCATGATACTAGCAACAGTGGGGTCTTATGTCAAACCATCATGTTGTATGCCTTAAATCTATACACTTTTTATTTGTTATTATAGTTCCATGACACTGGAAAAGAATTTTTTAAATGAATAGAATATATATTGATCCACACCAAAAAAAAAAAAACCCAAACAAACAAATCAAAACAGTGGGGTCTTGTATGCTCGCAAATGTTTCTGCATATATTAGCTTGTTGGACTCTGGCCAGTTATTCCTCTGACAATAGTTAACAAAATTTGTTAAATTTTTTAGAACCCTAAAGACTTGTCCAAAGTCTTTGTGAAAATTTATTCAAAAATTGTTTCCAGCTTTTTTTTTTTTTTTTTTGCGGTACGCGGGCCTCTCACTGCTGTGGCCTCTCCCCTTGCGGAGCACAGGCTCCGGACGCGCAGGCTCAGCGGCCATGGCTCACGGGCCCAGCCGCTCCGCGGCACGTGGGATCCTCCCAGACCGGAGCACAAACCCACGTCCCCTGCATCGGCAGGTGGACCCTCAACGACTGCGCCACCAGGGAAGCCCTGTTTCCAGCTTTTTTGAGATATAACTGACATATAACATTAGGTAAGTTTAAGGTGCACAGTGTGATGATTTGATATATATGTATAGTGAGAAATGATTACCACAGTAAGATTAGCTAACACATCCCTCACCTCACATAGTTACCATTTTTTTTCTGTGATGAGAACTTTTAAGATGTACTCTCTTAGCAACTTTCAAGTATCCAATAAAATATGGTTAACTATGGCCATGATGATGCATATTAGGACCCCAGAATGTGTTCATTCTATAACTGGAAGTTTGTATTCTTTGGCCACCCTCCCTCGCATCCATGCCCCTGCCAACCAACCAATCTACTCTTGGTTGTTTTTTTTTTTAGATTCCGCATATAAGCAATAACATACAGCATTCATCTTTCTCTAGCTGACTTATTTCACATAGCATAATGCTCTTAAGGTCCATCCGTGTTGTCACAAATGTCAGGATTTCCTTCTTTTTTATGGCTGAATAATATTCCATTGTATAGGCAACATTTTCTTTACCCATTCATTTGTCGATGGACACTTAGGTTGTTTCCACATCTTGGGTATTGTAAATAATGCAGCAATGAACAAGGGAGTGCAGATATCTATTCGAGATTGCGATTTAATTTCCTTTGGATATACACCCAGAAGTGTGATTGCTGGATCATATGGTAGTTTTATTCTTAAGTTTTTGAGGAACATCCATACTGTTTTCCATATGGCTGTACCAACTTACATTCCCACCAACAGTGCACAAGGGTTTCCTCTTCTCCACATTTTACCAGCACTTGTTATCTCTTGTCTTTTTTCCCCCTGCATTTGAAAAATTGAGATATAATTTCTATATAACATTATATTGGTTTCAGGTGTACTACATAATTCAATATGTGTATATGTTGTGAAATATTCACAATAACTATAGTTAACATCAACCACCACATCTTTTGTCTTTTTTATTATAGCCATTCTAACAAGTGTGAGGTGGTATTTCATTGTGGTTTTGATTTGCATCACCCTGATGATCAATGATGTTGAGTATCTTTTTATATACCTGTTGGCAAATTGTATGTCTTCTTTTGGAGACACGTTTACTTAAGTCTTTTGCCCATTTAAAAATCAAATTTATTTATTTATTTTTTGCTATTGAGTTATATAAATTTCTTATGTATTATGGATATTAACCCCTTATCAGATATATGGTTTACAAATACTTTCTCCCATTCTGTAAGTTGCCTTTTCATTTTGTTGATTGTTTCTTTTGCTATGCAGAATATTTTTAGCTTGATGTAGACCCAAAATTTTGTTGCTTGTGTTTGGTGTCATAGCCAAAAAATCATTTCCAAGACCAATGTCAAGGGTCTTTTTTTCTTATGTTTTCTTCTAGGAGTTTTTTTTTTTTTTTTTTTTTTTTGCGGTACGCGGGCCTCTCACTGTTGTGGCCTCTCCCGTTGCAGAGCACAGGCTCTGGACGCGCAGGCTCAGCGGCCATGGCTCACGGGCCCAGCCGCTCTGCGGTATGTGGGATCTTTCTGGACCGGGGCACGAACCGTGTCCCCTGCATCAGCAGGCGGACTCTGAACCACTGTGCCACCAGGGAAGCCCTCTTCTAGGAGTTTTAAAGCTTCAGGTCTTCCATTTAAGTCCTTAATCCATTTTGAGTTAATTTTTGTGAGTGGTGTAAGATAGTGGTCCAGTTTCATTCTTTTGCATGTGAATACTGAGTTTTCCCATCACCATTTATTGAAGAGACTATCTTTTCCCCATTGAGCATTCTTGGTTCCCTTGCCAAATATTAGTTGGCCATATATGAAAACTTTAAACCACTCAAATTCTTCTTGACATATTTCTGTAGTTGCAGGCAGTAAAGATAATAGACAGCAGCACAGTATGTGTTGGCTTTGCGATTCTTACCACTTATTCATACGTCTAAATATCTATGAACCATTTTACACGTGGGCCTAAGAATTTGTAAAATCTTTCCATCATTTTGCTTTTCACTGCATAAAGTGTTAATTGGGAGATTACTATGGTAGTCCACTAACCAAAATCATTATTCTGAAAAATAAGTGAAAACTGCTTACAGTGTTCTTAATTAAAATGAAGAGTGAATCATGTGGGATATTTCTATCTTAATGAACATTCATTCATTTGTATCATTAAAAAGCTTTGTTTTAAGAATAGTTAGTCCCACTTGCCGGTGTGTTAAACTATGATTTTCTTTCTGTCTATGCTGTATAAACCACTGAGTGTGATTTTTATAATCCAAATGTCATATATTTTTTTCCATTTATGTTCTTGCCTGAGGCATTCTCTCCCCTGTTATGACCAGCATTATAACAGCATTCTATTTTTGCCTCTGCAGACTGGAGTAAGAGTAGATGAAGAATGGAAAATAGGGCTCCTTTGTGTGGGGCTGCTTTGCAGTTATCATGAGTGTATAATTCCTGGAACCAGACAGAGCCAAAGGGCACTGTTAGCCCTTTAAAAACAGCCGAGAGAGATCGTTTTCCTTTGTTGCTCTATCATTACTGTGAGCTTGTGACATTTTCTCCTCACCCAATTAAAAAAACGGATACTCGCAGCTGCCTGGACACTCCACCTGCCACAGGAAAATGATTTTGAGACTCTTCATGACTCCATCGCTTACTGTGCTGTAGAGCCAGCTCTTGCTTTTCCGTGCTAGTGAATGTTAACTGATAATCCCCCAGGGTCCATTTTAGCCACTAGTTTCAGCCTTTTCCTTCATCAAATCTCCTATGAGCACTGCTCACCAGACTGGGCACGATGAATGAAGTTGAGTTTAATCTCTTTTGTCTCCCCGCCCTCACTCCTAACTGCCAGCTTCAAAGGATATTGTCCTGTGTTTTCATTGATTCCCTTGTCCCCTCACGTTTAAAAATATAGTGAAGCTTCCTCCTCTCTGCTGTGGTCTTTTAGGACTTGGTAATCAACTAATTTCCATTTTCTCCTTCTGGCTGCTATAGCGTCTCCTTTATCCATGTCTCCTTGATCAACACCTTGTAATGGTTGAAAATCCCCGGGGTGCCTTAATCTCCTTGCTTTTCTGCAGGAGTTTGGACAATGGGATCGGTTGCCATAGATTGGGGAACTATCTATGACAATCGAAGGTGCTTGCCTGTGTCTCCCACTCTGTGTACCTCCCTGATTTAGGCAGGGCTCACCTTCATCTCATCCGGGACCTCCATGCTGCCTCCTGGTTGACCTGGCCATAGAGTGTGGTACCCCATTCTGATCTTTCCTGGCTCTATTCTCTTCTCAACTTAGCTTTTCCTGTCATTGAATCTCATTTCTCAGGGCCTTCCTCTTTTGAGGGCCAAGATTGCCCCACCATGTTGGCAGGTAGCCTCTGTATGCCAGTACCAAGAGGGTGGCCTTGGTCCCTACATCTTCGATGTGTAATGCCCAGACCTTCTTCTGTCTACCTGATCCCTGCAGACCTCTTTTTCCCATCTTGCTTCTCCCAGAACTTAATTTGCTGACTTAGCTTCAGCCAACATCAGGCCTATATACTGATTTCACTTTGGCTTTCCTGAGTTCCTATTACTTCCGTATCAACCAGCTTCATTTGGCTACTGGCTAGGGGTAGCCACCCTAGTGCTAGCAACCACTGTCTCCCATCACTGCTGTACTTTTATGGTCCATCCTGACTTGGGAAGTTTTTTATTTATTTATTTATTTTTTTTGCGGTACGCGGGCCTCTCACTGCTGTGGCCTCTCGCGTTGCGGAGCACAGGCTCCAGACGCGCAGGCTCAGCGGCCATGGCTCACGGGCCCAGCCGCTCTGCGGCATGTGGGATCTTCCCGGACCGGGGCACAAACCCGTGTCCCCTGCATCGGCAGGCGGACTCTCAACCACTGCGCCACCAGGGAACCCCTAAGCATGTTTTTTTTTTTTTTTTTTTTGCGGTACGCGGGCCTCTCACTGTTGTGGCCTCTCCCGTTGCGGAGCACAGGCTCCAGACGCGCAGGCTCAGCAGCCATGGCTCGCGGGCCCAGCTGCTCCGCGGCATGTGGGATCTTCCCGGATCGGGGCACGAACCCGCGTCCCCTGCATCGGCAGGCGGACTCTCAACCACTGCGCCACCAGGGAAGCCCAACCCTTTACGTTGTTGACAACAGAACCCAAGGTCGCTTCTTGTCGAAACGTTTTCAGCGCTTTCCACCTTTCAGTCCTTCTGCTCCCCCGCTAGCACCTACTGGCCCGGTCAGTCCTCTCCACTCAGTCGTCTGTGCTGGCATCTTCTGTGGCTCCCTCCCGATCACCCTCCGCTCTCCTTGTCTGTTCTGCGCCCGGAGGCTGACCTGTACAGGTGGCTTCTGTTGGTTCCCTCACTCTCTCAGTTTCCAACGGCTTCCAACCAGCAGGAGGAGCAGAGGCTGGTAGAGGAGTGCGGACCCGAGATTGTGCTGCTTCACCCAGTTTCCTCCCTGCAGGCTCACTGCAGGCTGACCCTGCCCCTCTCCTGAAGGCAGCAGCTCCCATCTTGTGGCTTTCTCCATACGGGTCTAACTTTTGAGAACCGCTCCTTCCCTCTGCCCCGTCAGGCCTGGCGTGGGAATAGTGTAGCATCCCACTGTTACCGTCTCCTGGGCACCGCGTAGGCCTCATGGTCCCGACACCTTTGCCGCATCTTGGTAAACAGCCCCTTCAAATTACCCAGCAGGGTTGGCAACTTTTCCCACGGGAGCCCTGATTACCTCCCCTTCTACCTTCAATTTCTAAAGATGGTTAGTTTCATGTATCGAGAAAAAAAAATAGGAAGGATGTAATCCATACTAAAGTGTGAATGATTGATAGCATAATCCCTCAGGCATGTTTTGTTTCAAAAAGAGTCGTGTGGACAATTTAAGAGAATTTCAAACAGTGTGGTCGAGATATTTTTTTTCCCCAGGGTCTTCTAAATAAAATACACATCTCTTGAGGATAAAACTGGTACCAGATAAAGGTACTTCTTAATCGTTTCAACAAAAGTAGCCTGGCTGGAGGGAGTGGTCCCATACCCCAGGGAGTCTGGGATGCCAATAGCCCTAAGTAACCTTAAGCAAGTACCACGTTTCTTAAAAGGTCCTGTTTTATTCAAAAAAAAACTTTGAATTTTTCTTTCTACCCCATAAGACATCTCTGTTTGTCATATTTTCAAAACTTAATAAAGATGAATTTCTAGGAAGATGCTCCATGTTTATCACATGGCTTTACTACCGGCAGGTGGCCCAGTGCTTCTGGGGACACACAGCCCCAGTTTGAGAAGCCCGAAGTGCGGAGAAGCCAGACACATGGATAATGTTACCACTTGTTTATTAAAGGGTTGTCCCTTTTCCCCGATCTCTATGTTTTCTCATATACTTTCAGATCTTAGGGATGTTCTCAGATTTGTGATTAGCATTTCTATTTTAGACATAGGTATAGTCTCTTTCATTTTTTTCCAATTGGACATATCTATTTGACTTTTTTCTTCTTCTAAATTGCTCACTTATGGATTATATTACTGTGATATAAATTGCTTTTATTTTTATTTTTTTTATTTTTATTTTTTTTTTTTTGCTGTACGCGGGCCTCTCACTGTTGTGGCCTCTCCCGTTGCGGAGCACAGGCTCCGGACGCGCAGGCTCCGCGGCCATGGCTCGCGGGCCCAGCCGCTCCGCGGCATGTGGGATCTTCCGGGACCGGGGCACGAACCCGTGTCCCCTGCATCGGCAGGCGGACTCTTAACCACTGCGCCACCAGGGAAGCCCGCTTTTATTTTTTAACACATGCCAATCACAGTAGTTTTTCCTATCAGTCATGGTAACATTTCTCATGCATTAAAATGCACTCCCTGAGAGCATATTCTCTAACAGGCACCGTAGGGTTTTTTCTTGTCATGTCCTCCCAGTTGATTCTGAGACGTGAATCATGAGAGTTTTTACTACTTTTTCTTACTGTGAGAAATGTTTAAAATCCTGAAACATTCTTTTAAGAATAAACTTTAAAATAAGTTGTTTAGTTATTTTTTAAAATATTTGATTTTCTTTTCATCAATATTTGTATTAGTTTGCTAGGGTTGCCAAAACAGAATAGCACGGATTGGCTTAAAGAACAGAAATTTATCTTCTCACGATTCTGGAGGCTGGAAGTCGGACATCAAGGTGTCAGGAGGGTGGGTTTCTCCTGAGGCCCCTCCTCTTGGCTGGTAGGTGAGCCATCCACGTTCTCCCTGTGTCTTCACATGGTCTTCCTGATGTACCTATCTGTATCCAAATTTCCTGTTCTTATAAGGGCACCAGTAATACTGGATAAGAGCTCACCCTAATGACCTCAGTTTAACTTCATTACCTCTTTAGAGATCCTGTTACCAAACCCAGTCACGGGATGAGGTACGGAAGTTATGGCTTCAACATATGAATTTCGGAGACGACACAATTTAGCCCATGACAGCATTGATTTTTAAAAAATAGTCAATTAATTAATTATTTTAAATGGAAGTAGAGTTGATTTACAATAGCATGTTATTTACTGCTGTACAGCAAAGTGATCCAGTTACACATATACATGCATTCCTTCTTTTTTTATTATTTATTTATTTATTTATTTATTCCTTCTTTTTAAAAAATATTCTTTTCCGTTACGGTTTATCACAGGATATTGCACATAGCTCCCTGTGCTATACATTAGGACCTTGTTGTTTATCCATTCTATATATGAAAGCTCACATCTGCTCACCCCAGCCTCCCACTCCATCCCTCCCCCAACACCCTCCCCCTTGGCAACCACTAGTCTGTTGTCTATTCATGACAGCATTGAAATAACAGTTTAAGAGCCACAGGGTACACTGTGACTTGTACAACCGTTTTGATTCTAAAAGCATGTCGACGTTCCTGAGAGTGGAGGAGAAACAATCTGATTTTCCTTGAAAAACTCTAATGGACGAACTACCAGAGGGCAGAAAAACCAGTGGTCTCCTTGTGTGGAGTAAGAGAAAGGGACATTTTAAACTCCAGAGCAGAAACTGAAATGTGCAAACTGTCACAAGAGTTCTTTTCTGTTTGAAAAATCATGCTTTTCCTCTGGTGTGAAATTTCACAAACAAAACCAGCTAAAGGAAGGAAAAAAGATCCTGATGTTTCGATGTTACATTTCCATTGTTTACATGCCTATGTGCCTGGTCATTCCTCAGTTGGGGCAAACTAAATTGAGACTCTAACAGCTCCAATTTTCACAGAGGGAATGACATAAGACAATTCACTTGTCATTTAAATCCCATTCCTTGATGACAGGTTATGCAGCACCCAAATGGAACACTACATCCTTTAAAATCACTTCCCTGATGGTCCAAGTGGTACATGCTGCTTGTATTGGGTCACTTGGTATTCAACAGTTACAACAAAGGAAGTAGAACAATTGTCAGGGTATCAGTGACATCCAAAGAGAATGGAGCATAGAAGTCAGGCCAGAGATATAGGAACCTGCACACACGTGCCCAAACCAGTAGCAATAATAGTTAAAAATAATATAGCACTTCAACCTGGATTTTGGGAGTTTTTCTGCAGTCAGATAGTTATCAAAAACATCATCAACAAAAGAGGAAAGAGAGAAGAGAAGGGGATTTGAGCGAACTGTGTAAAGAGCTCTTTTCCAGTGTCTTTATATTAAGGAAAGAATGTTTGAAAAGACAGGCAGCTCTGAGCTCCTGAGCATTCCACACAGTACCCTACATTTCTGTTTTTTTATATATAAATTTAAAATTATTTATTTATTTATTATTTATTTTTAGCTGTGTTGGGTCTTCCTTGCTGCGCGCGGGCTTTCTCTAGTTGCGGCGAGCGGGGGCTACTCTTTGTTGCAGTGTTCGGGCTTCTCATTGTGGTGGCTTCTCTTGTTGCGGAGCATGGGCTCTAGGTGCACGGGCTTCAGTAGTTGTGGCGCGTGGGCTCAGTAGCTGTGGCTCGCGGGCTCTAGAGCGCAGGCTCAGTAGTTGTGGCGCACGGGCTTAGTTGCTCCATGACATGTGGGATCCTCCCGGACCAGGGCTCGAACCTGTGTCCCCTGCATTGGCAGGAGATTCTTAACCACTGCGCCACCAGGGAAGTCCATTTCTGGGTTTTTTTATGAAAAGAATTCTACTATGCGGTGTTTGTGATTTGGGATCTCAGGACGCCAGGGTTGATTTCGTCCCTCTCTACAAGACTGGCTCTGAGGGAATGAGGCGAGGCTGACCAGTTATCCTCAGCCTTATGATGGAATGTGGTGGCAGGTGGGCAGCAGTTTTCTGAGGGGTGGGCTTCATGGGCAGCTTGTTCTGTGATGCTCAGTTTCCCCAGTAAAGGAAAGGAATGCGGGGAAGCCTGGGGAGGAGTCACCACTGGGAAAAAAACCACCACTAGTGACGGAAATGGTAGGCAGCCCTGTAGAAACCTGCACCCCAGTCATGGGGATCCCAGCCCAAATGGGAGAAAATACAGCAAGGTGGCTAGGAGTGTAGATTTTGGAATGTGGCTGATCTGGGTTTGGATCACTTTCCACACTTTCTAAGCTGAATGATTTAGGACAAGTTGATGATCAACTCAGATTCTCAGCTGCCTCCTCCGTAAAAGGGATTGGTAATATATAGCCAAGAGGGAAGATGAAATAATGTCTGTAAGATACGTAGTCAGTCCTAATATGGTAAATGAGAGGATAATTATTGTTTAACTTTCGTAAACCTTTGCATGGTGGTGGGGTCCTGATGAGGAAGCAGTTCGTGTGGTTGAAAAATGGAAAACAAAACAAGACAAACAGCAGCATCCTAAAGGATGTATGATGCTTTATCGATCTAAACATAATTTCCCAGATAGGAGCTAATCCTAGATAAGTGTGTGGTCTGCGTGAAATAGAAGATTCCAGATCCCCTGCCCTCCAACAATCAGGGAGGAGAAAATATGAATAAGATGAATACAAAAGGCAGCAATGCATAATTATAACAACGGCTAACATTTACTAGCCCCAACCTTGGTCCAGGCCCTGCTGTAAGCATTTTGCAAAATTCTCTCATTTTCTGCTTACAACGACCCTGAGATAGATACTGGGATTAATCCTGACTTGGAAACGGAGGCAGAGAGGTTTAATAAGTTGTCCGAGTCTAGACCGCCATAAACAGCAGAGCCAGAGTTAAAATTTAGGTAGTTTGGCAATAGAGTTCTCTTGTCTCTCGCTAATCCTTAAGATTAAATTACACACTAAGATGTGTCATAGTCTAACAGGCAGCATTTTTCCCTTCCTGGTGATATGTAAAATAATGGTGTGTCTTAGAATTGGGGCAGCTTCTTGCGATGAAATACGTATGAGTGACACCATGCACTCACCACAAAGAGGAAATAGTGTTAGTGTGTCGTGGAGCCCTTGGCCTGACCCCCTCTGCTCTATCCATCCCACAGAGGGCACAGACCTTGGAAAGAGGGGCGGGAAAGTGAGAAGGATTCTGCTGTCCCCCGGTTAGTCTGCCTTTCCAGCAGCAGGACTGTATCACGGATTATTTATAACTGTCTGAGCATCAGGTCTTTGAGATAAATGTAACGAAATGAAGCCTGCTGCCTTCCCACTTGCTTTGTAGGCAGCGTCAACAGTGTGTCACTGCAGTGATCATGTTGTTTCATATTATCTCGTGTTAATTATTCTTCTCCACCCTGGAATAAGATCACCTCCTTCAGGTCACCTCTGAAAATGTGAATCTTTCCAGTCAACTAGGGAAGAAGCATGTTCCTGGCTAGGAAACAGAAATCCAGAAGGTAGGAAGGTGAGAGAAATTCCAGCTTTCTCTTGGCTTTACTCTCTGGATCCAGACTTTGAGATGTCTCCAGAGAGTTCAAGGTCATCCCTGAGGGTGATCCCAAAAGGGACTTCTGCTACAGAGGGACCCCAAACTGTGGAGGAGTACCTCTAATTTACAAGCTGACTATCTCAGGTATTGCTTTTTGCCCAGAGAAATCACTCTGGGCTATTAGGCAGAAAAGATTCTCTATAGGAAGTTATGAGCTTACAAACTCTCTGGAAGGGCTGGTCTTTAGGTTGGGTGACCAGGAATGACTCCTAGAACTGAAGATCTGTCCTGCCAGGGAAGCTGGTCCATCTGCCACCATCTGGAGGGTGGGAATCAAAGGTCTTCACTGGTCTACTGATTTCAGGACTCCCTGTGTGGCTGGATCCAGAGATCCAATGCTGTAACTGCCTCTCAACCTCCTGAAGCTGGAGTTTGGACCAATGAAGGCTGAAGCAGAAGTATACCACGTCTCCATGACCTGCTTGCTGGCATAAGAGTCATAACGGGTGTGACCTGTGCTTTTTTCCCACCTTCCAAAACTCACAAGCGTGTATCAATTCTTATCCAGAACCTGATCTGCCAAGGAGTCTGCAAAGTGTAGGTTTTTTTGTTTGTTTGTTTTGTTTTCCAGACTCTGACATTCAAGAAAAAACAGAAATGTCGGGGCTGCATGGCGAGTGCCCATCAACCATATCTAACACAGTTCGTTTCATGTTATCCCATGTATTTGTTTTCTTTTATTGGCCTTTAGGCTTAAGGAAAGATCTGTTTAAGAATTCAGGCCTTGGGGGCTTCCCTGGTGGCGCAGTGGTTGAGAATCTGCCTGCTAATGCAGGGGACACGGGTTCCAGCCCTGGTCTGGGAGGATCCCACATGCCGCGGAGCAACTAGGCCCGTGAGCCACGACTACTGAGCCTGCGCGTCTGGAGCCTGTGCTCCGCAACAAGTGGCCGCGATAGTGAGAGGCCCGCGCACCGCGATGAAGAGTGGCCCCCGCTTGCCACAACTAGAGAAAGCCCTCACACAGAAATGAAGATGCAGCACAGCAAAAATAAATTAATTAATTAATAAAAACTCCTACCCCCAACATCTTCTTTAAAAAAAAAAAAAAAAAAAAAAAGAATTCAGGCCTTGGCCAATCTGCTGCCCTGTAGAGTGAGAGGGAAGCTAGTATTTGGGTCAGAATGTTAAAATGGGGTGGTGCCTCAAGAACTGTGTGAGGTCTAGGATTTCACCCTTTCTCTAAACTAACAAGTTAGCCTGGTACTGTTTCATGGATCCTGGGGAGGCAAGGCTGCAGAATCAGAGACAACGTACGTTGTTCCTCACGCAAAAGCAGCAGGCCAAGTGTCAGGCTGATGTGTGTTCCAGCCCCCGTGCCCCCAAGTCCTAGGGGTGACGCAGAGTCCATTGTGGATGCCTGCACATGCATTACAGTGGAGGAGTGTTGAGCCTGGGGGGCTTCCCTGAAGGAAGCAGAACCAAGCCTGTTCTCTGGCCTGGCAGAAAGGTTACCTCACCCCTCAAGGTTGCCAGCTGCAATCACAACCCTGAGAAATGGCCTGGGTGAAGAGTGGTGAGGGCCTTGCATTTTCGACATACCCACAAAGAATGGGAGAAGATGCTGAGGGCCATGGCCGATGGCCTCTCCTCTCTCGTGCCTTCCCCAGGCCCAGATGGCAGCAGAGGTAATTATGAAAATCTTTCAAGGGAATGCGAATCTCTGGGGACCAATGTCTCTTCTTCACAGGGAATTTTCTCCTCATTACTAGCCTTGGAGTATCTGGCATTTTGTTTTGTTTTGTTTTTTATTTTCTTGGCCGCACGACACGGCATGCGGAACTTCCTCGACCAGGGATCGAACCATGGCCCCTGCAGTGGAAGCGCGGAGTCTTAACCACTGGACCGCCAGTGGCATATTTTTATTAAGGGAGGTAGCGGTTTCTAGGAGGTCCTGGTTGATAGAGTCTTGTCATCTTGTCCTGACTGCTTCCCAGAGGCACTGCCTGATTTCTCGGCTCCTTTAGAGGGTGACCAAGTCTCCAAGTGTTCATCAGACTGTGGTTTCTTGGGCTGGGGACTTGCAGTGCTAAAACTGACATGGTGGTCACCATACTCAATTCACTGTACCCCAGGGCCAGATCTGTCCCTCTTCTGCTTTACTCAGATTGAAATTTACTTCTCAGTAAGGGAATAAATGCCAAGTTCTGTTAAGCGGGTACCTTTTAACCTTATAATCAGTAATGCAATGTTGGATATTTGAAAGTTGCTAAGAAAGTAGATCTTAAACATCCTCACCCCAAGAAAAAAAAATTGTAACCAAATATAGATTTACTGTGGTGATCATTTTGCAATACATACATACTATATCAAATCAGTATATTGCACATCTAAAACTAATACACGGGCTTCCCTGGTGGTGCAGTGGTTAAGAATCTGCCTGCCAATGCAGGGGAAACGGGTTTGAGCCCTGATCCGGGAAGATCCCACATGCTGCGGAGCAACTAATCCCGTGCACCACAACTACTGAGCCCACGCGCCACAACTACTGAAGCCCGCGCTCCTAGAGCCCGTGCTCCACAACAGGAGAATCCACTGCAATGAGAAGCCCGTGCACCACAACGAAGGGTAGCCCCCGCTCACCGCAACTAGAGAAAGCCCGCGCGCAGCAACAGAGACCCAACGCAGCCAAAAAAAAAAAAAAAGAGAGATGTCGGGAATTCCCTGGTGGTCCAGTGGTTAGGACTCTGTGCTTTCACTGTCAAGGGCATGGGTTCAATCCCTGGTGGGGGAACTAAGATCTTGCAAGCCCCATAGCGTCGCCAAAAAAAAAAAAATTAAATTAAAAGAATAGAGATGCAATTTAATTATGTCACAGAGGTTAGTAATCTGTATACTTCTTCAGGGTCTGTGAAAACAAAGCTGTATTTCAATTATATATTTTGAAATACATTGACTTGAATTTATATGTATGTATGAAATGTTACCTTTAAAATACAACTTATCCTCTCTTCAAGAACCAACACCTAATTCAATTAGAGTACTGGCAACTATGTATTATATTTTAAGCCCAGAAAAGATTCTAGAGCAAAACGCAGTTCTTCTTCTTTTGTCTGGGAGATCTCTGAATTGAAACTTCTTAAGGAAAAAGGGATGGGAGTGGAGGAAGGGGGTCCCTTCTGCTTTCCCTGCCCCATTCTCCAGAGCAGCTAGATTTGAAGCCCATAGAATGGCCTAGGTAATTCCAAAAGCTACCATCTTATTATATGAAGATTGGGAAAGAAGCAATTTATGTGTAAATTAGACTGATTAGTGACTTAGAAGAAGCATCAGCATGCCTGGAAATTTGAAGAGTTTATAGTCACGCGCTTTCTCTCCCAACACACCTAACAAGGCAGGTATTCTGGTCTTGGCAACTGTACTCTTTCATATCGTGTGAAATAAGCCATGGGGGTAGCAGAATCCCATGAAGTAAGTCTATTTTTTTTTCTCTGAATCTGAAGATTAGGGCTGATGGAGGTACACCTGGCCTTTTCCAAAGTCACATTTAACTATGAAAGGGAAAGCTCAAGAATGTTGCTAAATGTTTTCTTCTTGTTTCCTGTATGAGTAGCTAATTGGACCTTTTGTATCCTGTCTAGAAATCGTGATCTTTCCATTAGTAATAATAAAAAAACCTATAGGTTCTTAGAATTGTGTTCTGGTGTAACTGTGGTAATTGACCATGAATAAACAGCATGCGGCAGGGACATGATTATTTGACTTTCAGCAAGGAAGCCCTCTGCTGGCACCTGATACGACAGATTGAATTTGCTGTAGAACACTGATGTCTGTGGCTGAGCCTGAAATGAGAGAATGGGCCACAGAGCTTGGAAGGATGTAATAGGAGGAAGACTGATTCTGTTTGGATCCAGAATAAGCTCAGAGGAGTCATCAAGTACAGGAAGTGTCGCATAGTAGCTAAGATCTGGGCCAGGGTGGCAGCTGGAGACATATTTCCTGTTTATGGAAAAGCGACAGTGGGCTTGATGGCATCTCCAGAAGAGGGGACGGGGCAGGGGATGAGGAATGACTGTCTTTGCCCTGTCTGATCGGTCAGTTTGGCAGTTGCCAGATCAGTGCTATCTCGACGTGGACTTGGAGCACACACCAACTGTTCTTTGGTGTCAGCTGACTTATTTTGTCCTCTAAGGATCGGCTGTACATATGGTGGATGTTGGGCTAAAGTGAGATAATTAACAGATACAAGATGCGTCGAAAAGTCAAGCTGCTCTATGATTAAAAGGGAGAGAGTATAGAGTCGGAGGTAAGAGCATGGACTTCTTTTTTTTTTAGCAAAAGAAGGATTGATGACAGTACATTTTCAAAGTATGTACATCTCCTGTCCAGGGCTCACTGGGAGGGCACAGACGTTTATTGGCTGTACTGTGCATTAAGGCACAGGCTGAATGTCTCACCTACGTCATTTCATTCTACCCTCTCGGTACTTTCAAGTAGGTAATTGTGTCCTCATTTTACAGATGAGGAAGTCAAGATACATAAGCACTGAATACATTGTTCGTGGCCATAATTGAGCTGGGATGAACATTCAGGTTGATTCTATACTCTTTTCACTACCCCATGATGCTTTCCAGTATTAAATGGGCTCTCCTAAGAGAATACATAATCTATTATCTTTGGGCCTTTAAAATTGTCACGTAAAACACTATAAGAAACAGTTAGTGGAAGCTTATTTCTTTATCTAAAAATTAAAAAAAAAATCTATCTTGGAGTAAAATGATTTTTAAAGCAGACTGAAAGCTTACTTTAGCCTTCCCTAGGGAATGAGGTACTATGGAGCATGGACTTCTTATCATCCCGAGACTAGCTGTGTGCCTTTACCAAGTTACTTCATCTCTCTCCACTTCCCTCATCACGCTGTAGAGTTGACCCAGCGCTCTCACGGAAGGCCAGGGGCCACTGAAGTGACTTTGGCACGGCAGCAATGGTCAGTGCAGTCACCGGTAATTGCAGAACAGCCCCTCCCCTAGCTAGATCACCATCATCCTCTGTCAGAGTTCTTCAGTGTCCTCCCACATGCTACAGCTCATGGGCTCTTTTCGGTTACCATCCTGTTTGGCTTCTCTTCAGCCTTTCCTGCATCTGAACATGCCCTTCTTAAAGTTTTCTGCTCCCCTGGCTTCTAAGACAGTCCCTCTCTTCTGACTCTTCACAGATCTCTCTGACCCTTGCTTCTAATCTCCCTTCTTAGATTTTCCCCTCTCCAGCTCTCAGATCATGGTGTCCCCAGGGCCCTGCCCTTAGCCTACCTCTCCTCAGATCTCCTGCACCATCTTCCTTCTTCACCTCATGCTGTCTCAGGCTAATGCCTCCTAATCCACATCCCTAATCTGGGATGCCTGTGTGTTATACGTCCACTGGCGTATGGGACATGTACACTCAGATGTCCCAAAGGCATTTCGAAGTCAATGCACCTAAAGGAGAAGCATCTTTCCCCTAAGATCATGTTTATCCTCCTGTGTTTTTCTGGGACCTCATCCACCCAGTCACCCAAGTGTGAAGCTTGAGAGACATCCTATATTGGCCCATTTTCTCAGTCTCCAGATGACATCAGTTTTCAAGTCTGGCCACTTCTACCTTGTCAGTGTTTTCAAGCAGTTCCTTCCTCTCCATGCTCCCACCCACTGAGATGGCTTCCTATGCCCTCCGAGTGGCTTAGATTCACCCACCACTGCCAGAACCAGCTTTCTGGTGATCAAGTCAGAATGTCACTGGCCCTTCAGAGCTCACAGCACACGACCTATGAAGCCCTTGCTGGTCTTTCCCCCTCGGCCACTCTTGCCGTGAGCCCCCTGCCCCATCCCTGCAATCACCCTGCGACTCACCTACCTATTTCCCTTCAGCACCGTGCCCCGGTGGCTTTGCACATGCCTTTCCTTCTGCCTGGAAATGAAGATCTAATCGGTTAATAATGGATATTAGGGGGCTTCCCTGATGGCGCAGTGGTTGAGAGTCTGCCTGCCGATGCAGGGGACGTGGGTTCGTGCCCTGGTCCGGGAGGATCCCACATGACGCGGAGCGACTGGGCCCGTGAGCCATGGCCACTGAGCCTGCGCGTCCGGAGCCTGTGCTCCGCAACGGGAGAGGCCGCAACAGTGAGAGGCCCGCGTACCGGGAAAAAAAAAAAAAAAAAGTATATTAGGTTCTCCAGTGTCACCCTGTATAGAATTTACCACGTTGTTTTAGGCTACTTACAGGGGTATGTCTTCCACAAGACAGAGGTTTCCTCAGTCCAGGGATCTGTCCTGTTCATCTTTGGCTCCCAGAACCTACTATGGTTTCTGAGACATGGTGGGTGTCTACGGCACAGAATAAACGAACAGAAACAATTTCCTTATTCCGAGTGGGCTCTCTACCTCAGCAGCCGACTTTTCTGGAGACCTGCTCCCTCTGGCTCCTCGCGTTCCCCCGCCTCTCAGGTGATGGGCAGCCGGGTGGCTCGCTGCCTTCGGGCTGGGCTGGGCTGGGCTGGGCTGGGCTGGGCTGGGCGGTTGCCCGCGCGCCTGCGCCCTCTGCTGCTCCTCTCAGGGCGCGTCTGTGCGCGAGGGTCCGGAGACGCCAGGGAGACAGGCGAGGGGTGGGGGTAAGAGTTCAGCCTGACTCACAGACTTCACTGATTCTCGGCGGTTGGACCGAGGCTGCCTCCCGAGGGGACTCCCAACTACTCGCGCACCTCCAAGGTCCCCACGTCCCGCCGTTCCACTCTCAGCCAAACAGACGGACCGGCTGACTCACGAGTGAGTAGCGGCGGCTCGTGCGCCCCGGCAGCGCGGCGAGCTGTCCCTGGCGGGCCTGTGCTCCTGCGGGTGGTGTGTGTCTGTGTGTGCGCGCGCGCGCGCAGGAGGTGTTCCCCAGGGCGCCACGCCGGCCCCGAGAGCCGCCGGCCGGGGTCCGTGTGCCCTTCCGAGGCTGCGCTGTGGCGCGGGTGCCCGCTACGCAGGGGCTCGGGCGCCCCCGGCGCGGGGAGCGAGTTTGCCGGGATTCCCCGGCTCGGTGCGCGGCAGCCGGTGGGGTTCCCCGGGAAGGCGCCTGGGCAAGGAGGCGGCGGGGAAGCCCCGGCTGTGAGTGGCTGGCGGGCCGGGAATCTGGGAGCGGGGCTGGCGCAGCAGAGCCGAGGGAGAAGCCGGAGCGGCCACCCCTGGATCCCAAGCTCTCCGCCTTTCTCCCTTACCCTTCCTCCTTTCTTTTCTCAGCAGCATCACAAAAGCGCGCGGCAGAGTGAAACCCAATGCAGCTAAGTCCGGCTCTTTTCTCCCACCTGGTGCACATCCCCCCCCCGGGCCGGAGGAATGGAGTGGGAGTCCCCGAGATTAGGGGCGCAGGTTTACCCCGGGGACACACCTGTTTTCGGGTCGCGTTGAATTCAAGCAGGGTGCCGGATCGCGCGAGGGGGTTCCGACACAGACACGCCGGTGTGTGTGTGTGTCTGCGCGCGTGCGCGCACCCGGAGCCCACGCTCGTGGACTGCGCGGGATGTAAATAGCACACCTCCCTGCCCGCCTGCGAGTGCCAAGCCGGATCCGTGGGCTCCCAGCACGCTGTGACAACGCGCCGGCATCTCTTTGTTTGGTTGTGGCCTCCCCACCTCTCCGCAAAGCAAATTGATTTTCTGTTTCGCTTGACACAGCGCGCTGGGACTTTGCGTGGGCCGAAGCCTCGAACGCCCCTGGTATTTGTAATTGAATAGTTCTCCCCGGCGGCTGGGGGCAGGGGTGTTATTTTTAGTGTTGGAAATAAAGAGGCAAGCACTCTGACCTTTTTGCTGCTGCCTTGGGCTTTGAATACGTATCTCTGATGGAGAAGACGGATTCACATCCAGTCGCGCACACGTGCCTGCGCACAATTGTGTACACACATTTCTACACACCTAGCTTTCCCCCTTTCTTTTCTTTTTAAAAATCGGGAGTGGGAGTGCACAGTGTTTGTAAACCAAAACCAAAACCAAAACCAAAACCAAAACCAAAAAACTTTCCTTTGTTCTTTTGGGCCTTTTCTATTTTGAGTAATGGAGTGGGAGTGCCAAAAGGTTGCAATTAGTTCACTAGAATAAAAGACACTGTCTCTGAGTCAGAGCTGCCTGGTTGATAATTATTAACATATAAAAGCAGATGCGCTGTTTAAGGCAAAAGGGGCGGGGCGGGGGCAGGTCCACGGTAGACAATGAGGGAGGGTCTCTGCCGACCGCCTGCTGCTTATTGTTCCGGCACTAGAGGCTGCAGCCTGCAGCCGCCTCCTCCAGCAGGGCTTCGCTCCTCTTTCGTCCCTCGGTCTCACTTGGGACCTTCCGAGTGCCCCAGCGCTGTCCCCCGGGGCGCCGGGACGCCAGTCCCAGCCGCAGCCGCCCTTCGCTGACCGCCCTCTCTCTGCTTTGCAGGTTGGCAGCTTTGCGCCCGAGGGTGTCGCGAGCCGAGGCGGCGAGGACCGGGCGCCTCTGGCCCAGCCAGCCGGGCGGGATGCGGCGCGGGCTGCAGCGCTAACCGCCCCCACGCTGGGCACTGGGCGTACGCGCTCCGGGCTGCAGGCGGAGCGGCGGCGGCGGCGGCGGAGGGGATGCGCCCGGGACGCGCAAGGCTCCTGTCGCGAGCTGCCAACCCGAGGTGGACCCTAAGGGCTCATCGCAGGACCGCGCGGACCCCTGCCCTCCGGGGCACGCGGCTGCGGAGCCTCGGGGCCGCGTCTGCGGTCAGGATGCCCTGGGCACCTCCCTGCTGGTGAGGATGCCCTACTGCGCGGCTCCGCATCCCCAGCCCCGGTCCCTGGTGGGCACGACTGCCTGGGCCCGGCTTCGGCCCCTCCTGCCGGTGGATGAAAAGGGCCGGAGTCCTTGAGTGCGATCGGCGATCGAATCTGAATTCTAAGAGCCATGGAAGGAGGCACTGGGCTGCAGCCCCAGGCGGGAGAGCAGCTGGAGGCCAGCGCCAGAGTAGGAGCGGTCCAAGAGAAGTGCGAACCCGAGACCTTTAGGTCCAAGAGTTTACCCGCCCTGAACAGCGCCTCCTGCAGGCCAGACCTGAATCCCGCCGGAGAAGACTCCAAGCCCGCCTCTGGCCATCAGGAGTTGAAGCCAGGCCCTGGCCCGCGGGCCCCCAGCCCCTCCGCCCCGTCTACTTCGGCAGAGATGGCAGGGCTGGTGGAAAGTCACCACAGGGTGGAAATCGGCAAACCCATATCGGTGTCCTCCACTTTGGCCATGCTCCAGGGCAGAAGGTGCCTCTATGTGGTCCTCACCGATTCCCGTTGTTTCCTGGTTTGCATGTGTTTTCTGACCTTCATCCAGGCGTTAATGGTCTCCGGATACCTGAGCAGTGTCATCACCACCATCGAAAGGCGCTACAGTCTGAAGAGTTCCGAGTCAGGGCTGCTGGTCAGCTGCTTTGACATCGGGAGCCTGGTGGTGGTAGTGTTCGTCAGCTACTTTGGTGGCCGGGGGCGGCGGCCCCTGTGGCTGGCCGTGGGGGGACTCCTCATCGCCCTGGGCGCCGCCCTCTTCGCTTTACCTCACTTCATCTCGCCCCCCTACCAGATCCAAGAGCTGAACGCCTCGGCGGCCAACTACGGCCTGTGTCAGAATGGCAACTCCTCGGCCACGAGGGAGCCTCCCACCTGCCTCAAGGACCCGGGGGGAAACAGTCACTGGGTCTACGTGGCTTTATTCGTTTGCGCGCAGATTCTCATTGGAATGGGCTCCACACCTATTTATACCCTGGGACCAACCTACTTAGACGACAATGTCAAGAAAGAAAATGCATCCTTGTACCTAGGTAAGACTTTCCTCCCAGATAAGCTTGGACTCAAATCAAAAGGAAGCACTTTTACATTTTACTGGATGTTGTATATTGTATATAATATATGGCGTTATATCATATATATGCATTAAGCTTCAGTTTATTTTTTGTTTTTGTTTTTTCTTTTTTTTGCCTTAGTGCGGTGTGTTTTCTGTTTGGGAAAGAATCAAATAGTTGAGCGTTCTTTGGACTAATTTTCAGACTCACACTTGTCTTTTCCCAAGTAATATAAACTTTTAACTGTGGGGTGGTGCTTCTCTCTGTTGCTGTCTATCTTTGGAAAAGCTTGAATTTATCAGGCTTATCTTCTCAAAGCTGTCCTTCTAGAAGGGTCAGGAAGGAATAGAAGTAACTGGTGTGTGGAATAAGGTTATTTACTACTTTCCTCCACTGCTGCTTCTCATTCCTGCCCCCAAGAGCAGAGTTAGTGGAGAACCCAGACTACAGGAAACACACTTTATTGACTTCATCTCTGTATTCATTACGTATCATCTGCGTCACTATTTAAAAAAAAACTTGAGTGATACCGAATGACTAGATTGTCTTTATACAGAAGCAACATCACAGGTTGTAAAGTTTATCCAAAACGATTTTTGTTGTTGGTTTGAAGACCCTCAGTTACATGATATTGGGGGAAACATCATTACTATTTTCTGAAAAGCAGTACTCTTGGACAGTGAAAGGGCAGTGAAAGTGATACTCAATGAAGAGGGCTATGCTTTTTGCTCAGTATGACTGCTGTCCCCAGAATCGGTTACAGAGGGTGTCTGAGCCATTTAGAGTCCCCAGTAACTGGCCCAAATGCATCAGGACAAGAGTTTTTTTTTTTTTTGTGGTTCACGGGCCTCTCACTGTTGTGGCCTCTCCCGTTGTGGAGCACAGGCTCCGGACACACAGGCTCAGCGGCCATGGCTCACAGGCCCAGCCGCTCCGCGGCATGTGGGATCTTCCCGGACCGGGGCACGAACCCATGTCCCCTGCATCGGCAGGCGGACTCTCAACCACTGTGCCACCAGGGAAGCCCGTGGACAAGAGTTTTATAATTTGTTTTTATTATTAAATGTAAGAGAAAGAAATTTCTATTCAGGCAGAGAGGAATAGCTTGCTTGTTACTTTGCCTCCATGTTTTCTAACATTTGTTATGACAAATTTTCAAACATCCAGGAAAGTAGAAACAATAGTTCAATGAACATCAGTATATCCACCACCTAGACCCAATAATTGTTCACTTTATCATATTTACTTTATCAGTTTGTGTGTGTATAGAAATATATATATTTTTGGATGGGAGGTTAAGCCCTTTGAAAGTAATTGTAGACACCTTTAGTCTTCAGCACATATCTTCTGAAAATAAGGACATTCTTTTACATAACTCAGGAGCTTAAACATCCTAAGAAAGCTAATAACCATTCCATATGATCATCAAATTCCAGTCCATATTCAAATGTCCTTAATTGTCCACTCAGAGTATTTTTTAGCTATATACATTTTCTTTTTAAAAAAATTTATTACTGATATTTATTTTTTAAAAGTAATTTTAATTAATTAATTAATTTATTGGCTGTGTTGGGTCTTCGTTGCTATATGCGGGCTTTCTCTAGTTGCAGTAAGCAGGGGTTACTCTTCGTTGTGGTGCACGGGCTTCTCATTGCGGTGACTTCTCTTGTTGCCGAGCATGGGCTCTAGGTGCATGGGCTTCAGTAGTTGTGGCTCGTGGGCTCTAGAGCACAGGCTCTGTAGTTGTGGCGCACAGGCTTAGTTGCTCCGCTGCATGTGGGATCTTCCCGGACCAGGGCTCGAACCCATGTCCCCTGCATTGGCAGGCTGATTCTTAACCACTGTGCCACCAGGGAAGTCTGCTGCATACATTTTCAAAGCAGGAGCCAGTTGAGATTCATTTATACATTGCATTTGACTGTTTGCCTTCTTAACATTTGCTAAACTAGAACAGTGCCTCAACTTTTTTCTTTCTCTACCACATAGACTTTTTGAAGTGACAAGGCTAGTTGATTTGTGGAATGTTCCACATTCTAGATTAATCTGATTATTTCCTCGTGGTGTCACTTACCTTGTTCCTCCATTCCCTATATTTCTTGTAAACCGGAAGTTCAGTCTAAAGGTGTAATTCGATTGAGACGAAACGTTTTCGGCCAGACTACTTCATAGGTGACACTCCGTGTTTTCGATTAGGTGCATCTGGCCATTCATTAGTGTTGCTGAGTTTAATCACTTAGTTGCGTGGGTGATTGCCAGGCCTTTCCATTGCAAACATACATTTCCCTCTTTGAAAATAATCAGCAATCTTTAGAGTGACACCTTGACCCTGTAAATATCCCAACTGTTTTCTTTATTCTTACTGATCTTTTCCTCCATTTACTTTGAAAACTCAGGTCTCCCTTCCATCCCGCTTCTAGGTACCATTGACACAAATCTGCTTCATGAAAAACACAGGCAGAGCCCCAGGCAAAGAGAGAACACCCACTAGTAAGAGCCCTGAGATTTAACTTTTCTGGTAGTGGTTGCCTGTCAAGACTGAAAAGAGGAAGTACGTGTTCTGTGCTGAGCACTGTGCCCCTTATGGGAAGACCGAAAATGAGACACAATCCCAGCAGCTGAGGTGCCTTCAACGTAATGAAGAAATATTTCCAGTTTAAGGTAACAAGTGAAGTGCCATGTGAACGGGGAAGATAGTTCTACAAATGGGATTTGCTCCCTCCCCCCTCCTCCACCTACCGCCTCCTCCTCTCCCTCTTTAGATATTGACTAATAATTGGTTTCTTTGGAAAACATTTTGATGAATGCCTTAGGACACATTCTTTGGGAAACTCATGAGAATTCTGCTTTGTATGACATGGCTCTCAGTGAAAGCTCCAGTGGTTCTGAGTACCAGGAATCTTACCTGTGTTCTTTTATTTAATGTTCTTCGTGGCCTTATGAGATGGGAATTGTTTTGCCTGTTTTATGAACGAGGAAACTAAGGCTCAGAGAATTTAAGTGGCTTGCTTATGGGCGTCAAACCCACACCCGTCTGACCCCAGAGACCTTGAACTTCCCTCCACGCTGCATGCTTTTTGGCAACAGGATCTGAAAGTCAACTGAAACCAAAAGATGGGCCACGTTCAGTAGAGTTCTGACTATGGTGCAGAAGGATGCAGAACTGGCCTAAAGTCATCAAAACAGGATCAAAACGAGACCATTCTTTAGACCTTTTAAAGCAGCTTTTACAGGTTGCCTCCATACAAACTCAAATCAGGGAGACTACTATATTCTTAGAACATGAGCAGCGTTAACCTATTATCACATGGGATTTTTCCTAATAAATAACTGGTTATATATCTTTGTTATTTTCTGCAGAACTGTTCTATATTACCTTGTCCACTCCCCACCCTTTTCTTAACTTTCTGGTCAGTCTTTCTAACTGAGGACAAGCACAGAAGAGGAAGAAAGGGGAAAAAAAGCAGGTAGCAGATTAGTAATTGCAGACAGGAACAAATATCTGAATTCAAGTAGAAACCATTGAAATGGAATGTAAATGTATACCTTACTCTTTTGAAAGTTCCGGTGTTAACATTCTGGCAGCTTTCAGTGTAGAAGAGATGTGGTCGTAGATGAGATCCAGCGGTCTTTGCACCCATTCAGTGCCCTAACTCCTTCTGCAAGGAGAGAGATTCAGCGTTGACCCGGAGCATAGAGAAAGCTTTGTAGTTATGAAGAAGTAAGGTTAGCAAGTGCACCATGGTTTGTAATTGTATCTCAAGGAGAGAGAGAAAGTGGGACCTTCTGCAGGGCAAGAAATTCATGAACCAAACAGGGAAGCAAGAGAGAATGGCTAACCAGGTGGGAAAAGGAAGAAACAGGATGCTTTTCTAGAATAGAAAGCCACAACTCCGACTGGGTGATTTTCAGGAGAGGTGAGGATTGGCAGTGGGCCAGCCGTTGGCCAAGCGGTGTGGGGACAGCCACCCCACCTCCCTGGTGTGTCCCCTGTCACTTCACACCCCAGAGAAGGGTCGGAGTCGGGACAGTGCCTTAGAAAGAGCACCGGACGAGGCCGATCTGTATTTTCGTCTGGCTCTACCAGGGTTACATTTGTTTCCTGCACGGTAATTTTTTTTTTTTTTTTGCGGTACGCGGGCCTCTCACCGTTGTGGCCTCTCCCGCTGCGGAGCACAGGCTCCGGACGCGCAGGCTCAGCGGCCATGGCTCACGGGCCCAGCCGCTCCGCGGCATGTGGGATCTTCCCGGACCGGGGCACGAACCCGTGTCCCCTGCATCGGCAGGCGGACTCTCAACCACTGCGCCATCAGGGAAGCCCCCGCACGGTAATATTTTGAGGAGCAAATGGGATTACACGTGGTTAAGCACTGGGCCAACTGGAAGTGGCGGCACTTGGCCGTGTTAGAAGCGAATTCAGACTCATCCTGGAGAGCGGACAGAGGGAAGCGCGGAGGATATTCAACTCCATCTGAGCACCAAACCCTTGAAACATATCTCTTTACAAGTGGGAAAAAGGAAAGAAGCATTGTGTAGGAAATTAAAACTTTATATGGGAAATCACTCCTTAGACATTGTACAGGACACTTTTTTTTTTTTTTAGAAGATGTTGGGGGTAGGAGTTTATTAATTAATTAATTTTTTTTTGCTGTGTTGGGTCTTCGTTTCTGTGCGAGGACTTTCTCTAGTTGTGGCAAGCGGGGGCCACTCTTCATCGCGGTGCGCGGGCCTCTCTTGTTGCGGAGCACAGGCTCCAGACGCACAGGCTCAGTAGTTGTGGCTCACGGGCCCAGTTGCTCCGTGGCATGTGGGATCCTCCCAGACCAGGGCTCGAACCCGTGTCCCCTGCATTAGCAGGCAGAGTCTCAACCACTGCGCCACCAGGGAAGCCCGACAATTTTTTGTTTTTTACAGTTTGAATATTTAGTTGCCCATGCTTTAAAAAAAATATAGAATATTGGCTTTATTCCTTGTATTGTACAATATATCCTTGTAGTTTATTTTATACATAATAGTTTGCACCTCTTAATCCCCTACCCTTTATTGCCCCCCTTCCCTTTCCCCACTGGTAACCACTAATTTGTTCTTTACATCTGTGAGTCTGTTACTTTTTTTATATTCAACTGGTTTGTTGCTTTTTTAGATTCCACATATAAGTGATATCATACATGATATCTCTCTGACTTATTTCACTTAGGATAATACCCTCCAAGTCCATCCATGTTGCTACAAATGGCAAAGTTTTGTTTTTCTTATGGCTGAGTAATATTCCATTGTGTGTATATATATATATATTTATATATATATATATTTATATATATATATCACATCTTCTTTATCCGTTAATCTGTTGATGGACACTTAGGTTACTTCCATATCTTGGCAATTGTAAATAATGCTGCTATGAACATTGGGGTATATGTATCTTTTCAAATTAGTGTTTTTGCTTCTTTTTGATATATACCCAGGATTGCTGGATCATATGGTAGTTCTATTTTTAGTATTTTGAGAAACCTCCATACTGTTTTCCACAGTGTTGGCACCAATTTACACTCCCACCAACAGCGTAGAAGGGTTCCCTTTTCTCTGTACAGGAAAATCTTGATCAGTGTTTCGTCAGTGTTATATTCTGATTAATTGCTTTTTCTGAGACCCCAAGGTTTTACTACCAGAACTTTCTGCCTGTCGACCTTTGACAACCATCTTTCTTTAATGTAGGAACATTTATATAATGTATATTTGCATCTAGTGTGATGTAACAAAAGCTCTTTTGAAGTCCGAGGGCCTATGTGTCCTAGCTTCACGACTGTGGGTTTTCATTTGTCCGCATATTCTGTGCAGGATGTTGGTGAGCAAGAACTGGTCCCAAATTATGAATAAATTTAAAAAAATCAGAAGTAATTACTGTTCTTTTAAAATAAGTTCCTGATGACTTATTCTTTTTTTTGTGACATTTCCTCAGTCTTTTAAAAGTAGAATGAGCTTGAAATTAGTTGAGTTCTATTTCATCAAGATTTTGTAGTCGTACAAACATATATATGTGTGTATATGACTATCTCTCCATCTATCTGGCCTACATTGCTCTTTCTGAGTATGAAAACCCTTAAACATATCTTTTTTTTTTGGGGGGGGGTTGCGCCCCATGGCTTGTGGGATCTTAGTTCCCCGACCAGGCAACTTGAAAGCGCTAAGCTGTGAAAGCGCCCAGTCCTAACCACTGGACCACTAGAGAATTCCCTAAACATATCTTTTTTATATGTAATTAGAAAAAAGAAAAGAAGTCACTTCTTCAAAGCATTGTCTAGAAATCTTGATTGGTTTTTAACAATGTTTTATAGAACAATCTATATCTAAATAAGATTTTATATTCATAAAAACAATGAAAGATACACATACATATCTTTCAACTCAGTGTTCCCTAGAATCAGAAGGCACATTTTAGATTTTCCAGTCTGTGTGGGAGAGGAAGGCAAGTAAGATGAGGGTGGAGTTGAACAGTGAGTGGCCTCTAGTTACACTTTTGCCTCAAAAGCCAGAGATTTCAGGCCTTCCCCCTTACCCCCCGCCACTATTAATAAACTATCCTAAGTGGGGTGTAGCATGAGCTTTCCAGATCTTTTTGTTGGCATTTTGAAAGGCCTTAATAAATAGCGCCCTTTCACTCGAGTTCTGAGCTAATCGAGAAATAAGTCAAAGGAGTAAACACATTGGAGCCAAAGTATCACTTAAAAAAATTAATTAATTAATTAAATTTATTTGGCTGCGTTGGGTGTTTGTTGCTGCATGCTGGCTTTCTCTAGTTGCAGCGAGCGGGGGCTATTCTTCATTGTGGTGTGCGGGCTTTTCATTTCAGTGGCTTCTCTTGTTGCAGAGCACGGGCTCTAGGCGCACGGGCTTCAGTCGTTGTGGCACGTGGGCTCAGTAGTTGTGGCACACGGGCTCAGTAGTTGTGGCTCGTGGGCTCTAGAGCGCAGGCTCAGTAGTGGTGGCGCACGGGCTTAGTTGCTCCATGGCATGTGGGATCTTCCTGGACCAGGTCTCGAACCCATGTCCCCTGAATTGGCAGGCGGAGTCTTAACCACTGTGCCATCAAGGAAGCCCCATGATCGCACTATTAAAGAGACTTACCCATCCAGCCGCTGGCAATGCTGGACCTCAACAGGGTGGCAGCCCTGGGTCTCCCCACATGGCCTGTGGTCGAGGGGTGTGTGTGCAAGACTTGTGCTGAAAAGGAGCAGGGGAGAATTTTTACGCGCCGTGTGCACACTCATGTCCAAGAGGCAAAGAGGAGGAAATGAACTGAGCATCCCAGTTTATTTTCAGATTCATCTGTCACGTTAATCCCCTTCTGCTTTCCGGGGAGGAGCAGTGATGGGGGCGTGAGGCGGGCCAAGAGAGGAAAGATCACGTGAATATACACTGTCTTCTGAGACTGCTAACTGGGTATTTATTCTGCTTTAATTTTGCTCATCTTGTTTACAAGGTGTTCATCTTTGTAAGCCACATACAGTCCCTTTTGGGAAGTAGATTCTGTACAAATCATGAATAAATAAAAAAAAAATCTCCGCTGGAAACTAATACCAGGGAGAGTGACCGTTAAGGGATTTGAGGCAATGATCCAGGGCGTGTGGAGGAATTATTGGGATGGATGCAGTGCAGAATGAGGAGAGCTGGGTGTTGGTGGCTTGGCAGCTCCTTGCTAGGACGTTGGTGAGTTTCACATATACCTGGGACAGTTCATCTGTGTCCGAATGAGTACATCTTCTGTACCCTTGACAAGTCCTGAATTTATATCAGCTCCCTGGTGGTCACCTTTGGCCTCTAAGACAAACTAGTCAGTCTAAGATGCTGACAAATAAACCAACTTCAGATTCTAGCTGAAAAGCAGAAGGGTTTCCTGCATCACTGTGGAAAAGGCAGTGGGTGGACAGTGATTTATTCAGCTCACCTGCAAATAACAGATAATAGCCTTGTTAGTAGTATTTATGATACATCTTGAACATTGCTCTGGATTCTGTTATCTATGTGGTTTGGTCCTTCTGAAACTTTAAGATGTGTATGTGAATCACCAGGGTATCTTTTCAAAATGCCGATTCTGCTTCTGGAAGTCTGGGGCGGGGCCTGGGATCCTGCATTTCTAATGTGCTCCCAGGTGAGGCCAGAGCTGCTGGTCGAAGGGTCACGTTTTGAGCAGCAAGGGTCTAAAGACCATAGATCTTTGACTTTTCTGATTGGTGGAGAGTTTCTCTCTGGGCTTGGGGTTGGATCCACTGTTGGCAAAACCAGCTGCTGATTGAGCTTCTGTCTTATCAGGAAGAACCCTTCCGTCTCTTACTGCATTTGCAAAAGCAAGGTGTCAGTTTTGGGTGTTTCATAAGCTGTGGCAACTTTTCTGAATTCCATCGTGATCACTGTTGAGTCCACCGAGAGAGTGGCTTGGGACAAAAGATGTTCATTTTGCTATTAACCAAAGGAAGCACCACTTCCTTTTTGCTCTCACCACCCTGGAGGCTCTGGGCAGATGGGTTTCTCTCTCTGTTGGTGGAACTCTACACGTTAGAGGTAAGTCTGTGAGCTCTGCAAACCCAGGTGAGCTCACCTTATAAGGCCCTTTGGTGGGGGAAAAGCAAACAAACCCACACACTTGGCTCTGTTTTTTTAAAAATAAATTTATTTATTTATTTATTTTCGGTTGAGTTGGGTCTGTTGCTGCGCGTGGGCTTTCTCTAGTTGCGGCGAGCGGGGGCTGCTCTTCATTGTGGTGCACGGGCTTCTCATTGCGGTGGCTTCTCTTGTTGCGGAGCACAGGCTCTAGGCACATGGGCTTCAGTAACTGTGGCACGTGGGCTCAGTAGTTGTGGCTCGTGGGCTCTAGAGCGCAGGCTCAGTAGTTGTGGCGCACTGTCTTAGCTGCTCCATGGCATGTGGGATCTTCCTGGACCAGGGCTCGCACCTCTGTCCGCTGCATTGGCAGGTGGATTCTTAACCACTGCACCACTAGGGAAGCCCTTGGGCATCATTTTAAAAAGAAGGAATAGAGATTTTGGAAAAGAAAAATGGAGGCAAAATGGATTTTAGAGTAGTCATTCTAGGAATGAAGGCTTCATAGAGAAGTGAAGGTGAAGAAACATACCTGGGTGTTTGGATGGTTCTCTTGTGTCTTTTGGGGGAAATATTCGGAAATGGAGACTGTGTGTCTATGCCAATGTGTTCTGCTGTGTTGGATACTTCTGCCGGAGCTGGTGCTCTCACCCTGTGTTTTCTGTCTCCCTGATCTAGAGAAAAGAGATAGGGATTCCACCTTATCTCCTGGGTGGTCCTCCTCGTCCAAGACCATTCTCAGTATCCAGGCTCTGTATGTCCTGAACCTCAGCTCCAGTGGGAAACAGCATAGGTTATGGGTCATCCTAAAATGGTGGTTTTCAACTAGAGGTAATTCCGTCCACTCGCAGTGGACACACTTGTTAATGCCTGGAGTCAACTTTGATTGTCACAATTTGAAGGGGACCTCGTGGCATTTAGTGATATTTTGGCCTATGTTGCTGCTAAACATCGTACATTGCACAGGACAGATCCCACAACAAGGAATTACCCTACAAAAAACTGTCACTAGTGATGCTCTCAACTTTTTTCATCTTAAGCATTCAAGTTACTATGTTATTTTGTGTTTCTGTTTTTGGCAGTGCCCTGCGGCATGCGTGATCTTAGTTCCCAGACCAGGGATTGAACCTGTGTCCCCTGTAGCGGAAGCGCAGAGCCCTAACCACTGGACCACCAGGGAATGCCCTATTTTGTGTTTCTTATATCTTGGGACTGGAAGTAGAAATCTCTAGGTCATAGAATTAGAAAGCATTGAACACTTGGATGGAGAAGACCCAGGAAGAACATGTCTTTGTAAATAGGAAAGCCTTCTAGCAAACAAGAGATAGGAAATACAGATTAACTGTGCATTACTCATTGCTACATATTACCCAGTAGATAGCATAGTATCTATCTATACAATATTGTTTTCTTAGTAGATCATGGGAGATACTGTAGTGTGCCATGGTAGATTATTTTTAGTGGGTGTAAAAATACGAAGGGTTTCATGGTTTTTATTGTGACTTCACTTCCCATCAGCTTAAAATTTTTTTTTTTTTTGGCTACACCAGGCGGCTTGTGGGATCTGAGTTCCCCAGACAGAGATGGAACCCAGGCCCTTGGCAGTGAAAGCATGGAGTTCTAACCACTGGACCTCCAGGGAGTTCCCTAAAAGTTTTTAACCATAGAGATTTTCTAGACATATTTTTGGAGTTGAGACTATTGTAACCCTTGAAGAGGGAAAGATGTTTGTGTGTGCGTGACATGTATGTACTAAGGGGAGTGGTATGTCATTTCCCCCTTTATCTGAGCTCTGTTTCTGTGGTGATGGTAAAAGAAAACATCAAGATGAGGAATTCTGGCAAACTATAAAGCAATTAATCAGCATTTTAAAGCAGAGCTCACCAGCTAAATAATTGGACCTCAAGAGGAGACGTAGGGTAGATTTAATGAGGGATTTAAGACCTAGAATTTCTCTTAAAAATAAATGAGAGCTTAATTAAATCATAAGAAAAAGCCTTTGGTATGGTTTCATACATGGGGTCTAACAAGGGCTATTTTTTTTTTTTTTTTTTTTTTTTTTTTTTCTTTTTGCGGTATGCGGGCCTCTCACTGTTGTGGCCTCTCCCGTTGCGGAGCACAGGCTCCGGATGCGCAGGCCCAGCGGCCATGGCTCACGGGCCCAGCCGCTCCGCGGCATATGGGATCCTCCCAGACCGGGGCACGAACCCGTATCCCCTGCATCGGCAGGCGGACTCTCAACCACTGCGCCACCAGGGAGGCCCTCAAGGGCTATTTTTAACAGCAAATATTTTTGAATGTTTAATGTATGGCAGGCATTGTGCTGAATGCTTTATCATCTTATTTTATCCTCAGAACAACTCTATGTGGCAGGTACATTTTTTCCCCTTTTTTTTATTGTGGTAAAAAACACATAACATTAAAATTAATCTCAACCATTTTAACTGTACAGTTTAGTAGTGTTCAGTATATTCCCACTGTTGTACACTAGATGTCTAATTTTTTTTCATCTTATAGCACTGAAACTTTATACCCACTAAACACTAATTTCCCCTCTCCTCAGCCCTTGGCAGCCACCTTTCTACCTTCCGTTTCTGTGGTTTTGACTACTTTAGATACTTACATGAGTGGAATTACACAGTATTTGTCCCTTTGTGACTGGCTTTGTTCACTCAGCATAATGTCCTTGAGGTTCATCTATGTTGAGGCATGAGACAGAATTCCTTCTTTTTCAAGGCTGCATAATATTACACAGTATGTTTATACCATATTTAAAATCCATTCATCTATGGATGGACACTTGGGCTGCTTCCACTTCTTGGCTATTGTGAATAATGCTGCTATGAACGTGGGTGTGCAAATATCTCTCTGAGATTCTGATTTAAATACTTTTGGATATATACCCAGAAATGGGATTGCTGGATCATCTGGTGGCTCTATTTTTCATTTTTTGAGGCACATCCATACTGTTTTCCATAGTGGCTACACCATTTTACATTCCCACCAGTAGTGTATAAGGGTTTGAACTTCTCTGCATCCTCACCAACACTTGTTATTTTCTGTTCTTTTGATAGTGGCCATCCTGATGAGTGCGAGGTGATATCTCATTGTAGTTTTGATCTGCATTTCCCTAATGATTAGTGATGTTGAGCATCTTTGCATGTGCTTTTTGGCCATTTGTATATCTTTGGAGAAATGTCTATTTAAGTCCAGTGCCATTTTTTAATCAGATTACTTTTTGTTATTGTTGACCTGTAGAAGGTCTTCATTTATTCTGGATATCAGACTCTTATCAGATATATGATTTGCAATTATTTTTCTCCCATTCTGTAGACTACCTTCTCACTCTGTTGATTGTTTCTTTTAATGTGCAGAAGTTTTTAAGTTTGGTGTAGTCTCATTTGTCTATTTTTTATTTTGTTGTCTGCTTTTGGTGTCATATCCAAGAAATCATTGCCAAATCCAACGTCTTGAAGTTTTTCCCCTATGTTTTCATCTAGGTAGTTTTAGGCCTTACGTTTAGGTCTTTAATGCAATTTGGGTTAATTTTTGTGTACGGCGTAAGGTAAGGGTCCAACTTCACTCTTCTGCATGTGGATATCCAGTTTCCAAAATCATTTGCTGAAGAGGCTATCCTTTTCCCATTGTGTAGTCTTGAATTCCTGGTTGAAAATCAGCAGCTACTTTCATTGCTCACATTTTATAGATGAGAAAAATCAAGGTTAAGTAATGTGCTCAAGTTCATCTGAAAGGTGGCAAAACCAGCACTCAGGGTCAGTGTTCAAGGCCTGAGCTCTAACTGTTGACATTAGGGGGAGGGGAGGGGAGGAAAACGTTTATAAATTTCTGGTGTGACTTTGGCTCAGTTTCTTAATTTTGTTATGTGTGAAGGAGAGGAGGCGGCAAGGTTAGTGGTTTCTTAGATTCCTGTCATCTCTTCAGTTCTTTAGTTCTGTGCCTTGTTCATCCTGGCTGGATATGATCTTGTTCTGGAAGTTGGGACTCAGGTCTGGAGAAGAGTTGTAGCCTGTTCTGTTTTCCTTGAGCCATCGGAAGTGAGTCTCTTGGGCACTTCCTCCACACCCTGGTGGCTTGAGTGATGTCGCCATGTGACAGTTGTCCCCAGGGAGTCAGGCATTCCTTTTACTCCTTTTCCAGGCAGCTGTGTATTACCTGACAGTAAATTCAGACTCTTCTTCCCCTCCTGGGAGTTCTGATGGCTTTTGAAACTGTCACCCTGCAAAAATGCTAATCCCTGTTACCTAATATAACCAGGAAAGGCAGGTGCAGGTTACTATTGCTTCAAAGTAAAAACCATATTCATGTAATTAATATTTTCAGAAGGATGAAATTACATAATTTGCCAGTGTCTGAAACTGAGTTGTGCAGTTCCTGAGTTTCTAGCATGTGAGAGTTCTTAGCTATAATACTTCAATAATAACAATAATTATGATGATGATGATAGGTTTTGGTCTTATTAGGTATTTTCCTAATTTTTTGACCTTGAGTTCTTATGAAGGACCTAGAAGTTTTAAGAGGCTTTTAAAAAAAAGAATGTCTATGTGTGTATAACTGAGTCACTTTGCTGTACAGCAGAGATTGGTACAACATTATAAATCAACTATATTTCAGTAAAAAAAAAGATGCTTTTTTTTTTAGTGAGAAGAGGGGAGAAATTTAAGTGAACAAGATTGTTCAGTGAATTCTAGGCCTAGCATTCTGGCGGTAAATCAGCTTCTGATCAATGTATAAAGATGGACCAACAATCCTGGTTTGCAAAGTGTCTTTGTATTATTGGGTGAAATATATTTGCTGGTATTTTGTCTAGAACTGTGCTTATGTCCCTGGTGCTTAATTTCAGCTGGAAGGTAAACCTTTCCTGATTTGAGCTGCATTTTCATGGCTTTCCTTTAGGTGGAGGGCAGGAGCAACCTTTAACAAGATGCAAAAATCTTCCCGAGATAAATCTGAAAAGTTTCCTACGAGGAAGACTTGACTAAAAAATATATCTCGGAATACTAATTCTGAAATTTAGTTTTGCTGGTTTTTAAGATGTCTCTAGTTATTTCATCCTTGTGAAACTTTCAACAGAAATTAGTTTTCATTTCTTTAATTAGGATTGATGGAAGGCAGTGGTGGCTAAATGCAAGAACGGAAGAGAGATGGATGTGCTACCTTCCAGTTGCTGGATTCAGTTTTTTGGGTGTGCGGTGTTCTCCTTTATGCATTCTTTCTTTCATTTTAGGTTCTAGAGCCATTGTTGTTAGGGAGAGGCCTGGGGACCCTCACATGGATTCTTACTGGACACTTATTTATTCACTTATATGACATCTCATACCACTTTGGGAATGACTAATTTAGGACTTAAATCTTCCACGTCATCCAGTCTTGTAGAAATGGTAAACCACATATAGGGACCAGTTTGTAATTTGACTCAAGTTCATCTGTAATTACTGATATAACTTTGACTAAGTTACATAACCTTTCAGGACCTCAGTTTCTTCTTCTGTAAAATAATCCAGTTTGACCACACCAGAAGACTTCTAATCTAATCTATGATACTTTTTTTTTTTTTAAAAAAAAAGCTTAATTGGGGATTGGAGCACTGGAAGAGAAGAGTCACTATATACTGTATACTTTATTTCTAAAAATAACCCTAAAAAGTGACTCCTGGTCCTCAAGGAACTTACAATCTAGATTGACTATTTGTTTAACACCATCTATTCTGGACAATTGAAGATGATCTGTGAGCTGTGTGACCTCTAGTAAGTCACTTGACACCTCTGGGTTTCAGTTTTCGAATTTGGATGGAATTGAATTAGAGCAGCTCGAGGGGTCTTCCTGGACTCTACTTTCTGATTTCTTCTGGGCCTACTGTGGCGTAGATCCACAAGTTAGCATATTCAAGGCAGTTCAATCTTGTGGTTAAGAGCGTGGCCACTGGCGCCAGGCTGCCTGGATTCGAATCCCAGCTCTGCCAGGGTGTAACCTGGGGAAGGTTCTGTGGCCTCTCTCTGCTCGACCCCACCTCTGTTAACACTTGGATCATTGTGAGCCAGCTGTGAGTTAATGCGTGTGATGCACTTAAAACAGGACCAGGCCTGGCACATGGTTAAACACCCAAAGTGGGCTGTCATTATTAAAAACAAATTTCATCCTGTTTGGGAAGAGAGTGGGGTTCGTTTTCGTCGTCACTGGCAGGGCACAGCTTCTCTTGTGGCTTTTCTGAACAGGTTGCCTGCACTCACTGCCCCTGCTCAGGTCACTGTGTGTTAGGCTGGCCCCGAGCCGGTGCGAAGAGGCATGTAGTTCCGTTACATCAGGGTTGTTCTTGGCTAGGCAGCGCCTCTCCTGGGGGCATGCGTCTTCTCTCCCAAGCCCCATAGTGATGCCTGGACTCTGTGCTTCACTGGGTCTGGAGGGTCATCTCCCCTACGAAGTAAAGAGTGACCACAGGGAGAAAGAAGACAAAGCTTTCAGGTTATTAATAGCTTCCAGACGAGATGCTCTTGCTATGGGCTTCAGATAATTATGATGTGAGCTGTTGGCTATAATCAAGTTTAATTGCTAAGGAGCACAGGGATGGAGCCCGAAACACACATGCTCATGGGCTATCTTTGTGCTTTTTCTGTCCTATTCTAGACTGAAAAATCTCTGATCAGGTCTCCAGCCAGCAAGTTCTGGTAACTCCAGAGCCTTTTGTGGTACTTGGAGCGGGCCTACGACCACTACCCAGTGACTCTCCTGGGTCGTCCACTTCCTCATGTCTTGGCTTATGTGGTTTATTATAGACGGGAAGGTGGGATGGATTGTGTAAAAGTGCAGAGAGATAATGCCCGGGAAATACAGAAATGGGCCTGTTTGCTCACCTCCTCTCATGGAGGGCGATCTATGATCACGTGAAAGTGTGTGTGTGTATATGTGTGTGTGTGTGTATTAGACTTGGAGGTGTAGAAGAAAAAACACAGGAGTTGCTTTATACTGTCTCCCAGAAATATGACCTTACGTTGCTATTGCTAGAGTAGGAATGTTTGCATTTCTTCTACTCTGTATTTTTTCATGATCAAATGATATTTTATAGATTATTATCAAAACCTCTTCCCTCTCTCTCTCTCCGTAGTGAGTTTATTGCCTGGGGCGCCACATTCAGAATTTGCTTGCCCAAAGAAAGGAAGCAAAGGCCTAATGAATTGATTTTTCTGTATTTAATTACACTTACAAAACATTTTACCTAAAAAGTTGAAAAGGGGTGATGTCCGAAGTAAAGTTTGGATTCATATCAATGAACCATGTTGACTCATGCAGAGAATGGTCGAGTTATCAGTATTTGTTATTATTTGGGTTTCTTCTGTCTTTAGGAACTGGCATCAGTTCCTTCTCTATCCACTTTGAAGGCTTTTGGCTACAATAATACCTGGCATGTGTCTCAGAAAATCTCTGCAGGCTCCACTTCCTACCCTGAATTGTCAACCAGCCTGCTTTGCCCAGGTGCCTCCCATTTATGCTCATTGCCTGGCACCTTGTTTCTTTCCCTCTGCTTGGCTCCTGTGGATTTCAGTGGACTGTTTCCTTGGATCTTCACTATGACTCTACCAGGATGCTGAGCTTTCTCTCTCTTGGCTCTTTACTGAGGCTTGGCCTGTCCCACTGTGTACAGAGTGCCTACTCCAGCTCTCAAAACCTCCACTGGGGTCTGGGGCACTGGACTCCCTTATCCTGGTGTGGAATTCCGACATTTAAGCCACAAACAGGTGTTCCACTGTACAAGGCTATAACCCTTGGGAGGGGTTATCTCATGTCTGTAGGTGGTGAACTCACCGTGTAGGCACAGGCCAACGTTAATGAAGCTTGTGAATATAAGTTACGTGTGAGTCAGATACCATTACCGTGTTCCATAATGCGCTGTTCTCTTTCTAAAAGGGCCAGATATGTTATCGCTGATTTTATTACCTAATTTGCTATGATTTGCTCTCTCTTTGTATTCTTCTCTTATTAGAGATATTTGCTGAAATACTTTGTGTAAATATAATTTGAAAAATTCACTGTTTTTTTTTTTTTAAATTGCCATTGTGTTAACAGGCTCAGTGACTGATTTCCCTTATGACTCCATACAGTCTAAACCTGCTGTCGTGATTAAATGTCACTTCTCCAGGTATAGGACAAATAGGTCAAAGTCTGTGTCAACAAAGTATTACTAGTCCCAAATGGATGAGTTTCTAATTTCATTACTGTTCAAATCAGATTTTAAGTGACCAGTTTAGTCATTTCGACATTATTATTGTATTTTTATCCATTTAATTTCCAGAATTTCTTCTTCTTTGGGTTTCCTATAAATTACTTAGTTTAGAATAAACTCATGATATTTTATTCATTTATTCATATTTTATTCATTAACCTGCCCTCCGTATTCAAGTTTCCATTAAATGTGCTTTTCTTTCTTTCCCACAAAGGGTTCTTTTACTATCAGTTTTGTGAGGTCTTTTTTTTTTTTGGTAGCTAAATAATCTTCCTCTTATAACATGCAGTTTTCTTTTTACTAGAGCTAGAATTTATCATGCCAGAGTTTTCGAATGAACTTTCTTTTCCCCACCTTACATCATGTATATTGTTTCTCTGTTAAATGAATAGAGTGAGTTCAAGGTTTCTACGTAAATCCCCAGTGGCTTATGCTTCTGAGTTGCACAATTGCCTGTCATGCAAAGAAACATGAGACTTTGAGACCCAGGGGCCATCTCTTCAGCAAGTTTGATATTAATAATTTGGAATCCAGTTGTAATATCCGCTGAGGGAGGCAGCGTGGGAGCGTGGAAAGGGAGTGAAAGTGGAACCTGAGTTTTTGTGCGAGACTTGGTCCTGCCACTTAACCACCATGAGACCTTGGGCCACCCAGCTGCTCTGGTCCATCCCATTGACTTGGGAATATGAAAGTGATACTTCTCAACAGATCTAGAGATAATTCTTTTTTTTTTAAAAAATTCAAGTATAGTTGTTTTACAGTGTTTCAGGTGTTCAGCAAAGTGATTCAGTTTCATATATATATATCTGTATGTATATATTGTTTTTCAGATTCTTTTCCACTCTAGGTTATTACAAGATATTGAATATAGTTCCCTGCACTATACAGTAGGTCCTTGCTGTTTATCTGTTTTATATATAGTAGTGTGTATCTGTTAATCCCAGATTCCAAATTTATCCCTCCCTGCCCTTTCCCCTTTGGTAACCATGTTTGTTTTCTATGTCTGTGAGTCTATTTCTGTTTTAGTAAGTAAGTTCATTTGTATCATTTTTTTAGATTCCACATATAAGTTATGTCATATGATATTTGTCTTTGTCTGACTTCACTTAGTATGATCATCTTTAGGTCCATCCATGTTGCTGCAAATGACATCTTTTCATTCTTTTGTATGGCTGAGTAATAGTCCATTATATATGTATTACATAAGACTATGACATCTTCTTTATCCATTCATCTGCTGATGGATATTTAGGTGGCTTCCATGTCTTGGCTATTACAAATAGTGCCGCTGTGAACACTGGGGTGCATGTACCTTTTCCACTTAGAGTTGTCATCTTTTCTGGATATATGCCCAGGAGTGGGATTGCTGGATCACATGGTAATTCTATTGATCGTTTTAGTTTTTTTTTTTTTTTTTTTTTTTTTTTTTTTTTTTTTGCTGTATGCGGGCCTCTCACTGCTGTGGCCTCTCCCGTTGCGGAGCACAGGCTCCGGACGCGCAGGCCCAACGGCCATGGCTCACGGGCCCAACCGCTCCGCGGCATGTGGGATCTTCCCAGACCGGGGCACGAACCCGTGTCCCCTGCATCGGCAGGCGGACTCTCAACCACTGCGCCACCAGGGAAGCCCCGTTTTAGTTTTTTAAGGAACACTCTCCCTAGTAGGAGGGAGAGTCGGAGGGTTTCTACTCCATGGACAGTACACATTTGGCAGTAAGATGACATGAAATAAGTGAACACCATGTGCTTTCATTCAGCCGAGTTTTATAGTCACAGACTTTGTGCTATAGATGCTGGAACAGAACTGCTTTCCAGCGCTTAGTCTAGGGGAGACGACAAACAAACAAGTAACCAAAAAGTAATTAAAAATCATGGTACGGGGCTTCCCTGGTGGCGCAGTGGTTGAGAGTCCGCCTGCCGATGCAGGGGACGTGGGTTCGTGCCCCGGTCCGGGAAGATCCCACATGCCGCGGAGCGGCTGGGCCCGTGAGCCATGGCCGCTGAGCCTGCGCGTCCGGAGCCTGTGCTCCGCAACGGGAGAGGCCACAGCAGTGAGAGGCCCGCGTACCGCCAAAAAAAAAAAAAAAAAAAAAATCATGGTAAGTGCTAAAAATAGAGGAAACCACATGGCATGGCATTTGCTGAGGAGATGCTTAAATAGAAATCAAAATCCGTAAGAGGAAACGAAGGCTTAAAGGATATTTGAAAACTGTGACATGTAAAATGTGACGTCAGTCCATCATTCTAGTATCAAAACCCCAGAATAGGATTCTTAAACATGTCTGAGCGTTGTTATTATCAGAGAAGCATCCTTAAAAATGCAGATTCCTAGACCCACCTCTCAGGGTCTAATTTTTTTTTTTTCCTCACCACAAGGCTTGTGGGATCTTAGTTTCCCGACCAGGGATTGAACCTATGCCCCAGCAGTGAAAGCACCGAGTCCTAACCACTGGACAACCAGGGTATTCCCTCGGGGTCTGATTTAGTAGAACTCTGGTCAGACCCTAGAATCTGTTCCTTTTAAAAATTTCCCAGATGATCCTGTTGGTGTGTCAGGGCTGGAAACTATTCTCCCGGAGAAACTCTAGACAGAACTGATTACCTTTCAAAGGAATGACTGTGGCTTGGTCTTCTTGTATCTTGCTTGCCATCTGCCATATGTAGCTTCTTACCTCAATCTTCATTGCTGAAACTTCTGTGACATTGGGCCATGGGCCTCCCCAACACTGTTTCGGAGCTGGTGCCCATTTCCCAGCACGTGTGTTATTTGGGGGGAACCTCTGAATGCTATTGGGGAGGGAGGTCTGCTTCTGTGCATGAATTGGAATTCTGATGCATAATGTAGTATGTTGAGTAGATTGTTGTGGGTTGTTTTGGAAATCTGAATGCTTTCTGTAACTTTATACCTATGGGAAACATACTGGGAATTCCATGAAAGTAAAGGTTGAGATTCCCTCCCAGCAAAATTCACTGTACTTTCCCCCTCTGCCTAGTTTTAAGATAACATATATAATATAAATATATAAATATATATATATGTGTGTGTGTGTATAATTGAGTGGTTTTAAATATGGAACTAGTACTAGCTTTTATGCTGGGATCCTGAGGTCTAGCAAAGCTCAATTTGAGTCTTGGGGTAAAAGGAACCAGGAGCTCCTTCCTCTTTTTCTCTGTCTCTGGGGATTTTCAGGAAAGCCAGTAGCAGTTTATTTGAGAACATAGAGTTGCCACTGGGATTTACCCATGACAGGCTTTTTCAAAAATTTGTTTATTTCAGAAATCCTCCTGTGGTCCAAGCTATATTTTTAAAAGATTGGTTGCTTGCAGTCCAGTAGTTTAGGGGCTCATTTGGTGTGACAAATGACAAATAATCTTTTAGGACACAGCTTGTCCTGAATAGCGATGCTTAGTAGTCTGGGAGTATGAACTCAAGTCATCTTTTGTGCCCAGTGATGGCTGCCTTTAGGACCACCCAGCCTGAATGATGACGGTCATTCTTTGGTGACGGGTTACCACATGGTCTCTAAGTGGATTTATCTTTATAAAGCCCTGTGTGGCTGTCAGGGCTAACCCTCTCCTCTAATGAAGGAGAACTCACAAACTTCAAGGTTTCTCTGGTAGGAGGACCTTCAGGTGGGGTGAATAACTTACCAGTAGGACTCTGACATGTCTGCTTATCTTCCCCAGGGATGTCTCACTTTTGCTTCTGCATCATTTCCACACTCATCCCAAGGTATAGGGGTGGGCTGGGTGGCCCTGCTGTTTGATGTGCTGATAACTATGGAACACACAACCCCCTTCCTTTGTTTTCTTGGGCATACTGAAAGAGGCTGCAGCTTGTAAAAGGCTTCCACAAATCCTGAGAACAACAGGAAAATAAACTCACAAAATACAAGAAGCTGTAAACCTGATTGATTTCTAAGGTATTGATTTTAGATCCTAACAAGCTTTTTTTTTTTTGCGGTACGCGGGCCTCTCACTGTTGTGGCCTCTCCCGTTGCGGAGCACAGGCTCCGGACGCGCAGGCTCAGCGGCCATGGCTCACGGGCCCAGCCGCTCCGCGGCATGTGGGATCCTCCCGGACCGGGGCACGAACCCCTGTCCCCTGCATCGGCAGGCGGACTCTCAACCACTGCGCCACCAGGGAAGCCCTCAGGCCTGATTTTATCCTCCATCCTCTCTTGAGGATTCTAATGTCTTCGGAGTAAAAAAACTCACAGTTACCAGGCCAGACGTAGTGTCTACCTTGGTCTCCTACCTACTTCACAAGGAGGGTTCTCTCTCATAACTGCCTCCTTTCCCTATAGTCAAGGCTCCTGTGTGTCAGGGTTCCTTCCTGGCGACTCCCTCAGATTTCTCCCTGTCTTACTTCTCTCCCCCATAGGGAGGTGAGGAGAGGAGGTGAGGGTGGAACTCACCTGGCTGGTAAAATCCCTTGAGAGCTGTAGGGACGACCTCTTAGCTGGAGCTTTGGGTGCTGAAACCAAGAGACAAGCCAAAGATTCAATACGGCAGGTTCAGGAGGAGAATGGGTGAGCAAGCGTGCAGAAATGTGTACGTCCCATCCTCTTTCTTTGAAACTATAAGAGGAGACGAAGCACTCACATCAGGTGAGAACGGCGTAATCCAGTGCGGCTCAGGCTTTTGACCTGGATTTGCAGACACGGTTTGCAGAGGGGTCCACTTGAGTGAGGGCCAGGATGGGGCTGGGCCAAAAAGGCTGAGAGGGGTGCGATGCAAACAGGGAGGACGAGGAAGTGTGGAAAGCATGGTGTGGAGCCTGCAAGTCTATCAGTTTGGCAGGAAGCAAGCGTCTTCCTGGGTGTGCATGACAGCGTGTTTGGGCCAGATTGTGGAGGCCTAGAAGGCGTTGTGACTTGTAAAGGATGTTTACACCCCTGGCATTTTTGCATTCAATAATGCTTACTGGATTTGGCGTCTTGCAGTAAAACTTTATCAAAAATTGCCCCACTGTCCATTTTCGGTTAATGAGAAGTGAAAACAGATAAAAATGAGAGCCTATAAATTATCCTCTGGAGTCTTTTTCAATATTACAATTAATTGAGTTTTCTGCATTATCATTGGGAATATAATCAAGGGATTAATTGATAACTTATAAAGTCTTTCTTTGTGTGTATATGGATTGTGTGTGTGTGTGTGTGTGTGTGTGTGTGTGTATGAATATTTCTTATTTTGGAGGAAGAACTCAACCTTTGTTAGGGCTTTAGTTGTTCTAGGGTAACTGGCTTTTCTGTTATAACAGATAATAATATGACCCTCAGGTGTGTTGGGGGTAGCTGTTAAACTGGTTAATTCTCAGTGGGACATTTTGTGTTAATTAGGGCTTTATTTCTATTGGAGGGAAAAGCCAGTATGTTACCATATATGATGACTCTAAGACTCTCAGGAAACGTGAGAAATTAGTTTATTCCCTTGTAAAATGCTCAAAGCACTGTAAGAGAATTGCTCACAACTAATAAAATTCTAGAATTTCAGAGGTTGAATTTCGCTTAAAGATATTCTAGGGGCCCCGCCCTACGCTCGGCCCAAGATGGCGGCGCCCGTCTGCGGTCTGCGGCTCCGGCCGCTGGTGCTGTCCTGGAACCGGGAGCTGCCGTGCGCCTGGCGCGCCCTGCACACCTCCGCGGTCTGCGCCAAGAACCGGGCGGCCCGAGTCCGAGTGGGCAAGGGGGACAAACCAGTGACCTACGAGGAGACGCACGCGCCGCACCACATCGCGCATCGTGAGGGTTGGCTGTCGCTGCACACAGGTAACCTGGATGGGGAGGACCATGCTGCAGAGAGAATAGTGGAAGATGTTTTCCTTCGTAAATTTATGCTGGGCACCTTCCCAGGCTGCCTGGCCGAATAGCTTGTTCTAAAGCGCTGGGCTAACCAGGTGGAGATCTGTGCCCTGGTCCTGAGGCAGCAGCTACCTGCACGTAAGTTCTGCTTCCTTGTGGGCTACAGTGAGACCCTGCTGTCCCACTTTCACAAGTGTCCTGTGCATCTGCACCTCCAAACTGTGCCCTCAAAGGCTGTGTATAAGTATATCTAGGACAACCAACCTGTTTGCATCAGACTGTAGCCTGCAAAGGACGGAAACTTGTGGAAAAGGACTGAAGTAGAAACGGGGGAAATGCATCCCCTCAGACTCCTGAGGCTTTGTCTTCAAAGTTGGCTGTTGAATAAATAGACTCTCCGTGTTGTCTTGCTTCTTGGTCTGCCTAGAGAACTAGAATAGGGTTTCTTTGAGGATGCTCCACGGTTCCCAGGAAGGCTGCCAGTTCCTGAGGTTTAGGTAATAGCTATGGTTCAGTGAGTATCTTGTGCCCATCACTGTGTCAGGAACTTTACCTGAAGTTCTTTGTTTTCTCTTTTTTTTTTTTTTTTTTTGCGGTACGCAGGCCTCTAACTGCTGTGGCCTCTCCCGTTGCGGAGCACAGGCTCCGGATGCACAGGCTCAGCGGCCATGGCTCACGGGCCCAGCCGCTCCGCGGCATGTGGGATCTTCCCAGACCGGGGCACGAACCCGTGTCCCCTGCATCGGCAGGCGGACTCTCAACCACTGCACCACCAGGGAAGCCCTTTGTTTTCTCTTAAAATGGAAAGAGCCATTTTTGGAGATTATAAAACAATATGGACATGTATTAAATCAGCCGTGAAGCTTACTTGTAATTCTACCCCAGAGAAAGCTACTGTGAACAGCTTGTTGTAACTCCAGATGTACTTTTATTCCACCAGAAATAATGTAGCACACAGTCATCTATTAAACAAGCTTAACTGCACCTCGTCTGTGCCAGACACTCTTCTGAGTAGCTTGGAACCCATCAATGACCGAAACATTCCATTCCAAAAAAAAAAAAAGAAAAGATATTCTAGGGCTTCCCTGGTGGCACAGTGTTTGAGAGTCCACCTGCCGATGCAGGGGACGCAGGTTCGTGCCCCGGTCCAGGAAGATCCCACATGCCATGGAGCAGCTAGGCCCGTGAGCCATGGCCACTGAGCCTGCGTGTCCGGAGCCTGTGCTCCGCAAGGGGAGAGGCCACGGCAGTGAGAGGCCTGCGTACCGCAAAAAAAAAAAAAAAAAAAGATATTCTAGCCCAGTGGTTCTCAAACTTTAGTGAGCATCAGCATCATCTGGAAGGCTTGTTCAAACCCAGATTGCTGTCCACTCTGGACACCCACAGCCCTCTACACCTAGTAGGTCTGGTTCAGTGGGTCCAGGGTGGGGCCTGAGAATTTCTGTCAAGCGTCTGGGTGTTGCTGATGGCTGGTCTGGTGACAATTCCTCTTATTCTATAGAAAACTCTTTTCGTGGACTTTGCTCATTGGTTCATTAGTTTTTCCATTCAAGAACTATCTACTGCATTCCTCCTCTTCTCAGACAGTGTTGTAGGTGCTGAGCGATTTCCAACACCAAGTCCTGCTCTCCGGAAGCCTCTCTTCTAGTGCAAGAGGCTGACGGTACATCATGTAACTCTAGGCAGCGATAAGGGATGTGAAGAAGAACACCAAGCAGGACATCGCAGGAGCGTGGTGGCTGGGGACGATCTCTGGGGAGACGAGCCCTCCAGGCACAGGTGCAGGAGACCTGAAGGCCTGAGGCCAGAAGGGGTTGGGGTCTTTGGGGCTCATCTTACTGGAGGAGAGGGGGCAAGAGGAGGAAGAGTGCTCAGAGAGGGAGACAGGACACTGACGAGAGTCACGCACAAAAACCTTTCTGTTATCAAATAAGTTTGGGAAACACTGCCATTAAATGTTTTTTGTTTTTTGTTTTTTGTTGTGTGTGTTTTTTTAAAAATTTTTGGCCATGCCTTGTGGCATGCGGGATCCTAGTTCCCTGGCCAGGGATCAAACCCGGGCCCCCTGCAGTGGAAGAACGGAGTCTTAACCACTGGACCACCAGGGAAGGCCCCCTGAACGTTTTTCTTTATTGAAGAATTTCTTAAAGCCTTCACTCTGCCGATATGCATTAGAAATCTCCAGGAGAGGACAAAGGCATCTAGTCTCTCTCAAACTTGGATGACCAAGAAAACTTTTAACTCCACAGTCATCTCAGAGGCTGGTCTTCTTTGAAACCCATTTGGGAAATCTTGTTCTAGTGCATCTGTCTCCCTCATTTTCCAGCTAAGGAAACCAAGGACCAGAGAAATGAAATGACTTGTCCAAAATCATGAAGCTTGGGGCAACATGGGGTGCTGGAAAAGAGTTTGGAGGGGAACCCTGGATGTGAGACTTGACTCTAGCACATTTTTAGTGGGGGGCCTGGGCACATTGCCCAAATTCTGTGGGTCTTAGTTTCCTCTCTTAAAATGAGGGGGCTGGGACTTCCCTGGTGGTGCAGTGGTTAAGACTCCGCACTCCCAGTGCAGGGGGCCTGGGTTCAATCCCTAGTCAGGGAACTAGATCCCACATGCATGCCGCAACTAAGAGTTCGTGTGCCACAACTAAGGGGCTGGCGAGCTGCAACTAAGACCCAGCACAAACAAACAAACAAACAAATATTTAGAAATAAAATAAAATAAAATGAGGGGGCTGCACTATCTGCTTTCTAATGACCCTGAAGTCATTTGGGGGGAATGGCTCTTGGTTTCATCTTTTTTTTTTTTCCACTTCTGAGTTTGTGTCAGCTAAGTAAGGCAAAATAAAAATATTGGGAGACACATATACATATATTCATCAAATACCACCATTTAGATTCTTTTTTGCTTGCAAATGAATACACTTGCCAGATTAGTAACTAAAATAAAATCTGTTGGAGAATGTACAACTCTACATCATAAAATGTTGGGAAGGAAAATAAGAAATGTATATAAAAAGACTAAGATCTATGGTAATGTACTTTCCTGAAAAATATTTTAACACAGATTTTAATTTTAATGAAATTCATATTTGATTTGAATACAAATGGTAAATCTCCCAACAGGTAAAACGTGCCTTTTTCTTGCATGCTTTGTGAGGGATTATTGAGGGAATCATAAAAAATAAAACTCTCAGATTTTAATCTGTTACTAGCTGGGGTTACTTTGGACTGGTGTTCTCTGGGCTTCATTTTCTTCATCTGTGGAATGAACCCAAATGTTCCTTAAAGACTCTATTAATTTAAGCTGGTGCCATAAAGTCACCTTTACAGCTCTGCTAATTCAATCTATATTTGACTGTTTTTGTCTGTATTAGCAATAAAATCTTTGTCAAGATGCGGGTTGAACCTGAGAGCTCCAGGGACTCGGGATGTGAATTACGTGTGGTAATGTGAAGTCAGAGGTGTCCTTCCCCATTCTGGGCCCATGGGCAGAGAGTACTTCCTGGCCCCCTGTGGTATGTTGAGGTCATGTGACAAGTTCTGGCCAATGAGTTGTGTGTAGTGACAGGTGCTACTTCCAGGCCAGAACATTTAAGTGCCAGAGCAAGACCCTGCAGAGCCTTCTTTTCCTCTGTCACCAGAGTGGCAATATTATGGCGCCGTCAGCTTGGGTTCTGGAATAAGAAGTCATGGAGCAGATCTCCCTGATGACCCTTGTTAGATCATGAATTGTGTGCAAGGAATAAACCTTTGTGGTTATAAACCCTAAGATGTTTTGGGATGCTTGTTACAGCAACATCACATAGCCTATCCTGACTATTGGATTCAGTGAACTGGGGAAATCTCAAGAGACTGAAGGAAGACCAGCTATTGGGAACAGAATTATTTTAAGAGAAGATACCAGTTGGCAGCCCCTCCCTCCCCCCCAGTGGACTTTGCCTTAGGAATTCTGCTGTTCCTATGAACAGCAAAGTTTACACACTTGGTTAAAGAATGAATGAACGAGCATAGGTTCTGTTATCATGTGTTCAAACTGATATACGTTATATAAGCACATCGTGCAAGAGGCAGTATACGTGGTGGTTAAGATCCCTGGTCGGGCTGGGTTACCTGGGTTCGGAGCCCGACTCTGTGTTACTTTGAGCTGTTTTCTTAAATGCTCCAGGCTCCAGTTTCTCCATCTGCATAAAGGGATAATAATAGTTTCTTATAGGGCTGTTGTGAAGAATAAGGTCTTTAATGTATGTCAAGAGTTTGGCTAGTGCTTTGACAGTCAATGAATCTTAGCCACTTTTTTCCCCTCTCTGCCTCTTCTCTTTCCCTCTTGTTATTATTATTGACATTAAAAAAATACTGAGGGCTTCCCTGGTGGCGCAGTGGTTGAGATTCCGCCTGCCGATGCAGGGGACACGGGTTTGTGCCCTGGTCCGGGAAGATCCCATATGCCGCGGAGCGGCTGGGCCCGTGAGCCATGGCCGCTGAGCCTGCGCATCCGGAGCCTGTGCTCCGCAACGGGAGAGGCCACAGCAGTGAGAGGCCCGCGTACCGCAAAAAAAAAAAAAATACTGAAAGGATAGACACAGTGTTAGAGTAGTCATCTCTGGGTAGCAGGATTCTGATTGATTTTTATTTTTGGGGTTTTTTTTTGGGTATCAAGTGTGTTTGTTCTGAACTTGAGTTGCCTTATAATCAGAAAAAGAAGCTATTTAAAAATAGCATATTTACCATGATTATTTTCCAAAAGAATATATGCCAGTACCCACACTAAATCCTATGATTGCTGTTTTTGCCTCGCCATCTGGTGATCTGTTCAATATTTCTGTTGGGTTTTATCTGCTCTGAAGCCAGCTTTCCACCTTGATTTTTAAATTTTGTTAATGATTCTTTCCATCTCTTGGCCATATGTTGTGGAAACCAGTGAATCTCTTTGTTTCTTATAACTTTCCAAGTCTTATAACTTCTCTTTCTCCTAAATCCCTCTCACACTACTGTCCATTGCCCAGCTTTGTTCAAATCCTTACCACTTCATGCCTGGACTACTGGGTTTTCTTGTCTACAGGTTTCTTTCAATCCCTACATAGTGACACTAGACTAATGTTCTTTTTTTTTTAAATTAATTTTTATTGGAGTATAGTTGCTTTACAATGTTGTGTTAGCTTCTACTGCCCAGCAAAATGAATCACATATACATATATTCCCTCCATTTAGGACACCACAGTACATTAACTAGAGTTCCCTGTGCTATACAGTATGTTCCTATCAGTTGTCTATTTTATATATAGTATCAATAGTATATATATGTCAATCCCAAACTCCCAATTCCTTCCACCCCACCCCCCTTCCCCCTTGATATCCATAATTTGTTCTCTACGTCTGTGTCACTATTTCTGCTTGACAATTAAGGTCATCTATGCCATTCTTCTAGATTCTTCCTATATGTGTTAATATATGATATTTGTTTTTCTCTTTCTGACCTACTTCACTCTGTATGACACTCTCTGGGTCCATCCACGCTAGACTAATGCTCTTAATATACCACTTTGATTGTATCATCCTTTGCTGGAACTTTCAGGGGCTCCTCAGATTCCCCATCGCTGAGGATAAAATCCAATATCCTAGCTTGATATTGAAGGCTCTCCACATTTGCTTTTTCTCTGCTCTCCCAAATATTCCACTCATTAATCTTATTTATGGACTTTTCCTACTATATTTTTGTACATGAATGCCTTTGCTCTCCTGCCCCCTTGATGTCCAAATTTTACTCATCCTTGAATATCTTGCTTAAATATATCCCTGTCCAAAATGTTCACGTTTCTGCTTTTGTAAACTGCAGTAGCTCTGTTCATTTGGCGGTTAATCACTGGCTTGTACTTTTCTTGTATTGAAAAGGTATTAGTGTGTATTAATGCCTTTTAACATTTCATGCGCTTCCCTCCTTTCTCTAAATAAATTGTAGTGTTTCTGAGGGTGTTTACATTTTTTAGCACCAGTGTCCTGCAGAAGATGGGTGATCTATGGGATATTGGTTGATGAATTCATATATTTTTAATATTTGATAAAAATAGATGTAAGAATAAAAAGGCTTCCTTTTTTTAAAAAAAAGAAAAGACAGAATTTCACTTTATTTTTAACATTACTATTTATAATGTTGTTTATCCCGATAGTCTGAGCTTCTTTTGATGGTCAGATCAATATTTGCTTGACTGTTTCCCAAAGTGAGCCTTCTCTAATTCACTTATTAGAGAAAGCCATTAAATTGATATTTTTTAGCTCTGCCCCCAACATTATTTCATTGATGTATCAAGTTACATATTTATTTATTATATACCCTTTAACATAGATTTATAATTTTTTATGCATTTGACTTTTTTTACTGGAGTATAGTTGCTTTACAATGTTGTGTTAGTTTCTGCCGTACAGCAAAGTGAATCATCCACATGTATACATATATCCCCTCCTCCTTGGATTTCCTTCCCATTTAGGTCACCACAGAGCACTGAGTAGAGTTCCCTGTGCTCTACAGTAGGTCCCTGTTGATTATCTATTTTATATATAGTAGTGTGTATATGTTCATCCCAAGCTCCTGATTTATCCTCCCCCCCGCCCACATTTCCCCTTTGGTAACCATAAGTTTGTTTTCTATGTCTGTGAGTCTGTTTCTGTTTTGTAAATAAGTTCATTTGTATCAGTTTTAAAAATTAGGTTCCACATATGAGTGATACCATATGATATTTGTCTTTCTCTGTCTGACTTACTTCATTCAGTATGACAATCTCTAGGTCCATCCATGTTGCTGCAAATGGCATTATTTTGTTCTTTTTTATGGCTAAGTAATATTCCATTGTATATATGTACCACATCTTCTTTATCCATTCCTCTGTCAGTGGACATTTGGGTTGTTTCCATGTCTTGGCTATTGTAAATAGTGCTGCAATGAACATTGGGGTGCATGTATCTTTTCGAATTATGGTTTTCTCAGGGTATATGCCCAGGAGTGGGATTGTTGGATCACATGGTAGTTCTGTTTTTAGTTTTTTAAGGAACCTCCATACTGTTCTCCATAGTGGTTGTACCAATTTACATTCCCACAGACAGTACATTCCACACCTTCTCCAGCATTTATTGTTTGTAGACTTTTTGATAATGGCCATTCTGACCGGTGTGAGGTGATACCTCATTGTACTTTTGATTTGCATTTCTCTGATAATTAGTGATGTTGAGTATCTTTTCATATACTTTTTGGCCATGAGTATGTCTTCTTTGGAGAAATATCTGTTTAGATCTTCTGCCCATTTCTTGATTGGGTTGTTTGCTTTTTTGGGGGAGGTTATTGTTTCCGTCATCTTCCATGAAGCCAAGTACCTGGCATGTAGTGAACACTGAACGTGTGCCCGATGAGAGGCCGCAGAGCAGCAGTGCAGACTAGGAAGGAGGGGAAAATTACATCGCAGACATTTTTTAATGTATTGAATCTTTGTCACGACTTTAATATTTTTCTTCTAGTGAACAAACAGCGCAATTTTTAATGACTGTAATTTAAAAATATAATGGGGACTTCCCTGGTGGCGCAGTGGTTAAGAATCCACTTGCCAATGCAGGGTACACGGGTTCGAGCCCTGGTCTGGGAGGATCCCACATGCCGCGGAGCAACTGAGCCTGTGCACCACAACTACTGAAGCCCGTGCGCCACAACTACTGAAGCCTGTGGACCTAGAGCCCATGCTCCGCAACAAAGAGAAGCTACCACAATGAGAAACCCGTGCACTGCAAGGAAGAGTAGCCCCGGCTCGCCTCAACTAGAGAAAGCCCGTGAGCAGCAACGAAGACCCAACGCAGCCAAAATAAATAAATAAATTTATTAAAAAAAACAATATAATGATTTTTTTAAAAAGGCTCTCACTTTCTGTTATGGACTGAAATGTGTCCTCCCCAAAATTTATGTTGAAGTTCTAGTCCCCAGTGACTGTATTTGGAGATGGGGACTTTACAGGAATAATTAAGGTTAATGAGGTCAATGGCTGGAGCCCTAATTCAGTAAGACTGGTGTCCTTATAAGAAGAGGAAGCGACACCAGAGCTCTCTCTCCCCACACATGCACGGTGGAAAGGCCATGTGAAGACACAGTGAGAGAGTGGCCGTCTGCAAGCCAGGAAGAGAGGTCTCACCAGAAACCAACTTCGCCAGCACCTTGATCTTGGACTTCTAGTCTCCATAACTATGAGAAAATGCCTGTTGTTTAAGCCACCCAGTCTGGTATTTTGCAACAGCAGCCTGAGCGGACTAATATATCTCCCGACTCAGTACATCCATGTATTGGATTTACAGCACCTGCCAGTTTTATGGTGCCTGCTGCCATCCGGGTTTTGCAGAGATCTTACATTTCCCTTCCTGCAGAGTGATAATGCTGGCTGGCTATATGCATGTCCTTGCCTCCAGTTTGTGCTTCCTTGAAACTTACCCCGGAACACCCAAGGCTGGCTCTTCCTAGCAAGCAAGGAATGAGACAGCAAGCGGCTGTGATCACAGAACCTCTGGAGTGTGGAGACTGCACATGGGGCAAGTATAGGAAGCCCCAGCTCTGGACCATCTGATGCCAGTGCAACAGGGAAATCCCAACCTTTTGCTCTTTTTCCTTTTCTTTTTTCTTTTTTTGTAAAGATGTGAGTAACATTTGAAAGGAATGTATGTCATGTAACGGCAGTCTTGGCAATGGCTTTCAGTTCCCCTCAAGTCCCCTGGAGTCGTGACTGCCTTTGGCCTTATTCTTCCTAGTTCACCTCTCTCAGTTGTGGATGCATCTTCCTGGGCTGCAGTTCTGTTTATGACGCCCTCAGAATACCAAAGGGCTTCCTTCACCCTCTGTGTCCTTGACCATGTCCTTGACGACTCTCAGCGAACATCAAACTTACAGGTACTTGCTCTTTCACCTCCAGGCTTATTCCCCTCCTAGGTTTGTTTGGCTCACGTGTCCAGCACTATTACTTGTATATGTTTTTTTTGGACAACGGGGGTCAAAATTGTTCACAAATAAATGGCCAAAAAGGAAGCCAAGAACTGTGCAGACATCTTCACCCCAGTTATTGGCTGAGAGGCACAGCCAATTTCTACTGCTTGAAAACAAAACGTGTTTCTTGGGGGCTGGAACACACACGCACAGAGAAATAAAATCGATGATTATGTGTGTACAAATTAATATATATGTTTGAGGATTTTTCAGAGTCAGATGGTATTTAGATGAGTCAGCACTGTGTGGGGTTTCCCTAAGCTCAGTATCTATGTATTCCAGAATCATGCTAAACTACTTGGACTCAAATCCTTGTCTTAGGCTCTGCTTCTGGGGGAATCCAAGCTAAGATATTTGCTACAGCAAAAACGTTCATATCTGTGGGGAGATAATTTTAGATCATCCTAACACTATGATTTTTGTTGGAATGCTTCCCTTGTGCTGTAATTAAGAGGCACAGTAGGAAAGCATCTTATTTAAGGAATAAGATGGTCATACGTTCTATTGTTATAGTGTCTGATTCATTGTTTGAACCAAATGCACATTAAAAATGGTAATTACACATGTAATCATTTTATACTGGGGCTGTTAGCTTGAACTGTTCATGGGAGGTATAAGGGATTACTACCACCCTCACTGCAGTCTCATACATTACAATGTTTGTGACTCTTTGAGTATCATGTTTATAAGAAATCCCAAAAGATATAATGTAGGCCAGCATTTTTCAAGCTGAGCTGGCAGGGTTTGGAGGAGGACTAATCCAAATTACTAGGGTAAATGTGGAGTAGACAGTGAGGAAGACTGGATCACTTAAGCTGCTTACTGTGACCATGACCTAGGACAGGTAATGAGATTTGCCCTGGTGTCTGGATGCTAGTTTTGGACTCAGCAAATTACTCTCCAATTCAATATGAATACTTTGAGCTTTTCAACTGCCTTTTATTTTTTTTAAACTGCGTTTTTCCTACTAGTGATAGAATAAACATACATTTCAGAATTATGGGATGATCATACAGAAATTCACTAAAAGAAGCAAAACGGCCTTAAGGGGGTGATCATCAACATATAATTTTGGTCAAAGGAGCAGAACTAGTGAATAACCTAAGGGTTGATCCTGTGGTTGTCTGAATCCCCTGAAATAATTTGAAATTTTGTGATTATTTTTTCTTTTAAATCTACCTCTTGACTTGCTATGTAGATTTCTAATGATACTGAAATCTTATAATCAAAGAGAGGTAGGAGTAATATTCAAAAGGAGAAATCCAATCAAATAAAGGGCTCATGCCAATATTGGGTTTGATCTGAAATTTGGGAAGTGTTCTTTAATCGGTCGAGTCACACACTCTTGAGGGATGATGCATAGCTGGTGCCTGGCACCTATTCTCATATGCCAATTCTCATAATCATTTCAAACATTTTCTACTGCTACTTTGAAATCTAAAAGTTAGTTTTGCAACTTATTCCATGGCAAAACCAGGCCTGATCTGATGGTGGCTAGTTTTTAAATCACACTTAGTGTGAATATTCGTTCATTCATTGTTGCAGAAACAACAGCACGCCTGATTTTGGAGCACCGTTCCAGGCTCTGCTGGGGGAGCTGCATAATATACAGCATCACTCACCCTTTACTTTTGTAAAATGTGAAAAAGTCTTCATTCCAAGGCACATCCAGCCTCAAGGGTTTGGGCTGAGAGATCCTGGACCTGAGCTCATGTTATTAGCTAACAAAGACAACCTTGATTAATTACAGTCGTGAGAAAGCAGATGCAGGTGCTGATGACTAGGTCTGCCTGTGAAGCTAATAGCTTCTTTCAGGTCAGTGGCTGGATACCGCTTAATTATGATAATCGTATGACATAAAGGAAAAGTTAGCTATTTGAAGCAAACCTATGTTAGGCTTCTCCAGAGAAACAGAATAGGAGTTATATATTTATACGAGGAGATTTCTGTAGGAGCTGGCTCATGTGGGTATAGAGGCTGAGAAGTCCCACAGTCTGCCATCTGCAAGCTGGAGAACTAGGAAAGCTGGGGATGACCTTCAGTTCAAGTCCAAAAGCCTGAGAATTGAGGGGCTGCTGGTGTGAGTTCCGGAGTCTGAAGGCATGAGAATTGAGAGCTCCGATGTCTGAGGACAAGGGAAGGTGGACATCCCAGCTCAAGAAGAGAGAGAATTTTCCCTGCTTCCACCTTTTTGTCCTATCTGGGCCCCTCATAGGATCGGATCATGCCCACACACTTTGGTGAGGGTGGATCTCTTTACTCAGTCTATTGACGCAAATGCTAATCTTCTAAAAACACCCTCACAGACGCACCCAGAAATAGTTTTACCAGTTGTCTGGGCATCCCTTACCCAGTCAAGTTGACACATAAAATTAACCGTCGCAACTTCCAGTGGGGGAAAAAAGGTATGTCAATTTAGGGCATGTATAGGTCAGAATTTCGATTGATCAGAAATGTATCAGAAGTTAGAAAGAATAAAGTTACTCTTCATAAGAAGAGGTTGATGTGTCGTAGTGCTGGATGCCATGAATTGAAACGACTTAAGGCTCTTCTGATTTCACACTTCAGGTGTCTCTGTGGGAGTCTGGCCACATGAGTAGGGAAGAGATGAGGGCAAATCCATGGTGGCGAGTATAGTAACTTAGTAAAAGTGCTTGTATTGATAAATTATCTTCATTATTGTTAGGTAACAAAGAGTCAGGGATTATCTGTTTTTAATTGGGTTGAATTTATTCTATCCCTTCATCAATGAGGTGATTGCAAAGGAGAATGCCTGGGCCTCCCTGGTGGCGCAGTGGTTGAGAGTCCGCCTGCCGATGCAGGGGACACGGGTTCGTGCCCCGGTCCGGGAAGATCCCACATGCCGCGGAGCGGCTGGGCCCGTGAGCCATGGCCGCTGAGCCTGCGCATCCGGAGCCTGTGCTCCGCAACGGGAGAGGCCACAACAGTGAGAGGCCCGCATACCGCAAAAAAAAAAAAAAAAAAAAAAAGAAAGGAGAATGCCTTAAATTAGGACAATAGTATATACCTCATAAGGCTGCTGTGAAGTTGACGTGAGAAAATACATATAAAGGCGTTTAGCACAGTATCTTACATATAATCAGTGCCCAGTGTTATCTTTTGGTAATAGTTCTCCCGTCAGTGACTGTAGACTTTGAGTATGAACGCTTCTCTAAATACAAGAATAAGTTTTATAGTGAGCCCTACTGGAAGCACCTACTGTGATAGAACTAATTTCTGTGGATTGATGGGGTGGTGGGAGGGTAACATTAAAGCTGTCCTGGAAAATTTATGTCACTCGAATGTCTCTTAAATCCAGTGGATGGCCGCGATGATGCCAGTGACTGCAGGGACATTTGCACATGAGATTATTCTCTTATGTCTAAGGGTTGCTCTAGACTTGGATCTTTCCTGGGAGAATCATGCTTCTTTGAGTGCCTGGAAAGAAAACAGGAGTTGTGTCATACCTGTGGCTGTTTACCTGGAAGGTGTTTCTTGGCAGTGACATCCTTCCCAGGAGATAAATTTAATCTGCTGTTAACAGTTGGTGTGCTCTTCTCAGTCTTCACCATAATATTGAAGTCAATGTCATACAACATATTTGGAATGTATTTTTCAGGTAATGTAGGTTTCTCTGCCATCCTTATGGCAGCCAATTAGGGATGAAACTGGAGACGGAAATCTAAATAGCGAGCTTCTTTTTTATTTAGAATGCTTCTAAAACTCCTGCTACTAACAGTTCCAAAAATATTTTGGGATTTTCAGCTCTAATAGGTTTAATTTCCTTGGCAGTAGAGACCTATACAATTCTCTCTCTCTTTTTTTAATATGGGATCCTAGTCCCCTAACCAGGGATTGAACCTGCGCCCTTGGCAGTGAACGCATGGAGTCCTAACCACTGGATTGCCAGGGAATTCCCCTATATACTTCTTATAATTAAACTCTTGCTTTTTTGTATTTTGGAGACATGTGTCCACAAATGGAGAGAAGATGGGCTTTGGTTTCAGATAGAGCCAAGTTCTGATTTTGGCTCTCTTACTTACTAATTGCTGATCTTAACTGCTCAGGGACTCAGCTTTCTCATCTGTAAATTGAGAACGAAAATATATTTTTTTCCTCCACGGAGTTGTTAGTGTCGAGTGGCATAGAAGATGTAAAGTGCCTAGTGTAGTTTCTGGAAGATAGTTATTCTACTTCACAGTGAATTATAGTTCAACTAAAATAGTATGTGGGGTTTATACTCTTAGAAATTAAATCTTTGAGAAATTGCCAACTTTGGACAGATGGACTTTACAAATGAATTTCTTTTTTATACAAATATTCCTTACTTTTACATTTATACTCTACATAGATAATTGATTAAAAATAGCACATTTATAGAAAAGTGGCTTTTCCAGATATGCATTTAAACCACATCTCACCCATACCTCTGTGATTTATATCCATAGCTTAGATGATTATAACTCCCTTAGAGGTGAAAATTGAGAAACAAAATAATGTGTGCAAACATTTAGTTGGTAGTAAATATGCAATAAATGACTGTCATTATTTATTACAAGGGTTGCCAAACTTTTTTTTTTAATTTTAAGAATTAAAAAAATTTTTATTTTGTAAACAATTTTTAAAAGTTACACTCCATTTACAGTTATTAAAAAATATTGGCTATATCCCCCGTGTTGTAAAATACATCCTTGTAGCCTATCTTATACCCGATAGTTTGTACCTCCCACTTTCCCAGGCAAACTTTTTCTATAAAGGGCTGAATAGTAAATATTTTACTCTGAGGGCCATACGGTCTTTATAGCAACTACTCAATTCTATTGCTGTGGTTGAAAGTAATTACGCATATTGTATAAATGAATGCATATGGCTGGGTTCCAATAAAACTTCATTTACCGGATTTGGCCGGTAGTTTGCCCATCCCTAATTATTATAATAATTTAGCCTGGGAGAAGTCATCATGAAGTATTGGGCAGATCGATCATAAAAAAAATGGAGAATTGCTTTACAGATACTGTGTTCTCATCCATCAGGTATGCGCTGAGTGCTCACTATGTGTCAGGTGCCCCTGTAGGAGGTGCCGTAGATATAAGAACAACAAAAAAGTCCATTATCCCGTATAGGCTTCCTTCAAGTTTTAAAAAATATATTTATTATAAATTTACACAAAGATGATACATTTGTTAGCTGATTATTAGTAGCTGAAAGAGATAAAAGTACTAATTCCAGAAGGTATGTTTGAAAAATTTTTTTTGCTTATTAAAATTTGTATTCGATTAGAAAAACCTGAACATATGGAACGTTATAAAGAAAACAAGAAAAAATCCCATTGTAATTTCAATACCCTCAGCTAACAACTTTCAATACATGGTGTGCTTCCTTCTAGTCTTTTTTTAATGACTTCCTGACTCATAATTTACGTACCATAAAGTTTACCCAGTTGAAGAATATAATCCAATGATTTTTAGTAAATTTATAGAATTGCGCAGCCATCACCAGAACCCATTTTTAGAAAAATGTCTTTTTTTCCCCTGAGGTGAAGCTGATGTAAGCTGCACATAATTAAAATATATAATTTGATAAGCTTTGACATATATATGTACCCGTGAAACCGTCACCACAATCAAGACTGCAGGACTATGCAACATTGCCAAAAGCTTCCTTGAGTTTCTCTGTAATCCCTCCCTTCTGCTTGGCCCCCTCCCGACCCATCACCACAGACTGGTTTTTTTTATTACTTTAGATTAGTTTTGCATTTTCTAGAATTTTATAAGTTGAATTATATAGTATGGACTCTTTTATGTCTACCTTCTTTCACTGAGCATAATTATTTTGAGATTATCCATGTTTTAGTGTGTATCAATAATTCATTTCTTTGTACTGCTAAATAGTATTCCATTGTATGAATATACTACAATTAGTTTATCCGCTCACCTCTTGATGGACGTTTTTGTTGTTTCTGGTTCTTGGCTCCTACAAATAGAGCTGCTCTGAATATTTGTATGTAACCCTTCGTATGGACACATGTTTTCATATCTCTTGTGAAAATACCTAGGAGTGAAATGCTTGAATCATAGGGTAGTTATATGTCTAACTCCTTAAGACACTACCAAACTGTTTTCCAAAGTGTCTGTAACATTTTATGTTTCACCTCTGCAGTGCGTGAGAGTTCTAATTGCTTGACATCCTCACCAGTACTTGGTATAATTACCTTTTTAAGTTTAACCATTTGAATAGGAGTTTAGTGGTATTTCATTGTGGTTTTTTTAAAATTGAAGTGTAGTTGATTTACAATGTTGTGTTTCAGGTGTACAGCAGAGTGATTCAGATATATAAATATATATATATATATTTTCAGACTCTTTTCCTTTATAGGCTATTACAAAATATTGAGTAGAGTTCCCTGTGCTATACAGTAGGTCCTTGTTGGTTATCTATTTTATATATAGTCGTGTGTATATGTTCATCCCAAGCTCCTATTTACTTCCCCCCTTTCCCCTCACTGTGGCTTTAATTTGCTCTTCCCTAATGACTAGTGATACTGAACATTGTGCATGTTCTTATTTGCCATCCACAGATACTCTCTGGTAAACTGTCTGTTGAAAAATATTTTCCCCAATTGTTTTAGAAGTTTTATAGTTTTAGGTTTTACATTTAGGTCAGTGATCTATTTTCAGTTCCTTTTTTATATGGATATCTAATGGTTTCAGCACCATTTGTTGAAAAGAATATCCTTTTTCAATGGAATTATCTTGACTTCTTTGTCAAAGGCCTGTTGTCCATATATATGTGTGGGTCTGTTTCTGGACTTTCTTTTCTATTCCATTGATCTGTTTGTCTGTCTTTAAGCCAATACTACGTTGTCTTGATTACAGTATCTTTTTTTAAAGTTATTAATTTATTATTATTATTTATTAGTTAATTAATTTTTGGCTGCATTGGGTCTTTGTTGCTGCGCGTGGGCTTTCTCTACTTGTGGCGAGCGGGGGCTACTTTTCATTGCAGTGCACGGACTTCGCATTGCGGTGGCTTCTCTTGTTGCAGAGCACGGGCTCTAGGTGCTCAGGCTTCAGTAGTTGTGGCATGGGGGCTCAGTAGTTGTGGCTTGTGGGCTCTAGAGTGCAGGCTCAGTAGTTGTGGCATGTGGGCTTAGTTTCTCCGCAGCATGTGGGATCTTCCTGGACCAGGGCTCGAACCCATGTGCCCTGCATTGGCAGGTAGATTCTTAACCACTGCGCCACCAGGGAAGTCCCAGTTATACATCTATATATAAATATATATATATATATATATATTTTTTTTTACACTCTCTTTCATTATAGGTTATTACAAGATATTGAATATAGTTCCCTGTGCTATATAGTAGGTCCTTGTTGGTTATCTATTTTACATATAGGAGTGTGTATATTTTAATCCCAAACTCCTAATTTACCCCTCCCCCCTCCCCTTTGGTAACCATAAGTTTAATTTCTATGTCTGTGAGTCTATTTCTAATAAAACTTTCTTTTTGCCCCCAAATTAAAATTAAAACATTTTTGACTTAATTTTTTTTCATGCTTTCATGGTAGCTATCCTGTGGTCCTTCCTGAGGACTAGATTAAATTTATAGACAGTGGTCACTCACAGGTGAACAATTTGATGTTTTAAGCCACAGCACATTACCCTCCTCCCCACCATGCCCCAGGTACGAATTAAGTGCAACTGGCTGTTTCCATATGTACTTGTGTGTTTCCTTTTAGACTACAGATGACTTTGAAAGTATTTCTAAAGAAAGATGGTGAGTGTCAACCAACTACTGTTTGCTCTGGTAGAGAGGAAAAAACACTCGGAATCTACTTAAAGCCATCTCCCTCATCTCATCTGCGACCTAAGATGCTCTCTGAATGTTTTAGCAAAGTGATAGACTCTTCCCTGACTGCTGCGGCAGCTCTTCTTTTGCTGTCAGGCCTGTGTCAAAATAACGGAATCACTTAAAAGAAAGAAAAGTTGCTGCTCAAAATAACCGAGATCAGGGCTTCCCTGGTGGCGCAGTGGTTGAGAGTCCGCCTGCCGATGCAGGGGACACGGGTTCATGACCCGGTCCGGGAAGATCCCACATGCCGTGGAGTGGCTGGGCCCGTGAGCCATGGCCGCTGAGCCTGCGCGTCCGGAGCCTGTGCTCCGCAACGGGAGAGGCCACAACAGTGAGAGGCCCGCGTACCGCAAAAAAAAAAAAAAAAAAAAAAAAAAAAACCCCGAGATCAGAGGTCTCTTATCTGCCTGTGCTTGTGAGTGTAAGGCATAAGTGAGGGAATGCTTTCCTTCACCCTGGCGCTCCGGTGCTATGAAGCACCTTGGCTAATTTTCAAGGAGCTGGGCAAGTTGAGTGTCCATTGGTGTCACTGCTGCTGTGTTGCAGTGAAGTGTGGCTTGCTTTTCATGTCCTCTTGTTGTGTATAGTAGCTGTGGTACCAAATATATTCAAGAAGGCGACCTCCTATCACTATGTCCCAGATGGGTTTGGTGGTCATTTGAGGA